>NC_090931.1:294098911-294720161 GCF_040938575.1 Ambystoma mexicanum
TGGGGGAGCCCAGATACAGCTCAAAGGTGACAGCCAAGTTGTGAGCAACCTATTGTCCCCTCCCTCCATATGGACCACAGGACCTCCAGGATCGGGTGGTGTATCACACCCTTTGGGATACAGGCTCTAGGAACCCACAACCATTCGTTCAGTGTAACCGGGGCTAATACCGAATTGTCCATTGCCACCCACTGTTTCCCAGAAAGCGGGTCAAAATGATCCACTAGGATTCGGAGCTGGGTTGCCCTATAGTATGTCACTAGGTCAGGGAATCCCACTCCCCCCTCCTCCTTTTGCAGGGTCAGCATCCTGTTGGGCAACCCTGTGTTTAGCCCCTGCCCAGAGAAACTGCAACATTGCCACCTTCACCTCAGAGAAAAATGATGCAGGTATTATTATGGGCAACATCTGGAATAAGAACAAAAATTTGGGGTGGACCACCATCTTTATGCAGTATAAACGTGCCATCAAGGACCTCCCTCCACCCACCCATCCCTCCATATCCCGCTTTATAACGGACCAGAGGGGGAAAAACAGATCCTCAAAGCGGTGTTACTTGGACCCTCGGCTATTGGAAAGCATCCTCATGCACCCTAAACAGACGGAAGCCCTGTGATGTATTCCCTGTCCCCGTCCGACAATCCGCCTACCGCGTATGCCACAGACTTTGCCAGATTAATTTTGAACCCCGAAAGACTCCTGTAGTATTCTAAACTTTCCAACAAGGGGGGAACCGAGTGGGACGGTCTAGTAATGTAGAGCAGGGCATCATTCGCAAAGAGACTAATCTTACAGTCAACCCCCCCCCACCCACTGCAACGACCGCCAATCGCAGCATTGTCCATGATCCACGCCACCCATGGCTCCAATACCAACGCATATATCAGCGGCGAAAGAGGGCAACCCTGGCGCATGCCCCGCTGTAGTGGGAAAGTCTGCAATTCAATCCCGTTTATCACCACCTTAGCAGTCGGCTTTCAGTATAGGGCCACATTCAGCCCGTTCATCTTGGGCCCATCCCTAGCGACGCAAAGACCTCCCCCATGAAGGCCCAGCTCACCCGATCGAACGCTTTCTCAGCGTCCAGGGCCAACAGGAGTACCCACTCCTCCCTGACCACTGGCGCATTTAGGACGTGAAGCGTCTTTCGCATGTTGTCCACCCCGTGCCTATGTAACACAAAGCCTGACTGCTCGGGGTGAATCAGTCGGGGGGAGGGATGATTCCAAGTGCGACGCCAGAATTCTTGCGACGGTCTTGCCGTCCATGCTGAAGAGGGAGATCTGCCTGTATGAGGCACAGTTGGCTTGGTCCTTCCTTGGTTTCAGAATGACTGCTATTAAAGCCTATAGAAACGTCAGTGGTATTGTGTCCTCTCCCACTATAGAATTAAACAGTTTAGCAAGGGGTGCACCCAGTGGGGCTTATACTGCTTATAAAAGTCGGCCGTTAAGCCATCGCTTTCCCTGTCTTTAGCCTTTGGAAGGCTGCCAATACTTCTTACCGGGTTACCTCACCCTAGTGAGCCTGGGGAGATTCCGCTCGGCCAGATGCTGCCGTGCCTCTCCCACTGCTCGCTCTGCCGGTCTGGCGTACAGTTCCCTATAGAAATTTGCAAAGCAGGCCACAATGTCCCTCCCCTCTCTCACCATCCTTCCTCCAGCATCTCGTATTCCCTCTATCCTCCTTTCCGTCCTGCAACCCCTCACCCTATTTGCCAGGAGTGATCCCTACCATATTCCCCTTTCATAGTACCTTGTCAGGTGTATCTCATCTTCTTTACGACCTCCCCCACCAATACTGTGTGGAGTTCCTGCCTCTTATCCCTCATCTCACCCAGGATCCCCTCCGTGTTTGCATCCCGTTGGGTCAACTGAGATTGCAACGTTCTCAGGTCCTCACGTAGCTTCTCTTCAATAAGCCCCCTTTCCCGCTTCCTACAGGGCCCCTCGGTGATGAGCAGTCCCCTAAAGGTGACCTTGGCTGCCTCCCATACCGTCGCCATGCCCACCCCCCCCCCCCCCCCAGTGTCATTAGTTTCAATGTAAGCCGGATCTCCTTCCCCAGGAACTCTTTGAAGACCCAGTCACTCAGCAAGGTGTCGTTGCACCTCCACCTAAAACCCTGGTGGGGCTCAGGGAGCCTCCAGTTCGCCACCACTAGCTTGTGGCCTGACCACGTGATAACCTTCACCCTGGGTGCCCCAACCTCACCCTCCTGTTCTCTCGGGATCAGGAGGAGGTCGATCCTTGTGTAAGTCTGATGTGGGGTGGGAGAAGAACATGTAGCCTCCTGGACTTGGCTAGTGCTTCCGCCAGACATCCACCCAGAGGTGATCCTGAAGGAGATCCCATAGGGCCAAATGTCTTTAGTAGTCCCCTTCGTATCCATCCCCTTCACTGACCACCAATCCAACTTGGGGGTCCGCCACCAGGTTGAAGTTCCCCCGACCCCCAACAGCAACATTGCACTCTCCGCCCAGCCATCCATCATCTTAAACACCTGACGCAGGAATCCCACCTGCCCCATATTGGGTGCATACAGGGTAGCAAGTGTGACCTGTGTGCCCTCATGTGAACCTTTTATACCCAAGAATCGTCCCCCAAATCCCCTCTTGACCTGGATTCCTGTCAACGAAAATAACTTGTCTAGCAGTATGCCCACCCCTCCTTCTTGGAGTTCCTGTGAGAGGCCCAGAAGTTCCTGCCAATTTCTTTACCGTTTATCTGCGATTATGCCCCCTGCCGATAATGAGCAATTTGTAGGAAGAGGACCGCCAGCTTCTGTTTGTGGAATATATTGCTAGACGGGGATCTCTTATTTTGAGAGTTCAGTCACTTCACGTTCAGCGTACCTACCATCACCTCAACCATACCCCTTCCTTACCTTTCGCTAGTTGCCCCTAGCATCTCCTGTGAGGTGCAGAGCCTTTGTGTCATATGAATTCCCCTCTCTACCTCCCCGTCCCTCCCCTCCTGCCTCCAACATCCCTTCCCCTCCCATCCCACCCTTCCATGTCCTAATCCGAGGCGTTCAAACCCATGCCCCCATCATGCTGGGCACACTTGTCGAACCATCAGGGACTCGTCCCCTGCCTTGGACGTCAAATTGAGCAGTCCTTCTGCCCCCCCTTATCCCCAAAGGATCCCAGGGAGGGCGTACCCCCTCCCAATTCTGAATTAAACCATAAATCGGCTCACCCAACTCCCAGATCCCACCCTCTAAGAACTGTGTGCCCTCTACCTGCACCTCCCCCTCTGACTCCTTAGCACAATTACCGATATCCGGAACAGCTGGCCGCCAATCCAGCAACCGCAAATGTCCTCCTCTTCAACCTTTTCCGCTCCAGTAAAACCCCCAAAAAGGTTCTAAGGTGACCACCAGGTAACCCGGAGACCATTATAGGAATCTCTCCTTCCCCTTTCAAGAATAGTCATTCCGAATGGGGGGTGTTGAGTTTCTGAAACCTCCAGACACTCTTCGCCCTGCGCTTTCCTCTCGCCGACTCTAGGGTCCAGTCCATGACCACTGCGCTCCGAGGTAAACCCCTCAACGGCCCACCAGGTCCTCCATGACCCATTGTATCTCCTCCTCCGCCACCACTAGATGATGTTGCTCTCCTTCCCATTCGAACACCAGGGCAAAAGAGTAGCCCCAACGGTACCATTCTCTTGCAGCCATCTACTGAGAGCCCCGCACTTCTTTCGCCTCAGTAGCATGTGGGCCGAGAGGTCCTGAAAGATAACCACCCTCGAGTCACCGTAGTTCACCTCCTTCATGCCTGTAGTAATGCATGCGTGCCAAGACTGAGCGTGGACCACAGGCTCTCCCACCAGTTCGGTTGACCTTATCTATGGTGACTGTTTCACTGTCCCTGGAACCTAGGACCATTCCTATTATTTCTTGAATCTTTTGTTCCAGGCCCGCTGGTGACTCACCATCCGCCTCTTGCAGCCCGAAGAACCAAAGGTTATTCCGTCCCTCCCGGTTCTCAATGTCGTCCACCTTGAGGCGCAACTCCTTCTTGCGCCTCTCAATTTCCATAAAGTGTGCCTCCATTTGCGTTTCAAGAGTCCGGTGGAGGCTTGGTTGGCTTAGACTATGTCCATTGTGTCCTTGAGGGTGACCGCTTTGGCCGAGAGGTCCGCCAGTTTCACCCCCATATCTGTCCTCATCCCTCTGATCTCCTCCAGAATAGTCTATATGTCGCTCTTGATAGATCCAAGTTCAGCTGGAACTGGGGCGGGTCCCCTGTCTGCTCCTGCCTCCGCCATGGTGTTCTCACCTTGATACTGAAACCTCGCCAAAGTCCCCTTCCAGTCCATAAGGGCCCCAAGTCGTCACCTCCAGTAGCCCCAAGCTGCGATCGGAGGGTGCGGTTGTAGCTGCCCCGGGGTGCCAAAATCCTTCCTGATGTCAGTGTGCCCAGCAATGCTCCACCTTCTCAATTCTCTCCTATTCCTCGGGGCTGTGTGCCTGGGTGATCAGAGGTGGGTCCCCTCGGGTGAGAGTGGTGATTTCCCAACAGTTCATTTGTGGCACGTTGGGGGCACAGTTGGGGACCTCCACTATACTTGTCATCGCCCCTCCTGGGGCCCCCCGGCGATGTCCCTCCACGTCACAGAGACACCCTGGGGTTGGACCTCACTGCAGGCTCAGGTGTTCAGCAAGAAAGTCATATCCTGTGACAGGGGAGCTCCCAAGAAGCCGGGCCTGCTTCTCCTCCACTGTTAAAACCTCTCGGGCACTCACCGTCTTTCCGGTGCTGTAGTCTCTCCTGTTCAGTACCGTTTCCATGCCTGGGCGGCGCAGCACATAGCAGAGGTCACGTGGGGTGCCAGATGCTCTCCTAGGCCACCATGGAGCACCATGGCAGCCTCCCCATTTGCCAAGGGCACTCTCCACAGTGAGCGCAGCGTAGTAATGTCCTGTTTAGGTTCCCACTGCTGGGGTCCGCTGCGCATGGCACAGCCCTTCCCAAGTGGCACCGGTGTCGGACACAGCTGTCCCTCAGCCGTCTGCACAGGCACCATGCAGTCACATGGCCCAGAGTCCGCAGGGTCCGCACAGCCTACTTGCCACGTCCTCAAGGCGGGCAGGCGCCACCTCCTCATTTCCCCTGCTATTGCGGGGACCCTACAGTCTTGGCGTCACTACATCACAGTTCGGTGGCCATACCCGGGGTCTGTTAAATGTAGCACCAACCTCCTCCAATGGTTCCGGAGTCGAAGGCAGCCGTCCCTCAGCTGCATGCACTCATGTCACACCGGTAGACGGTTCAGGATGCGAAGGGCCTTCACTGCCCCCCTGCCATGGCCTCAAGGCAGGCAAGCAACTCCTTCTCTTTTTCCCTGGAGATGTGGAGGTCCGGTTTGCCTTTTGCGCAGATTCAGGCACCCATAGCCCTCCCGTGCCCGGAACGCTACTCTTGCCTCCATGTTGGCATGGAGGCCAGCACAGTACTGCGCGGGCGCAGCGGGGTCCGCTTCAGTATGGGTGCACCCTGATTAGCAGGGTAGGGGCAGCCTCAGTTCACCCGCCTGGGCTCCACTGAGTGAGCGCAGCTTCCCCCCCTCAAAAAGTCGTTCCTTCAGGAGCTTAGGAGCTGCAGGGCTCAATATCACCACGATTGATCCAAGGCTGGGGACAGAGCTCAGCGCTCAGGCAGCCATTTTGCCTGCGCCCCCTGGTGGCCTCTCCTTCATTACTTTTTTGATCTAAAATTTGTTGTAAACTTTTTTTTCAAAACATTTGTTGAAGCTTTTCAAAATTACCTTCCCTACCACCAGGGGCCACATGCCACTAGTTTCAAGGTGTGTAACCAACATGTACCTATTTCCAGTCGTTAACCCGCACATAGCCTGCACCACATGCCTGGGCAATCAGCATCCGATGTAGTCCTGTCTTCTGTGTGTGCATTGCATCTACGCTACTACTGAGTCATCCTCAGCACATGCTGGCAATAGGAAAGGGTCTGGTGCTGGAGCCGACTGTGGATTTCTTCAAAAGATGATTTTCAGACCTGGGTTAAGACGCGGCAAACATTTCAAGTGCCACACTAATGTCTATATTGGATGTTGAAATATGACACTGCCTTAACTTCAATAAGACACATTAATTTATATACATTTATGATTGCAAGCCAAATTCTTTCAAATTTGGTGATTCTCTGGAACTGAATTATTTGTAATGGTTTTGTGAATTGGTGGTGATTTACCGCATTGGTTGATCCTTTGTTTATTTGTATTTGTCCTGTTACTAGCCAGCCATAAGAAGTCCCTCACCAATTCAATTCTATACATGTAGACAGCACACCATTTCTTACTTGCCAAGAGGCAATAATCACTAGCCAGTGGCTATTGGCAGTGTATCTTTTGCCCCCGGCGTTAAGTGATTTCTTTACAGGCCAAAAGGCTGCACCCAGGTTCGTGTTCTCTGTCCAGGGACAGTTTGTTCTGAATCTTCTGGCACTTGTCTATCATCCAACCCTACCATTGTACTTGGTGTAGTCACCAGCAGTTCTTGGGTGACGGATCACCTTTTCCACTTATACAGTGTCATTATAGTACCTACGATAATCAGTAGGAGCTTCACATTGGTACTGCGAGCCCTGGGGTTGATCAGGTTCCAGTGGAATCACTCAAACCAGCTGGGGTGATTCCGTTGAGCCATCCTTTGGAGGCTGAGCAGAGTTTACTCGTGACCCTGGTGCCTTGGTGCCAGAGGCTCTGTCTTTTAAAATTCCTTGGTTACAGCTTGAAAGAGTGTCTTCCAACACTTCTAAAACTTCAGGCATGCATTGGATGTTTGCAGTCTCTTTGCCGCGCCCACTTATGGCCTACCTACAGAAGGCTGCATACAAAAGACTGCCTTCCATATGTAAGGTTATAGGGGGTGTGGCCTAGATGGGAGCCAGACGAGTTTGCTGGAGTGCAGCAGGTAAGTAAGGTATGATGTGGTCCGCACATTGCAGGCTGGGTGCAGGGTGTGCGTGGTGGGGTGGAAAGGGTTCAGGAGAGGGCTGGGCACAAGAGGTTGACCTTGCATATGCAGCCTTTTTGGTGTGTAATATGCAAGGCCGGTCTTTTATAACTGGCCTTAAGACCCCAAAAAAGTGTGACTTCAAGTGAGGTTCAGTTCCTAATGGGTACTGGATCCCTTGTTTCTGCAAGGAGGCATCACAGAGACAAGAGTGAGCGCAAGAAGCCGCTTGCTTCCTCCTCTGTTGATTTTGCTTATACTCCGGAACTGGGCCTAGTGCCAAGGGAGTTTATTCCCCTGATCTGGAGTGCCTGGACGGTTCAGGGACTGTGATTCCTGATCTGAGGTGAATTCCCTTCTGGAGGTCCCCCTTTGATGACACCCAATTTCCCAGCTTCTTTTTCATGGTTGCTCTGTTAATAGTACCAGTGGCCTTAGTATGTGATCTTCAGCACCCCAATTCTAGACCGTTCTTCTGCAGAATCTCTCAGTCTTGGTACATTCCACCCACACTCTAATGTTCTTCCATTGTCTATCTGAGGAAGAAGTGGTTGCTTTGATATCTTTCTGGTCAGAATTGGACTGGCTCGTTGAAGTTCTGTCCTCTGAGAAGTTCCTGGAACCTTTGGCAGAAAAACTTGTTGATAGGGTTACTGCTGCCCCAGTTCAACCTCAGTAGCCAATACCTAGGGATACCTTGTCTATCTTTCCACAAGTAGCTCCAGCACCAAATGTGGCTGAGGCTCCTCTGAAGGGGACTATTGTAGTGGTCGCAACCTCTTCAGGAAAAAGAGCAGCTTCTCCCGCTGAATTCTGTAAGGAGGGACATGACTGATACTGTGGCCTTCTTTGGGTTGACATTAGAGGTCCAACACATTTTATATAGGTCATTTAGTACTAGACCCACTGGGTCTCGGCTAGAATTATTATTTCATGAAGCATGTTGGACATGCATTGTCTTTCTCCTGTTGTCTTAGGCCTATTCCCTCCAACAGCCACCGAATCAAATGCCATGTTATTCTAGATCAAAGACTGCTTATCTCTCTCTGCTCTAAAGGCAAGGACTGTTGGTGCATGTTTGCCCATTGTCACAAGGCTCTCATATATTACTTGCCACTCCTATTGGACAGGTGTTTCACTTACTGATTCCTGCACCATCCACAGAAAAGATGAGAAAACACACGTTTCCACTGCATGAAATGAAACTACCTACGCTCTGTTAAGGGCCATTGTTCTACACTTTGCCAATAGGGGCAAGTATCCTGTGCATCTGATATAAAGTATTTATCATCAAGGTTGCTCCAATTGTCTGCTATTGATCAAGAGACAGTAGCTACCTGGTTTCTGAATCCATCCCATACTCTCTTCACAGGCAGTTTGGGCCGGCTGGGGACACGCGTCCGAGAATCCCAAACTTCCCGAACTTTTGTGTAAAAATGGAATTGCCTTCATGGGTAAGTAAATCTCAGATGTCACCTGAACCTTGAGAGTCCAAGCAGGCCAAAACCTGCAGTAAGAAACTATTCGTCACATTATCCTCTGCACACTTCTTTGAGACTCTTATGTCGCACCTACCACTAATAATAGTTTTTTGGAGTGATCCACCCAGCAGCCTACTTTCCTTTTCTTTTTTAGGTCCGCCAAGCCAGGCCATGTGGGCTCTTGGAGATAAGATTGCATCCTCGATCGTGGCCCAGACAGCTGGCATCCCCACCCTCCCATGGAGTGGTAGCGGTAAGAAACCAGAATCTTTTACAGTGGTTGGTGCTGAGCGGCTCTGAGTGAGCAGATGCTATAAAGTGGTGGGCGAGTATTGTGTCCACTTCAGCAATATGTGCACCACAGCCTCATGCTGTTCCCCACGTTTCAGGTCTCACCCTGGATTGGCAGGAGAGTGACATGAAGAAAGGTGTCCTGAATATCCCCCAGGAGCTGTATGAAAAGGGCTATGTAAAAGATATTGATGACGGACTAAGGGTACGTTACACTCTTGTGCTTTTCTTTTTTGGGCATACCATTTCAAAAGGGTCAGAGTTGCTTCCTCTTTTTAGATGCAGAACTCTTATAATATTTAACTCCCAGAAAATATTACTGTAGACATTTGTTTTAAATGTTGGTGTAAAAAAGTTTTGAGTAACAAATTAAAATAATGGAGCCTATTCCTGAAGCAAGATTTCTAAGTGCATGCTATTCTCCTGCTTGCCCTATGGGAAGCCTCTTCTCTTTAATGCTTCACTTGACTTCTACTGGTGAATAGTTTCCTAGGGTGCATGCAAGAACTCTGTGCAGAACTGTAGCTTCAGCTTTTGGTGGCAGTGGCCCTATCACCAGTATGGTACAGCATATAACCGTAACGTCAGTATGCCACAGCCATACCCGTTGCATGCGACTGTAACCTCCATACTCAGAGTAGATACCGGTTAGTAGTCTTAACCTTAGCATGAGGCTGCAGCTGCTGCAGCCACACCATATGGCAGCAAATAGAAATACTCTTGGCGTGAGGCAGCAACAACTGCACCCTCGACATGTGCCAGCCAGTAGAAATACCCTCAGTACAAGAAAATAACAGCTGTAGTCTAAGCATGTCTTGGTGCCATGTTCTGTGGGTAGGGCTTTTGGCTTACCCTCATCATGTGTCCGCCAAATGCTGTACCCTCAGAACACGGTGGTAACAGCAATAGCCTCAGAATGTGACATACTAGCACAACCCTTAAGACGTGGCCTTGCATTTATTCCCTCTGTTTTTATTCTCTCTGCATCCTGGTCTTCTTTACCTCTGTTCTGTGCCTTGATGTTTCGTCTTCTCCTTCTATCTCTACCTTCGTTTCCCTGCTGTATCTCACTTTTTTGTATTCTCTTTTGCCTCAACTCGTATGCGTTCCTCTCTCTTTCTTTTCTTCCACAACCACCTTGTCTACATTGGCCGCATAACACACCAACTCCCAAAGGAGTTTTAAGGACCTTTTTTGATTCCTGACGTGCCCAGTAGCCATCCCTCTCTCTCTATCCTACAGATAGGCAGCCCCACCAAAACCCAGACTTCCCTCCAACCCGGATTGGTTCTAGTGATCGGTAACCCCTACTATCTCAAATCTACCTGGCGTTAGATGATGCCCTAAAGGCAAATGCCTTATCTGTCTAGTCTCCATGAGGGAACAATCTAGGGCTCCTATCTAACAATATCCCAGAATGTTGTTTACAGGTTGTGCTTTCCGGACACCCAGGACTTCACCCTTCAGCACTCTGTTGTTCCTTCCCTGTTTTTTTATAGCACTGTCCCCTTCTCCTCTCTTCTCCATCCATAATCTCCCTTCTCTTCCCCAGGTTCTTCCTCCTCTGTCCCTCCAATGTTCCACTCTTCTATAAGGTCTGCTTCTATCCTCCAATCTCACTCACAGCTTTCCCCTATTTTACACACTACTACTATTCTCTCCTCTCCACATCCACTCCTTACTTACTCTGCACTATTACTCCAACTTCCTCAATACTGCTCCTCCTTCCATACTACCATTCCTACCACCACTCTACTACCGCTCCTTCCTCCACACTACTTCAGTCACCCTTCCACTCCCTACCTTTTTACTACCCCTCTCACGCTCGCACGCACATTCACAACACATTTCTCTCACTAGCCAATACCTCATCTTTGCTAGAATTCACCTCCATGCTTCTCCACACGCCCTTCCTCCTTCTGCTCTTTTGGTTAGCCAGCTCTTTCTTCTCTGATCTCACCTGAACAAACTACACCCTCCTGTTTCCTGCCTCGGTTTTTATGCTTCCCTCTTTTTCTCATTGGTGCTCCCCTTGCTGGTACCCCAGGTCAATCTGCGGGAAGGCATCAGCTCAGATAAAATGACTTGACACGAGGATGAGGCGCTTTGGTGACGGTTGGTTACTATTGGATTCTCCTTGCGTTCCCAGCCATCTCATTTACTAACTAGACTCTCTTCCTCGGGTGCTAGTTTCCATGGCTCCATATTCTTGTTTTCACTCTTCCATTCTTCTCTTTCTGTTGCTTTCTCTGTCTTTCTTTTTCCCCTCCCTCTCACGTCACTTTCTTCCCTGTCGCTCTCGGTCTGCAGTTAACTTGCATTTTGTTTTCTCAGGCTGCTCTGGAAGTGGGCTACCCAGTGATGATCAAAGCATCAGAGGGAGGAGGAGGGAAAGGAATCCGAAAAGTGAACAATCCTGAGGATTTCCCTAGCCTCTTCAGACAGGTATGTTTATGATGGTAATACCAACTCTTGACCGCTTATCATTCCGAGGACACATTAGGCATGGGCCGTAAAATGGCCATAGGTTTAAACATTTAACACAATCAAAACGGTTGCCTTTACTTACAGGTGATCCATTGGATTAAGAAACACTGAAATTGCTTCCAGCTATGACCAGACATAGCATTGCTTCCTCTCATTGGCATCGCTTTACTAGACCACCTGCCCAAAAGTTCAGTGTCAATCAACCATTCTCTTAGTTGGAGATCATTTGTGTATGATTCCCAGGCACTATTAATCAATGCATCTTTTATAGCATGCTTGATACCGGAGATCAGTCACTAAGCGCAGGACCCGGATTCAAACCTGTGTGGCTCTGCGTTGTCTTGCTTCCAAGACAAACGCGTTGCCCCCGAGCTGTCCCCCCAACCCCAGTATCAACTTGATTCACTTAATGATGCCCAGGGTGGATAACACATCTAATCAAGACTCTGCATAACCTGGAAAGGGTTTTGTTCATTCCAGATTGGGTGTATCCGAGTTGCATTAAGCCTCCACTAAGTGACTCAGTGTGCCAAACTAACCATACCTGAAAGGATGCTGAGCAGTTAAGTGATCTAAACTTTGTCTTCTGGGAGGACTCCTTCCATTTCGTGGCACATCAATCGTAACTAAGGCAAACGTAGTATGGCTGAATATCAGTCACTCTCCCCAGCTCATATTTTGTTTACATTTTCTTAATACAATTTGTAACTCTGAAACTAGGAAATAGTTTATGATGCATGAGCATTCCTAGTTGTTTCTTTTGTGCAGGTGTCTTCCACCACTTAGATGTTACACTTCTTTGCTAGAGGTGTGTGGCATCACCCTCCAAACATTTGGAAATGTATGGAGAAGTGTGATCAGAGACCATTTTATTTGGCTAGAGATGCATTTAAAAACAGGATTTCTCTCAAAGCGGCTATTCACCAAAAATGCTGCAAGGGATCACCCTGAAAGTATAGAAAGCACCACCTGCACATATTGTAAAGGAACACACTAAGAAATAACTGTTGGTGTTGAAAGTGGTGATCCCCTGGAGGGGATGTATAGGAAGTAAGACTTCAAAGTCCCCATCTTAATAGAAAACTGCTTCCTTAACTGGTTAACTGCTTCGGAATGTGCATTCAACCTGAGCCAGTGAGCAAGCATGGAGCAAGTGTAGAGAGAGTCGATGTTGAAGAGGAAAATTAACTTTCTTCAACAGCTGACACAGAATGCCTGACTTCTGTGTTGGGAAGTGAAAGATGTTATTTGAAACCATAAGAGGAAGGAGCCAAGTAGCCTGAGGAGCACTACAAGGAACATAAGGGAACCAAGACAAAGAGCAAGCATGGGGTGAGGCAGACACTACAGTTCAGCAGAGTTGGAGGACATCCCACAGGATGATATTGGCTCTCCCACATCAATATCCATATCAGAGGCAATACGCAACTCAAAAGAACCTCACTGTTGGCAAGATGGAACGCACATTGTCCTACTAAGGAATGCTGCACATCTCGACAGCAGACTTTAGGGAAGCAGGAACATACTACTTCAGGGAAGACCACTCAGAAGGTGGATTGTCTTTCCAAGCTTGTTCCAGTATCTTTTGGAAGAGTATGACGCAGAAGAAACTGAATATTGGGCAGGTGCCTGGATGGAAAAGAATCCCTTTTTAAGTTGGCGCCTCACCTGTACTGAGAATAACCTTACAGATAACAAAGAAGAGTTGTTGTACCAGGATGGAATATAACTGGAGGTGGTCAGAAGAGTATGGTCACTATAAGGGATCAAGATAAGACTCTGACACAGTGGCATTTTCATTGTTTATCAAATACTTTTATTATCAAGAGAAAAAGAAGGGCTGGAGAAAATCTTACCTATCCTTGACTCTAAGAGGGGTTTCACTGCCTCAACAAAACCAAGGAACGTCTGTGTCAGGATGTCTAAAGCAAAAATAGTTCTCTTTCCTGTGTCCAAAATCCTAAACTGACCGTCACCCACTAAACTCAATATTACGTGAAATGGGGAATGTCTCTTGGCTGAACACCTGCAGCTTCCTTCCAAAGTTTCAAACATAAAGTGTCTAAGGCGCAGAAAAGAAAAATGAATAAAGCTCCACTAGAGAAAGGACTTTTCTTCCCCTAGAGTCTTTCTGGTTGTTCAAAGTGTCACTTCTCATATATTCCACAATCCCAAAGGGGATGGCTCTTCCCTTGAGTTTTCCCCATTCACACAACACTTTACAGTTCTTTCTCTGGACCGCTGATGCCTTTTTCAGAAAGGGATATGGCTCTTCCCTTTTTGTTCCACAATTCAAAAAAGGGATGTTTCTTCCCCTGTTTTCTCAGCACTGCCTGGGGTCTCTGCCCCATTTCTCCATTCCCTGATTTACTCTCCTGCCAGGGATTTATTTCGCTACTTGGGTGCGAGTCTGAGACTCGCTATATGCCTTGTTTACTCTCCTGCCAGGCCTTTTTGAGTCCTCTCAATATTTAAGTGCAAATCCCAGGTTCATACTCTTGATTAGCATTCACTTGCTTCTGTATCCAGGTAATTATATAATTCATATGTCGGGCCACCAACCCTTCTCCAACTGTGTTAAATGCCCCAACTTCCTTTTGTGGGTTTTTGCTCTTTACTAGCGACTTGCAGCATCCACCCTAAAGCGCCCCGGTATCTCAATCTCCTCCTCTTGGCTGCTTCCTTTGGAGCAACAACCAAACCCTGTCCCTTAAGGAAATCTTGCACAAACTCCGGGAAACACCAAACTTAGCTTTTCAGGTTTTACCCAAAGTTTCACAGACCAGAAAGGAAAGGGTTCTCTAATCAGACCCACTAACCTGGGCTTGGAACGCAAGGGCATGTGAGGGGTCAGAAATGAGCGGAAGACACAAAGTGGTAATATTCTCAACATTAGCCATTTTATTAACAGAAAGGGGTTTAGATAAAGGCCTAACTTTCTCTATCCTAATGTGAAAGTCCCTTCCTATGAAACTAAATCAGGATGACCTTGTGTCCAAACTAAAAACACTGCAAGATAGATGTGCCAAAGTTCAACTCAAACATATTACTTCAACCAAAACAATCCTTGTATCCAAGGAGTGGTTCCCTTCCTTCCCCTGGATTATTTCAGGTAAACTGTTCACAATGTTCTGTGTGAAAACCAGTCTCTTAAAGGCATTACAGATGTCTCTTTTACCTAATACTCTCCTCAGGGTGGCAAAACAAATATTCTTTTCACAAGACTAGGTGGAATATAACCAAGAGGAAGTCGCTCCTAGTTTTTCAGAATAGTAAAACTAAATATCTCTTCCACAACGCTGATTGGAATGAGACAAAGGAAAGTCTTTACTACTTTTCAGTATGGAAAAACAAAATGTCTTTTCCACAATGCTGATTTAAGTAAGGCAAAACACAAGTCTTTTCAAAGCTTCTGGTTGACAAAATATTCAATTGAAACAGTAACTTAATATGATTAGGTCCCTCTTCAACACACCAGTTTAAAGTGAGTTTCCTGGCACACTTTACTTCTAGGAAACTTCTCAATTGAAAAGTCTTGATATCCTGGTTTACTCTCCTGCGAGGATTATCTCCCTTTTGACTCGCATAGATCCTCTGGTGTACTCTCCCGCCAGGTATTTCTTTCTCTTTGGGTATCACACAATTGTACTCCTTCAATGACACAACTTTGTTAACTTAATGTGTTACTTGTGCCAATTTCCCCCATACTGACATCTCATATATAAGGGTTTGTTCAGGCTATGTCTGTCAACCTTTCTTTCAATCCCTCTTGACTCTTGGCAATGTGTGTTCCAGGTTGCCTCCAACTGACATTTCATGTCAGGAGAATTGTACAACTCTTGTCTTTGTTTCTCTCACACTCTCTTTTGGCTCTTGGCAATGTCGTTTTGAAGTTTCTCGCAACTGACCTCTTATGTCAGGCTAATTATACCATATTTGCCCCTGTTGTTCTTTTGTTAAGTCTTTTGGCTAAGCCAATTCTGGCCCCAAGTTTCCCCCAAATTACATCTCCTGTCGGGAGAACTCTACCATGTTCTCCTTTTCCTTTCAGTTCTATTTGGTCGGTATTCAAAATTACTTTCAAATGCTTTTTAGCGTATTAGCTCATCCCGGAGGGCCTTTGCTGCAAGGCTGACTCACTGGTTCACTGTGCGACTTCTGAGATGTGCTTGCGAGGGGCCAGCTTTCCCTTCTGGGCCGAGTCTCATTAGGTCCCTGCGTCCGCTCCCCTGCCCCTCGCCACCAAGGCCTGCACAGCTCTGCAGGACAAGATCTCCCCTCGCAGCCCCGCTGCGCACTGTCAAGCTTTCTCTTTTATGGAGTTCCTCTCATCAGTTCACAAACTCGGCCAACTTGCTTCTGGCAAGCATCTCTCCTTCTCTACACGGCCCTTTGTGGAATTTCCTCTGCCACTGGTCATGCTTCCCGCTGCTCTGCGCAATCTGCAGTTTTCCTTCTCTCTCCTTCTTCGTTCTCTTTTCCACAGGTGATCTGGGGATTTAAATGTCCTGCGAAGTTGACTAGGTTGGTAATAACTAGACTGCACATTTATCACATTTCCTGTACATTAACTCCTTGCTCCGCTTCCACGTAATAGTACTTGATGCTTTCTGGGACTTGGAGTTCAAATAGGTTTCAAATTGATTTTAAGTCACTTTGTTGAGCATTTGTATTTAAAATACAATCACCAAAAACATCAGATGTTTCACAACAATATGCCATGAAAGACTGTTAGGGTTTCCTCTTCCCAGAAAGGGGGAGAATACAGCGTCCCTCCCGTCGGAGCCATCACTTCCCCTCGGTATTCTTCTCCTCCCTCCTGACACCACGTCCAGGGTCAAAATTCAGGTAGCGGCTGACTTTCCCTGCCCATGTGTTAGCTGATTACCACCAGGGAATCAATGATGATTCAGCAGGATTCATCACAGGCAAGTTGTGGGATCATGCTGAGATTGTCAACCTCAAGTGCGTCCCACTTTTCCACACCTCGTGTCTGTTACAGGGCTACAGGTGTATAAAACGCCCTACCTAACTAGTGTAAGGAAGGGAATGGTGACAGGAGCAGTGGTGGTGAATTTGTAGCAGCAGAGAGGCCACAGCGTGCAGTGGAGTGTTGTTTGTGTGCAACATGCTTATAGTTCAGGGGCTCTGTGGAACCGACAGAAGCGTGAAAGACGAGCCGTGCTGGAACGCTGCCCCTTTTTCCATTGTGCAAGGTGCTTGTTCTCCTGGGGCCAGAAGCCGACTCAGGAGTGCTTGAGGGGCAGGAGATGGAGCCCTGAAACAAAGAAGAGAAGGCTGGAAGATCTGCACTGCAGGAACCACGCATCAAACCAACCAGTGAGTTTCTAGATGGAAAGAAACCCGCTATGTGAGTGTTTGATGCTGCACGTAAGTCTACTTTGTTACGGATTGGCCACGTGTAATTTAAAGGCAAGTTGTTGAATGTCTCCGAATAGAATACTTACGAACCAACACACATTAAAGACTTGTTAACTCATGAAAGCCAACTGAATACTTTGTTGCTGAGTGGTCGCAGGCAAATGAAAGCCTGTTATCGATGGTCTCTATACGTTCAGAACAATTTAAAGGTCCTTGAGAATTACAATACTTAACGAATTGAACGAGCATAACCAAGTTACTTATACTTAAAAAACATACACACATTACGGAGGTGCTGAACGGCAGAGAACATTAAAATGATAAAACTGCATCATTTTGAATGCCGCATTGAACAAGGAATTGAATTAAACAAACGTACCTTATGCTCTTTACATGTTAAGGAGGTGCCGCACGGCAGAGAACATTCAAATTATAAAACTGCATCATTTTGAATACTGCATTGAAGGAACACGTTTTCTTATGAAGCAACCAAGAGAAGGAAAGCTTTCTCAATATAATTAAATACATCAGATGATAATTCCTGAAGTGAAAGAAACTTTACATTGCGACTAACTTTCAACTGTTATTTCTACAAAAGCATTGTATATAAATATAAAGAGGCCAATGAATGATGAACTACAAAGTGAATGGCAAGGCCAGCAAATCCAATATGTATTATTTCTCAAAGTGAAGGGAACTTTGGGAAATTAACTTTAAAAAGGGGAACTCAAATGATTTATCAGTTTCAACCAAAACCTTTTTGTGATACAAAGACCAGCAATATACAGAAGGCCCCAGAGTGGCACAGAACATTAAAGAAATTGGGAAGCACCCTCATATGAATACATCAGTGAAATGTATGTCTTGGGGAAGGGAACCCTGATGTTGGAATTGTTTCTTTGGCTTGAGGACGGAGCCTCAGGATATTGGGCATCATTACGAGTTGGGCGGTAAGTGGTAATATTGGCAGTAACTCTGTTACCGCCAACTTTACCACTACGCTAAATTATAACTTGCAGAAATGTTGACGGTAATACCTCTGGCAGAGTTACCTCTGGCGTAATTACCTCCGATGGTAACTCGGCTAAGAATTGGCTGAATCGGAGCCAGAGGTAATTGCGTGGGATGAGTTGGCTCCAAATAACAAAAACCCATTTCCGCCATATTAAAAGTAAAAATAACAGCGGAATTACCTCCAAAAATCAAAGGTAATTCTGCCAAAAACACATCACAATTCCCTCCACCAAAAAGGTGGTGGTAAATGCATACTGGTGTCACAAATCAAGGCCCAGGTGCACCAGATCCACTCAAGTGGAATATAAATGGCCCACACAAAACCCCAACACACATCCAAGCAACATGCAGCCACAAGCAGACATAGATTACGGGCTCCACAATTTGCTACTCTACATTGAGCTACAGCAGCATGCTGGACCATAGCAGTGAATGAGACGGGCGCAACCAAGGTGTAGGAGACGCATGCAGGGGAGGGCACCAATAACACGTGTCGGACCATCCCCATGGTCACTCAGACGAGCAATTATTCACCTTATACAGACTGAACCGTCCAACCATCGCCGGCCTGCTCACCCTGACACAGGCACTCCCCGCTGCTGAAGCTTGTGTCCGTCCTACATTTCTGTGGCACAGGTGCCTTCCAATACACAGTAGGGGCACTGCATAGCATGTCTCAGCCCACATTTTCAAAGGTGCTGGACCAAGTCATGGATGCACGCACACCTGCACATCTCCATGCCCATCACCCAGGCACAGGTGCATGCAGCAAAGGCAAGGATCTACAGCATAGAGCATTTGGCCAACACAGTTGCGGCATTGAACTGTACCCATATGACGTTGGCACCTCCCCAGGCAACTGAACAGGCATACTGCAACCGGAAACAATATCACTCTATGAACGTGCAGATGACCTGTGATGCTGATCTCACCATCAGGCACTGCTGAGTCCGATATCCTGGGGCCACACATGATGCACTGATTCTGCGCAACAGCACCCTGCCTGCGTACATGGAGAGGCACAGAGGACAGCACACCTGGCTCTTGGTAGGTAGCACTCAGACCTGACTTCCAAATGCATTGACATGCACCTGGGACACGTAAGTAGTGAAGTGAATGAACCACAAGTACCATGATGCCACAGCAATGATACGCAGAATAGGCCAGGCATGCTGAATCACCCACCCCATGACATAGACTTGACACGTGATGAATTAGGGCATCCAGCCATGCAAGGCAGCACCATGCAACAAGGTCAACGTACAACCCATGTAAGCATATCCATATACCCTACACGGCGTAGTGCCACACCATAGCTGACCAGTGCATCCCAATCTCACATCATTGACAAACTACACATGACTGCTGACTCCCAAAATACATATGACTGCAAGGTAGCCATGTTGACCATGTCCCAACAACCCTGATGCACACAATGTTCCCTGTGCCCATCCACTGAGACATGCACATAGAGGTATGCACATCAGAACCATGCACTTGTACCCCAGAGGACACACTGCCATGTCTCACACAGTTCATTCAAGTCTTGCAGGTGACGCTGGACACCCGCAGTTGCTATGGATAATGACCCCTGTGCGAAACACAGATACACCGCAGGAGATGGCCTATAATGATGGAAAAAGGAGAGCAAGATCATGCATTAAGGACATTTGGCCTTCTGAAATCCCAGTTCAGGTGCCTACATCACGCAGGTGGTGCACTGATGTGCAGCCCCAAAAAAGTGGGGAAAATCATGGTGGTCTGTGCCATGCTACACAACATGTGCATACACAGGAATGTAGCAATGCTCACATATGGGGACAATAACCCCCCCTAACTGATGAGGAAGAGGCTGGAGGAGTGGACTGGGCACCCCATGCCCTACATGGGGAAGCAAGGGAAGGTCGGATGGTCCGCCAGGAGCTCATTGAAAATTATTTTTGACTCCAGAGACTTGACACCCATACATGCAATGAATGCATCTGTCTAAATTGCATTAAATTAATACTACCAATATGAAGAGGATTCAATTGTGTTTAATACTGGCAACATGGCAACAACATCCCCTACAACAACAACCATCCCCCACCTTCATCCCCAAAAACAACTACCACAGCCCGCTTCCATCCCCAACAACAACTACCACTCGCATTAGCGCTTGCACTTATCCCCCTTGTCTGATGGCCTGGCACCATTTGCGGCACACAGTTGTGAGTGCCTGGGTGAGGTACTCTGTGTTGACCCCCCAGTAGGGTTAGTGGACTGGGAGCTTCCCTCCATGCTCCCACAAAGATGTTCGAGGCTCAGATGTATGGCTCTGGCCATGGTCTAATGTGACGAGCACATTTGTTCAGCCAGCTCCTGGACACTCTGGCTGGTGAGACACAGGCTTGCATTGCATGCCACTGCGCTCCTGCATAGACAGTCGATTGACTGCGACAACCGTCTCGAGTACCCCTGGGTGCAGTCATGCGTGGCCTCCGTATACCCCAAGTTTTCCTGTGCAATGGTGCACATTTCTGCCTGTTGTAAGGAACTCGTGATGGTAACAGTAAAGGCAGACACATGTTTATTACTCTGTAAATGCAGGGTGGAAAAATGCCTAATCTAAATGTAAGATGGGAGCAAGCGTTGACCATCAAATAAAAATAAGGTAGTCCTTGTGGGGTTGTGTCAAAAGAAAAGGGCCTATACTAAAAATAAAAATATTGCCAATTCCTTACTACTAATTACAGAAAGAGCGTGGGATAGGGTTTTTCAATAAAGGAAAAAGTGTCCCCAAATAATAAGTCCGGATGTGATTGCCAGGGGTCTTCCTTCCCCAATTTTTGAGCACGCAACAAGGTGGATCTCCTGAGCACAGCACACACCCGAGCTTTCCCAGCACTAGTCGACAGTTCAGTCTCAGCTATCGGGTTCTTCGATGGTTAAATCTCTTTTCAATAAAAAGTCTTTTGCCTTCGAGGGCCTGATGTTTTCAACAAACAAACACAAGGTTCTGTTCCACATATACTTTGGGTGAAGGCTTCACCCCTAGGTCCCCCTCTTCCGGGCGCAAACCCCTTTCAAGCCGTATTCAACAAACCAAATAAACAGTTCGTTTCTGAATTAACTTCGGGTGATGACTTTCCAGCCCTGGATCTCCCTCTTTTGGGCAGGACCTCTTTCAAACATCAGCCTCCCTCCTTCGGGATCACTACGGCTTTTCTTCCATTCACTAATCACAATGTCTTTTTTAAACCATTCTTCAGGCTTTCCCAAAGTTAGCTTTGGGGTGATGACTTTCCACCCCTGGATCTCCCTCTTTCGGGCTCGGACCCTTTTCAGACGTTAGCCTCCCTACTTTGGGTTCACTATGGCTTTTCTTACTTTCACGCGTCTTAATGTCTTTCCAAACAATTCACTGTGGCCATCCCTTCCCCGGGTTCACTCCTGTCAACACAATGATCATGGTACTTCAGGCTTCGTCCCTTCTTGTTAGCATCACTCTGCCAGATTCACTATTGCCAACTTTTGTATTAAACTGTTCATTCACTAACTTTACCATGTGGGATTCATCTCCTTTTCCTTCACAATCATCTGTCGGTCAAAGACTTTTGACGGTATAGAGGATTTTACAAGACCCCTATATGACCCCTATATGACCACTTTGACCTCTCTTCGCCTCTTCCCAAGGCCTTCTGGTAACAGTAGTCTCTACCATAGGGTAATCGCCCAAGAGTTTCTTGTGTGAGCACCCAGGTGGTGCCGGACCGCCCTGTTGGCAGGCTTTCCCCTACTTTTATCAGTAGTTCTTTTTAAACCTTACAAAGTTCAAATTGGCTGCTTGCTACTTTTCGTTCACCACAGCCCGGTTTCTTATCGACTCTCCCCTCAACTCACCGGCTGTGATGAACTGCTTCTCTTTCTTCTCCCCGGCTTGGTTATCAGCAGAGGAAGGTCTGGTGTACCATTCATATCTGTTGCAATACGTGCTACTCTTTGTTCGCGGTCTTATGTTTCCATCTGTGGAGGTTTCACAGCCCTTGATCGGAAAGGGCAAGGCCACTTCTCTCCAACTCAGTATTTGCCGTCTTTCGCCACCTCTTGAACTGCCGTGCTGAGTTAGCTCTCACGTCGTGCGGTCTGCCTTGCTCGTCCTGTGCTCTCATGCTCCACCTTTTATCCCTGTGGGGAAGGGAAAGGGCTGTCCGGTGTGTGTGATTCTGGGCAATTTTTTGCATGACCCTTGTATTGGGACATGTCAGATAAATGCCACGGGTATTAGTCCGTTGTCTTTATGTTGTGCGAAAGTATTCATGTCGGAAAAGGGGGATGGGGCAGCGCTTTGGAATATCCTACGTGGTAGGATGGGGAAAAGGTGTTGAAAGAAGGGGGATACCGCGTCTCACCTATCGGTGTCCCACTCCTGCCATCCAGGTAATCCTCTCTCACTGGTCCACCCCCAGGAACTGGATCCAATAGCGATGGGCGTGTCCTGGCCACCTGGATGATAGATCCACGGGGACTAGCCAGGGAGACACCGTCGGGTCTCTCACACTGTCTCTGTTCCATCCAGTCCAGACGGTCCCAGATGGCCTGCAGTGTGGGTGCAGGCACTGGCAGTGGTGTTTGCATTTGGACATGTTCCTCATGCTGGCATGATGCAGAGTATCCTTAACGGCAGACATCATGCTGGGATGGTGGTGTGTGCAGTGGTGTGAGGCTGCACAGGGGGGAGGACTCAGGTGAAAAATTCCAGACTGGGGAATGTAGGTGGCTGGATACAGGGCAGGCACCCTCATACTGGTCTACATCCATGCCTGCAGTGGCCTGCTGTGATTGATGGCCGTCATCCTCACACTGCCCCACCTGTGCGTCTGCAGTCAGGCCCGATATGGCAATGTCCTGGCATCTGCTTGGTGGCTCAGATTGCACACTTTGGGTCTGTGTTGACCTCGTGGGCTTGTCTGTCTGGACGGCAGGAGTGTCTGTCGGCGGCCTGGTGGACTGGTTCTTCTTCTTGGGTGGCACACTCTCACTCCCCTAACTGCCTTGGCCTGGCTGCTTGCTGCCATTGGCTGTTGCTGGTGTCGTGGATGGTCCATCCTCCTGGGACATTTCCTGGGTGTCTTGAGTTCCTGTTGGGACAAACTGACATGTGCGTTACCATATTGTTGCTGATGTGCTTTGGAAAACAACTTTCACTGTCACTTGTACAATGTCGTCACTATTTGTTGGGTCTCCTGGGGGGACTGGCATCATGTGTCGGCCACTGGGTACATGGCATACATTGCGTATGGACGGCCAGGTGTGGGTTGGCCTGCTAGATTTGGAGGTACATCAAAGGGATTAGTAGGGCTATGGGCTGTCCTGCACAGTAGGGCGTCTGGACCGTTGGCGGCAGGTATCTGGTGGTGCAGTCAGGTGGGTAGAGTGCATTTGGTTGTGTGTGGGTCAGGTGGGCATGTTGTCAGATGTGTACTCCTCAATGTGTCTGTACATGGGCTATGGTAGCAGAGGGGCTTGTGGCTGCAACGCAACTATCAACTGTTTTGCATCCATTTGCAGGGACAAGTTGCATGGTTGCATGGTGGCTAGGTTGACTGTGCATGAGTGTAATTTCAGGGGCAGGTGGTCTGGTGGTCACTGGTTGCTGTCAATGGGCCTCGAGCCTCACATGGATGGTGATTGCTTTCTGGGGGTCACCTCGCTTGCTTGCATGGCAGTGTAGGCATTTGGGCATGCCTGCAGGGTTGTACAGTCATCGTTGCATGTGTCACTGTGATACTCGCCAGATTCAGCTTGGCTGCTGGCTCCTAGCTTTGCCGTGCTCACACCCTCGAAACCCGACCATGTGCAGTATCCAACTGAGCATATCCTCCCGCAGAGTCAGTAGCAGGGGTTCTACTGTGCCACCTCCAGTGGCAGCGGTCTCCCAACGGTGATTGGAGATGAGGGCCCTGACCCTGGCCTTGAGGTCATTCCACCTGTCCTCTACATCACGTTGGACATGCCCTACTGCCACCACCTTATCCCTTATTTCAGCCTATATGTTGTTCTTTCGCTGTTGGCTGGTCTTCCTTTGCGATGCCCCATTTAGCTCATCAGAGTAGGCAACCACTTTCTCTGCCAACACTGTGAGCTCCTGTTCCCTGAATTTGGGCTTCTGCATATCGGGCACCCTGCCTTTCCCCTTTCCTGTGGACATGTTTGACCTTAGCTGGGTGTCTGGATGGCACTCCTATCTTGAGATATTGGATGGATTGTGTCCTTCAAAATGGCTGCTGTGGAGCTTCCTTTTATAGCGATGATGAATTTACACCCGCCATTTTTTGCTAGAATTTCGTCATACCACAGAGTTTTTACTCTGCTAGGCGGAATTACTGTTACTGTCATTGGTGTGTGCGTGCGCCCGCCCGGTTGTAATTTGGTGGTGAATTTGCTGCGAAGCATGACAGTAACGATAATTCCACCACGGTGGATTTACCGCCTTACCCGTAGTGAGGCCCATTGTGTGTTTCGAACTGTGTGTGGAACCCTGAGTCTTGCTCAACTTTGTCACTTTGAAACTCAAGGCGATCTTCAGGTTTTTTATAAGAACTGCTTTATACTTGGGGAAGGGGGCTGAAAGAACGCTACAAGCTGAACCAAGCCTTGAACTTTATATTGAACACTATTTTGGCGGTTACTGACATCCATACATGTTGTATGACATTAGTTGTGAGGGCAAGTATAGGGCTTGGACACAGACAGATTCCTAAGTTGAATTTATTGACTTTGACTTTCCTTATTTTTGGTTTGGTAGGGTAATTCCGCCATAGTCTAGGGCAAGATGGGCGTTTTTCCATCCTGACGTTTAAGTTAATAAAAGTGTTTGTTTTGAACTTTGAATCTGTTGCCTGTGTCTTACTTCAAGATGCCCTTAATCCTGCTGTTCCCGTTACCTCTACTTTGCTGGGATCATGCCTTGCTTGTAAACGCTTCCAGCGTTTCCTTCTTCTCCGTCTCGCTATCTGGGGCCCCGCAGAGCCCTTTGCTCGGCAGGCCTGCATCGTTTGCGGACTGCACGTTGCACCTCCTTGAGATCACGCCACCACCTTGGACTGCCTTACGCACATGTGAGTCGGCTCACTGCGAGCTCCTGGACTGCTTTTCTCCTTGGTTCTCCATATCCTCTCAACCGAGGACCTCCCGGATTCTCCTGGCTTCTCTGTCCCAGGTTTGACCTTACCGGGCTTCACCTGCTCGGTGATGTCTCTTTAATGCAAGTAACGTAATGGGCATTTGTATAGAGCCTTTCAACATTGGTGTGGTCTCAAGGCTCTGTATGTTGAACGCCCTTGGGAGACTGAAGTCCAAGTATGGGAAATTTGTCAGAGAGTTATAGAATGCGTGTGTGCATTTTAGCCGATGCGTAGCTAGGTAGGGGTGGCCAAGTCCCTGCTAGTCACACATGTTGAGCAGGCAAGTGGGTGGTTGCAGAGAGGTAATCAGGAGAGTATGCAAAAAAGTTACTATGTGTGCAGCTAGACCTAGTTTTATTGTGGGGGATAGGTGCATTGTAATGGCAGTGGTGCTGTGCAGAGTATGCGAAACAGGAGCGACATTATGTCTATATCTAGGCCAAATTTTATTGTGGGGGGATAGTTGCATTCTAATGGCAGAGGCACTGTGCGCAGTACGGGAAGCAGGAGAGACATTGGGCCTCATTACAAGTTTGCCGGGAGCACCAACGAGTTACCAGCAGACTTGCCTAACCGTTACCTGCGCCCGATATCCTGGTGTTACCGGTATATTTTGGGTGCCGGCAACGGCAGTTAGTTCCCATTCCATGAATGGGATGGGAACTACTGAAGCACTGCCACTGTTATTTATGGTGCCGGTGCTTCAGTGATTACTCTGCCGGTAGGGCCTTGAACTCCTGACGGGTCGGGGCTGCCAGTAGTTCACTGCCCCTACCATCAGACTCTGAGTATGCCGGTCCACGAAAAATGCCAGAGCCGGTGGTACTGGCTGTTCTACCAGCATTTTTCCCAGACTGGCTTACTCCTAATGACCCCCATTGTGAACAGCTAGACTGAACTTTATCTTGGGGGGGGGGATAGCTTAATTCTAGTGGCATTGGTGCTGTGCAAAGTATGTGAGGCAGGGGAGCCATTATGTGTACAGCTAGAGCCTGATTTCTATTATGGGGGATAGCTGTATTCTAATGGCAGAGGAGCTGTGCAGGGAATGTGAAGCAGGGGAGACGATATGTGTACAGATAGACTGAATTTTATCATGAGGGATAGCTGCATTCTAATGGCGGTGCTGTGCAGAGTATGTGAAAAAGGAGAGGCATTATGTGTACAGCTAGACCAAACTTTGCTGTGGGGGATAGCTGCATTCCAATGGCAGAGTAGCTATGCAAAGTATGTGAAGCAGTAGAAATATGAGTACAGCTAGACCTCGAGTTTTATCATGGGGGTTAGCTGCATTCTAATGGCAGTGGTGCTGTACACAGTATGTAAACAGCTAGGCCAAACTTTGTTGTGGGGAGAGATGCATTCTGGTGGTCGAGGTGTTGCACAGTGTGTGAGGTGCACTCTAATGGTTGAGGTGTTGTGCACTGTGTCTTTGAGTGGTTCATGTAGTGGTTGTGTACTGATGGGTAGTTTGGAGAGCGTGCGAGAGCGGGACAAACCTATGTTTGAAGCTAAACCTAGTTATTATTGTTTGGGATAGCTGCATTCTAATGGCAGAGGTGTTGTGTACTGTGTCTTAGAAGTAGTGCGCATAGTGGAAGGGTGCTGAGAGGTCGTCTTGGGAGTGTGTGAGAGCTGGAGATACATTATGCACCCTCACAATGCAACTAGATGCAGTACATGAGCCACCCCTGAAATTCATCCGACAGCAATCCACTGGCCATCGCCAAAGTTCACCCCGAAGTGAGCACACTAACTGCCCTCACAGTTCATCCAAGTGCAAATACATTGGCTACCCTCACACTTCAGTCAGATACAACACATTGGCTTACTGTCCTTTGGTGGATTGTTCATTCCATGGTCGTCATAGGATTATGTAGCTAGTTGTTCGGGTGAGGGTAGGGTTAGTCCTGGTGCTGGGGGAAATGGCCATGTCTTGAGGGCCCTCCAGAAGATTAGGTGGTCCTCTATGCGTCGGATGTTAAGCCTCAAAGAGTTCCAGAGAGTGGAGGCTTGGCTGGAGAAAGTGGTTCCTCCACTTCTGGGTGATTTGAAAGGGGGGGGGTCACCAGAAGGAGAGTAGTGTCTGATCGTAGGTTTCTAATGGGGTGATATTAGATGATTTTCTGTTGCAGGTATTTTGGCCCTGTCCTGTGTAATGTTCAGTGAGTGATGCACATTACTTTGAAAGTGACCCGCCCCCCAATTAGGAGCCAGTGGAGGGTACGGAGGGCAGTGGCCGAGGGGGAGCTTTGCTGCTGAGTTCTGCACGCTTTGTAGCGTTTTGAGTTGGTATGCAGGGCGCCCAGATAGAGTTGGCATAGTCTAGTCAGGAGAAGGCAACAGACATGATTGCCGTAACTCTGTGGGATAGGAGAGTTAAGGGAGGATGCACCTGAGCGTGCAGAGGTACAGGTAGCATAATTTTGATAAAGTGTTAATGTGTTGTGATAGTCAGGTCAGTCCATTGTGCAGCCTAGATTTTTGACTGTGATAGAAGTAGCGGAGGTGGGGGTGGCGGGTACAAGGGAGAGAGGCCAGGGGGTGGACTGCAGGAAAAGGGCTATCTTTCTGCAGATCATGATCTCTGTTTATCCAGGATTGAGCAGGAGATGGTGGGGAAGTGGAGACGGATTTAGGGATTTTGAAAATTATTTTTGTCTTCAGTGTAGTTGTAGCAGATAAGATCGTGTGTGCGGATAAGTGCAGGGAGAGGACTCATGAAGAGGTTGAAGAGGAGAGGGGATAGGCAGGTGCCTTGGGGACACTGTTATTGACGGGTCGAGTGGATTGTGATGAATCCAATGGAGTCGTTATGGATTCCCTGGCAGACACCTCCTCCCACGTGACCAGGGGACGGCAGCCGCTATGTGATCCTGACCCGGGGGTTATATGAGGGAGGATCACACGGGAGTAGACAACTCCCAGGGAGATGTTATGACTTCAATGGATGAATCCCAGTATCCCCCCCCCTTTCTCATGAGGAAGACCATGTGACACCCAAAACCTTAATGGCCTATTGTCAGCTAATCGTTCCCCCGTGTAGATGAAGCCAACAAACCTTTTCTCTACACTGCTCTGATTAGGCCCCAACTTTTCACCCAAACACTCACAACTCGCACATAACACCTTTTATTTCTGATGTGCATTCATGTGAAACCCATGAGAAAAACTATCTTTGAGTTAAAAGTTCAAAGATAACCATGGACTCCAACTCCCATAACCACCCAGGTACTGAGACAAGAAGGAGGACAGGGAGGTTTGTGCAAAGTGACAGGAGCTCAAAGTACAACATGCCGACTAATTGTTTTTCCCAAGTCTTCAGTCTGTGGGACATTTAAAGATGGCAACCAAACTGTTGCATCGGGCAGTGCAGGCCGTGGGAGCCGGGCAGGCCATGTGAGCAGTGCTGGAGGAGATGTTACCTTCCATAATGAAGCTCATGAACATGAGGCACACCGACAGAGCTGGTGAAACAGAGACGACTGCACAGGACAGGAGGAGAGACGCAGCGTGCTAACAAGAAGGGCTGTGGAGACACTGGGAGCTGTGCAGGATTTCCTGGTGGTTGGCCAGCTCAACGAGATGCTATTCTCCAGCCCTGGCAGACCAGGCAAGCTGGCGTGTGACCGCTGATCTGCACAGGATGCTGGAGGAACAACCGCACACTCCAAACTGGAACGCTGGTGAAGGGACCTGTGAGAAACCTCAGTGTTCTCTCACCTACTCCCCCAGGATCCTTTTGTCAGGTGGCCAGGGAAGGGCTATCGCTTTTGGGTTGACAAGCAAGAGAGGATCACCTGAGTAGAGGGTCACAGGGGATTGGAAGGAGAACATCCAAGGGCGCAACATGGTATTCCCCCTTTTTCCATTCCACCTCCAAAAACTTTTCCCTCAGCTTTCATGGGGCATTTCCAATCCCATTCCATCCCCCACTGCCCATGCCAACAAATACTGGGACGAAGAAGAGGCAACCGGGAGTAGTGAGATTTCCCATAGGAATAACATGGGGAGAGTAACGAAAACGGGCTGTAGAAAGAACAAGTTGTTCCATTGATAGTCCGGCAGAGTCAGGCATTTACTAATTATCACTCACACCACTTGACTGTTTTTCCATCTATAAAAGGTGTGGTTTTATACAGATGCGAGAGGGAGCTGGGTACGTTGTTTGGATCAGAGAAGCCAAGGAGCAGAGAGCAGCAGGATCACCGGCACAGAGGAGAACTGCATGCCAAGACGCTCACCTGGTGTTTGTGAGGTGCTGCAGCATGGCTAGGGAGCCGTGTCTCCAGGGAGCCGGAGCGAAGCACCCTGCAGGCTGTTATTGGTGGTCAGAACATTGCTTGTTCCTTTGGGATCTGTGTTGGCCACAAGGGTTTCTGAGGGGCAGTCTCGTGAAAGTAAGAGAGAGAGCGAGAGACTCAGGAGCATGTGGCTGACTAAAACGGTGCAGGCGAAAGAAATGCATAAGGCGTCACGGAGCGGAAAAGAGGATAGAAATGAAAGGAAACTAGTAAAGCAATAGAAATTGAAAGAGGAGTGACAAGATTAAGAGAAAGAAAAGCAAAGCATGCAAGGGGTGCGAAGTGAAAGAACTGTAATAAAGAGCGTGCAAGCGACCCAAAATGAAATAGAAGGGTGCAAGCGTCACAGCAAAGTGGAAAGTGTGCAAGTGGGTACAGGAAAGTTGGAAAAGGTTCCAGTGGGCACGGAAAGGTAAAGAGAGTGCAACTGTACACGAGGAAGCTGGAGAAAGTGCCAGGAGGCACAAAAATGAAAAAGAAGGTGCACAGAAGAAGTTAAAGAAGGTGCCAGTGGGCACAAGGAGAGAAAGGTGCAAGTGTGCAGGAGAAGGAAAGAAAGGTGCCAGTGGGCACAAGAAAGAAGTCAAGAAAACATAGGGAAACAAGAAGGGCCCAGAAAGCCCCTGAAGGTAAAGAGTTAAGAGCAGGAAATAAAAGAAGGGGGTTAAAGCTTGGAGTGGTCGCACTTAGGAGGAGCAGAGAACCTGGCGTTAAAAGAACTGTATATAAAAGAAAAGTACATCCTGACATATTGAAACGCAAGAGGGGCCTGGCTTGGGGAAGGGAACGCTGAGCGGCCTGTCAAAGTGAAATCTTGATTATTTATTGCTATTAAAGGAATTGAAGCTTGGGGAAGGGAATCCCAAGGCATTAAGAACATTGACATTGTTTGGACTATGAAGGTCCTATGAACAGTCCCTTTTGAGTGAGCTTGATCATTTGAAGCTGACCCACCTATAACTGGTGACAATACCACTTGAAACCAATCCTGTTTTTTCCTATTTTTGTTGAGGCACTACCCTTTGCTGTTATTAGACTTCCTAACACATTTTTGTCAAGTAGTGAGGGCAAGCATAGGTTTAGATACGGGCAGATTTTTATTTTGGATTTTCAGACTTTGACTGCCCCTAGAAACATCAGTTAAGGGAACCATCCCTGTAGTGATAGAGCCAGTTAGGCATTACACCAACCCAAGAACTTTAGTAAAATAAAGGTTTTGAAACTATTATCTTTGAGCCTGTGCCTCTCTTGATACCATGTCTGTACAAATGCAAACCACAATCAAGTATAGATGTATGAGATGCCGGTGTGGGGGAGAGGTTTGAACAAATATTACCATAGATATACCAAACACCTCACGGTATATACTATTGTGGTATAGCTAAAGAACTGCAAACAAGTAATATCAGTGCACACCAAAATTTCAATTGTCATTCAATTAATTAGAGAGTTTGAGGTGCAGGGGAGGAACTGTAAACCTGGCACAGAATCCCCACAAGATACAGAAAAGAGAAGAAGATTCAAAAGTCGAATCCTCCCGTCCCCTGCACACTTTCTTGATTAATTGTTTAACAATGTGGAAAGTTCTTTGGAAGACATTTTGACTGTTCTGTACAGTATCTGAAATTATGCAGGGGACGGGAGGATTCGACTTTTGAATCTTCTTCACTTTTCTATAGCTAAAGAACTTTAAAACACATAGGACCTGACAGGTGAATACCCCAGGCATCTGAAATTGTATTAAAGAACTGTGAAACGCATAAGAAGTCCTGGCAGGCGAGTACATCAGGTAGTTAAAATTGTATAACGATTCTTGGCAGGGGAGTATACCAGGTTGTCTGCAAAGTTACAAGAACTTCTACAGAACGACTATTGCAGACATTTTTGCTTTTTGCTTGAACAATAACTTTGTGAATCCTACACAACAGAACTGTTAGCTAAAGAGATATTTTTGCCATCCTATTTAAGAATCCAGGGGAAGGGGACCATGCTCTGGATCCAAAGGTCTTTACCTTGGAGAACGTTTTTGTTGGAGTTATTCTTATACTTTTGGTTTTTAACACTTTTTCTAACACAAAGTTAGAGACATTTCCTTGCACCCTTTGTTGTTTGTTTATTGTGTGAGGGTCAGGAGAGGATGTTTTGGACGCAAGGTCGGCTGTTTAAGTCACTAACCTCCTGACACAGACAGATCCTTCATTTTTGGTTTGTAGGTATGGAAGATTCTGTTTAGAATAGGGCAAGAGAGGCGTTTTCCCAACCCATTTTTATTTAATAAAAATGTCTTCAACCAAGAACCCAACAACTTTGTGTCCGGCTTACATTTCTGACCCATCACAGGATGAAGTGAAATGATGGAGCAAGGTGATTTGGTGTCTGATTAGGAGATTCACTTCAGTGCTGTGTTCCTAATGCCAAGGAAGTGTAGCCTGTTAATGAGGATTCTCTGGTTAATGGAGTCAAGGGCCGCTGAGAGGTCAAGTAGTATGAATGCAGCACAGCCATGTGTGTCTGCGGTATTTTTGAGGTTTTCCTATATGGAGACATGGGATGATTCGGTTGCATGAAGGAGTCTGAAACCGGACTGGGCAGGGTCGATGAGGTGGTTTGTTTCCGTGAAAGTACTGAGTTGGGAGTAGGCAGTGGGGTCAGTCAGTTTGGCTAGGAAACGGGTGTTAGGAATAGGTCTGCAGTTTTCTGGTTGGGGGGGGTCAAGAGATGTTTTTATTTTTTAGGAGCTGGTTGAGGTGGGATGTTTTGAAGGCTTCAGGGAAAATGCCTGAGGTGAGGGAGGCATTGAGGATGGATCTAGCGATGCTGCCTGCACAAGTGCATGTGAAGGTTTCTTTGAGGAGGGAGGGGGGTGAGCACAGGCCACTCAGGGATCCAGATGGACGGCTGTCCATTAGTAGTTTGAGGAATTCAGGTCTGGAAATGGAAGAGAAAGAGGAGAAGACTGGAGATGGGGATGGCCTGGTTGCTGGGTTTGTTTGGCGGAGGGGGAATAGGGTGTGGGACTGCTGCCATTTTTGTGTTGATGGTGTATGTTCTTGCTAGCACTGTGTAGAGGGTGTCGGAGGGATTGGGAGACATGTGTCGAGGTGTTAAGTGCGGGGGTGAATTCTGTGATGATCATGTGACGTTCTTTGCTGTTGTTATGGTAGTGTAGATTCTATTCTTGTAAAAGGATTTACTGGCCTTATGGTTTTCAGCTTTATAGATATGGTGTTGATGGGCATAAACTGATTTATTTTGGGGCGTTGAGTTGGTCCGCCATATACTTTCTAGGGAGTGATTCCATGATTTGAAAGATTTGAGGAGGTGGTGAACCACCTGGGAGAGTGATCTTGTCGTGAGGTGTAGGTCTTGAGTTGTTGTATGGAAGTAGGGCATTGGAGAGCCATGTGTTCGAGAGGTCAATGGACGGTGGTCCTCTGGTTTGGAGGTAGGGGAGAGTAGAGAGCATGGAGTCTGCATCAGCACGGTCTGGGATTATTATTACCTTATTGCAGAGTGAGAAGTGGGATGGTGGTTCGTTGTTTGTCCTTCATAGAGGAAGGGTTGGCGACAGAAGAGAGAAGATGTCTGCTTGGTCTCTCCATTTGAGTGGTCGAGGGGGGAGAGCAGAGATGAGGTCCATGGAGCTAAAGATGGCATCAAGGGTATGTCCTGTTGGTGGGTGGCACCTGTTATTTGCTGGGTCCGGTTGAGGGCTTCCAGGTTATCTAAGAGTTATATGTAAGGAACTCATGATGGCAACAGTAAAGACAGACATAAGTGATCACAGTTTAAGGGTGTTTATTGAACTTTATAATGGGTGAGAATAGCGCCTAAACTAAACCTAAAGCTAAGATGGGAGCAAGCTACGGCCATCAAATAATAATAATGAGGCAGTTCTAGTAGCATCTTGTCAAATAAAAAGGGCTTATACTAAAAAAAGAAAGTATTGCCAATCCTTACCACTGAGTTACAAAAATAGTGTGGGATAATATACACCAGAAAAGAAAGAAGTGTTCACAAAATGATAAGTCACTTGCTATGGCTGGGTCTTTATTCCCCATGCTTTTTAGCACGGGACAAGGTGGGACTTTTGAGCACAGCATTCTCCTGGACCTCTCCAGCACGAGGCTCACAATTCCAGTTGAACAATATCAGAACCATCAGGGGTCAAAGAATCTCCTCTGCAAAGTATCTTTCCTTGGAGGGTCTGATGGATTAAACAACAAACAAACAAAAGTTCCTTCAGTATTCTTGTACCTTCGGTGATGGCTCTTCTCCCCTTGGATCTCCTTCTGCCGGGCTCAGATCCTTCTTGCAACTTGGGCCTCAGTCCGCCGGGTTCACCACAGCCTTTCAAATGCATCTTGCAGTTTTCAAGAACCTTAATATCTTTTTAAACAATTTCCCACTGCGGACAACCTTCGACCGGGTTCACTCTTTTGTCTACACAATGTTCACGGGTGTATTACTTTTCACCCCAACTCGCAGGCATCTCTCAACCGGGTTCACGTTTGCCAAATATACACTTCACTTTACTTTCTCACGATGCAGAATTCGCTTCCTATAGCTTTCTCTTGGCAATGGGTCAGAGACTTTCGAGTGTACAAGGGATTTGTCGTGACCCTTGTAGGAACCACTCAAACACCAAACACCGCCCTTTCCTTGGCTCTTCTGGTACTTGCAATTTCAACAAAAAAGGGGCCAGCGAGAGAGTTTCGAATGAGCTCTCCTGCGTCGCCTGACCACTCTGCAGCTGGCCCCTCTTGGGCTTGCGCAAAAGTTCAAATACACACAAGTTCTTAGTTCTCAAGATCTTGCGTTCATCTAATGTTGCCACTTGCATCCTTGGGCTCAACACAGCTTCCTCCGACTCACTGGCTGTGTTGAACCCGTTAGCTTGTCTTGCCTCTGGAGTCAAGGACTGTACCACGGTAGCCAGCACGCCTCCCGTCCTGTGCTATCAATACAGGAGACCACCGTACACCGTTGATATCTGTTCCTACACATGTCAGCTGTAACTCCTGCTCTTATGGTTTCCCACTCGGAGGCTTTGCGGGTGTGAGTTGAAAAGGGCAAGGGCAGTTCCCCCTTCGCCATGCTTTGAGGTCTCGCTGCCGTTCTTCTCCGTTTGAACTGCCGGTCTGGTATAGCTGTATTCTTGTGCGTTCAGCCTTGCTAGTAGTGTGCTCTCGTGCTGCGCCTTTTATCCCTGTGGGGACGGTAAAGCAGGTGTGTGTGATTATTATCAATTGCCTGACTCTGCCTGACCCTTGTTTAGGGACATGTCAGGTAAACGTCTCTGGTGTTAGTCCGTTGTCTGTACCGTGTAAGAAAGTGCTTGTGTCGGAAAAGGGGTGGGGGACAGAGCCTTTAAATGTCCTATAGTGTAGAATGGGGAAAAGGTGTTACAAGGAAGAGGGTACCGCGTCTCAACATTCGGTGTCCCACTTTTATTCCCCCAAGACTCCTCATCCAGGTGATCCTTCCCCATTGGTTCACCCCCAGGAACTGGATCCAATAGTGATGGCTGTGTCCTGGCAACCTGGACGACCAATCTCTGGAGACTAGCAGGTGAGACACCTTCAGGTTTCTCACATGTGTCATAGGGTTTGTCGGGGTTGTCAAATCATACGTTGAGGTGTCCTATAAGGGTGAGGGAAGGGTGGCAGAGCAATAGGGCTGCTAGAGAGTCGCTTATGGCATTAGCGAAGTGTCTGTCTTAGCCTGGTGGCCTGTAAATGAGCAGGAAGCTGTGGGTGAGAGAGGGGTAGATGGAGAATTTAACTAGGAGCAATTCACAGTCTGCACTGCAAACATGTGCCTTGGAGTGTAAGATAGCTAGGTGAGGTTTGTATAGGATGGCGTTTACACCTGCTTGGCTAGCCCTGTTGTGGGGGAAAGCCTTGTGTGTGATGGGTCGGAAGTCATCAGAGAACCAAGTTTCCGTGTTGAACATGAGGTGTGGTATTTCAGAGGTGATGAAGTTAAATATGCTGTGTATGTTTTTGGCAACAGATCTGGCATTGATGAGAACACTGGTGCGTTGAAAAGATGGGAGGGGCTGGTTGGTTCTTTGGGATGCTGCTGTGAGGGGATCAGGGGGTTGGTATGGGGCAGTGGTGGAGCGGACTTCGCAGTGACGGCTTTGTGGGGAAGGGTGGGGTGTATAGGTGGGAGGGGGAGGGACGTTTGCAGAAAGAGAATTTGTGATGTGCTGGGTTTTGGGCGAGAGTCGGGTGTGGTGGTCGGATGAAGTGCTAGAGTGTCTGAGATGATCTCAGTTGTATTCCCAGAAGTGGGTGCGTGTTCTTGGGGTGAGCAAGGTTGTGAAGCGTGTCGTTGACCCAGGTAGTTATAGGGTGCAGTTGGAAAGGGAGGATGGAGTGAGGTTTGGGGAGGTGTTGGGTTGCTCTGTTATCTGGGAAAGTTGATTTTCCTGGGGGGAATAAGTGTTTGAGCATCTGTCTAATAGTGACTTTACTGGGTTTGAGGAGAGGGTGATCAAAGCAATTGTGTGTGTTGCGGGTGTGTGTGCAGATGAAGGGTGTAAGTTGGGAGAGCGATGATGGGATGGTATGAGAGTCACAGGTTCTATGTTTGGAGATATGCTTGGGTGCCTATGGTGTGTGCGAGAGAGTTGGCGGGTCAGCCGGGGATGGGGTGTTGGCAAGTGCTAATCAGGCAACACTTAGGGATGGGAAAGTTGAGGCCGAGAGGGGTCTATAAGGCAGGGGAGTGAGCGAGGGAGGGCAGAGTGGGGGGATAGAAAGTGGTGCAACGGTTGCAGATGATGGGTCTGACGGGTACTGATTCCCCTGAAAGTCGTGTGAGGGTTCTGGGGGGGGTGCGCCGTGGAGTGGGAGTGAGGAGGATGATTGTGTTTCTCTAGAGGGCAGGGCCTGCATAGAGAGAGAGTGAGGGAGATTGCTGGCAGGGGGATGGTGCTAGTCCTTTGGTGCGCAAGAGTGCACCAAAGGACTTAGAATTACAGCTAGATGCAATACATGCTCAATTCAGAATCACTGCTGGATGCAATACAGGCTAAATTCAGAATCACAGTTAGTTTGAATACAGGGCTAACTTTAATAGTTATGGCTGTGAAATGTGTGCACGCAGAACCGAAAGCAAAGTATTACGCTATCTATGGTCACCTGATATGTGGCATGGGTTTATGAACTGAAACGGTAGCTCTGGCTGTGGAAGAGTGATACTTACTTTGTCGTTGCTGGTAGGTTGTGGGGTCTAGAGTTGGCTCTCCTGGTTGAACAGGGGTAAACGGGGGTTGGGAGCTGCCCTTTGCTTCTGGCCCTTACCCAGCTGACCAGGGCAAGGCTGCCGTTGGGTGTCAGTAAAAGAGGACCGATTATGGTCACATGGTATACACCATGGACCTATCGGCAGGGGAGGGCAGGCAGTGGGAAATTACAGTGAGAGGCTCACCCTCGGCTGTGCAACGTGCTGGATGTCGCACAAGTCCTTCTTGACTTTCTATGCAATTGAGCTGTGTCCTCCCCAGCAGAGGATCATTGTCGCTCCTCCCTTTTCATGAGGTATTCGTTATTACTTCATGGCTCACACTACTCACAGTATGGTCTACTTTCCATGGTGGAGGGATCAGTATTGCTCCTCCTGTCGTGGGCCACTACCCCAGCTGGTCCTTGTGGCGCTCATGGAGAACATTTGGACTCAGACACATCTATTCCAAGATGGCGCCTGATTTCTCCTTTGTTATAAACCCTGTTTAACTTACTAGTTGTTTCCAAAATGGCCACCAGCTAGTTGGAGAATTGCTAGTATCTCCTGAAGTACCTATATAAAGGAGCCTCAATCCCAGCTCGTTGCGTCGCTTCGCCTTTGCAAGTTCCCCTGTACTACTTGCTATCCCTGTTACTCTAATCTTTGTTCCCGTTTCTCCTGTCCCTTCTCCACTATTCAGCTGTCTCTCACCCTGTTCTGTCCCCTTTTCTGTGATTTTTTTTTTTTTTTTTAAACTTTTATTTTTATTCAGCTTGGTAGCACAGATACAGGTGAGCAACAACAGAGCATATAAAATCAAAACAACTTAAACATCACAGACTCATACAATAAGTCGAGGGACTCGCCTCGCGAACAAGGGAGGGTACATAGCAGGACAGTACAAAACTCGGTGGAGGGCCATTCAAGAGACAACTGGGGATTAACGAGAAGAGGTGGCTGGGGATGTAGGACCTGAGTCGGTGTCGGGGGGGGACATAAATGAGCGGAACTTCAACCAGATGTCTCTGGGTCTAGAGCAGGCGGGCTGTTGTACCGCCCATGATTCCTCCGTATCGGAAGCCCAAGTGACTGCTCTGAGCCACTGTGCGTGAGTCGGGGTGGTAGGCCGAAGCCAGCAAAGTAGTATAGCCCGCACAGCCAGAAGCATACAGAGGCCAGCCAGTCTCCTAGAATCTCGGTGGAGCTCAGGAAAGTCGTGGAATAAGCATTTCATTGGGGTTGGGGAGATAGGGTGATCAAGAATAGACGAGATAGTGGAGCAGACTGCGTCCCAGAATTGGGTGAGGCGGGGGCATGACCAGATCATGTGGATATAGTTGGCGTCATCATGGCCACATCTAGGGCATCTTGGGGAGGAACTATTAGAGATACGGTGTAGTCTGGTTGGGGTGTAGTGGTATCTGTGGAATAGCTTAAATTGAATTAGCTTGAATCGGGAGTTGAAGGAGACCCTCTGGATACGTGAGCACATATGGGACCAACGGTCTTCGGTCATTTCCAATCCGAGATCAGACTCCCAAGCGAGCTTCAATTTGGAGAATGAAGGGGGCGATCTGGATTGTACCAGGGTGTATAGTCTGGAAATTTTCCCCCTCATAGGGAAAGGTGAGGACAGTTCAGTGATCGCCAACTCATCAGGTGGCAATGCTGGGAAGCATGTGTACTTATGTTTGAGGACTCTACGGAGGGATGAATATTGAAGCCACACAGAGGGTCTCTGTCTGAGGGACGGTGGGAGGTCAGGCTATTCTATGAAATTACCACCTTCAAATATGTCTCGGAGCAATTCAAATCCCGCCTCAGCCCATGTGCGAACAACCGATGGGGGGACCTGTGGGATCCCCGGGACAAAGTTCCAGATCGGGAAGTTACCATGGAAGGGATGGGTGGTGCCCAATATTTGCCACGTTTTGGATAAAGCCAGGGATGTGCACCTCAACGGATCTAGTGAGCCCGATTCTATTGGCAAGGGTGCGATCACCAGGGATCTGATATCGCGGTCACCAACCGATAACTTTTCTAGTCTGACATGGGGAGGGGGGTCAGATATATTGAACCAATGTGCAATGTGTTGAAGTTGAGCTGCCAGCCAGTACTTGAGGAAGTCAGGTGCACCGAAGCCACCCACTTCCATCGGGGAAGCAAGGGTCTGGAACTTAAGGCGGACCGCACCAGAGTGCCAGAGGAAAGTATTGAGGGTTCGTATCAGTGTCTGAAAAAACTCGACTCCCGGCCACTGCGGGATATTAGCGAATCTATACAATAGCTGGGGGAGTGCCACCATCTTCAGTATTCCCACCCTACCTGCCAGTGAAATCGGAAGTTTGTCCCAACCCTGAATTTTTAGCGTAAGATTTGTGAGGTATACTTGATAATTCTTCTGGAAAACCCGATCAATGTGACGCGACACCACTATACCTAAATAGGTAAACTCAGATTGGGCCCAAGCGAATCCCAGGGTATCGGGAGGGGGGAGTGTGCTGGGGGTGAGCGGGAAAAGAGTTGATTTAGCGCAGTTTACCGTCAGGCCAGAGATACGGCCAAAACGAACAACATCCTCCAGTATTGGGGCAAGGTTGATTTCCGGGGAGCGAATGAAGAGTAGAGCATCGTCAGCATATAGGGAGACTATATCAGAGAAACCGGCGGAGCGTAGGCCTCTATGAGAATGAAATTGGCGAAGCATATCCGCGAACGGCTCCATTGCCACAGCAAAGATCAATGGAGAGAAGGGACAACCTTGTCTAGTACCCCTAGCTATTTGGAAGAGGGAGGAGCACCGGTCCTCAGTGCGGACTCTGGCAACGGGGTTTGAATATAGCAGCCTGACCCAGGAAAGAAACGTGGGACCGAATTTGCATTTGTTGAGTACCCGCCAGAGATACCTCCATGAGACGGAATCAAAAGCTTTTTGCATATCTAGCGTGGCGGCTACTGCGTGGACATCCGGGCTCACCCTGCTTATAATATTGAAAAGGCGCCTCAGATTCAGGGAGGTAGAGCGTCCCGGAATAAACCCCGCCTGGTCTGGATGAATGATATGTGGCATGAAGGGGGCCAGTCGTAAGGCAAGTAACTTTGCATAAATCTTGACGTCGCAATTGATTAGCGAGAGTGGGCGGTAAGAGCCGCATTGAGTGGGGGATTTACCAGGTTTTAACAGGACGGTTATGGTGGCTTCGCGGAGCGTGGGAGGGAGCTGACCCACCTCCACCGATTCCTCCCAAAGCGCGACCAGACGAGGGAGTAGAAGAGACTTGAACCGCTTATAGAACTCAACAGGTATACCGTCAGATCCCGGGGATTTGCCTGATGAGAGGGAGTCTATGGCCTCCGAGAGTTCCAGGGAACTGAATGGGCTCTCAAGGGCTCCGATGGTGTCGGCGGAGAGAACCGATAGGGGAAGCTTGTCAAGAAAGATGTCGATTTCTGATATAGTGGCATTGTCCGCGTTAGCATACAGGGATTGATAGGAGAGGAATTCGGAATTGATATCACCAGGGGAAGTGGCTAGGGAACCATCAGGTCTCTCAACGCCAGGAATGGGTGGGGCACCAAACTCACGGCGGAGAAGCCTAGCCAGGAGACGGGATGGGCGTTCACCCTCACCGTATCTCCTCGCTAGCCCAGGGTTATCGAGAAATCTCTGCTCACGGTCCGCAAGTGCGCGGAAGGTATCTAGTTCCGTGCCGATCAACGCAAGGGTCTCAGGAGTTTGATTTAATGCATATTGGGCCTCCAACTCGGACAGTGTGGCCTCGCTCTCGGCGATCTCTCTACGGATGGTTCTAAGGATGCCATTTTCCTTAGAGAGAGCGATGCCTCTGATGTAGGCTTTAAAAGATTCCCAGAGGGTGGCTTGTGATGAGACAGAGCCGGTATTGGTCTCAAAGAACTCCTCAATCGCCGACTCCAACTCCGAACTGAAGACCGGGTCGAGGAGGGAAAGTGGTTTCATCCTCCAGTGTCTAGTACGGTCGTGATCCGAGCCCCAGGATAGGGTGATAATCACTGGTGAGTGATCGGAGAGAGTCCTGGGGAGGATCGTCAAGCTTGAGACGCTCCTTATGAGTATATCAGACACTAGCCATCTATCAATCCGGGAGAAGGAATCGTGCACCGAGGAATAAAAGGAGTAGGCGCGGGAGTCGGGGTAAAGAAGCCTCCATGCATCAAACAGGGCCAGGCGAGGAAGTGAAGAGAGTGTAGTATATGCAGCCCTAGTGAGTTGACGGGGACGAGAGCCAGATCTATCGAGATCCACATCAAATATCGTGTTAAAATCGCCTCCCCAGAGAATCGGTACCAACGGGAAGCCATCTAGGAGAGACGTGAGATGTGTAAAAAATTCAGGATCGTCGATGTTGGGACCGTAGATAATTAGTAGGACCACTTCCCTATTCTGTAAAGTGCCATGAAGTAAGACGTATCTGCCCAGAGGGTCTATTGTCGTGGCTATGGGGTTGAATCTAATACTTTTGTGAATAAGGGTCATAACCCCCCCGGCTTTGTGTAGAATAGGAGGTATAGTATCGCTGTGGTCCCCATGCTTTAGCAAACTTCTCACAATACTCAGTAACCGCATGTGTCTCCTGGAGAAACAGGATCTTAGTCCCATGCCGTTCAGCCTGAAGCTGTAGTAGTCTCATTTTCTTGTAGTTCCCCAGCCCCCGCACGTTCCAACTCAGGAATGTCAGGGTTTCCTCACTCGACACTCCCAAAGTAGACATAGAGGAATACAGGTGGATGGAACAGTGCCCCCCATAAACAGTCCCTATTGTAGTCAGATCTGTGATGACATTGAGACCCTGGTGCTCTGAACTCTACCTTCTCTGCAATTACCAAGCCTTTTTTAACGTAAACTCCCCTACCCCCCACCCCCTCCCACATCCCTCCCCCAATCAGAGGGATGAACACCCCATATACAACCAACCAAATCCAAAACAATGGCATCAACGCCTGGGGGGCCTGTAAGTCGGCCTGGCGGCGATGCTCCGTACCTTGAGGCAATTTTAGGATAAACTTAATGCCTGGCAATGATAGCAAGTCTCATACGGGGATGGACCCGCGGGGGGGGGGGAGGGGAGGCACGGCCATCTATAATGAACCAATGTAACGAGATTATATGGAGTAACCATCCGAACAGCTTGATCGAGATGGTGTATGTGGTCAGTCCCAACATTAGGAACAAGGGATTACCACAGAGTTCCCGGACAATCAAACGGGCAAAGGATGTATGTGGTGAATAGCTGGGACGCACCGACGGAGAGAAGTCCGTGCCGTCAACCGTTCAGCAGCCAGACCCCACTGTATCATAACCCAAAACCAACAGATGCTTCGCATAGAGAGAAAACAAAGACATAAACATTCTCCATCACAATGTCAACAGGACGAGATGGGTGGCATCCCCTCGGCCCAAAAGCCCTCGTAAATGGCGCAACCGGGAGTGACGGAATGTTACAAGTCCAACTGAGTTCTGGGTTAGGGCTCAATGATGTCGCCTCCACAGTAAGAGCATGTTGTGTTAGGTCCGAGACACAGCGTGTGGTTCAATGTAACAAGACATAAAGCAGTGGTAGAGATTGTTGCGAGTACAGTTCAGCCGGGAAAGTGTTCATCTATAAACTTAGAGGCCTCCTCCGGTAGCGTGAAGAAGTATACTCGGTTTGCATGTTCGATTCGGAGTTTGGCGGGATATAGCATAGCGTATTTGACCTGGAGCTCGCGCAGTCTTCTCTTCACCGCCAGGAAGGACTTACGCTCACGTTGGACCGCCATCGAGAAGTCCGGGTATAGGTGGATTCTGGCTGCGCCCAATAAAAGGTCTCCCTTGACTCTCGCCGCCCTGAGAAGGGCATCTCGGTCGCGAAAATTTAGGACCCTGGCTATAATCGGGCGAGGAGGAGCGCCAGGCCTGGGTTTCGCTGTAAGTGCACGGTGGGCTCTCTCGATTGCAAATTGTGAGAAGAGTTTTGGGGAATCAAGGAGTCGGAGCAGCATGCTCTCCACGTAGTCCTCCATGGGTTCTTGTATGCCATCCTCCGGCACCCCGATTATGCGGAGGTTGTTGCGTCTCGAGCGAGACTCAAGATCCTCATTCTTCTTTTCCACCTCTGTCACGCGGGCGGATAGTGTGGAGACCTCCGCCCGAAGGGAGCCCAGACCATCCTCAGCGGTGCTCACCCGTGATTCAATCTCAGTCACACGACCATCAGTCCTCTCCATGTGTGCCTTAATAGAGGATATCGTACCATTCATGTCGTCTAGTTTACTATGGATTGTGGTGAACCCCTCACGGATGTATTCCATCATTTTCTGAGATTCGGATGGTTCCAGTTCATGTGAAGTGGGTGGTTCCTGTGCAGGTGTCTCCGCACCAGATCCCCCCGGAGGCTTCGTAAACATATTGATGGAGGATTGTTTCTTTCCCGTCAGCGTTGACATGATGCCGGCAGAAGGTGAACTCAAAACCGGGGGGCCGGACAGGAGGGGCGAGAGGGACGCCAAGGGAGGGCACCAGGCATGTGTGGGGCCGCAGCCGGCCAGCAACACGAGATGCGGTGTTTCAAATCCAGATGGGGGGGGACCAATCTATGCTGGGCTGCCAGGTCTGGGCCAGGAGGGTCGCCCAGGTCGGCTAATATGTGTAGTAGCCAGTGAACCACAAGTAGACCTCCGAAAACTTGTAGAGGCCAGGGCCAAGGAGACAGTGACTAATAAGAGAAACAGGAGAAGCCTCTGGTAGCCATTGCGATGAGGTGGGACCGGGGAACACCACTGTGTGCGGCTGCAAGGCGGTCAGCACTCTGGTAGACTAATAAGGCGAGTATGTCCCGGATCAATGGTGCATCCGTATAGGAGATTCGGGGGTCAGAGCGTACCTCGGTACAGTAAAATGACCAACAGTAGGTACGTAGGGAGGAACAGATGCCTCATGCCGTCCCCCGGCTAGTCCATGAAGCAGGCTGATGGGCCCAGGGAGCGGCGTGGCCGGAGAAGAGATCCGCCGGGGGGTGGGCTCCGGAGCAGCCGGGCACTGCCACACAGGGTATCAGGATACAGGAGGAATGTAGTTACTGCCGCCAGACAGGGCCAGGTGTAGCGCCCGAAATGAGAGGGAGTCCAGCGTAGAGAATGTAATACTGCCGGGCCCAACGTGCTTCAGGGACGACCCCACGCCGTGCAAGGCCGCCCGTCAGCAGGGTGTATGCAGCGGAGACCAGGGGCCCAACTCACCGCCTGGAGCCAGGAATGGAGGCACGGTCCAAGTCGGCACGCCGCCTAGGACGGGGCAGCGGAGCGAAACGCTCTCGAATCCTGTGAAGGTCCAGGGGACAGGCCGCAGCGCCGGTCAGCCGCTCTCCCGTGAGGCAGTAGAGAGCGGTCGCGCAGGGCGGGAAGGACGCCCCTCCCCCCACGGAAGGCCGCAAGCCGCGGGACACGGCCGCGATCCTCCGGAACCCCGAAGGGGGTCGGAGGAAGCACTCGCTCCCGCCTCACCCGCGGAGGCCCGCAGCTCCGCGGTAAAAGAGGTCCGGGAGACGGGACGAGACCAGCAGAAGCCCAGTCACACCAGCTTTCCCCTCCGTCGGTTGATTGTTTGAAACGCCGAGGCAAACCAGAGGATTTCAGCACAAGGAGCGCCTCGCGGCTCGGAGCTGATCAGAAGGCGGCCATCTTCGCCGAGCGCAACAGCGCCCCCCCTTTTCTGTGATTTCTATGTCGTGGGACTTCAGGAATCCATTACAACTTCCTGCGCAACTCGTTCCCCAATTCTGATACTGTTTGTTTTCCTAGACACACGTGGTTTGCATCTCTGTCCTCTGGAGTTCGCTCCATTCAATATCCTTGAACGCCGGCGCAGCGTTTCATTCATTCTGAACACTTGCACACTGTTCTACGTTTCTTGTAGTGTTTATTAACATTTCAGACACGTGCGCAGGGTTTATATTATACTTTACACTTGTGCTGTGTTATTAATTCCTGTCCGCTTCATCTGTGCTTCCTACCCTCGGAACACTTGCGCTCCTTTCCCAGGGCATTCACATGGTGTTCATTTACTTTGGCACTCTTGCGCTATGTGTAACAGGCACCCGGTCCTCTGTCGCTGAGTATATGCTTCTAAACTCCTTTCTCTCCATAGTGTTTTGTCTGTTCCAAACCCTATCAAAACTTACCTGTCACAGTGCTCCGTTCACCTGCACTGCTCATGGCTATCTCAGCCCTCCCTTGGCACCCTTCCCTCGTTTACTAGTAGATATCTATATTCACTTGCACAGAACTTGAATACACTCCTATTCTTTTGGAGGAAATTGACTGTTGCATGTCTTGATATTGCGCCATCCCTTCTGGGGTGCTTTAACCATTTCAAAACTTTTCTCTCATCTTCTCAAGAAGAGTCTTTTTCCTTCGAGCCGCTTCCACTGGGACATCCGTGCAAGATCCGAACTTGGTATCTTGTTGGGTTTTCTTCCCCAGGAGGGTTTCCCAGATTCCACGCCGAGCTCTGTGTTGTAGGCCTACAAGAGGTCAGTATGGGGGTTTGGAAGGCTCCCCATCTGCATCTGACTGAGGCAACTAATTCAGGTAAGAGTTAATTGTATTCCTGTGAGGATAATCTTGTTGTCATAACACTTCCACTCTTCTTCTTCACAGTATAGTTGGGTTCCAACTTGTTAGCACTCTTCATACTCTTCACTCTTCCTCTTCTCAGTGGACAGTGGATTTGAGTTTTGTTTGAGTATTGGAAGTTGCGTTACAGTTGCAAACAGTGGTCTGTTCAGGTTGGTTTTCTGAGGTTCTGATAGGCTCAAAGGAAAGTGGATCAAGGAGTTTGTTCACGGAACGGTAGACCTTGTGCCCAAGAGGGGAGTCTCTCCCCATGAGGTCCTGCTTACCACCACCCTCAGGGGGAATGCTGCGTAGCAGGCTCACCTCCCTAGCCTCACAGGGAAGGCCTCCCCCAAGTGGGAGAAGTGACGAGAACTGTCAATCGTCACCCGTCACTCTAGTCTTTTTTTTTTTTTTTTAACGATCGCTACAGCTACTTGCTACTTTTCTTTCGCTAGTTAGGTGAACAACAGGAGGTTGGCAGAAAACAACAGTTAGCAGGAAAGTGCAAGAGGCTTGTGGAAGAGATCGGGAGGAAGTGGAAGACTTCAGGAGGAGGTTAGTGAGTGGATCGTGGTAGTGGACAGGGTTTGCAAAGCTCAGCAGGAGTGGCTGAGAAAGGTTAAAAGAGGAGGTTTGAATCAAGAGTGGGAAGACAGGTTGTTGGGAAAAGGTAAAGAAGAGGACAAGGGATATAACGGGTGGTGGTGGTGAAAGAGAGGGTGAAGGTGGCAACAGTAAATCTGGAGTCCACACAGCAAGGAACCCTGTCTGCCAGTGTCAGAAGTTTCTGGTGGTCTGTGTTTACTCAGACAGGGACTTGAGGCAGGAGGAGCCAGGAGCATCCAGCAGGATCAGAGAAGTAAAGGAGTGGGGCTGAGACCAACATCTGTCCTCATCCTTTGATCTACCTGCACAGTTATCCTCTGTATCCCAAGTCCTTCTCCGGGTTCTGGGTGCTGTGAGAAACCTGGGGGTATCTTCACTCCTAAATCCTCTGGATTCTCTTCTGAGGTGGCATGGGAAAGGCCATGGCTCGTTTATCCGGACCCTGGAGGCGTAGAAGCAAGGGTAGATCACCTGGGTAGAGAGTCATTTGGGATTAGGAGTGGGGTGCCCGCAGGCAAGACATGGTATCCCCCTTTCCCTATTGACCAACCTAACCTTTCCCTGACCTTTATGGGTTATTGTAAGTCAGCTCCCCTCATTTCCCCTCATGTGACACTTGAGTACTGAGACGAGGAAGCTGCAGCTCAGAGGAATGAACACTATGCCATTTCACCACTGTAGTACTGGAACGAAGAAAATGCCTGAAAAGTGTTGTGAAGGTCAAGCATGTCCCCTTAATCATGGTCAGGCAAGTCTAACTGGGAAAAGCACACCTGCAACCTGTTAAAGGGTTGCAGGTGTATACAATGAGAAGCAGAAGGCACCTCAGAGAGGAGCAGCAGGGAGGCCTGTGCGATCAGCAAAGAACCTTGTTTGAGGAGAGGCGAGCCACTGTTGGAAACTGCTGTGGGTTGGTCCGCCGTGTGCAGCAGGCCGAGATGCTGAGGATTGCAGAGAGGTGGTCTCAGGAAGGGTGGCGTGGGAGCTGGGGCTCCGTGGAGCGGTCTGAGGGAAGAGAAGACAGCCGTGTGGCGTGGCTGTCCCTCTCCCTTGTATCAGAAGTGCTCATCCCCCTGTGTCAAGAAGCCGACACAGGAGTGTCTGAGGGTCAGCAGTTGGACCCCTGACTGCAGAAGTATGTGTACTGAGCGCTGCTGGGAAAGCTATCAAAGCGACTGGTGAATTTGTCAGATGAGAAAACTGGTGCGCGAATGCCTGAACATTTCCATTGTTGAAGAATAAATTGTATCAGAGTGGTTGCGTGTCTCAGGAAGAATGTTTTCGAAAGTCTCAGAATGCTGGATATTTCACTTGAAATAAAACAAATGATTATTGAACATCGGGTTGAAGGGGAATCAAATCTCCAGCCAAACCAATGCCCATTGAATACCGAACAGAATAACAACTTAACAATTAACCAAAACTATTGGATGTTGGATTCCCAAGTGAACAGAACTTTAGAATTAAGCAAAATCACTGAGTGTTGAACTCCAAATTGAATGGAACTTTAAAGATTGAGCTAAACAAGTTTCAAACAGCATGGATATACATTGAAATCAAAATAAAACAGAATTAACTGAAACCCTGAAGTTAAACCCTATACAGTCAAGATGCCAACATGAAAACAGATTATGGAAAAGGGGTGCAAGTGTGACAGTCATAAGAAGGCAAGGACACCTGGGATGATGAAATGATAGTCTTGGGGAAGGGAACCCTGAGACTTGAGGAACTACGTTTGTTGACTTGGGGAAGGAGCCTCAAGACCCCTCTTTTGTGTTTGAACTGTGTTACTTGGAGCTTGGGGGAGGGAACCCATAGGTTTGTCTAAAACTTTATCACCTGGAACCTAAGAAAGGTAATTTTGAGACTTTTTGTGGAACTGTTTTACACTTGGGGAAGGGAGCTGAAAGAAAACTGCGAGCTGGAAGAAGCTCAGAACTTTATGTTGAACACTGTTTCTTTTGGTTGCTGATTTCTTTACACATTGTATAGATTTAGTTGTGAGGGCAAGGAAAGGTTTTGGACATAGACAGACTTTTAAGTTGAACTCTTTGACTCTGACTTTCCTTAGTTTCATTTAGGTAGGGAAATTCCACTGTGGCATTGGGCAAGTTAGGGCTTTTTCCATCCTGACATTTAAGTTAATAAGCGTTTTATTTTGAATCTGTTGCCTGTATCTTGCTTCATCATTTCTTCCAAGTGCTCTGTGCCTTTCCACCTCCCTTTCATCACTGTGTATGTTCAGTATTCTGGATGCCATGCTCATTTCAAGGTCAAGCACCGGTTTCCCTCCTTTCTGTCTTTCGCCTTCCTGCCCTGTCCACTTGAACAGCTAATTTCCATGCCCCACCTTCTCTTGGTTTCAGGTACTCTGCAGTAGTCCACCTCCCCGCTCCTCGCTCTGGGTGCACCTCTCTGGTTTCCCTATTTGTTGTCCTTCTCCTTGTTCTGTCAACCTGCTCCACACCTGTCCAAGTCCCCCCTCTTCACCTCTGGTTCCTGTCGCTTGCCCTTCACTTTCAAATGCTCTGCACACCTGGATTTCTAGGTGTCATACTCCTTGCTGTGCTCTTCTCCAGGTACCAAGTGCCCACACCTCCTAAGTACTTTGTTTCTTTCTGTGCTCTTGCTTCTGGGTGCTGGATGCTAAGCTGTGCACATAGGGTGGTGTGCACGCATATTTATGTACAGAGCTGCATTGCGTGCATGACCAGTCCTATTTCTGAACAAACATCCTTAGTGAGATATATATATATATGTACATATATTTTGTTGGCGATTCTACCTTATAGGTAGAGAATTCGAGCTCCACTCTCCACAGTTTCTTAATGGCCCATCCAAGTTTGAAAAAAGGGAAGAAAAGTCCGGGTCCACACCAATGTTTTCTTCAGTTTCTTCCTTTATTTATATTGCAGGGAAAATACGTAACATTTAAAAACCATGGAAATCCGTTCCCCAATAGCAAAAAGACCAAAATATCTAGGTCCTCCTAAATGCAGCACTCCTAGTGCTGAGACGTTCACGCGTTCCGCGGCTACCTCGCCGTTTGCTCACAACGATTTGCCTCATTGTCATAGAAACATTTTAAAACATGAGGGGAAGGCAGAGAGTGCGGGTGAGGAGAAAGAGTTTCAACAGCAATGGTAGAAGGACCAGTTTTACCTTTTACCAAACACTCAAAGCATATGTCGGCCATCTTAGCCTAGTGTGCTTTTGAATAAAAATGCTATAGGTTTACATTTGTAATTTTCGCACTATCATGCTTAGATCCTGGTATTACATGCATTTGCAATGTGACTTATTAGCCTCCATATATGGTGGAATGTCATTACTGTTTGAGTCATAGAACAAATACGCCCGCCCGCATGGTGCGGATTGTTGTAATTGTGCTGGTCTTTTGGAACCCATTTGGAATTTTTTTATGTGAAATGCCTTTCTAAAGTGCTTAGTGCGTTAGCTGCATTAACTCTTCATTTTAAGGTGACATGTGCAATAGCAGCATATTATATTCCAAAAACAAGGTGCCAAATATAGATCTTCATCGTCAACCTCTTTAAAGTGCTTAGTGCATTAGCAGCATTAACTCTTGAATTTAAAGTGACGAGTGCAATAACAACATATTACATTCTAAAAATAAAATACCAAATGTACATCCTAAAAATCAGGGTTTCTCTAGTAACACGTACAACAGTTCTATCACGTTGGATGCCTAATGCTCATCCTTAACCCTTTAGTTCCACATATTATGATAAGGCTATATATAGGGAAAATCCTCGCAGTATGTACCTTGAACAATTCCAATCACAAAATGTATGTTGTGGTTGATGAGGCTTTATATAGAAAATCCTTGCTGTGTGCACCTTGTACAATTCCAATCACATAGTGTGTGTTGTGGTTGTGGTAATTATCTGGAACCCAACCAAACTCTTTACATAGAATGCCTCTATAAAGTGCTAAATGCGTTAACAGTGTTTGCTCTTAAATCTACAATGACAAGAGTAATAGTAGCGTATTCAGTTCGGAATAGGGTGCCAAGTCCCAATCTAAATGATCAGGATTTCTCCAATTGTATATACCACAGTCCCATTATACCTGGGTATTTGTGTAGGTGTCTCATTAAAATACTTAATGTTTTATCAATTTTTCTTAATGCCCAGAGCAATGCAAAAAATGTTCAATAAGGTGTATAGTGCAAATCTGAATTATCAAGGTTTCTCCAATATTTCATTTCGTTAGCCCCATCATCTCAAAATGTACCCCATCAGCTAATCACAGCATAGGTTTTTATAAAGAACACCCCAGCATGTTTTGGCTATTTATCAACACTGGCCACAATGTGTAGATCTACAACCCATTTAAATATGAGTGTGACATCCTACCCCTGATCTATTCCCATCTAACCCTCATGAGAATTTTGTTGAAATTATATTTCATTCACAACAATTGTACTAAAAGCAATCACAAATAACCCATAAAAGATGTAAGTTAAAAAAACATTGAAACAACCACTTATTTTTTCATTTGTCTTCGTCCATTATTCACAATTACCAAATCAACATCAGAGACCTACGGTGAATAAATTAAAACTTATTTCATGGACACACATAGTTACTGTCTAGGTTTTTCTGTGTCATAATTAGTTATTGGATGGGGAACATGAGCATTTTTTAGCAACCCAGAAAGGTATACAATTCTTCGTCAATGTTATGCCTGTTGGGCTGTTTGCTTTCGAAGTCAAGTATACACCGAGTTTCTTTTTGTCTGAGCAGCTTATCCTTGTCGCCTCCCCGCGGGCCCATCTCTATTTTGTGTACTCCAAAGAATCTGAAACTGTCTATTGCATTGTTGTGGCATTCATAGAAATGTTTGCCATTGGGTAGTTCGCATCATTATGTAAAATGGCACGCACATGCTGTTGTATGCGAATTTTCAACTTACACTTCGTGCTGCCGATATACCATTTCTGGCATGCACAGTATATATATATATATATATATATGCTATTTTTACATACTGACCTTGTTCATAAAAAGTACATACTTGTAAAAACTGAGCTAGACAGGTGATAGAACCACTTAATATAATGTCCCATCTTTCACTTGTCTAGTGCTATGAAACTGTGTTGTATTAAAAACTGCACATTATTCATACATTAATGTCATTTTTGTTCTGCAGGTTCAGGCTGAGGTTCCTGGGTCCCCAATCTTTGTAATGAGATTGGCCAAGCAGTCTCGCCACTTGGAAGTCCAGATCCTCGCTGACCAATACGGCAACGCCATCTCCCTGTTTGGCCGTGACTGTTCTGTCCAGCGTCGACATCAGAAAATCATAGAGGAGGCACCGGCCACCATCGCCACTTCTTCGGTGTTTGAACAAATGGAGCAGGTGAGCTTTAATTCCCAATGGCATGTCAAGGCAATGCATTGAATTCTAAGTATTAAGGGTACTGCAATAGAATATTACCTCATTACCCTAGCATTTTGTTTATTTTCATAATCTCTGACAGAATCGGATCATGTAATAGATTTTAGGTAAGATGTAAATGGTTCTGGGTATGAGTAGCAATTATCTGGGTTGGCTTGGGATGCAAGTGGGCATAGAGCATGTTTTGACAGTATTCATCAGCGCCTTACATTTGATTTCAATAACAAAAAGTAACATTCAACACATAGTTGCAAATTGAAATTGAAGTCAAAAACGTTACAGTGCTTCTCCAGTGTACTCTGGGGCCAACTTCAGAGCCATTCCTGATCATTCTCAAAGGCATAATGCTTCCAAGAGGAAATTCCCCAAGACATGAAGAGTAAGACATTTAAATAAGAAAATGTACATATTGATGAATACACTTGCATAGCACAGCTGCCTGATCTGCATTGCCACAAGATGCTTCTCTGAAGACAAATGGATGCAAGGTATTCAGAAAGGTGGGATTGGGTTTCTTATGAAAGTCAGATGATTAGTCTGTGCGCATATAGTAAAACGCAGGGACTTCTGTAGTCTGGTATCCAGGATAGTTTCTACCTCTTTTCGAGCTGCAGCTTTTTTGGTGGATTTGGGATAGGTTTGGGTTGGTAAGCCCTGGGAGCATCCATGGTTGAAGCAATGTATTGTGTTGATGGGTTGCATCAGTACTAGGACACAGAAGAACCTGAAGATTACTTGGGAATTGATTGGGAGCCAGTTGAGCAATTTCAGAGTAAGCAACATAGAATACCAGGAATTCTTACACATTTCTGTTACTTTACTTTGCTTCATTTGAAGCGATCTTAACATAAAAGGGAAAAACATAGAAATGTATCATCAATGTTGCAAGACCAAATAGAAAATATATAACCAACACCTGTGTGTGCACATATGAACATAATAAAGCAGTGCTTGTCTTCACCACCATCCACATAATAAGATTGTTAGTAATGAAAATCTAAATTCAGTTAATTTTTGTAGGAGATTCAGTTTATATAGCATGCAATGTTTAAGAAGACTTGAGGTGGGGGTAATTTCCAACTGTCAAACACCTGTACAAAAGAGCTGCATTTAAATAATCTCAGAATAAATTGGAAAGCTTTTCAACACAACCCATCTGTAATAATATGTTGTAACTTCCATCACTTTTCTTAAAGGTTCTTGTATTTGAGGCATATATTCAACTCCTTAATAAATAAATGAGTGGCTGCACTGCCCGGTTCTTCCATGGAAGAGTGCAGTACTAGTCCACTAGAGGGGTTTGGTGGGCATACTATTGCTTTATACATTAAACACATCTCATTTGTGTATTTACGTAAGTGTGGCAGTTGTGACAAATCTCTGGATTTCAGTTCTCCCCTAGAGGGAGCCCCTTCCCATGAGGCCTGGGAGGTGAGACCACTACACAATAGTCCCACTGGGGGTGGTACTCAGTGGGTGGATATCATGTGGAGGGAAGCCGCTTACGGTCCACGTTACCTTAACCCACCTTCCTAATCAATCCCCTACAACACCATCCCTAGTGTTCCAATCTGTTTCCTTAAAACCAGTAAGGTCAGAAGTACTGGGACAATTAAGAATGTGGGCTCCTCAAGGGACCTATATCCCTTATGTACTGAGATGAGGAAGAGACCAACTGATTCAGTGGGTGTCCTCAAGATCAGAACTTTGATGGGGAAGACAAGCAGAAGCATAACGAGCACCTCTACAAACCATACTGAGCAGTCTAGTCTTGACAGATTTCCTATTGGCCAGGGTACAACTAAGATAGAAGAGGGAAATTCAAACACGGAAAGAGATCCTCCCTGGAGGAACCGGGAGTTGCGAAGCCCCTGATCAGAAGCCAAACATAGCAGTTGAAGACGGAACACTTACCTGTCAGGCAGAGACATCCCTGAGAGGTCCGCCGGGGTTGGGCCATGCCTGGAAGCAGGAGGAGGAATCATCAGCTGCTTCTAGAGAGCTGGAGCGTGTGGTCCGCATGGAACGTACTGCCCGAAAGCAGGAAGCTGCTGTGGAGCCGCCGCAGAGCTTGGAGGGAGAAGGAGGTACCTGAATGGGGGCGAGAGCCCCAAAAGCAGCTGAGGGTGACCGGCGAGCAACCAGAGGAGGGTTGGGAGACCGTGAGCCTTGCTGGGAATGCTGAAGGGACCATACCATAGTGAGACATGGGTCTGGGATCGCAGCCAATAAGGAGTGACATCAACAGTCATCTTCTTCATGGCAGTCCCTGGCCGACTTGGAGACCAGGAGTAACTAGAGGGACAGCCCTAATAGTGGGAGGACCAAGAGCTGGGAAACTATGAAACAAAAGGCGTCCTGCCACTGATATTTTTCTTTGCCTTACTCTTATTCGTGTAGGCTATCTGGTAATTTCTTGATTTTTTTCTGATTCTAGAGCAAGTATCAATCTGCCCTATCTCGTCCACAACAGAGCTGGAAACGCATTTGCCAATTTAATCTTCCAAAAAACATTTCCAATTCTGCAGAAACTATTTTACCATTTATTAATGTGTGATAATGCTGGTATGTCATATTTATATTCTTTTTATCTTTTTTTTAATTACTAGATTCAGACAAACAAACAAAGAAACCAAAGGGCAAATTTTTAAAAAAAATACAAACAAGTGCAATATGGTTGGCATAAACAGTACAATCCAAACAAAACAAGTATAACATAGTGTAGTGTACAAAGCCGTCATTTACATTCGAAGGCGGTTTTTCCGAACAAACTATCCAAAGACCACTACTAGAAGTGACCAATTCTTTGGGATGGATGAGCCTTCTTCCATGCCACTCATTGTGTCTCTTGTCTGTGTCCCATGCGGAAGAAGGCTCATCCATCGCAAAGCCGAAACCTCAAAGGACAAAGCACACCAGTGCCGAATAGTCCATTAAATAAACCCAGTGACATATTCCCTGACTTAGACCCAAGAATTGGTCACTTGTTTGCCTGGCAATTGACACTTATGAGGTCAAGATAAAGGACATATATTAAGTACACCTTGATAGGAACTCTGGAATTTAGTTAAGAGCTTCAGTTCAGAATTGTAGTAGTGGTCTTTGGATAGTTTGTTCCGCAAAACCGTCTTCTAATTTAAATTACGGCTTTGTACACTACACTGTTATACTTGCTGTTTTGTTTGGATTGTACTGTTTATGCCAACCATATTGTACTTGTTTGTGTTTTTTGAGCAAACGTGCCTACACGAATAAGAGTAAGGCAAAGAAACATTTTGTTTCATAGACTTGGAGACCGGGGCTGCCTAGACCACAGGAGAGAGAAATAAAACAATACCAAAGGGGTCTGGGACCTGAGTGAAAGAAACCAATACAAGGAGGCCTGGGACCCGAGAGAAAGAAACCAATACAAGGGGGTCTGGGATCTGACAAAATGAATACCTGGCAGGATAGTGAACCGGGTGTAATTATTGAAAAACGAGAAGAGCTAAGAAGGGTCTGGGACCCACATCCAATAATGAAATGTCTCCAAAATCATCATCATAGTCACAGTACGTGGCAGGGTAGTGAACCAGGTGGGTTGTGAACACAGTGAACACTGGGAGCATTATAAGAAAGTCCAGGGGAAAGGAGACATACCCCCTGATGTTGATGTACACAGTTAAAGGAGTCAGGAGGAGGGAGTCATTCTCTTGGCATTGTGAAAAGTTTGATAAAGGTCAGAGAAGAAAGACACTTGTCCCGGCATTGGGAAAACCACTGAGAAACCTGAGAAAGGTCAAGGGGAGGGAGCCGTCCCCCTTACACTGTGACGAAACAAGACATTTTGTTCTAGGTGCTTTGCTGGAACCACAATCCAAGGAATATTTTGAGACTTTTGGTTTGTATCCTTTGAGAAGCGCATTTTTTATTTTATTTGATATGTTTTTATTACACCCCAAAAGCCTGACAGGCATCAGGGCGTGGACACACGGAGACGCACAGGACAATACGATTTACACAAGACTCAAGCACATATGTCCATTAGAAAACATGACGAGCAGCTATTCGAACAGGTGTGTTTTCATGCCCTTCCGAAATGAGGAGAAGTTGCAATCCAGGCGTCGATTCATCGGAAGGGTGTTCCAAATGGAGGATGCTACTTATGGAAACGATTTCCCATTTGCTTTCATCCGTTTAGGGCGCTGACAGTTTAGCAACATAGTGTTACTTGATGTCAGAATTCCTCTTCACAAGTTTGACCCGTAGTGGAGAAGAATTCTTCCCACCAATGTACCCCTTTGTATGTAAGAAATACACAGTGCAAAGGAATCAATTAGTTGAAAGAATGGATATCCCACTGAGACCACGTGGCTGTAGGAGGAAATAACACAATTAGTACCAAAAGACTGATGGTTGAAAATCACGATTCTGATCTAAAACTCAATACACTAACCTGAGAGAACTGAACAGTAGGTAAGTACTACCAAGCTCAGGTTAAGAAAAAGCCCAGAAAAGTTCTGCAAACAAACAATATTCACTATAAGTAATGCTATGTGCCTGAGAGAATAAGGATACTGAACTAGGTGAACTTTAACACAAGAATTTCCTTACCAGGGAATATCCATGCGGGAATCCGTAGAATGAATGGATGACAGGAGCCACCTTCAGCAATCCGCGATAACAAACAGTACTCCCACGGTGCGGGGAACAGTTCTACCAAGGGTTCGAATACCCGCGGTGCAGCGGAGGCTGTCCCACGGAGCAGCGGAGGCTGTCCCGCGGAGCAGCGGAGGCTGTCCCGCGGAGCAGCGGAGGCTGTCCCGCGGTGCAGCAGAGGCTGTCCCACGGAGCAGCGGAGGCTGTCCCACGATGCAGCGGAGGCTGTCCCAGATACCAGAGCACACAAGACGTGAATTCAAAATCCAAAAGAGAAATCCTTAAACCGGTCCGAGTTCAAATATACCTAGCGGTCGCCGAACAACAATCAAGGAGAAAGCAAAAAACAAAATCAGGTCACAGAAGCCAGGGATCCAGGAACCATGAAAAACTATGAGTAAAATTCGCCAAAACAGTAGGGTAATCCAAAGCCAAAACAAGTACAATCCGGGTCAAAACACGAGAAAAGATCGGAGAACTATGAGACAAGAAACAGAACACCAAAAATGCTCAATCAGAAGCGCTGAGCAACTAAGGAGGAGGGGCTAAATACCCAAGATCACCTGATCAATGTCGTGATCGTGCACGAACGTTACCCCTCCTTAGCAACGTGTCACTAAGCTTCCATGGCAACCTCCAGGCTCTGCCGCGGATCGCGTTTCTGGCAACCCAATGCCGCCGTCCCAGCGCTTTCTTTTGTTTACTTTGTCCAGCTGCTGAAGGTGAACGAAAACCTGTACGCAAATTCCCATGCCTGACAGTACCCTCCCCTAAAGATAGACTCCGTCTCCTTGAGGCCCAGAACTCCGAGATCAAGCGAGGAGCATGAAAGTGCTGTACTGGTTACCAGGTTCTTTCTTCCGGTCCATAACCCTTCCAATCCACGTAATACATCCTGGTACCTCTAGAAACCTTAGTATCCAGAACTTTATGGACCTCATACTCCTCCTCCCCTTGCACTGTGATGGAAGGAGGGCGAGCAGGAAGAGTGGTTCCGGGTAGAAAAGGTTGATTAGAGATACATGAAAAACGGGATGTATCCTCCATTTAGCGGGAAGAGACAGCCGAACCACTACGGGGTTGATTATTGCAGTGATATCATATGGTCCTACGTAACGCGGAAGGAGAGCTCTCCTGCCAGGAATATGCAGATTTCTTGTAGATAGCCAAACCTTATTTCCCACAGTATACTGAGGAGCCGGGGACCGGTGGGCATCAGCAAAGCGCTTGGCGTTTTCTTGTGCAACAACCAGGTGTTTCTTCACCTGATCATGGATTGTAGCAAGGTTCTTAATGCAAGAAGAAGCCGCCGGCTGGCGTGTGGGCAGAACAGGAGCAACAGGCAAAGACCAAGGATGACTACCGAACATGGCAAAAAATGGGGAAGAACGTGTAGAAGAATGTAAAGAATTGTTATAGGCAAATTCGGCCATAGGAAGCAGTGAAAGCCAGGAATCCTGATATTGATGAATAAGGCACCTTAGATATTGTTCCATGGTGGAATTGAGGCGTTCAGTTTGTCCATCCGTTTGGGGATGATACGAACTGGAATATCTTTCATCAATTCCAAAAGAGGCAGTAAGTGACTTCCAGAAATGTGAAGTAAACTGTGAACCCCTATCCGAGATGATGACGCAGGGAAGACCGAAGAGGCGAAAAACGTTCTTCAGAAACAAATCCGCCAGACTCGGGGCAGATGGTAGACCTTGACAAGGCACAAACAACGCCAATTTGGTGAAGTAATCAATGATTACCAAGACAGTGTCAAAACCTGATACCGGAGGTAAATCAACCACAAAGTCCGTCGAGATCATATACCAAGGATACTCAGGAACGGGCATGGATTGCAAGAGTCCAACCGGTTTAACATAAGGAGCTTTACATTGAGCACAGACATAGCAATGGGAAATGTATTCAGCAACGTCCTTAGATATCGACGGCCACCAACACCAGCGCTGCAAGAGGTCAAGAGTCTTCCTACTGCCGGGATGTGCTGCTAAACGTGAATCATGGCACCATTGAATAGCCTTCTTCCTATTACCACTATCCGGAAGAAACAATAACCCCTTGATATGTGGCAACCCCCTCTCTCTCTGTGATAGTGTAATTCCTTTCATAAGAGGTAAGTTTTCTAGAGTGAAAGGCCACCGGATGTAACCCCTTAGTTTCCGGACATTCCTGAGACAAAATCGCCCCTAAGGCTATGTCTGAAGCATCCGCCTCTACCACAAACGGTAACTTCGGATTAGGGTGTTGAAGAACAGGTGCGCTGGTGAAAGCGGATTTAAGATGTTGAAAGGCTTTGTTACAGTCATCATTCCAAGAAAAAGGCGTTTTATTGCTTGTTAAAGCGGTCAAGGGGGCGACCAGAGAAGAGAAATCTTTAATGAACCTTCTGTAGAAATTAGAGAACCACAAAAATGATTGTAAGGCTTTCAAGGAGGTAGGGATTGGCCAGTCCAGAACTACTTGAACCTTAGACTGACTCATTTGTACTCCTTTACAAGTAATCTCATAGCCCAAAAATTCTACCTCGGATGCATGAAAAATGCACTTCTCTAACTTCGCATATAAATGATTGTCACGAAGCCTTTGTAGAACCCTCGTAACATGTTGTACATGTAATTCGTAAGATGCAGAATAAATTAATATGTCATCCAAATACACCACAAGAAACTGGTCCATCATATCATGGAAAACGTCGTTAATGAAGTACTGGAAAGTAGCGGGCGCGTTGCAGAGCCCAAATGGCATGACTCTATATTCGAATAATCCGTAATTGGTCTTAAAGGCCGTTTTCCACTTGTCTCCGCTACGGATCCTTACCAGATTATAAGCCCCTCGAAGGTCCAATTTGGTAAATATCACGGATGACCCTAGTTGGTCCAAGAGTACAGAAATCAGTGGTATGGGGTACTGATTACATACCGTAATGGAATTGCGGGCACGATAATCAATACATGGACAGAGCTCCCCTTCTTTCTTAGGTACAAAAAACAAAGGGGAGGCTGCCGGAGAACGAGATGGGACTATGAAACCTGATTTTAGAGATTGATCAATGTATTCCTTCAGAATGACATCCTCCTTGTGGGTTAAAGAGTAAATTCTTCCAGAAGGAATCTTGGCCCCAGGGACCAAATCAATGGGACAGTCGTACTGTCTGTGAGGAGGTAACACAGTACCCCCACCTTCATCAAGCACATCGCTGAAATCAGAATACTCAGTCGGTAATTCGACGGCCATGACCACCCCAATCGTGACTGCAGTATCCAATAACAGATGACATGGATTGCAAGTTGAAACCTTCCCCTCCAAACCCTGGATTCACAGTACTCAGATAGGAATTCAATACTGCCAGTGTGCCAGTCAATCGAAGGATTGTTCAGCTTGAGCCATGGAATACCTAATATAAGCTTGAACTGGGGCGCAGAGATCAAATCGAAATAAATGCGCTCTGAATGACCCTGAAGTGTCTCCATCACCAAATCCTCCGTTTGTTGTACCACCAGACCAGATATCAAAGTGGAACCATCAACAGCATTAACTACAACCGGGTTTGTCTTTTCAATAGTTGATACACCTAATGTCTTAGCATATTGAGTATCGATGTAATTTCCGGAATCCAGAATAGCACTGGCCTGGACGACCTGGTCTTGAGACATCCTAAATCTCACTTGTAAGGAAATAGGTCGGTTGAGATCGGAGTCCATAGAAACATTGGTACTCGACAATCGGACTCCTCTTATTGTCGAGCTTTCGAGTTTCCCTGTCTCCTATTGGGTTTCTTGGTACATTCTTTTAACAGTTGTTCAGAAGAACCACAATAGAAACACAAATTGTTCTTCCTACGATGATCTCTCTCCTCTTGAGAAAGAGGACCCCGTGTAGCGGCTCCGATTTGCATGGGTTCAGGGGTACCCGCAACGGGTGTGGGGTTTACCTGGATTACAGGTGTAGCACCACGTTTTTCCCCTTTCCTGGCAGCCTTACGGGCATCGATCTGAAGGATTAATTCCAATAACTCTGGAAAAGTAACCGGAACTACCGGTACTAAAGCAAGAGTATCCTTCAACGAGTCTGATAATCCTTTCTAGAATGACGCCTTCTTATCATCCGGCCATCCAGTTTCTGCAGCCAATTGATTAAATTTGGCTAGATATGCCAGAAGAGTCAAATCCCCTTGTTGTAGATTTAACAATTCCAGTTCCATAACTTGAGACTTTTATCGGGTATCAAACACTTTACCCATTGCTTCAATTAACACATCACAATCAAACAATAATGGGCTACCCTCTTCCAAAAGAGGGTTAGCCCAAGCTGCGGCAGTACCTCCAAGATGCGACAGTAAAAAAGCCGCTTTGGTAGCGGAATCAGGAAAAGAACCTGGTCGACATAGAAAATGTAAACGACATTGATTCAAAAATGTCCTGTACTGCTTGGGATCCCCATGGAACCTTTCTGGGGGAGCCAACGGAAACTTGAGGTAATGTATACCGGGCCAGCTTCTGCCTGTGCAGGTTCAACAACAGGCACATTGGGCATCGCCGGAGCCACTGGTGGTGATGGCTGAATGGCGGTTTGTAATTCGAGGATTTGTTGTTCTGTAGTAGCGTGAGCATGGGCCATATCGGATCTTAAATATGCCACTAACTGAAGCAAGGTAGCCAGGGTCTCGTTGGGGTCCATGTTAAAGATGGCTTCTGATTATGTCAGAATTCCTCTTCACAAGTTTGACCCATAGTGTAGAAGAAGAATTCTTCCCACCAATGTACCCCTTTGTATGTAAGAAATACACAGCGCAAAGGAATCAATTAGTTGAAAGAATGGATATCCCACCGAGACCATGTGGCTGTAGGAGGAAATAACACAATTAGTACCAAAAGACTGATGGTTGAAAATAACGATTCTAATCTAAAACTCAATACACTAACCTGAGAGAACTGAACAGTAGGTAAGTACTACCAGGGTCAGTTTAAGAAAAAGCCCAGAAAAGTTCTACAAACAAACAATATTCACTATAAGTAATGCTATGTGCCTGAGAGAATAAGGATACTGAACTAGGTGAACTTTAACACAAGAATTTCCTTACCAGGGAATATCCATGAGGGAATCCGTAGAATGAATGGATGACAGGAGCCACCTTCAGCAATCCGTGATAACAAACAGTACTCCCACGGTGCGGGGAACAGTTCTACCAAGGGTTCGAATACCCACGTTGCAGTAGCGGCTGTCCCGCGGTGCAGCGGAGGCTGTCCCTCGGAGTAGCGGAGGCTGTCCCTCGGAGTAGCGGAGGCTGTCCCACGGAGCAGCGGAGGCTGTCCCACGATGCAGCGGAGGCTGTCCCAGATACCAGAGCACAAGAGACGTGAATTCAAAATGCAAAAGAGAAATCCTTAAACCGGTCCGAGTCCAAATATACCTAGCGGTCGCCGAACAACAGTCAAGGAGAAAGCAAAAAACAAAATCCGGTCACAGAAGCCAGGGATCCAGGAACCATGAAAAACTATGAGGAAAATTTGCCAAAACAGTAGGGTAATCCAAAGCCAAAACAAGTACAATCCGGGTCAAAACACGAGAAAAGATCGTAGAACTATGAGACAAGAAACAGAACGCCAAAAATGCTCAATCAGAAGCGCTGAGCAACTAAGGAGGAGGGGCTAAATACCCAAGATCACCTGATCAATGTCGTGATCGTGCACGAACGTTACCCCTCCTTAGCAACCTGTCACTAAGCTTCCATGGCAACCTCCAGGCTCTGCCGCGGATCGTGTTTCTGGCAACCCAATGCCGCTGTCCCAGCGCTTTCTTTTGTTTACTTTGTCCAGCTGCTGAAGGTGCATGAAAACCTGTACGCAAATTCCCATGCCTGACACTTGAACACAGTGTTTTAGTGGGTTTATAAATAGTTAATTCTTTTCTTTAGGTATTCTCGGGAAGTTCCTAAAACAGCTGTTTTAAATTGGATTCTGGCCTTTACAGGGAGCCAGTGAAGACACCTTTGATGTGAAGTAATTTGTTTGCCACAGGGTACTTGTTTTATAATGTGCACAACATTGTTTTGAACCATTTGTAGGGCGTGCAATTCTACTTGGACACGCCTCCCAATAGGGCATTACAATAATCCATTCTTAAGAGAATGGAGGCCCTAGCGAGTGATTCACAATTTGTTTCAGAGATCAGTGGTCTCATTGTTCTGAGACGTTTCAGGTAGTATTGTGTATTATGAGTGATGTTATTCACTTGGGCATCTGTGCTAACATTACAATCCAGGACTGTGCCAAAAGCTTTAGCTTTAGTCTTTGTTTTAATCACACATCCATCAGGCATGAATTTGGTGTATCTATGATCTAATTTGGATCTGTGGGGGGAAGAGCCGAACAGCAACAACTCTGATTTTGCATCATTCAGACATATCCAGTGTTCCACCATCCACTGTTTTAAAATTTAAAAATGTCATTTAATCTCAGTCCTGTTTGTAGTTTCCATCCAATCTCAGCAAGAGCCGAGTATCATCAGCATAGTTGGTAAAGCGTATATTCAAATCCTCCAGTAGACCGCACAAAGGCTTGATATAAAGGTTGAAGAGTGCAGGGGACAAACATGCCCCCTGGGGCACTCCAAAGGTAATTGGAGCGTTATCTGACAGTGCCTCTCCCCAATGAGCAGCTGAGACTTTTGGACAAGAATGCGTTGATCCACTTTACAACACTTGGAGAACACTGTCCTGTTTTTCCAAGGTTGCCATTAGGGTGTCATGATCCATTAAATGATCCATTAAATCGAAAGCAGCCAACAAGTCCAAAAGGACCAGCAGGCCACATTGTCCTGAGTCCATAATGTGTAGGTCCACAGGCGTGCTTTCCGTACTATGGTGGGGCCTAAAGCCTAACTGTTTTCGATAAAGAACATTCTGGTGTTCCAAATAATCTTGAAATTGTTTCATAGTGACTTTATCTAGAAATAAAGAGGGTTCCATGTGTTAATATCCCCGCAAACATATCGCCATTCAAAGATATCGCCATATTTCTGCGGCTATATTAAGCCATGGAGCCTGCGGGGGACACCCCTGCAACCCCCATACAATTTTTAATGGAGCGGGGGACACCCCCGCTCCTAATAACCCCATAAATGACCCCCCCTAATAATATCCCATGACCATATATATGGCAATATTATTGGGGATAATATTACCTGATACCAAGAAGAGTGTTTTGATCGGTCTAAGATTGGATATATCATTGGGGTCTTCCCCACTTTTTTGATTAGAGCTGTGACCATAACTCGCTTTATACTTCTGGGAACCTCTTCATGTCTAAAGGAGGAATTTATGAATCGAGTGAGAAATGGGCCAAACATTTTTCCATTTGCTAGATAACTCAGTTATTAGCCCTAGATATTTGATTCTCTTAGACATTTTTAGGTTTTCTTAAGTTCATTCCAGGCTTTTCTATAGAGGTCAGATTTCATCTTCATCCAGAGGCCTTCATCCTGCCTCTTTGCTCGCTTGCTTTATTTGCATCTTTAGTAAACCAGTCGGTGTGATAGGTTTTATTTCTCACGATGGAATTCTTCATAGGGGAAACCTGGTTTAGCATTTTGGTCAGAGTTTGCTCAGAGGTGTTAATTAGGTGCTGCGGTTTTTCTCCATCAGAAGTATGATCCTTTACTGAGGCGATTACATTCATCAGGTCCATTTTGGATACCTTTTTAAAATGTATGGCATGTATTTTCTTAAGTGGGGCATGTGGGAGATCCAATTTTTGTTTGCAAAAGGTCAAAAGGTCTGGAAAAAGATAGTAGAGTGATCTGACCAGATACAGGGTTTGGTCTCCATAATCTCCACTAGAATATTTCATTTGCATCACCCAGAGGCAATCTTTCAGCTGTCGTCCAGAAGAAGGGAGCCATTCTTCTAGACCAAGAAGACCACCCCTTTTCCTTGAGTTTATAGTGTAACAGTTGGAAATAGGTTTTGGACACAGAACTGGGCACTCTTTGCTTTAGACTAACATCTTGACAGATTTCTTAGTATTTAGTTGAGGCAGGGAACCCCCTCTTAGAACTAGTGTCACACAGGGATTTCTCTTTTATTTTCTCACTAATAACATTCTATAGCTAAAACATGCCTCCTGTGTGTCATTCTTCTACTTCTACACCCTTGCACAGTACTTGCAGAATATAGGTGTAGTCAATACCGAACACATTGAATCAAAACCTATATGTGCTTCTCGAACAAGCGATTCTTCAGGTCTTCTTTCCGTTAATAAGTAATATAGATTTTGAGATTTATCACTTTAAAAGTAAAACAAATTCACAAAAATACAAGGCTGAAAAGGTTTCAAAGAAATTAAATTACCTTCAATACTTGTATTAAAAAAATATATTGTTACATGTAAGTGTTCTATATAGAGTTTCTCAAACATTTGAAGCATTTCTTTTGTGCCTTGGAAAGAAGCAACGTTGTACTTAATTGGAGGAATGAAAAAAACGGTTATCAATAAGTATGTTAGTGAGCCCTAATTTCCAGCATGGTCTGTTTATACACACCTAAGCACACTGAGTTTTAAGCCTGAAACGTCAGTAACCACACCTTTGTTTACTAGTAGACATTTGTCGATGATCATAGTCATGGGCAAGTGAAATTACCAGATGCACTAATCACTGTATTAATAGACATTAATAGACATGGAGGGGGGGAGGGCAGAGAGTGCTTCTGGTTGCTAACAAAGGTCCACACTATGACGTTGCTATGGATCTCTTGAAGGTGACTCTGATTAGTAAAAATACAGAGGAAACTGCTGTTAGGGAGAATTCTCATAAATGGTTGATTTCCCTTACCTAAAGAGTCCGCCAGCAGCTTTGCTGGATTTCTAGGATTTATTTTTTTCACCTGGTAAGAGTGTGAGCCTTTTTTCAGACTCTTACATGTGTTTTGCTATGTGTAATTCTACTGTTTGTGTGATCTTGGGCACTGGGGCCTCACCTACTCCATGTGCACCACTTTTTGTGTGTGTTACACAGTACCTTCAGTGCAGTGACACAGGGTTGTTTTTGAAACTTCCCACTGACTCAATTTTTCTGGGGCTGACTACTGTCCCCCAGAAACAGGTAAAGTTGACATTAACTTTATATAGTCACTTTAAACCACAGACCCAGTACACCCCATCTTACATGGAGTATTGAAAAGGGTTAACTCTTATCCCTTTTTGTCTGTACTTCTTGGAGCATTGTATTGCTCCCTTAACATTAAGACTTGGCTGGTGGCAGTGGTATCTACGCTAACTTTCCTACCGATTTTATCTTATATAACGTGGTAATGTTTTAGGCTATTATATTAGCCTCAATAAACCTGCTTGATCAGATCCATTTGATTTTGGTTCCGGCTGGGTTTATTCGCCATTTCTTTTTGTTAAAGTATTTCTCGTGTTTTTCTCTGCATGCCAAACCGGGGATGATTCCTTTGTTCGCTGTCTTTTCGCGTGCTTCTGCACAGAAGCCCTCCTTAAGGTGCCTGATAGTCTAGCTAGGCAGGATGTGAGGGAGGGATCTTCGGACCACTGCCATGGGTTGCCGTAGTAACCCAAGTTGTACTCTTGTCTGATTGGCTAAGGGGACTGGCCTTGCCAGGCCAGTCACCCTGCTGTATGATTGACAGCCAGGCTGTATGAATGGGGGAAAACTGCATAAAAAGCAGGTCTCTGGCACTGGAAGAGTAGAGTCGCCACTGGAACGAAAGAACCAACGAGGAACTGGAAGAAGAGGACCCCTACCACGACTGAACCGCCCGGTGAAGCCCTGCGGCAGGTCCGAATCTCCAAATCCGACGACAGAGAATATCCTCCAGGAAACTTCTTCCCTTGAGCTGGTGGGACCAACCAGTTCACCCAAACTACAAGCCAGGACCCTTCCTCTGGTTGAATTCGCTGTACAGAGCTACAATGGGCCGGATAGCCAGGAAGGTCGGACCCTGCTTGGGTTTTAAGGAGCGCACATTTTATTTGTTGTTTGACACTGCTGCTGGTTTCTTCCCTGGGTAGTGCAGGACCCATCAGTCTTCCTTATTCTGATCAGTCAGAGAGTCGCTTCAGGAACCGTGAGCCTGCAGGAACTACCAGCAACGTCTGCCTCCGCTACAGCCCCCTCTCTGTTTTAAGGTACTGTGCAAATCCGGTTGTGCATTGGGGTTTGTTATAAAATCACCTGAAAAAGGTGGATACATCCAACGAGGGCCACCATCTGTTTATGCTAATCAAATCTTTGATTCTGCAGGTATTTAAGTTTTGTTCCTCGCTTATCTAGGACGGGAAACAAAATGGTGGCTTTTTCTTAAAAATACATTTGGACTTTTGATGTTCAATGGCAAGGTTTTGTTCTGATATATGGATTTTAAGGAAAAGCTTCTGTAAAGATAAGTGTGGGTTAATGGCTGAATTGTGTGTTTTTACCTTTTAGTGTGCGGTGAAGCTTGCCAAGATGGTGGGCTATGTCAGTGCTGGTACTGTGGAGTACCTTTACAGCCAGGATGGAAGCTTTTATTTCCTGGAACTCAACCCCAGACTACAAGTTGAACATCCCTGTACTGAAATGGTGGCTGATGTCAACCTGCCGGCTGCCCAGCTCCAGGTGAGTCCTGCCACAAACGTGATGGGAAGAACAATGGCTGTGGTGTGAGAGGGCAGGGAAGTGGGGTGTGTCATTTATAAATATGAGGTTTTGTGCCATTTGAATTTCTCCCTTAACACCCCGTTTATATTCCATGTCAATTATTGATCTTAAACACTTTTAGATAAAAGGAGGTGTAGAATGTGTTCTCATTTTGGGTAGCTGGCACACAGAATACACGATGTGTGATGTTGTGAGATCAACAGGATGCTGGAGACTCGGGTTCATAATTAACAATGTTTTGTTTCACACAGGAATTGGCAGAAGGCCCTATCATATCTGGGTTAACCAAAAGGTGATAGCTAGGAAAAGTGTCGGGGTGGGAGAGTAGCAAAAGCAGTGAAAAAGGGAGTGTAAAGCTTCCCGGAGAGAGTGCCCCACTCTCCTTGACAGCGCCCTCTGGGTTGCTTTATTAATCAGATGTAATTGCCCAGTGACTGTGGGTCACATTCTCGGCTACTGAAGGTGGATGTACCACATGTGTACCAGCAAGAATGTACTATTCCTCTCTGCCTTATAGAATAATCAAGAGTATTAGCAGCAGAAAGGTCTTCCCCCTGCCAGGGTGCCTATCAGATTGAAGCAATTCTTTCTCACAAGCCAGGAGTTGCCCTGCAACGTATTTCTGCTTCTTCTCTCTGGATCACTGACTCCTGCCAAGAAATGGGTTGTAACCCTACATGGCTAGTTACAGTTCTTTCCTCTGTGCGCTCTGATCCTGGGCAGTATCTGGTGAATAGACCCTTGCAGGCTTTCAACATATCTCCCGTCTTCAGTGGTGTCAGGCTTTGGAGATGATCTAGGCTAAAGCTCCAAGGAGGCTCTCTCTCTGCAGTTGGAACTTTTCTGTTTTCCTGGCAAAATGCATTTTCTCCATCCCTTGGTTAATATTCATTTCAAAGTACACTGTTTGGCATTTGCATGCTATTTCCAACTCAAGATGACTTTAGAAGAAGATAACTTCACTGCTCCTGCAATGCCATTGAAACAAAGCTTCTAATTTTTGAAGAGCGTGCAGAATGGCTTGGCCGTGATAAAACATAGTCAACCTGTGTAGCGAAAATGATAGTCTCCTCATGCAGCACATTTTGATGTGGTCGGAGGATGAGATCCTCATGACTTCAGCCTGAATATATATTGGGCAATAAAGCAGGCAGAATTCGTTGGGGTTCTATGTAAGACATTCACCATGCTGGATGTGTTGGCTGCCATTCTTGATCACGGACATGCGTGGGGCGGATAATGTCACAGGAATTAAGAGACGATTTGTATTCCAATGCCATTATCGGCCACAGGTGAAAAGTGAAGATAATCTGACAGAGTGGCTCATGGAAACGATTCTGGATGAGATCTCTGTCCTCTACGTTGAATCCACCACTAAGATCAAAATGCAAGACAAATAGTCTTAAGGACAAAGTGATGAAAGTTCACTTTTCTGCTTATTCCTCCAGATCTCTATGGGCATCCCTCTTCACAGGATCAAAGATATCCGAATGCTTTATGGAGTTCCTGCGTGGGGAGACTCTCCCATCGAATTTGAAAATTCGGTCAATGTGCCCTGCCCTCGGGGCCATGTGATTGCTGCTCGGATTACCAGTGAAAACCCAGATGAGGTAAACCTGACACTCTTATTATTCAGAACCTTTCTTAGGATGCATGTGTCCAAACACCTCTATTTTCTACGTATGTCTCCAGGTATGCAGCATTGGCATGGGTCGGTACTGTGAAAACATCATACACACATACCATATTGTTTGATGTTCACACTGAAGGTTCCATGTAATTAGTGGTTTAGCTGAAATGCTATTGCTCCAATGGTCTTGACTCCAATACTATCTAGTTCTAGATATACCATATCCCAAGTAAGACAGTGAAACATCCAAGGAAAGTTATGCTGATCCCCTGTGGTGTTAAATGTAATGCTGTGGCCACTGTCTCTGCAGCACTGCTGGGTTATGGCATGGATTTCAGCATAGAGGGACTAGCAATGCAGCAGTTCAGACATGCCGTTATCCTCTGGCGACTCATTTATTTCCTTTTTTTGCACCGCGCATGAACAGACACTACTGTGATCAGCATTAAGGATTGATTCACTGTAGTGAACTTTTGGGCCTTCACCACTGACATGCCGTTGCAGACCACTACGTGTCTTTGGTGTTATAGGATAAGCCTGCTTGCATCTCCAGTACAGAACCAGACATATTTGTTTTCATTTCTGGATGCTTTTGTTTGTAATACTTGTAACGGGAGGATAAGTGATTAGTTAGTCTTCCCTCATTAAGATTCTTTTATGGATGTCCCGGATCTCTCGCTTTGGTAATTGATGGATAACTATTACACTTATATAATCCTGTGGCATTCCTTTCGAAAGGCGGGTTTCTGCATTAGATAAAATTAACAACCACCACACAAAGTTTCACAAATTCCTCTGCCAAGCACGGAAGGCACATCCAAACAATTCCAGTATTTACAATTTGTTTTCTGTGTTTTTCAGGGTTTTAAGCCCAGTTCCGGGACAGTTCAAGAGCTGAACTTCCGCAGCAATAAGAACGTCTGGGGCTATTTCAGCGTTGCTGCAGCTGGAGGGCTGCATGAGTTTGCAGATTCTCAGTTTGGGCACTGCTTCTCCTGGGGAGAGAATCGGGAGGAAGCAATATCGTAAGTAGTAATGCAGGCATAGTCAGATGATCTTGTGTATAGAGCATCTAAAGGTGACATGTTGGTATTATTATTATTATTTGTTATCACATAATGTTTGCCAAATAATATTCCAAGGTGAGTTGCCTGGCACCTGTGATACATTTTAAACGCTACTCATGTTGTGACTTCCAGAATCGCGGTCAACTGCCCAATTAAACGAAGTAGATGACACCCGTTAGCCATTGCTAAATTACCCATGTAGACCCATTAACACCTATGGTAATTTGAAGTGCAATGACTGTGATTAGAACTGTATTTCACTCTTAAACTTGCAGTACTTCTAGAAATCCTTCAATGTATCTGTGTCCAGATGATTCACGTGGCTTTGACAATACTAGTGTATGTAATATAGGGAACAATTGATTGCGTGGAAATTAAAGCACACAATATGTAAAGGGATTGGAGGATTGAACATGGAAGACCTTAGAATCAAGTTCACACTGCTGGACCTGACCGGTATTGTTAGTCAGGAGTACAAAGAGTGAGGAGTTAGGAGCTTGTGAAGGAAGGAAGGAAGGATCGATCAAGTGAAAGAAGAGAGGAGAAAGGATGACCAGGAAAGGAGGAATCGGAGAAGATACAAAGGAGAGAAAGATGGAGAGTTGAGGTGAAGGAACGAGTTGCATAGCTGAATGCTGAGGAGGCCAGAGAGTGGTAAGCACAGAACAAGCAGGAAGCCAGAGAGAGGATAGAAAGAGTTAGTTAAGGAGAACGAGGAGTAGGAGAGGTGTAATAATCAGAAAGGGAGGAAATGAGTAAAGGGGAAAGGAAAGAGGGAAGGACCCCAGAAATTAGACTTTAAGCAGAATCATACTATGGTGGAGAGGGGCCCTCTTGCAACTCCAAACCTTGAAGAATTAATCAACTGGGAAGGGAAGCTTGATGATGCCAGCGTTCAACATCAGCAAAAGAGTGCAATGCCTGACCCCCATCAAGACGACCAAAGGCACCAGGTGTGGTTGTGCCAGGTATTTCAGCAGTGCAGTTGAACCAACGTAATGCCTTGACAAATCCAAACCAAGACGTGAAATACTCTACAAAGACTCTACAAAGGTACCAAAAGAGGTGTGGAGGGCACTCAAAAATACAGAGGTTATGAGTGACTGTTTGCCACTGGAATGAGTGATTTTTTTTTAAAGCTTTTGTTGTTGTGGGGCCTGGGAGGTGGGAATGGGAAGATCCGAGGACAAATGCCCTAAAAAAACACAACTCCATTTGCGCAAATTCCGGACCCCACTGCACAGGTCTTCCCTGGTTTGCTCTTGTATTCAATAAAGAAAATGAACCAATTCTTGGACCTTGAGTTGTCTCTTCGTCCCCTGGCTGTGACAACATGAACAAAAAGTTCCTTCATCTTAGTAAAGAGTTCAGACAGGTGTTGTGTTCCATCAGGGCATTACAGAGAAGCTATCTATAGACATTACATTTAATAAGCCCATAGTTGAGAGAACTCATGAGATCGCTGATAGATTGGCAGTTGTGGAGAGGACAGCCAGGTGCTTAAAAAGGAACCAACCAACAAATAATGAGGGTTTGGAGGCGGCTTTGGAGAAGTGCCATCCACATAATAAGCCATTGGTAGCAACCAGTTAATACTGAGCATAGGGATGCAATTCAGAGAGGACACCATTTCAGTGGAATGGGAGGGGACATTAGGGGAGGACTAGCCTGCCATTAGGAAGTTCAGTGTAGAGGCTGCCATGAATTAGCAACAGGGTGAAGTTCTAAGAGGGACCAGTCACATACGAAAGAGTAATAGGATTGAGTTTCAGAATGATTGTTTTTAGAAATCGATCAACTATCAAATACTAAGCAATGGATATGTTCAAAGAGACACACCAGGCTCTAGAGTGGGTGATAAGAGGAAGGGTAGCGAAGAACCACCTACACCAAATGAGTGATGGGAGAAGTAATAGCATTAATAAGTGGTTACTGGGGGCTCCGAGGCTCAGGATCACCCACATATCAGTGCTCAGAAGTGGTTTTAAGAAAGAATAACCACCTGTTGATGAGTGATTGGGGGAGTTTAAAGACTGTGTCCCACCCTTGACAAGGAATCAAAAGTTGTTTGCTGATGGATTGCCCCCTGTTAATAAGTGATCAGGCTATTTGAGCCATGTTTGTTCTCAGTAGAGGGGCTCCCAAATCTTTTGCAATTTCTGTCGAACTTGCTCACTGTGCCTTAGAGAGGCTCAGCTTCACCTCACTGATGAGGCCCAACAAGGACAAAAATACGTGTTTCGGGTTGCTGATGGCACTCTTGTTCTGAGGAAATTTGCTTAGCATTTCGGTGCTAGACTGCCCTTGTGGTGAGTACAAAACGGACATGCAAATGGATATTTCTCCTCTGGGAAGGGTCAACGAGCTAAAATGTGATTGTAGACCCTCCTGAGTGGTTATGTTCCATAGAGCAGGCTATTTGAGCCGTGGTCGTTCTCAGTAGAGGGAGGGGGTGGGGGGGGGTGGGTGTGTGTGTGTGTGTGTGTGTGTGCGCACGCACGGATATTTGCTGTGTGTACACACATGTATATATAAAAAATATATTATAGCACAATAGTTAACCGACATGAGGTTCATAAATTAGGATAGCATACTTTGATGTCACCAGTTATAGGGGATCTCCTCCCCGAATTCTACCTGTGGACCCCTGTGTGCGACCCCTCTCAATTATAATCCCTGGCAATGCCATTGCGTATAGAATATCACCTAGCACTATTTTTGAAAACGCTGCAGCTCTCTGCATGATTTCCCATCCAATGCAGCCTTTTATCTATCTGGCAGAAACTTGGTGGTAGCCCTGAAGGAGCTGTCTATCCGCGGGGACTTCCGCACTACTGTGGAGTACCTCATCAAGCTGCTGGAGACTGAGCACTTCCAACACAATAGTATCGACACTGGCTGGTTGGACAGGCTCATTTCGGAGAAAGTGCAGGTAAGGGGGTCTTACGGGGGGCGGGGCATGTAGCAGGGCACCAGCATCTGCAGAACAGCTGTGCTGTCCAAGGTGCTGAGAGGGGTAATATATATGTGTTTGTGTGTGTGTCTGCTCTGGCATCCACCTGATCCTCATGGTGGAAATGACCATATTGTAGCAGGATCAGGATGTGAGCAGCATTTGGGGGATCAGCCAGTCAGTGCTTGGCACTGGTGCGTGCTGGTGTTTTGAGCCACACTTCTTGGCATTAAGTTCTAGCTTCCTAAATGCCACCCTGCAATATCTTTATAAGGTCACTGGACCGTGGAGGACTTTCGAGCTGCCTTTATGGCTGAAACGTGCTATGGAAACATCCACTTTTACTTTTCTTTTTTTTTTAAATGCAACGTTTTAATAGTTTTCGATGCTTGAATTGTACTCCCTTTAATGTAGAATGCCCTGTGTCTTGCCAGCTAGGTTAACACTTTATAACCCCTGCCCCCTAAGTACATACATGTAGAACATTTACTAAGCCAGGATACAAGACCATTCATAACTAACTGTTCAGCATTTTGGGAACCATAGTGTGCACAAGGCTTAAATTAGAGGTGCATGGAAACGTTTTCCTCTTTTTCTTTTTATTGTAACCCTTTCCTCTTTGTCCTAGGCAGAGAGACCTGATACCATGCTGGGAGTGGTGTGCGGGGCGCTCCATGTGGCAGATGTGAGCCTGCGGAACAGCGTCTCCAACTTCCTGCACTCCTTGGAAAGGTAAAAACATCCATAGTCCCCTCTGGATTCAATTATTGCAGATCGGCTCCACGGTATCCATCTCGTGCTTTTCTTTTCAAACCCTGTTGTAATCTATTTAGTTTTAGCTAATTCAATTGAAGTCATCTATTGGTACAGCCCCAGGATGCATTCGTTTCATAAATGAAAACCAGGACTGGAAAATGTTGGATATATGACATTCAGACACATTGATTTTATTGTCTACATTTCTTAACCTAATTTGAAAACAGGGTTCCTAAATAAAGAATAAAACCTTTGTAACTCATATGCAGCCACTCTACTTGGTGAGACTGAATACGCAAACACATTAACTATGGATTACACCTCGCAAAAGTGTTAGCTATTTGGGGACCATTGAGGAAGTGTCTGTGGTTGCTCCTTCCAAGGACTGGACCTCTAGGATCATGTTTTAGTGTACATGTGTGTATACCATCCTTCCGAACAAATCTTAGACATGCAGACATGCGCACCAAAGAATATACCACCTACTCCTGCCCCAACCCCTTGATTGTCCCTAAATCTCTTCCTGTTGCTTATGTCAAGGCTTCCCTTTTCTGTCCCAGTCTCAAATTTCATGTTTCCGGCCAACAGCTCTTTGTTTCCTTTTCCCTGTTGCAAGTCCGACATGTAAGGTTTCATGTCCCCACACTTCAGTGTTATTTTTCCCTGTACCTCCTTTTCTGTTTCCCGCTCCTTTATTCTGTTAATTTCCTTCAACCACATGCTTTGTGCTATAGTCTCCACATGTGCTGCTGGTCTCCAGCACCAAATTCTGTGTCATCGGTGTCAAGCTCTACATATCAAGTTGCCAGTCTCTAGTCCCAAATACCACGTTGCCGGTTTCCAGACTTTTATTTTGTACCATATCTCCACACTTCTATTTTATTTTATTGCCCCATGTTAATCCAGTCCTTTATTTTTTGGAAGCCTCTCCCTTATTTACTGTGTCCTCTGGTCCCCCTCGCTGTTTTCTCTCTGCCTCACAAAGGGTCTTTCTCCAACTCTTTACTCCCTATTGAAACCCCCACACTGTGTCTTTGCGGTTGCATTTCAATAATTGTATGATTGTAATAAAAAGTGCAGTACATTTTTTCAGCACTGTAACAATAGGTGTTTTTAAACACCTAATGGAACCACCAGGCGTTGCACGGGTCTAAAGCTTAGATGCACATGGAAGTCTGCTATAGCCTTGTGTATGTTTTATTGTGTCATAACTTCCTATTTTGGAAAAATCGCAAAATCGTCAATCTCCCAATATCGCCTATACTGATGGTACAGGGAGAATGGGTGGGGTTGGTCAAATTTCACTATTGCCAGTACACCCCAGACTGGTATGCCGACATTGGGCCAAAACATCAGCCCACCAACTGTTATGGAGCTGTAGCCAACCCCGAACATACAGACACACTTTCACAAATATATGTATAAAAGTAATGCTAGTCAATGTATTGCCATTTAAAGGGTGAAGGTTCCTTTTGCCATGCAGGAAATGGAACCAGTGTCCTTCAGACTGAACACAGATGCCTTTGGCAAGTTTGTAGTTCACTGGGCTGTCTTGGAGATGGCAACCTATGTTGTTTTGGAGTGCATACATCCTATATTGGGGACTCTTTAGTCTTAACATTATAATTGTTTCTCTAGGTACATGGACATCAGCTTTATGTTCAGGAAATATATTAGTGTTGTTAAACTCCATTGAAAGTGTTTTGTGGTCACGAGACTGTCACAGACTGTTGTGGCGAGTTAGAAAGACACAGACACTCTGGGGACATGTTGCACAAGTTGTTATTAAAGTAATAATGTCTCTGCAAAAAACAGCAATTTTTCGGTGAATTTTTAGCATGGTGACATTTTAGCGGGGACATTATCACATGGAACCACCACTATGAAAATTATGAAAATTAATTTAGGTCAGGAGAATGACTCCCTTCTCCTACTTCTGGTACTAGTCTGTAGGATTCTTTATTAATACATATTCCTTAAATATTCCCTGGTATTTTAGAGAATCCCATGTAGGCCATTGTGTGCACAGCTTTAGGGAGTTCCTCGAAGGAACAGGAGTTCTTGTCCCCAAATGGGGAGTCTTCCGGTGAGGTCCCACTTGCCTTGACCCCTAGGGAGTGGGCCCACCTCCCTAGCCTGACGAGGGTGGGGGGGAGGGCTCCACCTTGGGGAGAAGGGACACATTCCCTTGATTCATCACACTGTGTAAACCGTAGCACCAGAGGCTATCTGCGCTCTGCTCCTCCAACTGGCCACCCATGGTCACTATCATATTACACTGAATGCGGTCTTTCTTCTCCCACTAGGGGCCAAGTGTTGCCAGCTCATACACTTCTCAACACGGTGGACGTGGAGCTCATCTACGACGGGTCAAAATACGTATTAAAGGTTGGTGACTGGCTTCACTTTTTGAATAAATGTCTTACTTTCCCTGATTGTTTATACCTCATTTTCTGCAGAGGATATTTCTCAAAGGACCTGGGAAGCCTCCTCTACCTTTAATTCCATACAAATAGTAACAAGGTCTACAAGCTGGGCACTCCTGACACATCATGATGAGTTTCTTCACCCACATCCACCAACACAGTTAGAAATGAATGGGTCCTATTCAACTGTACGTCATTTCATCTTTTTAAAAAAAAAACGTTGAGCTTCACTCACTGAAACGTAGCACACCGTTACTAGAACCTCAACAGGGAAGAGATAAGCCACCAGATGTGTCCTTGTAATGAAAAACCAGAACACCCTGCACCAGCACTAGGTTCTCTCTACTGGCTCCGGATGGCACAGAGCATCACTTTCAAGACCCTGTGCCTCGTCCACAGGGCAATGTACGTCTCTGACCCAGAATATCTAAGGAAGCAATTCTGACCTTACAGAAGTACTCTATGATCCTCAGACACCTGCTCTGCACCTCAAGATAAAGGGAATCCTGCACAGGTGGTAAAACAAATGCACTGTCCTGTGCCCAAAGCTATAGTACAGCCTCCTGTAAGGGTGCGGGAGGAGGAGACTGACACACAGGTGGCATGTTTGTTGGTATACACTTTTATTTAGTAAAATAAAGATGAAACCTAACTCTCCCTAATTCAAAGAGGGGTTTTCCTGCCCTAACAATAGAACCAAGGATTCGGTCAGAATCAGTGGCGTATTTAGGCTTTCTGCTGCCCTAGGCCTAATAAGTGCATGTGCCTCCCCATCTTTACTCCACCTCTCCCAGACTCTGCACCTTCACCAGATTCTGCCCCTTCAACAAACTGTCTGCGTTGTCCAAACAACACCCCTTCACCCCCATTTTGTCCCCCATTTTTGCTCCATAACATTATAAGGACGTTTTTTAAGGTTGCAGGGATTAGAAACGTATTTCTTCCTCTCTATTAATTCAAGCCTCTCATTTTCTATGTTATGTTAGTTGAAAGAGTGTTTTCAGATCTCTGCTGCCCAGGATTTGGAGAAGGCAGTGTGTTCTACAGTTGGGTGTAATTGTTACGTCTAATTGTCTACTGTGGCAATAAGACCCAAGGCGGCGGGTCAATACCTCCCCAGGTAATGCCCCCGGGGCCGTAGTTACAGGCCCGAGCGTAGCAAGGGCCTTAACGAAGCCCCGGGGGCATTACCGGGGGCGGTATTGGCCCGCCGCCAAGGGTCTTATAGCCATTAGTACCCGGGGTACTAATGGAATTTTTTCTGTTTCACGTTTCGAAATAGAAAAAATAAAGTGAACAAAAAGGCCCGCTGGGAAAGGGAAAAGTAGTCCGTTTTCCCTTTCCATGGCAGCCATCGGGGGTGGACGCGCTGGGAACAGAAATATTTCCAGTGCATTCGCTCCCAAGAAAAGAAGATAAAAGAAGGTAAGTGGGGTTGGGACGGTGGGGAGGGGATAGTTTGTGGGGGAGAGGGGTGGAGGAAAGAAAAAAACGTACCTGAGTCCCGGGCGGGGGACGAAGGCAGCCTCCAGCCATGGGGAGGCTCGGAGCGGGGATTGCCCCGTTTTGAGCCTCCTCATTGGCTAAGGGGGTGCCACGCCCCCCGCCGGGAACAGAGTACCCAGCAGGACGCAGTGGCGTACACGGTTATACCGTGTGGTATGGCTCGGAAAAGAGCCAATCCACACGTTGTATTCCTGGTGCGCTGCGTGTACCAGTTACTAATTTCGGTTAGGTCTGAAAACATTCTTTTAAAGGAAGCGATAAGAACATAAGCTGTCTGCCAACTGGACACAAGTGATAGAAGGTTGGAACAAGGCATTTTGGTTTCAATGCTAATATCTGGTTTCTCTCACACATTGCCTGCTGTCACTCTGAGATGCACCTAGCCTGGTCTGTAATATTAATGCAACATAACATTTCTACATCAGGTCTTGTCAAATGGTAACGTTTACATATGAAATATATGCAAGTGGTACAGTTACACTTTATAAAAATGTTGAATAAAAAGAACTCAACCCCATTCTCATGGCTACAGCTCTAGTGTTACCGGGGGGAAAAATGGAAATGAGGCAAGCTACCCGCTGCAGCCGATGTACCTCCAATCCCTTGGGCTGGAATGCCATTAAAATATGGCAAAGTCACAAGGGAAGTTCGTAAACTCTGCCTGGGCATGAACACCTCAGTAGAGTAAAGACACTTACAGAAGGTTCTAGGAATCTTTGGCTGTGCATTCTCACGGTGGAGTAAGGGATAAGGGTTACCCTGAACATTCATGTGTGGGAAGCAGTAGCCTTCCCATAGCTGCACAATGCAGCCACCTTTTATTAAATACGTTGTTTTACTAAGCATTTATAATTAATGAGAACAAAAAGTTAAATTCAGCAGTTAACATAGTTATAAATCTAATCTTAACACATCTTGAATAAATACAAAGGCTTTGTTAACAAGAGTCAACGTGGTGTATCAATGTTATAAATAGAAATGAAACATAACATTGGTAATACAATAAAAAATTAATTGCTGAAGCATTTAGTGTTAATAAAAGTGATTGACATCAAGTATATGGCCATTGAAATCAAAGGAATTTAACAGGATTCCACTTTTAATTATAATTATGTACATCTCCAATAGTAACCCTTTTCAATCCTGTGACTATAACAAAGACACTTCCACCATGAAGCAAAGGACAGGCGTTCAAAGCTCTTCCAATTAGAAGAAATCAGATCAAAGCCAATGGTAACACATAAGTGAAATAAGTTTGTAGAGGAAATATGGACTAAATCTGAGATGCCATGCGTTCCAACAATTAGATTATTGAGTCCGGCAGTAGCCATGCTGGTAAAACCGGCAGGCTGTGATGAATTACCGCCGCCTGACTTGCCGGAAATAACCGGGGCATTGCAGCCCCAGCGGTCCGGTAAGTCAGGCAGCGGCAATTGTTACTCCCCATTCCCATAGGACTCAATAGGAATGTGGAGGACTGAAGCACCAGCACTGTGCGCAACAGTGCCGGTGCTTCCGTCAAAGTCTGCTGCCGGGTGCCGTTCCGCCCTCCAGGGTCAGACCTGGCGGGCGAAACGGCACCCGGCAGCAGACTTGTAGTTTGCCGGTCCGGAAACAACGGTGCCGGTAAGCTTAACGGCACCATTGTCTCCGGACCGGCAAACTTGTAATGAGGCCTATAGTGTTTTAAAATCAGCAAAACTATCTTTACAGGACCAGCAATAATTTAGTAAGTTAGGAGCAAATGTTGCCTGCTTGCGTTTAAGGTAATTTAAAATATTTGTTAGCTCTGTATAGTTGGTTGCACTGTACAATACATAAGAACATGTTCAGATTTGTGGGTTTAGATATAGATGTCCTGCTGTCGTTTGAAGTACTGGTTCACAGTAAAGGTCCTACCTTTTATTTGAAATATAACTAATGTAAAAATAACGTATTAACATCACAGTTCTGCATTATGTGATGTACTTTGCAGTTGGTTCTCCTGGTAATACTGAGCGTGCAGCAGAATGTCATTAAAGACATATAATAAACCCAGCAAGGATGTCCTTTGCTTGCTTAGCACTGAGCAGCTTCTGTAAAGATGGCCGAATGGATATCTTTACGGGACACCTCTACAGCTGTGAAACAGTGTGTACCTTTGGCACACAGTTTTTGTTTTTTTCCTTCCATGGCTTTAGGTATCCTTTCATAGGTTTCTTGATGCAATTGCGCATTCAGATTTGCTATTAACCATTTTAACTTCCCTATGATCTAGTTTATGCTTGTACCTTTTGGGCAGCCACAGACATTTGAAATGTGGGGCCGGTGAGGGAAATTAGTGCTTGCTTCTGCACCTGTGGGAACTCTGTGCTTCACTTAAGCAAAGGCATGCAGTTAATATTGTAAAATGATGCATCATTTTTAACCTTTACCTTTCTGAAGGGAAAACGCCCATTTTTGCAACGGTTTAAAAAATGCACGTTGTGTATTTGAATATAAAAGTGATTGCTTAATCCAGTGTATGTGTGTATTGATTAGAAAGAACTCCAAAGATAATGTGAAGTGGCACTAGTAAAACCAATGAGGTTTTGACTGTTTTGCATATTAAAGAGCATTTTGGGAAGATAAGGATGACCAAAGAGCTTTATATCGGTCATATATGTCTGTGAGAATTGTATGACTGAATCACTAAATACCTAAAGCACTCTGCATTTGGTACACGTTTCCTTTTTTAATTTTTAAAACAAGTCACCCTAACAGTAAAGCTTTTGTAAATATCAAGCATATATAAAAGTTTGGCCATCAAAAACTTCAGCTGCAAGAGTGGAATTACTGCTAAGAGCTCATCATTAGTTGCAGTGTTGTGAATCAGCCAGACTTGGAGAAACATAATTAGCTTTATATTTAAAAATAGACAACCAGTAAATTAAAAATAAACTGAAAAATGATGCTCCTCTGGCAATCTGCGGCCCTAGTAGGCCTTGTTATAAATAGGTATATGGTAAGAATGTCCAATTGAATGAAGAGTCCACCGTCGTGTGTCAAAATGCATACTATGTCCCTCACAGTTGTAACTAATACTAAAGAGGAAATTGATCTTTTTGGTCCAAAGGAATGACACATTTCTTCTGGACAGTGGTCTATAGTTCCAAATGCAGAGGAACCTCGCCTCCCTTTCCCAGGTCTGCGTTCCTTTCCAAGATACAAACCAAAGTTCCAGCTTGTGGTGTTGTAAAGTTCTCAGTTCAAAAAATGGTAAAGTTCCAACTCAAAACATCATTCCTTAACAGAACAGGTTATCATGCCTGTTCTTTCTAGAGAGGGGCGCCTGCTACCTTTTTTGTATTTTTATAAGGAACTTGGGGTTGGTCACCCTAAGTTACCTGGGGGAACCCAGACGTGGACCTCTTGCTCACTGTGCTCAGAGAGGCACAGCTCCACCTCACTGATGAGGCCCTACAAGGCTGACGCACTTGTCTGGGGTTGCTGTTGGTACTTTTGTTCAAAGGAGTTTGGCCTGGCATTTCGGTGCTGGACAGTCCTTGTGGTTGGGACAATGACTGATATGCAAATGGACATTCCTTCTTTGTGAAAAGTACAGTGAGCTAAAAGCAGGTTCTAAGTGACCCGACCGCGGCTGATTTTGCCGCGGCCGGAATGTTCGCATGAGAAAGGTGAGAACCACCAAAAGTTTGCACCTTTCTCATGAAAACACACGTACATACTACGGGGGCTGCATGGGTTTCCCCCGCATCCCCCGCTCACTATACTGTAAAGTATAGTGAGCAGGGTGTTGCGGGGGACACCCCATCAGCCCCCGTCCTTTTTTTTTTTCTTTTGCGAGTGTGCTGCGGTGGTGTCCCCAGCAACACCCGGCTCACTATACCACACAGTATAGTGAGCGGGGTGTTGCGGGGGACATCCACGCAGCCCCCACAATTATTTTTTTTTACATACCTGCAATGCTACCACCAAAGGTTCGAACCTTTGGTGTTCGAACCTTTGGTGGTAGCATTTTTAGAACTTTTGATCCTTGCGAGCATTTATAGTCTGTCAAAAAGTACAATTCCCTAAAAGCAATGGCTGCAGACTCTCAAAGTGGGGAAAAACCACAGAACAGGTTATCATGCCATGTTCTTTCTAAAGAGGGGCGCCTACTACCTTTTTTGTATAATTCCTTATTGCCCATAGTTAAATCCACTATTAGGTCCCTGGAGAATGCCTCCCTTCTCTGGGTATCTTGTTCCCAACACTTTCAGGGTGTCCAAGGAATAACTCCCTTCCCTGGGCCTTCCTTGGCTTTGCGATAGACAATACCAGGGGGGTTGGCATACTTCCCCTTCTTGTCTTGTAGTTCCAATGTAGCAGGGGGAATGTCTTCCTTTTCCCTGGCCTTTTTCAGGCCCTTTGCCACAGCTCAAGAAGGCTAGGAGAATTTATGTATTCATGCATTTATTTTGTTATGATCAAACATTGATCTTTCACAAAATAAAAATGATTCATTTTTATACAATTCATCAGTATAAGCTTCATTAAAAATAAACCAGAGTACAGTTACAAAATATTATACATTAAAATGTATATAATAACATTTCATTTTTGCTTTGCCTGCAAGTCCAATATCTAGCAGCATCCTTACAATTTTCAGTGGTTAAAAAATCTTCAGTGCCTGCATTGATTCTTTCCCACATGTCAGCAGTGTCCATAAATACACATTTCATAAAGAAGCGACACCTAAATTTAGTTCTAATTTCTGTCACTCCTGTGCAGGTAACCATGATGCGCTTCGTTAGTTTCTACTTGACAATATCCATATTTCTCCTCTATTAAAACAGTATTAAAAGATCTAGCTGATAAAACCTCTCCAGTCGGTAGAAGATTTAAACAAAATTTTAACAAGGAGATGGTTATTGGTCAAGATACTTTGGCAGCATTCCTAATGGTTTGTCTAATCGTGAAAAGGTAAAATGCAAATGATAATTTCTGACCTTGTCAATAGTGTCAATCCAATCTTTTTCTCGAAAACTTTGTTTTACTTGTAAAGGATTTACCCTTAAGTCTTTGTGTGATTTCCCGCAGGCAACGAGAATCGACTTCACCATTTGTTCCATCTTTAACATGAACATATTTGTATTCGAACTCAATACTATAGCAGATCTTCATATAATGTAGCTTTGGTAGGGAAGATCATTTTTCTAAACTTTGAGGTGATGCGCCAGTTAAACCATGAGCGATCCCCAGGAGGGTCGCTGGCATCCTTGAAACACAATGCAATCTTCACTTGTGGGATCTGGCCTTCTCCTTGTGTCTTTTGCGGTCTGTTGGAGGCAACAACCTCCAGGAGGGAACCTTTGGGGTTTTCGGCCCGCTGCTCTCATCCCTTGGTTTGTTGCTCTGCTCCAGTAGGTGTGTTTTCATCGGGGAAGTTCTGCTCATACTCGTGTTCCGCCTTGCTCAGAGTGTGTCTTTTTGTGTTGCCTTTTATTCGTGTGAGGAGAGCTAACTGGTATTAGGTGTGTGCACTTAGTGTAAAGTGCCTGACTTTGCCTGACCCAGTTAACAGGACATGTCCAGTATAATCTGAGCGAGTTAGTCTGGTTACTCTGTCTCCCTCTTTAATCGGCCCAGTGTTTGTGTAAAAAGAGGGTGTGGGGGGGGTTGGGACTTCGGAAAATTCTACAAAATAGGATTGGGTAGATGAACAAAATAGGAGGTAATACTGCGTCTCAACATCGACTGTCTCAACCCCACTCCCCGAAGACCCCTCACCCAGATGATCCTCCGCACTCGTCGAACCCCAGGGTCTGGATCCAAAGGCAATGGCGGTGCCCTGGCCACCTGGGAGAGAGAGATCACCGGGGACTAGCGGTTGAAACACTCTCTAGTTTCTCACAGTATAGACTTGGCAGTCCAATTTTTTGAATTCATTTTGTACTGACAGTATAGCCCTTTTAACAAATATTGATTTTAAACAGATGTTTACCATATCAGTTCTTACTTCATCAATAAAACTGATATGATCTGTATATCGAAGTATTCATCATATCTAACATATGGATCTCATGCAAAAGCTTAAAAATATTAGAGTGATTTAATACAATCAGTGAGCTGAGTTCCGGATCCAATTCTAAATATAAGATCTTATTTGAGCAGTCTGTCTCAGCTACTGATTACTATTCCAGTCTTTTTCCGGTTTCCTACGATCCTTCTGCCCCCCCATCCTGCTGAGCTCTTTGAACAATGAGCCACAGGTTCAAGTGTGTTGCCTCTACATTGTTTTCCCCCTCTACTCTAAAAATACTGAGGAGGGGGCCATAATCTTTCCCAGCTAATTCCGGGTGGTAAATGTCAGAGGGCTCGCCTGTATTCGGGATTATTCTCGTGAGAAGTCTCACTTCTTTTACTGCCCATGCCAAACCAGATATCCCTGGCAGTAGTACCCCTCCCGTTTTAGCTAATGAATATTGGATGGATGCTTCTGATATATGCGTGTTAAAGCACACCTTGTTTGATCATTTGAAATAGCCGATCCATTAGCCGGATTACCTACTACAGCATTATTTGGCAGATCCGTTCCCACTGTTTGGGATGCTTTGGTTTCATTTGCTGAAACACTAGGACATTCTGGGACGTTAAGAATCGTCTTAGGTATGTCACCAGATTGCTGTGTATTCATTGGACTTTGAGAGATGGTGTCGACATCAGCTAGAATGCTACATCGGTCAGTTGACACAGCTGTTTGTGTAGCTTGCTTAACACCGTTTGTAGTTTCCTGCCTGTCAACATCCGGCCCTGGGAGTTCATTCGGCAACTCAATTTCAGTACTTCTTCCCATATTTTCATCATTACTATTAGGAGCTTTGGCCAAATTAGCTTCCCTTTCTGTCAAGTGTAGATTATTAAGGAGTTTTCTTGAGTTAGGCCTTTGTTTATTTCTTCATCCATTTTTTGTTTTTCTTAAAGCTTTCTTCAGTTGCTCCTCCGTTTGAGAGTGTTCTACGGTGCTCAGGGTAACTAAGGGTTGATTTTGTTCAACTTCTAACATTCCGGGAGGATCCACTTCCCAATCATCTTTTTCCACTCCTATCTGTTTGTCATGCATTGCAATTTTTGCAGGTTTTCGAAAAGCGGAATTGCTGAAGATATCAATATTTATATTCAATTCACTAAGGATTAAGGTGTGTGCCCTTAACTCATCGCAAATATTTTCATATAATTCAACTGAAGCATTTAATATGGAGTTTAGCGCAGAGATGAAGGGAGAGAATAATTCAATTTGATCATCAACTTTTTTTAATGTGTGTTGCATACCATTACTCACTGTATGCTCCAGTCCCTGTGCCAACATACTAAATGCCATCAGTTGAGATGGTAAATCTGGCACACCTTCAATCTTTATAGCTGATGGTGCCTTTCCCAGTTCGACCAGAGCTGCATTAAGTGATATTGCATTTAATGAATGGGAACCAGTGGAGGCCTCCACTATTTCTTCCACACTTCCATAATCAGAACAGCCTACATTTCCCACGCATGCAAGCCGACTATGGTCTGTTAAATTGTCAACTCCCTCTCTTAGGTTGACTATTATGGGGGCGAGACACCTGACCTCTGTACTTAAACCAGCGCACGGAAAGAAATCTGTCATTGTTTCTGCCATAATAGGGGTTGCGCAGGTATTAACGTGTTTTCCTACCTTTTGATTTTACAGGCACATTATTACCAGTGACCACTACTTTTATCAAAACCTTCTCAAGAATGAGTTCCGGTATCATGTTTAAGTCAGCACAAATTATTTGTACTAACTGTTCTGTTTGAACTTCAGCACGTTTATGGGGAATGTGTTTAGTTTTTTGGGGTACTTTTGCACCAGTTTGTGTAACACTATATTCTCCCATAGCCTCTTGTTCACCCTGATCAGTTTGCTCGGTAGACAATTCAATATAAGAGCCACATACAAACCTACGTTTAGTACTTGAATTGAGAATGTGTTCACAACATGCTATATTGCGTGAGTTCACCTGACCAAAACTCAAACCAGTATGACTTCTCAGTTTAGATAAATATGTAGCTCTTGACTGTGTGTAGCGCAACCAACAAGTTATATTAAAAGGAACACAAAAATTGTTATTAAGCTCACAACCACCCATAGTTAAGTCCTGTTTTGGCTGTAAGATCAATTTGACGATTTAGCACTTAGCCATTATGTAATTGTCCATACGGCACAGATCACGCAATACACAGTTCTGGCAGATTGCTCAAGGCTCTAAGTCTTACAAATACCAGTATACCAATCACAAGTAATTCCAATTATAGATTAAGCAGTTCCAATAATATACCTACGGTCGGGTCAAAGGCCTTTGCCCACAGCCACCGACCGTCTGGTTACCAGACTGTTCCACAAGCTCTGGATAGAGTCAGATTGATAATATTTCCAGGAGATTCAGTGCCAAAACAAAACAGATGGTCGGCTCAAAGGCCCTTGCCCACATCTCCAACCATCTAATTGCCAAACGATAACACAGGCTCTGGATAAGTCAAATCAAGTTGATGGTAATTCCAACGGATCCAAAAACCAATTCAGAAAGGGCAGTCGGCTCAAGGGACTAAGCCTGAAGTTACCAACCATCTGATTACCACATTGATCCACTGACTTGCTTCAAAGAATGTGGTTTCAAGCAAAGTCAAATAATCAAGTAGGCAGCTCTCCCCTCTTTTCCAAAATGATTGAAGATAGGAAGCTGAGGCAGCACACTGATCACCCCAAACACTCGCTGACTGCTAGCTGAATAACTAGTGTATACAGTAGCATACAGACACTACCTTCTTATATGCCTTCTTCTATATATTTGCTCCTGAGCACCAAAAAAAGATCAGTTCAAATGTTAAAAGGCCCAGAGTCCGCTTTCACGCTCTCTGCCCACCTGCTTACCAACAGCTCATACTGCACCAACACTGAGACTTCAGAGCTGGCACAGCTCAAACACTGAAGGGAGAACTGAGGGGTGGCAGGGGCAGGGACTGGTTCTAGATCTATCTCTAGCGGCTCAATGTGGGTATCCACAGGAGTTACAGTAGTACCAAATACACAGAACGCGAGTCGCTGCAACAATAATGGCGAGTGGATAGAGGTCCTTAGAGGAAAGAACCAAATAACGTGTCTGCACGCAGTGTCAAGCCGCACCTATGCACCCCGACACAAACCAAAAGATCACAAGAGAGAAATAAAAAATGCTGACTCCCTTCCCAAGGCCCTTCTTAGGCTTGATCATACAATACACAATACCAGGGTGTATATCTCACTTCCTCTGGTTTGGACTAACTTGGTTCACTAACCTGTCGAGTATGGTCTTGCTCTCAGGCACTTCTAAATGTAGTGCGGGTCCCAGCCTGTGTTTCTCTTTCTCCTTGCCCTGGCAGTCCTGGCTCACACCTCTGCCAGGTACTGCACCGAAGAAGAGGACTTGTGATGGTTTTCTCAATTGGGTTCAGGTCACAGACCCTTACTTGGAATGGATTGTGTCCTCCAACATATTCCACATCTTTGACATGTAATGTGCACAGCTGTGCTGCTTCGGAAATCTTTTGGCAGAGGGTGTCCTGCGTCGATGGGGTTGGGTCGATGCCCCTCGAAGGCCTCCTTTGAGGGTGACGTCATCAGATGGTATAAGTAGCACGCACAGCGCCCGTAGCCTCTGTTCCGTTTTATCCGCAAACGTGTTTGCTTCGAGAACTCGGCGCGCCTCGTGTTATCTACGTCAATAATGTCTTCTTCTTCGACCCGCCCACCCCGCGGTCTTGCTTCAAAAAGTGCTGGGACTGTAAGTCCAAGATGTCCATCATAGACCCACACCGTATCTGCTTGTGGTGTATGAGCAAGACGACTGCTCGAAGTGCCACTTGTTGACTGCCAAGGCCTTGCGTAAGCGTAAGGGGAAGTTGCAGGTAGGTCGGGTATCCAAACCCGGTAAATCCACAAAAACTACTGTTCTTTCCACCGACGACTCGAGGGGTGACTCGCCATCACAGGGAGTCCAGGGGATCTCTGTCCCGGAGTGGTTCTCGCCACTCGTCCTCCTCGTCGAGGCACTCCCGGAAGCGGCGTCACCAGTCGGCTTCCCCGTCCTCGTCGGATGATGGCTCTGCGAGGGAAGTGGCTTGCTCCACTAAATCCTCTACTCAGGTGGAGTGGGAGGCATTCAGGAAGAAAATGCTGGAGATTTTTCAATCTCAGGGCACTGTTCCGTCCGCGCCTTCGGTTGAAGCCGGCAGGGAATGGTCTCAGTCTGACGCTCGCGCACCTTCTGGCCCAGGCAGTCGGTGCGATAAACATCGGGAACTGTCGAGGTCCCATTTGGAAAAGGCTCTGGTAGATCGCTAGAGACGAGCCAGATGCAGGTCGCGGTCTTGGTCCTCGACGAAACCGTCGAAGTCTGGGAAGGTGTCGATGAAGGCGTCGACACCATCGGTACCGTGTCCATTGATTGCGGCTGTCTGGGCCTTGCCCTCAGTCAGGCCCTCAGAGCCTTCGGCGCCACCGGGGCCTACAGGCCAAAATTTGCCTGTGGAGGCCCCTAGGGCTGTGGATCCTCCGAGAAAGGCTGTCTAAGACAGTGAGGCCTATTCTTGACTCCAGGTCTGCTCCTGTACCTAGGAAGGAGTTCTTTCCTTCTCTACAGAACGTACATGAGGATGAGGAGAGGTCTGATGTAGAGTTGGAGCCTTTTGATATTCCTGGTGAAACTCCTGAAGCTCCTGAAATGGTCTTTTCTGAGGACTGTCACATGGAGGATCTGCGACAATCTTTACATGATGCCAGTAGCCTGGACACATCTCCTGAAATGGAGTTTGGTAGGCCAGAGCCTGGGGCTCATGCTGAACCTTCCTATAGGAGGTTGATGTCGAGAATTAAAGAGTACCTGGGGTGGACCGGCCCTCCGGTTGAATTCGATCAGGATGACTGACTGACATTTTAGATCAGGGTCCGTCCACTGACCCAGTGTTGCCTTTTCACATGGCATTACAGAAAAGGGTGGCTTCTACTTGGAACACCCCAGAGTCTCTTCTGGTGGTCAACAAGCCGTTGACTAAGAAATACCGCCCATCCGGTAGCGACCCCAGCTATCTATCCACACACCCCACTCCAGAGAGTTTGCTGGTTCAGGCGGCCACAGCCACCTCAAGGCAGGCGGCGTACCCTACCATCCCTTCATATAGGGACGACAAGCGCTTTGATGGATGGGCACGCAAGGCATTTTTGGCTGGGAGTATGGCACTTAAATCGGCCAACTTCACCTGTGCCTTGGCAACATTTTTACACACTCTGTGGAATTGTGTCTCTCTGGCAGCTGAGCATATTCCCGAAGGGGAAGAAAGGGGTGGGTTTCTTGCTATTGTGCAGGATGGCAAGGATGCCATTTGGGAATCCCTTCAGTCTGGGTTGGACACGGCTGATAGGATCAGCCAGTCCATGGCTGCGAGCACCGTGATACGCAGGTTTGCGTGGTTGAGGAAGTCGGGGTTTGCACCGGATGTGCATGCCTGTCTTCTCAACATGCCCTTTGACGGTTCTTATTTGTTTGGCAGCAAGGCTGACGAGAGCCTTAAGAGGTTGCAGACCTTCAAAGCAGCTGCTAAATCTTTGGCCGCAGCTTTGCGTCAACCTCTGCCCTTTCGTCCTAAGGGACAGCAGTGGAGCGTTACTACTCTTCTTTTGGTAGAGCGAGAGGAGCGGCCAGTCAAAAGGGCTGCTGTAAATTTCCTCGTGGTGGAGGGGGAAGAGGTGCCAAAGCCGCTCAGGTGGCTGCCTCTTTGCCTTCAGGCACTGCCGCAGCCGCTCCAAAACAGCTATGAGGCCATGTTTCATCGTTCGGCGGTTGGGGCAGACTGTCTCAGCATCTCGAAGAGTGGCGAGCCATTACTTCAGATGCGTGGGTTCTGGAAACAATAGCCCACAGCTACTGCCTACCTTTCCTAAATCGGCCTCAAGACAATCCACTGGGAAAACTCTCTTTGAAGATTCCGGATCTGCTCCTTGTACAGGAAATCTTGACCCTGCTGGAGAAAGGCGCTATAGAACTAGTGCCAGGTATTCCCCATATTTTTTGATTCCCAAGAAATACTGAGGACTGAGACCCATCTTGGACTTGCGTCGCTTGAACAAGTTCCTCAGGAAGGACAAGTTCAGGATGGTCACTCTTTCTCAGGTCTTTCAGGCCCTTCGAGTTCAGGATTGGTTAGTGCCATTGGACCTACAGGATGCTTATTTTCATGTGCCGATCCATCTGAAGCACAGAAAATACCTGAGGTTCGCGGTTGGCAGCTCGCACTTGCAGTTTTGGGTCCTGCCATTCGGGTTGATCTCCACCCGAGGGTCTTCACCAAGCTCATGGTGGTGGTGGCAGCGTATCTCAGTAGAGGGGGATACTGTCATGATGCCTACCCCCGGGGACCCAGACCAAGTCCAGCAACCCCGGAAGCAGGCATCAAGTTATTCCAAGCAAGCCCAACAACCCCTGCTAGGGGCTATTTGGGTGCAGTCCTGGCGTCTATGGCGCCAGGCTCATATGGCGAGTCAGTCCTGGCGCCATAGGCGCCAGGCTCATAGATTAAAACTTACCTGATGCAGACCATGCTGCAAACTTACCTGATGCAGACCATGCTGCAAGAGCTCCTAGCCAAAAGAGGCTTGGAAGGGACTACTTTACCTAGGGACTATTTTTTACTCGGGTGGGGCTAGGGAGGAATACTTACCTGGGACTACTTTGGAGGCTATTTAAACCTCGCCCGAAGAGTAGCACACGCTTTGCGTTATTCTGCATCCAGCAGCGTAACGCTCACCGTGCCTGCAAGTCTGCATCCAGTCTTCTGCCACGCCCGCCTCGAGTCTGGAGCTCCTAGAAAAAGGGAGAAAGAAGGAGAAAAGGTTAGAACAAGAGCAATACCTTTGATTCTTACCTGAATTCCCGATCCATCGCGCCTTCGAGCTGGAAGAAAGAAGTTATTTTATGCACGTCGCTTCGCCTGCTGCAGCGCCGCGCTGAACTCACAGGCCTTCGCAGCATCTTCACATTCCACCGCATCCTTCTGCATGTTCCCGCCGCACTCCGGCACCTAAGGGGAAGACAAGAACAGCAAGGTGAGCCAAGGGAATACACAGAGGCAATATTAGTTACCCCCCATAGACTTACCTGATTTTACCACCGGGGTACTATTCCTCTTCACGGGTCGGCGCAGCTTCCACTGCATCCTCGCCGAACCCCGGCCCCCAAGGGGAAACAAAAGGACAGCAAGGTGAAACAAAGGGACAAACAAGGGGAAACCTCCTCACCACAATAGACTTACCTGATTTTAGCGCCGGAGGCATTATTCCCCGAGACTTCATACTTTCTCTCAGCGCCTGAATAAGGGAGAAAGCAACAGGTTACATATTGACATTATTTTATCGAACTGTGTTGGATAATACAAATCCTTACCTGAATACTACCGGTTGCCACAAGGAACTCTTGCTAGGGTCAAGCTGCAACCTGCAAAGAATCGGACAAGAGTGAAAGTCAGACATTTGAACTCTTATGAACTACATACTTACGGCGTCTTGCCGGGAATCTGAGTCAATATTCTGGAACCCACCAATTCCTTTGAGCCAGTGAAGCAACTGGTTATCTACGCGCCCCTGCGCTCAATGCAGGATGGAGAGCTCATCTTTCCAAACCATCAGGTGAGACTATAAGAGGGGACATCAAAGGTTATCAGTGGGGAGAACAGCGGGAGTGGGTTGGAGGGTAACGCTCAACTCCATGGGTGGTTAATTCCCTTTCAACATTTGCAGAAGAATATTCCTATGGGCCAAGCAAACGAAGCTAGGTGGGCCAGTCCAGTCCGTCATCTCGGCACTACGCGTCACATTGGCGGAGACCGCAGCTGTCCAGTTCAGATCGGCGCCCCTGTGGGAGCCAGGTGAGCGTAACAGATACACGTCGACCCCTACCTGGACGACTGGCTGATCCGAGCACGTTCTCCCGAACAAGCCTTGGATCATCTCAGCCTCACCTGCCACTCCCTTCACAAGCTGGGCTTCTCCCTCAATTTCAAGAAGTTGCATATGACACCTTGCCAGCAGCTCCAGTACATTGGGGCTGTGTTGGACACATCCTTGGAAGTGCTCGCCACCCAAGATGAGGGCTCATCACATTGTCCAGATGGTCAACACATTTCAACATGCCCAGAGTCTCCCGGCTTTCGAATTCTTAAGGTTGCTCGGCCTCAAGGCATCCTGCATTTCTCTAGTGCCAGAGGCCAGACTGAGGATGAGATCCCTTCAATGGGCTCTCAGGACGCAGTGGTCGAAATTCTCAGGCAAAATGTTGGATCTTCTTCTGATTCCGCACACAGTCCCACAGGATCTTTTGTGGTGGGCCAGCAAAGGGAATCTGATGAAAGGAGAGCCTTTATGGCAACCATGGCCGGAGGTGACGGTAGTGATGGGTGCTTCCCTCACAGGATGGGGTGCTCAAGGCAACGAGCTGACCACCAGCGATCGTTGGTCTCTGTCGGAGTCCAAACTCCACATAAATCTTTTAGAGCTGAAAGCCATCAGGCTAGCCCTGAAGGCTTCTTTGCCATTTGTGCGCGGGAAAAGTGTCCTGATCATGATGGACAACACAGTGGCCATGCATTGCCTCAACAAAAAGGGGGTGTAGGGTCACTCCCACTGTGCACGGAGGCGATGCAGCTCTTGTTCTGGGCGATCCAGCAAGGAATCTCACTCTCAGCGGTTCATCTGGCCGGAGAGGACAATGCCGCGGCGGACCCTCGGAGCAGGCAGAGCGCAGTCTCCCACGAGTGGGAGTTGGCTCAGGAAGTCCTTCAGGAGATCTTCATCCTTTGTGGAACCCCTCAAGTGGATCTGTTCGCGACCTGTTGCTCAAGGGAGCTTTAGGGGACGTGTTCGTCATGGATTGGTCTTTCCCACTTCTGTACGCATTTCCTCCGGTCCCTGTCATTCCTCAGGTTCTAAGGAGGTTGCGGAGGTTTGGGTCCCACATGATCCTAATTGCTCCGGATTGGGCAAGGAGACTGTGGTACCTGGACCTTCTAGAAATGTCCATCTGTCCTTCAGTCTGTGTCTCTCTCTCTCTTTCTCTCTCTCTCTCTCTCTCTCTCTCTCTCGCTCTCTCTCTCTCTCTCTCTCTCGCTCTCTCTCTCTCGCTCTCTCTCTCTCTCTCTCTCTCTCTCTCTCTCTCTCTCTCTCACTTCCAGAGGTCAAGACTCTCAACCTTCACGTTTGGTTTCTGAAAGGTTGAGATATAAGGATTGGGACCTCCTGGATGACATGATGGAGGTGTTGCTTTCGGCCAGGCGTCCGGCAACCAAATCCCTGTACCGTTGCCATAGGTTTTGCGATTGGTGCAGAGAACACAATGTCGATCCTTTTCAGTGCTCCATTCCGATGGTTCTTTCTTGCTTTCTTTGGCCCACAAGGGTCTTCAAGTGGGTACCATTAAGGGTTACCTGGCAGCACTGTCTATTTTCAAACGCTTGTCTGAAGAATATTATTATTTTTTTTAATTCTTTTGATTGTCCAGTTTCTAAAAGTGCTCACAAATGGGTTCCTACTGTCCCCTTTTCAGGTGCTGGTTTGGGATCTGAATTTAGTCTTGAAATTCTTGATGGGTGCTGCGTTAGAGCCTTTGCACTATTGTCCTTTGAGACTGTTGACCTTCAAGGTGGTTTTCTTGATTGCAGTTACATCGGCTCACAGAGTGAGCGAGTTTCAGGCACTGTCATCTAAGCCACCCTTTACTTTGTTCCATAAGGATAGGGTTGTACTGAGGGTTGTACTGTACTGAGGGTACGTCCATCCTTCCTACCTAAGGTAGTGTCTGATTTTCATTTGAGCCAGAAGGTGGTACTTCCTGCTTTCTATCCTCCTCCTCATCGTGGTAAGGAAGAGGAGAGATTCCATAGGTTGGACCCTAGGAGAGCTTTGAGCTTTTATATTTCTAGGATGTCAAGGGTCAGAGTGGATGACCAACTTTTTGTGGGGTACACTGAACACCGATTGGGCCAGGCTGTTACCAAACAGACTTGTCCAGGTGGATTATCCTCACCAATGCTGAATGTTATCGATTGAATGGCAAGGACCCTCCTGAGGGTTTGCAAGCTCAGTCCACCAGGGGCGTGGCTACATCCACAGCCCTGCAATGGGGAGTTCCTGTTAGGAACATTTGTGAGGCTGCAACGTGGTCTTCCATCCACACCTTTGTCAAGCATTAGTCCCTGGATACTTTCCATGGTCAAGATATGGTCTTTGGTAAAGCAGTGTTTTATTCTGCCATCTAATTGGGTATATCTAAATTCTTCTCCCTCCTCCAATCACTGATACTGCTTTTGGAGTCTTGTCAAAGATGTGGAATGCGTTGGAGGACACAATCCATTCGAAGAACTAGTTACTTACCAACTGGTAACGTTCTTTCGACTGGATGTTCCTCCAACGTATTCCTCATCACCCTCCCAACCTACCCCTCTGAAGAATTTCCTATGCAGCTTGCGTTCTCACAAGGCTATATGCAGTCAAGGAGCCACTCTGTGCAGTGATGTCACACGTTGTGGAGGAAAAAAACATGAACTGAGGCTACAGGCGCCGTGCGTGCTACTTTTAACATCCAATGACGTCAACCTCGACGGAGGCCTTCGAGGGACATCGACCCGACGCCATTGCCGCAGAAAGCCCTCTGGCGAAAAATTTCCGAAGCAGCACAGCTGTGGACATTACATGTCAAAGATGTGGAATACGTTGGAGGAACATCCAGTCGAAAGAACATTACCAGTTGGTAAGTAGCTAGTTCTTCTCTTTCTTTCGTAGCCTCACCAACCGCCCCGGTCACTGTTGGTTAGAATTCTCTTAATAGGCTAATTTCCCAAACCTAGTGAGTCCCCCAGCAGCTTTGCTGGATTTTTGGGGTTTGTTTTTTCTCCTGCTAAGAGTGAGACTCTTTTCCTCCCACTCTTAGACATGATTTGAGGTGCTTTTTGAATTAGTATGTGTTCATGGGCTATGGGGTAACCTCTTTCTACTCCATAGGGCATCATCTGTTTTTGTATGTGTGTTACCCAGCACCCTCAGTGCGGTAACACAGGGGTGTCATAGTGACTCCCCAACATAGACTCCATACCCTGGGGCTGACTACTGTCTCCTAGAGCATGTAAAGTCACCATTGACTTTACTAGTCCTAAATTGTGAACAGAACCAGTACACACCATCATATTGTGGAAGTACTGGTAGGGGTAATTCGATTGCCCCTGGGTCTGTTTCCAAGGGGGCACTGCACAGTCCCCCCTTGTCGAGTTTCTGGGCATCATCTGTTTTTGTATGTGTGTTACCCAGCACCCTCAGTGCGGTAACACAGGGGTGTCATAGTGACTCCCCAACATAGACTCCATACCCTGGGGCTGACTACTGTCTCCTAGAGCATGTAAAGTCACCATTGACTTTACTAGTCCTAAATTGTGAACAGAACCAGTACACACCATCATATTGTGGAAGTACTGGTAGGGGTAATTCGATTGCCCCTGGGTCTGTTTCCAAGGGGGCACTGCACAGTCCCCCCTTGTCGAGTTTCTGGCTGGTGGCAGTGGTTACCACGCAAAATATTCCTTCGGAATATTCTCTATGGGATTTTCCCATTGATTTTAAACGCACCACTTTTTGGTGCAATGTTAAAGTTACCGCTGCTTTATTTATTTAATATTAAATCCACGGTTGGGTCTTTTTGCCAGAACTCGGTACCAAAATGGCATTTGTGTCCGTCTTTGTAACTCTGACCAAGGTCGAGCCCTTTGTTCCACTATTTTGGCAGGCTTCTCCACAGAAGCCCTCCAAATGGTGCCACTCTGTCTGGGTTCCATAGGAGGGGTGGAGGGGGGATTTGGCACCTTGGACTGAGTTGCCGTAGCAACTCAAGTTGCACTCTTCTCTGATTGACCCAGTGGTGAGCCGCCCGGCTGATGAATGGGGTTTTTTTTGGACTGGAACTTCAGAAGTCGCCACAGGACCTAAGAATCCGAAGAGGGAAGTAGCTGACCCATCTGCAACACCGCCGGTAAAGCCCTTCTGCAACGAACTCGCCACTTTCCCAACAACAAGAGAAGATCTTCTGCTGGAAGAGTCTTCTCCCCCTGAGCTGGTGGGACCAACCAGTTCGCCTCTTTCACCTTCCAAAGACGTCTCTTGGTCGAATCGGCCGTGCCAAGCACCCCGGCGGCCGGATAGCCAAGCTTCACCATTTTGACCGCGAATAAAAGGACTGCGCCTTTTAATCGGGAACTCCGCGGTTGGTTTCATCCCTGGGCAGTGCAACGACTCCAAGTTTCTTCCCCGACTAGATCCTCTCTTCCCCTTGTCGAAACTATGAACTGCAACCACTGCCAGGAACAACTGCCACCGCTGGAGCTTCCTCTCTCTTAAAGTACTGTGTCCTACCTGGCCTCCCTTTCTACAGATTGCTAAAGGTGACCCTTAAAACCTTGGTTTTCTATACTGGGTTGGCCCCAGACCTTCTAACTTTGTTTCATGAACTAAACCAACCTCTTTTGAACACTCTGCAAAGACTTTTAGTGCAACTTAAACTGGGTGATCCTGGGCACATTTCGCTTTGCTCCATTTAAAGTGGGCCTGGCCTATGAACTTTGGCTCTACGGTGTATTCTGCCTTTATTCCCTTGCTCTGACTCTTAAAAAGTGTAAGGACTGTATTATTCTTATGCTCTGTCTTTTTATCTCCCTCTAACCATACTATTGGAGTGCCATCTTAGTTAAGCGCTCACATCTGTCTTAACAAATAGTGGTGTTTTAACTCTGACTTGTCTAATAGTTATTAAGGGAGGTGTGTATACTTTATCTGGCTGTGTTTGAACTTGCTTTTGATTTAGAGTGCTAGTGTATTGCCTAAAGTGTGTTTTAAATAAATAACTCTATACTTTTGATACAAAGCTCTGCTCAGTGTTTGTTTGCTCTACTGTGTTTTTAGCCCTATTGTGTATACTCTGCATACTGCCTTACTCTTCTTGAGAGAAGTCTGACTGCTCATCCACAGCTACCAGGTAAATCTGGGTGGTGCAGACTGCTACCAATTGGGTTTACTGCTTACTCCTGTAGTCTTAATCTTTTTGCAGTGTTCCCTAAGGGAACTGCACAGGATTCTGCCTAACAGTCACCCAGGGAGCTCTAGGGTGTTTGGTGGTCCTCTTCGGTTAGCCTTTGGGTTTCCTGCGTGCTTCTCCACGTTCCTGGCGGTCTCATGTGGCTCTCTGGGAGCTGCAGTGACTGTGCAGCATTTTGCAGGATGTCTCTGCTGCTACTTTCACCTGGACACAGGAGTTTCCCACTCGCTGGCCAGCCCTTTTTCCCTGGACCAATTTGGAACCCTTCCACCTGTCCACCTGTATTCCATTTTGCAACGATGTTCTTTCTTAGCTCCGGTCAGCGTCTTCGTCTGCACTTGCGGTTCCTGTCTGTTTGGTTTTCCCTTTTCTGTTTTGTATGGACCTTGGCCATTCGAGACTCTTGAGACACTAGACTGCTCTATAGTTCTTTGAGAATCGCTCTACATACCTCTGCCCCTCCTCCTTGTCCCAGTTCTTCCCTGAGACCTCTCTATAAACCTGACTGTTCTTAGTCCCATTACCTTTACCATAGATCTTTCTTGGGTCGACTATGTTCTTCCTCGTCCCAGTACTGTTGTTACTATTTACATGACACATGTACAAGGAATGTCAAGGTAAAGGAGGATTGGGTGAGGGTGATTTGAGGTGAAGTATACCGCGTTCTCCCCGGATAGTTGTCAGCGGTCCCATAGGGGCAGATCCTTCCTCATGAGATTCATTGCTGAGTACCACCACAGTGGGATTATCAGGTAGTGGCCTCACCTCGCTGGCTTCATGGGATGGGGCTCCCCCTAGGGGAGAAGGGACGACATCCAAGGATTCATCACACTCCCCAAACAGCAAAGACCACAAAGGTACCACAGAAGATTCAGGAAGTACCTACAATCCCACCTTCTTAAAAGACAATTTAAGCTGGCAACATCCTAATGCCAAGAAGACTGTCTTCTTCATAAGTGGATTGGCCATGAACAGTAAGCTTCTGCCCCTTGATGTAGCCCTCTCTGGCTCCATTCCCATACACTTATCTCTCTGAGATAGGATATATTGCTGAATGATGACCCATGTGCAGATGGTCTTCAAGCGTGGCATTGGTTCCCTGCTCTCAGTATCCACGTAGCACATGCACTTTGAAACTGCTTTCTTGAAATTTAGCACTATAGAAAACATCAATAAAAATAAATAAAGTGTTGATGCCCCCCAACTTTGATAGTAGGTTTCTTGCCTCCATGATCTGCTACACAGACCATGTCAGACAAGATCCAATGGTGCGGATATCACTTTGTGGCAGCAGGAACTAGCGTCCATTGGCGCCCCTATCGCAAGTAGGCAATCGACTATCTTCTCTTGCTCACAACACTTTGCAAACCTCTTTGTCTTGCTCATTCTCCCTTCATTCAGCCCAGAATCCTTCTCTTTCAGGCCCCTCTGTCCTTTTTCCTTAACCCCCTCCAGTCCCTTTTCTTTCATTTCCTTATCTTCTGCTGTGTCCTCTTTTTCTTTGGTATTGCCCTCCTCCCACTTCTTTCTGATTACTCTTTACCTACTGTGAAAAACCTGAGGGTATCCTCACACCTACTCCCTTTGGATCCTTTTCTCAGGTGGGCAGACAAAGGCCATTACTTTTGGATCCTGACCCTGGGGTTGGAGAAGCGAGGGAGGATCACCTGGGTTTGAGGGTCCTTGGGGAGAGGATTTCCACAGGTGAGACATGATAGCCCCCCTTTTCTGAAGATCAACCTCACCCTCCCTCAGCCTTCATAGGCTATTGTAAATAATGTTCCATCATTTCCCCTCATTCAACCCACTATGGTACTGGGACGAGGATGAGGGGACAATGAGTAGTGAACACTAGTAAGCCATTTCACCACTCTAGTACTGAGACAAGGAAGAGGCCTGCAGAGTATTGTAAAGGTCCGGCATGTCTCAACTACTCCACTAATTGTAACCAGGCAATTGTAATTTGGGACTCACACCTGCAACCTGGCAATCAGTTGCAGGTGTATAAAAAGGGAGGTGACCAGCAGGGAATCCTGTGTACGAGGAGGCAGCCGTGGTGGGTCCTGCAGGAGAGCCAGGACACCGGCAGACGACCCCAGGAAGCTGCGGAGCCAAGGGCCAGGGGGGCCGCCAGAAGGCCACAGGTGGGGGAAGCCTCATTGTCGGAGGTCCTCAGCCAGCGCTGCGGACACAGAAGAAAGGTGACTGACTGCGTCCGCGGATTGAGAGCGGAGCTGCCGACGAGATATGAGAAGAAAGTGAAGTACAAACGGGGCTCGCGTGTGAAAGCAAACGTGTCGGCAGAGCCGAAATCGTAAGCACAGCTGCCCAAAGGAGACACCAGGACCGCTGAGTGAAGTGGGAAGAGCACTCGAACCGGGCGGTCCTGGGTCTGTGTGAGAAATCCGAATTAGATGCAGAATGAATGGGAAGCCTACGCCCACTCAAATTAGCCCAAAGTAACGGGTTGAGAGGGAAGTAGAAGGACAATATAATATGCAAGTGGCAGAGTGAAAAATCACAACAATCGAATACCGAACTAAAGGAGGGCTTTTGATGCAGATGTGCCTTAAGGACAAGCATGTGTGAAATTCAAATATGGCATATTGAAAGCAAAACACGAGTCTTATCAAGCATAAAAGAAAGCAAGTATGGAAGATTGCGAGAGAGCATGAAAGTAAGGTGGTGAAGGAACAAAGCCACAACAAAGTGAACTATATATGAAAATACATTGTGGCAAGGCCACACGACTGGCAAAGGATAGAACACATTGTGGCAAAGCCAAGAGGCTGACAAATAGAAGCCAAGTGAATGTGAACCATAACACAGGTACAGATACACAAGAACCTCTGTGTGCTAAACAGCCTAGAGTTCCTGGTTGCGTGACCTGTAATGGGTGGACCGTTTGGTCTGACAACTGGGCCTAGACCAGGGAATCCCACTTGTGAAAGCCAAAGAGGTTGCTGTGGTGAAACCGGAGAAAGCAATCGTATTGATCTGTTAAGAAACCAGAATGAGTATAAAGGGGGCCTGGAGCTGCTTTTGAATATTGAAAGAGTGAGAACAAGTACACGTGGAACTGTCTTGAAGTTGAGGAAGGGAACTCCAAGGTTTTGTGGAACTGCCTTGGACTTGGGAAAGGGGAATCCCGAGACATTTGTGGAACTCTTTTGAACTTTGGAAGAGGAGCTCATAAGTAAGCTAGGAGCTGGAAAAAGCTCATAACTTCCTTTTGGAATACTATTTATTTTATTGCTGACATTACTACGCATTGTTTAGCTTTATTTGTGAGGGCAAGTATAGGTTTTGGACACAGACAGACTTTGAAGTTGAACTTCCTGACTTGCCTTAGTCACTATGTCCTCTTCATCAGCCCTTCACTATTTTAGTCTCCTCTCTCTCTCTCTACCATCCTTGTGGCTCACACTCCTACAGAAGTAGATGTGTCAATACACTGTTTATTCGCTTATTACTGTGTTAGCTTTGAATCTTTGACCTAAATGGGGAAAGTGGAGCTTTCTTCTGTAAGACATATATGATTGGCTCATTCACACCTGCATGTTCTTGTGCAGGGCATTGCTAATGTATGCACTATTTTATCCAGATATCCATGTGTGATTAGATCATTGAACAAGTGTGTTGCTCAACTCTGGCATGCCATGATACAAAGCTTACAGTTACAGTGGCTGCAGATAACACAGACCATGGCAGCTTGTTTGCTTCCTCAGCATAGTCACGTTCACAAATGCGTTCTCCATCTCATGCTTGAAGGTGAGATCTTCTGAAGTTCTGGATTCTTTGAAGGTGGTTTAGAAGGCCTAAGTTAAACACACTTGATCTCATTTAGTATAGTGTTTCGTTAGATATTTATCTGCATCGGAGCTGCACATTTGGGATGTAAAGAGCTGTACAGTCCCCATACCTACTTTCTTGACAAAGCCCAGGAAGGTACTTTGGAACATAAATACATTCTTGTTGCTCTTCAGCTATGAAGGAGTGTACTGCCTGGAGCTCTGATGTGACTTGCATAGGCCAGGTGGGGTTTGTAGGAGTTACTCTAGCAGTCGCTGACCCGTGTATCCTTCAGTGCAATGATCTCAAGGACTTAATACATTTTTGTACTCTTAAAAGGTGTTGTTAGACCATGTGTCTTATAATTTAGAGTCTATTTAAAAAAAACGGATTTAAGTTATGCTTCAACTTATTTGTCCATACATTTGGAAATTAGCAGATTAGTAGGCATTTGTCTAATGGTCAGTAGCACCAGTGCCTTCCATTGGTTACTCATATTTGTGTGTATATTATATGATATAACGGCAGTCGCCGCACTATATTTAAATTGAGCATCAAGTTCCATAGGAAACCCAAACATTTCATTGCTAATAATATTAGACTTGCATGATGGATTTGGCTGATGTTTTGCAAACAGGTTTGCCACAGCCCCCCTTCCCCCACTGGAAAATATGGGAAAGATTTGTAAAAAAATGAAAAAGTCATTAAAGTAAAAAAAAAAGCTGTTTCCAGCCTACTCTTATTCATTTCCCCATAGAGAAAAAGTCAAAATGTCTGCATAGCAAAAACAGCTGGACGGAATCGGACCAGGTACGAAACAACTTGGGCACGAAGCGTTGGCTTGTTTTCCTGGAGGGGCCTGGGGCTATTTCCGTTTTTGCATTATCAGGGTAATATCACAGTGATCTGGATTAACAGGATAATTTCCACAGTAATGACTGCGCAGCTATGTTACAATAAAGGGACTACATGAATCTGCTGTAATTGTCGTTCGATAATTACTGCAATAAGGGAACACTGGGGAAAAATAAATGGGGGGCATCTGTTGTGATCACATCTACTAGGCAGGGGCAATCTGTGTTTTTTCTAGTGGCCTTGGCCAGTGGGCCAAAAAAGAAACCTATTGGTCAGCAAAACCAAAGCAAAGATGTAAAAAAAAATCCCTGCTAACTCAATACTAAAACCTAATTTTTACGCAAACACTTCTCCTACAGAAACTCAGACAACCACACCTCTGGACAGCAAACCACACGTACTTCACCGCACTGCAACAACATACAAACAACACATAACCATGCACAACAGCACATGGGAAATGCTCAGTCTCGAAAATCGCACCCAAGCTCAGCCAACGGTGCGAACCGAACTGAAGTTGCCAACAGAATATCATATCTCACTTTCTTATTCCCACTGCACCCTACTAACCACTCCCACAGCCTCCCTGTTTCATACCGCCCTTTTTCAGATCCTCCAGAGCGCCAGGGGATCACTCTGCTGGTGATAGTGTGCGGTCAAATAACCTTTAACATTAACATGTACAGTGGCCACGGGCTGGCCATGGCCAAACACCATGGCTAATGGGCCCCAAGGAAACCTATAACTTAACTCAGCACGTTCCCATTGCAAAGCCCATGAGCGCATACATATTATGATTGAAGGGATTCACAATGACATACAAAATGGCATAATCGGGGACATGGCATTATCCGGGACATCAACGGGAACTTGCTGAGTTTAGATGGTTGGTCATGACCTCCCACATCCGCTTAATTTCTAGGGTTTTGTTGTGTTAAATCTGTGCAACTTAACTGCACATTATTTTAGGTTTTTTTCAGTGAACATATACATGAATACACATACACTGTGGCAGGCCAGAAGTAGGGCTCCGAGACATCATGTTCATGGAGTTTTATATTTTTTTTACAATTAGTCTGACCTCTTGGCCAGCTTCAAAGAAAGCAACAAACTAAAATAATTAATATTAACTTGAAGTGCTAAGTTCCCTATTCTAAAATTCAAATGTTCAAGGAAAGGGTATTCTTGTCAGGATGAATCAAAACATAAAGTCCCTACCCTAAATCTATACTAGCCTACCACATTTATAGAAAAACTAACACGCACAAATCTAAAGGGTGTGACGAATCCCAGGGTTTTGTCACTGCTTCCATGGGGGAGGCCCCTTTCCATGAGGCGAGGGAGGTGAGGCTGCTACCGATAGTCCACCTGGTGGTGGCACTCAGTGAGTGGATCTCTTGGGGAGGGAGACCCTTCATGGCACCAGTGATGATGGCCCTGGGAGAATGCAGTATTCACTTGACCCTTTTTTTGCTCCTACTTTCTATAACACCCACTCAGACCCCTCTGGTTTCCCATGCCTCTATATCCTATAGGAAAGTAGGAAGTCTTATTTACAATACTGGGACGAAGAAGAGGGAGACTTGTCCAAACTTAATACCAAATACCACTGAGACAAAGAAGAGGGAACAAGGAGGCAAAAGCCCACAGAAGGACCAATATTCTCAGTACTGTTGTCAAGAGGCAGCCCCAATCAAAAAAAGGAAAGAAAGACTGAATGTTGGGTCGAGCCAGCCCTGGAGGAGCAGGGAACAAGACGCTTGTTACACGGCAGAGGACCCGAAGGTTGGAAACCAAGGCACAGAGTGTCGTGATGGTCCAAGAGGTCCCAGCGAGGTGGACCTCGCCTGTGGCAGTGAGAAAGGAAACCAGACCAGTGAAATTCAACTGCGAACGAAGGTCGCGAGCAGCTGGAGATGCGAGGAACAGTATTGAGCGCGGCAGCAGCAGGGAAGCTACACTCCGCCTTCCGAAGAGACCGGAGACTGCCCCATGACTTCCCAAAGGTAGGCAAAGGGTCGGAATGGTTGTGGGGCATTGGGGGAGCTGGAAACACAGATGCCTCGCAAACACGTCCAGAAAAACCCAAAGAGATGGAATTGCACAACTTGATACAAACTTTGTAAATCATGAAAACATATTCTGAAAAGCCCAAGGGGATAGAAGAGGAATCGTGCAACTTAGTACGAACTCTGTAAATCAGATAACCAAATCCAAAAAGGCACAAGGAGATAGCAGGGGAACCTTATGCTCTGCCACGATCATTGAGAACAAACCTATGTGGGATAGTACCTGGCAGGAGAGTATAACAGTTCTGTCCAAGTGGATGCTAAGTAAAACAGGGACAGGGGTTCCACAGAAGCAGATGAATAGGGTCTGGGACTCATCTGAAAGTGGGGAAGCCCTGCAAATGTTTATCAGGGTCTGGGACCCAAATGGAAACAAGCAAAGAGCATCAACAAAGTATCTAAGGGTTGAACACCCACCTCAAGGCAGAGGCACAAAGAATCGGTGGCCGTGAACCCAGAAACAGTCGGGGAGATTGCGAGAAGGCATAAATGGATAAAAGAGGGAAACCTATGGACCTGAACTATCTTTGGAACTTAAAGGGATGGTCTAGTAAAAAATTTTATTTAAAAAATAGATAGGCAACATAAAAATAAATACTAGCATTCTCCGTTTTAAAACTTCCTATGTAAAATTTTGAGCTATTCAAGCTCAAAATTCGCAAAAGCAAGCACATGGGCGCATCCATTTTGTGAAATGGAGGCCCTCCTGTGCTGGCTTTTGCTTTTGCGGCACTAATGAAGGAAAAGCCAGCCAGCTGTAGTAAACAAAGGCTACCGCTGGGTGGCTTTCCCTTCATTAGTGCTGTAGGCGGAGGACGGGGACCGGAGACCAGAGCAGGAAAGCTGCAGCTGAATCTCGGTAAGTGCTATTTATTTTTTTTTTTTAAATAAGCACTAGCTGCGTTTTTTTTTCTAAGTTTTCCGGGCTGGAGGAGCCCGGAAAACTTAGAAATAAAACTGCAGCTTTAAAAACGTTGTATTTATGTTTGCTGTCGCTTTTGAAGCGACCGCAAACATAAATACAACGTTATTGTGTTGGAAAACGCTGCGGTTTTTCTTTCCAAGTTTCTCAGGCTCCTCCGGCTCGGAGGAGCCTGAGAAACTTGGAAAGAAAAACCGCAGCGTTTTCCAACACAACCGCGTGTGTTTCTGCCCGCTGTGGCTATCACTTTGGGTCTCCGGTGCTCCAGCACCGGAGACCCAAAGTGAAAGCCACAGCAGGCAGAAACACACGCGGTTATGTTTACATGCCGCGTAGTGTTTCTACCTGCAGCTGATTTCCCATTTGGGGCTCTCGGGCTCCCCGCGGGGAGCCCGAGAGACCCAAATGGGAAATGCTAAATGCTGCGTTGTGTCTGCCTAAATCTGCTTTCCCATTTGGGGCTCTCGGGCTCCCTGTGGGGAGCCCGAGAGCCCCAAATGGGAAAGCAGATTCAGGCAGAAACAACGCGGTTGTTTTCCGCAATGCCTCGTTGTTTCTGCCTGAATCTGCTTTACCATTTGGGGCTCTCGGGATCCCCACGGGGAGCCCGAGAGCCCCAAATGGGAAAGCAGATTCAGGCAGAAACAACGTGGTTGTTTTCCGCAATGCTGCGTTGTTTCTGCCTGAATCTGCTTTACCATTTGGGGCTCTCGGGCTCCTGGGGAGCCCGAGAGCCCCAAATGGTAAAGCAGATTCAGGCAGAAGCAACGCGGTTGTGTTGGAAAACGCTGCGGTTTTTCTTTCCGAGTTTCTCAGGCTCCTCCGAGCCGGTGGAGCCTGAGAAACTTGGAAAGAAAAACCGCAGCGTTTTCCAACACAATAACGTTGTATTTATGTTTGCGGTCGCTTCAAAAGCGACCGCAAACATAAATACGTTTTTAAAGCTCCGGTTTTATTTCTAAGTTTTCCGGGCTCCTCCAGCCCGGAAAACTTAGAAAAAAAACCGCAGCTAGTGCTTATTTAAAAAAAAAAAAAAAATAGCACTTACCGAGATTCAGCTGCAGCTTTCCTGCTCTGGTCTCCGGTCCCTGTCCTCCGCCTACAGCACTAATGAAGGAAAAGCCACCCAGCGGTAGCCTTTGTTTACTACAGCTTCCTGGCTTGTCCTTCATTAGTGCCGCAAAAGCAAAAGCCAGCACAGGAGGGCCTCCATTTCACAAAATGGATGCGCCCATGTGCTTACTTTTGCGAATTTTGAGCTTGAATAGCTCAAAATTTTACATAGGAAGTTTTAAAACGGAGAATGCTAGTATTTTTTTTTTTATGTTGCCTATCTTTTTTTTTAAATAAAAATGTTTACTTGACCATCCCTTTAAGCACTATAAAACCAAGTCGGGCAGGTTAGTGAACCTGACTTGAGGCACCACTGAGAAAGTCTACGGTCAGGTCTTGCAGGTTAGGCAACCAGGCCTGATAAGATTGAGAAAGTTCAACTGTGATTCACAAACCAAGGAAGAAGACTGGGGAACGGTGTATTGTTTTTCCAACAGTGTTTTGTCCAAGAGAAGTTCCCTCCAGAAGATTGGGGAACTGTGTATTGTTTTCAGACAGAGTTTTGTTCAAGAGTGGTTCCCTCCAGGAGAGGGGAGAACTATGTTTTGTTTATAAGTGGAGCAAGAACCGAGGAAGAGGGTTGTCCCAGTAAAGGGAGGAACTGTTTTCTTTTTGGCGGAACATTCAAACAGTGAGCAGTTAACTACATATTCTTTTCACAAAGAACTGTGCCTTGGAGTCTATATCCAGAACACGAGGGTCCTCCTTCTGGATTAGACATCCAGTTTTAATGTGTTAGTATGTAAGGGAAGGAAATAGGTTTGGACACAGAATGGTGGACATTTACTTTAAGGATATCCTGAATGGGTCCTTAGTATTTTTGTTGAGGTAGGTCAACCCATCATAGAAAGTAGGGCGAGGTAGGCTTTTCTTTTTCCTTTATTAGTTTAAATAAAGGTCTATACCAACCAGTATGCCACCTCTGTCTCAGATTCGTACTTCAAGTAAAAGATGCTTGACTGCTGCTTCTGTTCCAGGTTTTCTCCCCTGGATATAAAGTTCTTCAGGTGCCACTTTAATAGCTAAATGTTCCAAATATAGTCCCATATAAAATCGGGTATTTCAGTCTTTCTCCAGACAACCCAGGGTGCCGGTTTCACTTGTATACCCCACTCCATAGTGTTTCTGTTCCCCTCCAGGGCTTCACACACTCTTTCACTCCACTCTGGGTATTTCTCTCTTTCATCCCTGTTCCAGAGTATCTTCACTATCTCTCCTTCTCTTGACTCTCATGCCCCACTCTCGGGGTATCCTCACTCTCTTCGGTTAGCTTGACTCAGAGTAAGGGGGATGAGTCCCTTACATGACTCCTTTGCACTGGGCCACCCCTTCTCTCCTTTTATCCTCTAGGAGTAGTCAGGCTGCTCACAGTCCTTTCTTCACTGGGGAACTTTAGGTTACCTAGCCCCTTCCAAAGGATAGCACAGACTGCCTTTCTTCCAGCTCATCTTGGCTCCTGGACCAGAGGGGCGCCAGACACTTCTCCCTCTGGATTCAGCTGGGCTCTTTCAGGTTTCCTGCTTCAGGATAGCAGCAGGGTAGCAACCAGGCACAACTCAGCGATCCTTCTCATGCTTCAGGCTTCTTTTCCACTATTTCTCCTTAGCGAGTGAGACAGGGAACCAGTTCCCAGATGAGACAACTTGCAAATGAATTATTCAGGCCTTGCTCCTCCTAGCTGACTAGTGATGGGCTGAACTGTTCGGCTTCACCATTGATGGAAGTAGTGCTTACATCATATCCTCCCAGGCTAGGTCATCCACTGTTAGTCAGTTTGAGTAACAGTTGGGTCAATTAACTCTCCTATTAAAGAGTTCTGTTCCAGTTTATCTGGGTTGCTCCTCCTGGGTAGATGGTAGGTATGGCTCTGTGCTCCTCTTGCTTTATGAAAGGTTTTATTTCCCCATGCCTTTGTGGTTTTGCAGATGTTATTTCAGAAATATAGATTCAGTTTATCCACGGTCCTTAATGGGGAATTGAACCCAGGTCTTTTACATGGGCGGTACCAGTTCTACCACTGTGCTATTTCATTTGTTAGGGAAGGTGAAGCCTTTTCCTTGTAGCTGAAGAGTGATTTGCTTCGCTTCAGGCTGGCAGCTCGTCTCGCTGCATGTTTCGGCTTGACCAGCTGCTGCTTTTCGGCTTGACCAGCCGCTGCTCTCCCTACTGTCCGAAGAGTCGAACTTGCTAAACCTTCTCTCAGGACATGTCAAAGAACTGTTTCTGCAAGCTAGGCAGTTGCTCAAACTTGTAATAACGTCTGGGAATTTCTAAATCTAAAAGGCTATCTCACTTGGTCAAGGAGGGTGCTAACCCTCAACATCTTGAGAGGAGCCCTAAGACTAAAGGTGCTGATTTATAGTGAACTCCAAGAGGTGCAGCATTCACAGGCTGGTAATGCAGTTGATAGACTGGTTGAAGCTTCTTCCCCAGTTTGGAACTGCGAGTACTGAGTAGCTTCAGCCCCTTTAGGTCACACCTTTGTGCTAAAACAGTGCATTGACAATTGAACTACACATCCTCAAAGGAGCATTATCTTTTTTGCAATAAATTACTCCTCCATTTAAACACTGCTGTGAAGCTTACATTGCTATTTAAAAATGTGGTTCTTTATCAAATGCCCCAGGGACACTGACGCATAACATGTTGAGGGGATACTACCACATCCATGATGTTTTTACCTTTTCCCATTTGCGGAGTGCTTCATGTTACTTTGAAACTCACGTGGGTCACAACCCTTTGTGATGGGTCCATGCCCGCGAGCATGCCCTGCATGTCTCAGCACTGCACGCCTTCCTACAAGATTAGTCTCATTATGTAAACTGTGTATTTTGTAACAAAGTTAACGATTAATTTTCTTAATGTTGTAAAAATTTACTTTCATTAAAGATTTTATGAAAGAAAAATTATTCTTGAATTTACCAGAGGACATTATGAAAGGGTAGCCAGTCCTAATATCGTCAAAGTAAAAATATCTTTGGGGAAGCAACATTTTTTTTCTCCCACTATCCAGCACTTTTCCCCCACATGTTTTAGGGCTGGAGTTTATCGCAAGGCTGATTACATGATGGAAAGTAACATTGTTTTGGTGCTTCCTGCAAGGACTCCCAACAACATAGATCCATCGCCTCAGTTTGGCTCGAGCTGAGCCTAAGCTAACATCCCATTCATCGCCAAATGGGCAAAAAGCATTTACTAAAGCACTGACTTGGCCACACCTTATTCTGAGCCAAGAAAGATTTGAGTGTGGCCGAAATAGGTGTAAAAAAATGAAATCCAAGTAAGTAAGCAGATGAGAAACGCAAGATGCTGAATGTACATAGTAAATAAGGGATGACCGGGAAGGTTCATGGTGACATAACAGGTTGAGGTATGGTGATAAAGGCTGGAATAGAACCAGATTGGTAAGGGTCTTTATGGAAGGACAGTGCCAGTTTAAATCTGGTTCTCCTGCTTTATTAGTGGACATATCAAGCCTAATCATGGTTCTGATACTGCTTCATCCACTGTGCAAGTATTTTGGTGCCCCGTCAAACAATGAAAGGCAATGCTTGCCTTGTTTTTGTCCTATGCTTTTGATTCTAAATGGTTTAATTGTTAAACTGCACAGTGATATGGTGACCTTGTAATTGGGGGGTGGAGGGGAAGTAAAAACTGTATTGGAAGGCATGATGGTTTGTTCTCTATCTGCTCGCCTTACACCTGTCTGTGTTGATGTGCAGGTGACTCGCCAATCTCCCAACTCCTACGTGGTGATTATGACCGGTTCAAACGTGGAGGTGGATGTGCACAGGCTTAGTGATGGGGGTCTGCTCCTCTCCTACGATGGTAGCAGCTACACCACCTACATGAAGGAGGAGGTGGACAGGTTTGTGACCCCCTTGGAGCATACAGCTCAAAATAATTTTGTCAGACCCCTTGCTCACTATGTAATCAAGAATCTGAAGCCTCTTGCTCTCACCACTTTGCATCTTTTTGGAGCCCCCTATATCTTTGTTGGACATTTACCAGCTATGGCACACCTTTGGTGCACAACTTGGGACTAATGAATTCATTCTGTTCACAGCAGTAGGCACTTTTAGTGCCAGTGGCATCCACTCCCAGATGTTCTAAGCTCTTGTGCTAGTGCCACCAGTACATAGGCACCATAGTCTCCAGCTCCTCATTGTTATGCAATCTTCGGTTGCGCTACAAGCATATCAATGTCAGGGACCTCTGCTTGTAAGTGTTCAGCTCTAGTTGACTTGCACACAGTATCTACAGCTCTGAGGAGTCTTATGTGTGTCTTGTGTGTGTCATTGTTCACAGTTTCTACAGGCCGTATTAGGTGCTGTTGTGTCAGTGCATCTGGGCATTATGTACTGCAGTGTTCTACTCTGCAATTTGCACTGCATGAATGCTCTCAGCACTGGATTGGTATGCGCACTGGTTGCAAGATTTCGCTCCAAGGTATTCATACTTCTGTCCCATGATCTACGGTCTGCACTTCCTTGTTTAAAGTGTTGGTGACACCAGCTTTTGGGTTTTATGCTCTTTGGTTGCTGCTTCTGGTTCATTGATTTTTTTTTTGCACACTGCCACAAGCTCTATTGTTGACAGCTGTCCAACACCATTCACTCCATGCCTTGGACACCATTGCCCCCAGCCCATGGGATTAACGAGTGCGAACCCCAGATCCTCACTTCACACAGGGGTCTGGCAGTCATTGTTCTGAGCGCCCATGGCAATCAGTGTTGCAAGCTCCCTTGGCAGTCATGGTTGCAAGCTCATTTGGCAGTCATTGCTGTGAGCTCTGTTGGCAGTTGCTGAAGTGAGTTCCCTCGCCAGTCGCTGCCGTGAGCTCCCTCGCCAGCCCCTTCAATGAGCTCCTTTAATTTCACTTTTCATAGGCTTCCAAGATTTCTTGTTCACAGGGTTTATTACTCGTAGAATTCATAGATGCCAATCCCCACCCCCATGTCATTACTCCTGATTGTCATTGTTCACAGGTCCCAAGGCATCATCTTCCAGGGAGTCCTTTTTGTGTCATTAATCTGTATTATTAAACATAGCGCTCCAGTATTCTTTGCTCCAGGAGATATTACTCCAAGGCTCCATAGCTCTTCACATTTCATTATACCCTGTCCGACAGTACTGTTCTCCGAAAAGGGTAATATTGCCTGTTCCCCAGATGTGGTAACAACATCCAGTTAGTGTGGCTGTTGCTGGCTTATAAGTAGGTATTTTGCCCAGCGGTGTCAAAACGCCATACCTTATTCTTTGATTTGTTGTATTGTTTGTAGGTACCGCATTACCATTGGAAACAAGACCTGTGTATTTGAGAAGGAGAATGATCCCTCCATCCTGCGATCCCCTTCCGCTGGGAAGCTCATTCAGTACGTGGTGGAGGATGGTGGCCATCTCTTTGCCGGGCAGTGCTTCGCTGAAATTGAGGTATCCATTGCCAAAAGCTGAAATAATTGTACTTCATGCTTATAGAATTTATCATGTTCTCTGCCTATGTTTAATGGAGCATTCTTTTTTATTTTGTGAACCATTGGCTGCAAAGAGCTTGTGCACCAAGAATCTGTATGAGGTTTATTCTCAGATTCTTGTGATGGATGATTTCTTGGCTTACATAGTACTATGTCCCTCATGAACCAGCACTTATACTCTATTCTGCTGTGAAATACTTTTAATGTTGTACTCTACTGAAACATATTTTGTCATGTTAGATTTTCCCCCACACAAGGATATACGTAAGCATGCCCCTGCCATTGATCTAATCAGAAGATCATTTCACATTGAAGAGCCCCTGCTAAATTTGAGACCAGAGAATAATGGTGTCAAGCAAAAATATCAACTCTAAAACATCTGCATGAACATAAGGAGGACATTATGTTGGATTCCAAAATATATGTGTACAATTAACGGTTATCCTAACCTCAGCGGACACCAAGGTATTCACGCCTGCACAAAAAAGAAAGGACTGGCGCGGTGAAGCACGTAAATCCTTCCTCATAATTAATTGATTACATTTAAAAACTCCAATGTATTGTCCTGATGAAGGTCGAGGATGTCATTGGAGATTTTTACAAAACAATACACTTCCGAAGGCCATCAACCTACTTGTCAATCTTTATATATAAAGCGCAATGTATGTATGTGTGTATGTTTGTCTGGCTATACAAATCCACACCGTAGAACCCATGTCTACCAAATTGTGCATGGATTACTCTTTTGTCTGGGGCAAGATTGTGGTCTATGTTTGGATGCAAAAATCTTATATGCAAAATATTTTTGGGATGTGTGTGTGCATATGTTTGTCCGGCTATACAAATCCAGACCGTTGAACCTACTGCTACCAAATTTTGCATGGATTCCTCATTTGTCTGGAGCAAGATTGTAGTCTGTTTGGATGCAAATAATTCACTCCGTAGACACACTCATTTTCTGATGCTCACCCCAATTCACTGCAGTAGGTACTAGCTAGAAGGAGGCAACATTTGGAAAAGTGTCAGATGCAAAATGCTCGATGTGTTGGTCATTCCTCTGAAATTTATTACAACTGTATACAGTTCGAAAGAGTTTACGGAAGCATTTTTGAAGGGAATTAAAAAACAAAAATAATTAAAGATTTTTTTATCACGCCACTCCAAATATGGGAAATGGCAAGGTTACAGTTTACATTCATTCACGAGAAGAAAGCATAATCACTCTTTCTCAGACATTTTCTCAAATGTGCTTCAGCCATTGACTGACTGAAACATGCCGCACAAAACACAAACATGACTTGCAAAATCTCCATCTGATTTAAAGCGAAAGTCAATATCAAGAGCTTTTGAAACACAACAACAAACATCAGCACAACTTTACCTTGTCCTCTAGTCGGAAACTTTCTCCATGGCAAATGAGATGCCAGAGCAGACTGAAGCAAGACTTGCCGACAAGAGCAACATCCTCCAGAGCACATGAGACACCACTCGATCAGGACACGGCAGCACTGGGGTGCCCCAGCTAGTGTTTACCAAAAAAAATAAAAACGTTCCAAGAGCTAAAATAAGTGATGGATAACCAGGTAACAGTGGCTTGAGTTATATACCAAGGACATGATAAAAAAGGCAAATGAGCCACATTAGCTGGAATGTGCTGCTTTTTAATGAGTTCATTGCACTGTATAATAACCCCTTCTGCATGAAGGCAATATATGTCCATTGTTCTCTTCATTGCATCTTATGTAATAGAGTTATTTGGTGTATGAAATGTTAAATGTAAGCAACCTATTTTTTTAGTACCAATATTATTTTTTGGGCTCTGATAGTAGCTGATCAATGAAATATCTTTGAATTATTTGTTACAATATATACATTGTTTTTCATAAGGGACTATGCTGGGAATCCAAGGTATACCATCTATCTTAGCAGAAACACGAAGAAATAAAAGCTAACCGGAAGAGTATCACTCAATTTAGAGCAGTGGTCTTCAAACTTTTTATGCCAAGTCCCCTCACCCCTGAGGGGAAAACATTTTTTTCCGCACCAGCCCCACCTCTCCCAGTGTCAGTGTTATTTTTTTTATATACATAGACTGAATGCGTGGTGTCCTAATATTGAAGTCCTATTTTATTGGGGATACATTCCAAGACAGAAGGACAATCACTTCCAATTCAAACACGGACAATGGTGAACACAGACTCCATTCGCAGATTGCTGCCATATGATGTTCAGAGATCCACCCCCCAGCACAAAACGCCTGCCCCAAAAGTGTATTATAAATAGAACACTGGGGGCAGGAGCCATCAGCATGGGACACCTACTCCCAAACGTGCATTATTAAAATTACATTGGGGCGGGGGCCTTCAGTGGGGGCCACCTACCTCTAGTGGTGGATCGGGTTGGCGGGGCTGTGAATGGGGATGTAGAGATCTCCTTTAAGCCAGACCCTTAACACCTGTACTCTCGAGACATAGCATGGGTGTTAGGGGTCTAGTTTCTTTTAAGCCGAGGCCGCTACATGCCTCTTCTCTGTCCATTCTCTTTCCCTGATCCCACCGCTGGGGGAATAAGACCCCCGCTACAGTCTCCTAACACCCGTTGTGTGGGATTATAGGGTTCTGCAGCGGGGGCTCAATGCCCCCAATGGGTGGGATCAGGTGTCGGTGGTGAGGGGGAGATGCCGGTGAGAGGGAGATGGCGGCGGGAGAGAGGGCCAAAGCCTCAACTTAAAAATAAAAACAGACCCCTACCACCAATGCTCTCCAATAAGAGGGGTTACATTTAATTTTCATGTATTTCCATAGTAGCCTATTATTAAGAAAATATATTAAGGTTGGCAGATACTGTCATTCTATTCTGGATTCTATAAATGGACCACTATTGACTTCCGTAGATAATTTTTCTATGGACTGTTCATGTTCACATGCTTGTGTCATTTTTTTCGCGCGTGATGTAATTAGTGCTATGACTTGTTGTTGAGAGGTGTGGACGTCATTCTCATGCAGATGCAAAAATGTCATCCATAAATCTCCTGCATAGAAATGTGAGCATTGCCACATAAGCCTGTCTGATTACTGAAATCAAATTATCTTCCGTAGAATTGGTACTATTCTAATGGTAATTTAGCCTGTGAGTGATCAAAATACTTCTGACTCTACAAAGGTCGAGTTCAAGGTAAACATATTCTATACAGGTTGATGCAGGTAGCCTAAGCAGGAGTTTTATGGATTTGCTTTCAATTACATCCGTGACTTTATTATATTTAGTGGTCCACATTTCCGCCCCATCCATGATAATGGACAGTGTTTTGATCCGATAAAACTTATTACGTGCATGGTATATCCGCCATGCTTGTATGAGAGGGCTCTTAATGGTCCAAGTATTTGATTAACTGCTAGCTGTATATGTTGTTATTGTAGATGCCAGTTTAGTTTGCAATCAATTATAATACCAAGATACTTCTATTCAGATGCTAGTTCAACCTGATTGCTGTCTAGGGTACACCTAGAATTGTGATGTTTTGTTTTAATGTCAGGATGGAATGCCCTGATCTTAGATTTCTCTGTATTCATTTTTAATCCATTAAAGCTAGCAAAGGGCTAATAAGAAGACCAAGTTGCTCATGTAGGCCCTTTGGAGTACAATCCAGAATAACGCATCTGCGTAACCTAGCCATTGTATGGCGGTGGCATGAATTTATAGGAAGATGAATTTTCTCAGATTTCTGTGCAATAGGAAGATCTGCTAAATAAAGATTAAATAAGGTGGGCGCCAAGATACATTCCTGCTTTAATCCATTAAAAGTTGGAACCCAACAAGTGGTTGCAACAATTTGTTTTAGTCAGACCTTAGCCCTCGTGTCTGTGTGTAAGGCCATGATAATTCTCAATAGGCCATCTGGTATATTCCAGCTCTTAACTTTGCTCCATAGGACAATACTCCTGACCATGTCAAAGGTCGAACTAAAATTAATAAAGGAAATGTTAAAAGATTGCTTGGGAATTTTCCAGGCTGATTGAACTGAAGTTACTAGAGTGAGTATATTAAGTGTGCTAGAGTTTTTCTGAAAACCTGTTTGATTGCAGGGAACAATGTTATTTGCAACGCATCAGGTGTTTAATACATGTGCAAAAATCTTAGCCGGTGCGTCTAGCAAAGCTAAATTCTATAATTGCATGGATTAGTTTGCAGGCCTTTCTTAAAGATTGGTAGTGTATATTTTCCACCCTTGCACTGAAGAATTTACTTCCAGTTGCCGAGGTATTACCATGAGCATACCAGAAAATATGTTTTCTCCCTTGCTTTGTCATTGTTATTGTCAGACTGTGTAATTATCACCCTCAGCTTGGGGTCAACCTCCTGGGCTCAAACCTGCAGCAAATTTCTTGTGTCTGACAATGTCAATGTCTGAGATATAGCCGCAAGTAGGCCCTCTGGATCTAGACATTTGGCTTTCTGCCAGGGTCTCTTTTCCCCTAGGGTATTTCTCCTAATGGGGATTTGCTTCTCATCTTGCATCAGTCTTTCTCAGGGTTTGACCATCTTTCTTGGGTTTGCTTTCTCCCAGGGCCTTGTTCCTCACCCCAAGATCTGTGTCTCAGTTCTCTCACTCTCTAAAGGATAGGGTGCAGTCCTCATCAAATGAGGGATATGGTGCACTGGTCTCTGTATTATCGCCAATCCCTTGGCCCAATCTGATTCTTCTTAGCTCTCCTAGTCTCTCCCCTACCTCTGGGTTCACATTTTATATTTATTTTATCCTTTATAGCCCAAACCTAAAGAGCAGTGGAGCACTTTACAACATTAGGAAGCCAGAGTTGAACATGGTGTTTTGGATAGTAATACAGTATTGTAGGCGGAAAGGCTGGAAAACGTGGATTTAGTTGTGTGGAAGGTACTGATGGAAGAGCTACGTTTTTAATGTTAGCAGAACTGGAGAATGGAGGGGGCATTCCAAGCCTGTAGGGGATAGAGTTCCAGAGGCTTGCAGCATGGCAAGACAAGGAATGTTGGCGGGTTTTTCCTTTGCAGGCTATCTTTTACTGCAACCTTTTGATGTGCATAGAGAGAGAGATTAGGTTGAATTTTTGGGTGCCTGCAATAAGGCTGGCAGAGGTGTGGTGTACAGCCTGCGGGATAAGGGGTGGGCGGACAGATGCATGGCTGGGTCACCGGTAAAGAAAGCATTTCCCCAATCAAAGTGGAAGATCACAAGAGTCTGAAACACTGTGTGGCAGTAGTACAGCGGGATGAAGGACTTGATTTTGGGTGTGTGGCGATCTGTAGCTAGGCCATTTTGGCGTTCTTGGCTACGTGTTTTGGAAAAGAGGATGCTGTCCACAATCATAATCCTCATCATCATAAAAATACTTTATTCAGCCCTTGGCCATAAAGGTTTTACAGTTCATTTCACATTTCATATTAGAAAATATAACGTCATCAAATGTTGAATAAAAGGTTTTTAAAAGTTACAGTAAAATCCATTCTTATTTTTAAGTTAACATCGTAACTAGCCTATATCAGTTTTTTAACCCATTTATATTAAAAAGGATGCTTACTAATAATTGATGTGGCGAATCCAGGTTATTCGTCCCTTCTCCCTAGAGGAGAGCCACTCCCTTTGAGACTTAAGGAGGTAAGCCCACTAAGTAAAACCCTCCCTAGGGGTTTTGGAAAGGGGACCTCATTGGGATCAGAACTCCCTATAAGAAACCTTGTCTGCCTATATGGGAGTATAAAAAACTGATGTTATATCCGTCAATAGAAACTGAAAACATTGTGACACATCCCGAGATGTCACTTCTCCCCGGGGGGAGACCTTTTCCCATGAGGCCCGGGTGGTGAGGCTGCTACCCGATAGTCCCCCTGGGGGTGGTACTCAGTGGGAGGATCTCATGGTAAGAGACATCCCCTCTGCGGACAAAGGAGAACATCTTGGTAGAACCGGGTATGCCCACCCTCCACCCACACCGTATACACCCCTTCACTCCGTAAGCCCCACTTCCATCACAAACACTCATGTACTTCTGTAACCTATGTAAGAATGACATAACCAAATGTACTTGGACGAAGAAGATCTTTGCGAACCCTAAGGGTTTGCCTGACCCCAAGTACTGGGACGAGGTGGCCATTAGGTGGAAAAAGAACTGGCATGACAACTACAGCTACAGGTGTTGATGTTGAGCCAGGGTGGAGCCTGGGCCATGAAAGGTAAACAGAAGAAGGACAACATGTCTTCAGCCAGCGCCGAACCTGGGAGTTTCAAATAGTGTCCACAGAAGAACCAGGCGGTGTGGCGGACGCAGGTGAGACGCTGTGGAAGTCCATAGGAGGTTGAGATAGAACCTCCCCGCAAGTCCTGATAAACAGTGTGATGGCGCAACTGTGACCAGGTAGGCTGGGTGGCCGGGATACAGCTAGTGATGCCATTGAGACGCCAGATCCCTGGAAGAACTAGAGCGCTACCCAAGCCCAGTGACGGGTACGGGGAAGTTTGGGAGGCTGGTAAGGACACAAGGCAGGTGGACAAAGGGTCTTGCATGCAAGGAACGCTTCCTCAGCCTAGTGGCCTAATGACAACCACTGACCACCAGAGAAGGCGCTGGGACCCAAATGTAAAGATTGAGAGAGTCAGTGGCGAGGGGAAAACCACTGACTACCTGAGTGGTGTCTGGGACCCAAATCAAGAAGTGAGAGATCTTCCTCACAGTCATACTTGGCAGGAGAGTCACAACCAAGTGGGCCAAACTGAAGAGAAAGAGAAACCAGGGTCTGGGACCCAAAATCTAAAAGTAACTTGAGTCCTCTTCCTCGTCGCATTACTTGGTAGAGAGGAATACCAAGTGAGACCAATCAAAGAAGAGGCAATGGGGTCGTGGACCCTTCTAACATTTGAGAACTGTGTGTTTGAAGCCACGTGATACATAGGCCAGGGGAAGGGAGTCATTCCCCCAGGCCAAGTGACATACCAGGCCAGGAGAAGGGAGGCATTCTCTTGGCCAACAAGACTCTTTGCTCACCAGGGAAAGGGAGTTTTTACCCCTGTTTGTATCGAACACTGAAGCCAAGATACCAGGAGAAGGGAGTCATTCTGCTGGTAACCAAGTTATAAAGACTTTCAGATACAAAGTGTTAACCGATAGGTAGTGTGTCTGCAAGGAAAGGTGCTTGAAATGTTCCTTTTATGTTCGAGGACAATTTTTGTCATTCCCCTAAGAAGAAGCCTAGAATTGGAAGGTAACTTTTACCACCATGGCAGAAGATGGGAGTCATTCTTCTGGACCAAGAAGGTCAATTTTATCTCCAATTTAGTTTTAAGTGTAAGGGACAGAAGTTTGGTTTTTGGCACAGAACGGTGGACTATTGATTTACACTGACATTCTGATAGAGCTCTTAGTGTTTTAGTTGAGGCAGGGAAACCCCTCTTAGAGATAGGGAAAGTTAGGTTTTCTCTTCATTTTCTTAAACTAATACAAGTCTATAGCAATCATCATGCCTCCTGTATATCAGTCTCCTCTTTCTGCACCCTTATAATATACTGACATTGCTTCCGTACGTTTAGCACAAGGTAATGTTGTGTTCACAACAGCTAATACGAAGCATCACGCCCTCTGGAAGTACGGCGGTGAGAATAAGGGAACAACCAATCATGAATGGAAAGCGGGAAATCCTATGCAGAGGCGATCCTATGATGACAGTACGTCCTGGAGGGTCGCAACCGAGCTACACTGTGGAACTACCGGTGGCATGGAGAGACCAAGACACGGAAGAGACGCGCCCAGAGGCCGGCATCGAGAAAAGCAATATTGCCAAAGCAAAGACGGAAGAAACCCTGTACTATCTCTTAGCGTGACCATGCTGCAGCTGTGGTGTTCCTGGGGCCTGCAAACAAGCACAGAGACCAGAGAGCGATGGAGAAATGAATCCTACATTCCTGGTGCAAGAATAGAAGAGGGTACCAAAGCAGGCAGAGTTAGGAAGCTGAGCGCTTTCTTGGCGGAGACACTGAAGAGAGCAAGGATCGGCAATGACCTCGCAGAGACGCCACCCCAGTGGAGCACACACAAAGGTAGTGAATATACCAGGTTTGCCTGGGGAGGAGGGAGGCGAGCCGAAACAAAACCTGAAAAGGGAAAGAAAAGTCAGTTGAGTAAAACCACATATGGGTTAGTCGAACCAATGAATATGCTAGATGGTTACGGGAACCCTATAAACCCAAATAATTGACATTGTTAGAGGCTCCAGGGACTGCCCCAAGAGCTAAGAAAGTCACATGGCCAGAGAGGTATAGAAAGCCCTATCGAGATAAGTGGAATGTTGCAATCTATAGGCGAAAGGGAACCTGGAGGGTTTGTTCAACCAAGTCAAGAGGAGAAACAAGGGAACTGGGAAAACTCAATTTGTATACCATCAGAAAAAGAAAATAATCTAACCACCTTGTGGAGGCGGATTAAGGGAATCATCCCTCCATTTAAAGAATTTGAGACATTTTGGTTAAAAGACTTACATTTTTCCTTGAGGAACCCAGAGAAAGAGTGAGGAACTTTTTCTTTGAACTGTGAAAACGAACAATGGGATTGTGACACAGACTCAAGAAGAAATCCTGAGGCATCAGATTACAACTGATATAAAGAAGGCAGAGCAGAGGTCATAGTGCTCTTGCTTCTAGTTCTTTTTTTCCTTAAAGTGGTAGGGCCAGGTAGATAATAGGTTTTGGACTGATGACTTTTTTTATTTTTGACTAAATACGAGCACCCTTAGTTTAGTTGATAGGAAGGGAAATCCCTCTTAACAATAGGGACGGATGGGCGTTTTACTTTTAAGTTAAATAAACACTCTTGAAGTGATGTCCTTGTGTCTGACTCTTTTTTCTGGTTCGCCACAGTAATTAGACTTATTTAATTATAGGCTGCTGTGATAAATCTAGGAGAATAAATACCTTCATATCTTGTATTCGGCAATGGCTTATATTTTTAACAAGGCCTTATGTAAATAAGTAGCAACTGCTAATACATTTGTCTGAACTTTAGTTTTTTTGAAAAATGCGATGGCCCCATCATCATACGAATATCATGAATTAGGACTAATAGTCTGATATCTCATTCTGAAAGTAGCATAAAGAAATCAAATTGGGTAGATTGCGTTCTTACAGCGTACACATTTAAGCGACTGGGTACCATTCTAGCAGTATGCAATAATTGTCAGCAGGAAAGAACAAATGTCTGAATTCCATATACAATGATCACATATATCTGAGGCTTAGAAAATCCAAATGGGCTTCATAGCCAACACGTACTTTATGTTCCCAATATTTATGGGACTGTAAAGATTGCATTAACCCCTGCATTGTCCATTCAATCTTTTCCCTTTGAAATTCTTCTTTTATTGTTTCTTTGAAACTCCTTTCCTTTTGGAATGGATTAGTCCATAGTTCATGGATTTCAAGGTAAATAGTGGTACTCTTTGTGTGGGAACCAATTCAACAAAGCACCACCTTCTTCGTTTAAAAGGTCCTGAACATCCATTCTATATTTTACAAGGAGTTCTGATCATATTCTGAGCTACAGCATTATGCGTTTTCTGAGCTGTCAACAATAAAGCCTAGGGTTTTGGGGTGTGTTACATCTGCGCAGTGAATCCTTCCAGGTGCATATTGTTACGCCACTTTTGAACATGCTGTTGTTTGGCAGGAGAACCGATGAGGACAAATTTGGTCTTGGTGGGGTTAAGCTTAAAGTAGGCATTCGACATCCAGGTTTGGATGGTGACCAGGCACTTGAAAAGGCGGTTGATATCCTAAGGGCCTTTGACCATGAGGTATTGATGGGTGTTGTCCGCATACTGATGCATGGCAATGGTGGGGTATTTTAGTAAAATTCTCATTACGTACCTCTGCACTCCTGTTTGCCTTTTTTTCAGAATGAAGAAACCGCTTCTTTCATGCTGCCTGGGCCAGGTGTTTGCTCCCTGATAACGGTGGTCAGGGGGCTCTCTGCATGGATCTAATTGGGGTTTTATAGTTCAAAACACACAGGGAGCGTTTTGAAAAGGCTTATGGCCATTTTGATTTCATGCCGTGTGATTTTGGTGTTTGTTTGGTGACCCGCCTCTTTCCTTTTGCCTGGTTTGCTATCTTCTTTGCCAGTAAAGGGATCAAAGCATGGGAAATGGGTTGTCTCGAAGGCTTACAGGCTTCTCTTTTACCTGGTAATTTTCGAGTTTGTGTTTCCAGTGAGGTTTTAGAGCCAAACCAGTGTTTTGAATATGGAAGTTTTACTGCTGAATTTAGTTGGATGGGGAGAGTCCACTGTGCTTTTGAGTTGAGTGAAAGGGGGGGGGGGTTCTATTAGTGTATGATTTGGTTTCCTTTCCCTCTGCCAGGTGTTTTTTCTACTTTGCCTCTTGTCTACGGGGAGGCAGGGCAGCATCTCCTCCTTTCCCTGGGGCGCACAATACTTTGGGGGATATGGAAGGGCTCAGAAAAATCCCACTGGTACTAGCTCTGGGTAGCTCCTCACATAGCTTGTGGGCATCATTCACACGATGTTACTTTTTCACAAAGTCTTGACACCATCTCAAAGGAGAAATAGTGCAGATAAGTTCATAGTCGCACTGAAGACCAGCTGTGGGTCTTTGTGCCAATAGTAAATGTGGAAATGGGGAGACTGATTATGGCTGGCAACTTTCGTCTGTTTTCATATGTGTATTATGGGAAATAACATAGTTTCAGTTAAAATGTAGGTTATTTACTGCAGCTTACATACATCTGGTAAATTTTGCTGAGCAAGTGGATGTCCAGAAATCCCATATTGTGAAATTAGGGTAAATGTATGCACATTTTCTTTGGGATCCTAGACACATTTCGAAATGCACCTTGAGTAAAACATACTATTTAAAAATGTTTGTTCAGTGGTGGAAATATTTCTTTGTGCCCATGGTCCCAGCAGGGGAGACCAATGTAATGTCCTAGTTTCCCCTCCTTCCCAGCATTTTGGTTGTTCATAACAAGCCAGTACCTCAGCATACCATCAGATGGCAGCCGCCACACCGCCGACTTCATTGTGATTTGTCATTTCGGCCCATGACTCCCATTTCCATGGCATTCTGACTACTCCCCCTCATGCCTCTTGTTAGCCTACTGTAAGGGTGCAGAAGGAGGAGAATGACACACAGGTGTCATAGTGGTTGCTATAGACTTTTATTTGCAATGAAAATAAGAGAACACCTACCTCTCCCTATATCTATTAGGGGTCTGCCTGCCTCAACTAAAATGCTAATGAAACTGTCAGGATGTCTTATCAACTTAAAGAGTCCACCGTCCTTTGTGAAAAAAGCTCCCATCAATGTCCCTTACACTTGTAACGCACTAAACAGTTGTACCAAAATCCTTGGTCCAGGACAATAACTCCCTCCTCCTGGACTGGGTGGCACAGTTCTGGCTGAACGTTCTCCAGCAGGGGCATGGGTCCCTTCCCCTGATTACAGTACTGTACAAACATAAATGGATGCAGATCCTTCAACACTCTGCGTCCCATAGTTCAAGACTTTATATCCCAGGGGGAATGACCCGCTTCGCCTGGGTTCCTGCTTTGATCCTCCTCACGGGATGGTTTGCCAGCAGAATGACTCCCTTCTCCTGGTCCTTCTTAGTATTGTTTTCCCAGTTCACAACACCAAGGGGAATGACTCTCTTCCCCTGGCCTTTCTTGGGCTCTCTTTCAAAGTTCACAATAACAGGGGTGAATGACTCCTGTAAGGGTGCAGAATTACGACTCTGACACAGTGGTGGCATGTTTGTTGGCAAAGACTATTATTTATAAAAGTTAAAGAAGAAAAAAGGAAAAACCTATCTTGCCCTATTTCTGTGAGGGCTTGCCCTACACCAACAAAAATACTCAGGACTCTGTTAGGATGTCCAGTTAAGTAAAATGTCCACTGTCCTGTGTCCAAACCTATTTCCTTCCCTTACACTCTAGATTAACTAAGGAAAAACTGGGTGTCTTCTAGATCCAGAAAGAGGCCACCCTCATTCTGGATACAGATTCAAATGTTAAATTATTGATGAAAAAAACCAAATCAGTGAATCTTTAACTTTAAAACTTCTTGACGTTGGATGCTCTTCCAAACATATATAAAACACAGTTCCCAAATATCAGGGAGGAGCCTCTTCGCCAGCCGGGTTTCCTTTTTCCCCGCCACCAGAGAGGACCCTGTTACATTGACCTCCTGGAGAGACTCTTCCCAGCTTGACAGCGTCTCGGCTTCTTTCCTTTGGGTCACTCGCCACGGCACCGGCCTCTGGTTCCTCGCTTCTTCAGGGCTGGCCTGACAAAGTAGGCAGTCCTTCCTTGCTTTTTATCATCGTTGCTGCCTCTAGTAAGCTGTACCGTGTAGGTTGGTTCCGCGTTGGGCTTTTGCCTCCTAGCCTGATCTTTTTCATGTCAGTGATGGTTTGTATTCAACCTGGGTAAGCCTCACTCTTCCTTATCCCAGTCTGATTAATGAAGTCATCTACTCTACTGAAATGCATAGCATTGTGGGAGACCAGAGGTGACTGAGTGGGATGAAAGGACAGTGGGCACAGAAATGGAGGGAGTGATGTCTACGGTTCGTCACACTCCCTTCCCCTGGCCTTTCATAGGCTCTATTTCACAGTTCACAAGCCCAGGGGGAATGACTCCCTTCCCCTGGTCTTTCTTAACAAACAAAGATCCAATTGTAATGAGTGTCCAGTGTGCTCTCTTTCACTATTTACTTTGGGAGTGGTTTGAGACCAACCACTGTGTCCAGGAAGATGATTCCTCATACACTGTTTCTCACTCTGGTCTTCAATTGTGGTCTGCGACCAACCACTGTGCCGAGGAAGATTATTTCTGATGCACTCTCTTACTGTTGTCTTCAGTTGTGGTGTGTGACCAAGCACTATGCCAAGGAAGATTCCTGACTCACTCTCACTCTTAACTGGGATTATCGCACCCAGCTCCCATCCAGACTTACTTCCTCTCCCATTTTGGAGCTTTTCACCGGATCTTTGCGGGGCAGCGGGTTGTGCTGCTCTTCTCTGCTTTTCGGTGATCCTACCTGGCTCTGCGGCAGGGTCTTGTTGGCGGCTACAGCGTTGTTCTCTGTACACCTGATGCACCCGCTCTGGGTCACGCCGCCGTCTTTCAGGCCCAACTCTGCTTCGGAGTGGCTCGACGCCAGTGGGACAACGGATCCCCCTTCCAGCATCCAGGCTCAGGGAGCGGGTTGCTTGCGGCTTCTTTGACATCGAGGCGTTGAACTTCCCGGGCTGGACAGCCTCTCCTGCTAGATGGCTGGCTCCCCTCATGGGGACCTTCATCTATTTTTATATTGGCTGGTTGACAATGGTTGGCATTAATTACTAAGCCCTTTTTCAGTGTCTTTGGCCTTTCGATCATTAATTCCTCTGTGTCTCCTCCTCGTTCTAGTACTTCTATTATTACTTTGTTGGGTAACTCAGGTTCTTCCTCGTCTCAGTGAAAGTCAAGTCTCTGGTCCTACTGAATACTAGGTTGGATTGAAACAAGACTCGGGCTTGCGTGGTGGGTGAGGGTTATTATACTGTGTCTCACTTGGATGTTCGTCCCTATCCCTAGCGGGGGAGTCGCTCCCCATGAGATCCTACTGCCGAGTACCAGCCCCAGAGGGACTATCGGGTAGCGGGTTCACCTCCCTGACCTCATGGGATGGGGGCCCCCCCTCGAGAAGTGACATCTAAGGATTCATCATACTGCCCACCACCCCGCTGGCCTTGTAGTCATGCCTACCTCTCCTTTCTTCCTCCATGTTCCTTGTCCGCCTGATTCCTTTTCTCTCGCTCTCGGTACACATTTCTGCCTTTCCACTGCTTTATGGGGCCCTTGTTTGTTTTTCTCTTGTTCTCCCATCCAATCCACTGTCAGACTGGTCCCGGCACCTCCCTCCTGACCCCATGTTAGTTTGACCACCGCACAATCTTGAGACCCCTGTGACCTGGACCCCCTCCTCAAGCTAGTAGCTCTCTGTCTATGTAACTCACACCTATTTGCATTAATTAAAATTAGGCAATTGTGAGCAGTGACAAAAATATTACTTGAGCCAAAATGTATGTTTTTGTGTAATCAACCAGTGGGCCTCATTACACGTTGTGCGGTAAGGGAATTACGGTACCGGTAAGGGATTACCGGTACCGCTAAATTCCCTAGCCAATTACGACCCGTACTTGCCGCTATTAGCGGAACCGGTAAGTACGGTGCCACTAATAGCGGCAAGTCCGTGGGCGCGCGACCCCCAGGTCGGAAATAGCGCCATGTCGTTAATAGCACTCCATTACTAGCCATGCGGACATGGCAATAGCGGCATGGTAAAGACCCAAAAAACCCTTACCGGCACGGCGCTAATACCGGCATCGCGAACCACCCGTGAAGAGACCTGAGCAGTGTTCCCACCTGCCACAGGTGGACACAATCATCACAGGTGGAGGCAATGGAGACTGGCAGCACAAATGAGCACACCACATCCCTTCCCACACCAAGATGGTTCCAATACTAGCAACATTACATGGGCTGGAGGACATGATTGCAGTGCAGCACCACCAACAACAACAGGCAGCACAGAGGAGATGCAGCAGGAGGAGGAGTAGGAGGGCAAGACAGGCGCAGCAAGCACCACCAGGGCACCCAGAAATACCACAGAGGCAGCCAACAATCCCCAGGATCCAAGCCAGTCCATTTAACCCAACACCTGAGCAGATACATACCCTGTACCGTCTGGACCGGGATACCATCACCAGCATCATGGATGAGATACATGACGACATTGTGAGCCTCATAGACATCAGAACTGCAATCCCCCCTCTACTGAAGGTGGTGACTGTGCTCCACTTCCTGGCCACAGGCTCCTAGCAGCATACTGTGGGGCAGATGCATGGCATCTCACAACCAGTATTCACACGCACGCTGAACCAGGTACTCGATGCCCTCCTGAAGCTTGCACATGAACACATATTCCTGCCACGGACTGCCCAGGAGATCGCAAACACCAAAGTTGCCTTCTATTCACTGGCAGGCATCCCAAGTAGCATCGGGGCCATCGACTGTACCCATGTGGAATTGGTGGTCCCACATCACAATGAAGTAGTCTACCGAAACAGAAAACAATTCCACTCCATCATTTTCAAAATGGCATGTGACGCAAACAAGATAATCACACATTGTTGTGCCAGATATCCCGGATCAACCCATGATTCAATGGTCCTGCAGAACTCAACCATACCACGCAACATGGAGCGACAAGCCGGACAACGATCGTGGCAACTTGGTGAGTAGCAGGGCATGCACATGGCGGTGTGATTGGGGGGGAGAGATACATACTCCAACTGGGTGTTGACTGTCGTGCGTAGGACAAATGGACATACAGATGTACGCCAATGTCCATTAGGGAAGGTCACAATGTACTAGAGAAGACACCACATGCAAATTGAAGCTGCACAACATTTAAGAAAACCATGTTTCAAAAGATTACACATCCATCCACACCCACATTGCACATCATGCCACACCACATAATACACAAATCAGCAACATGCCGTCAAGACAGTCATACAGAATTAGGGCAGCACAACATCAATACAGCAATGTGCCCTTGAATGCATGCAAAGGGATCACCCCTAGCCATAGCATCGAACCACACACCTATAGCACCACTGAAGTGATGCTTCACAGCATGGCAACATGGATGTCGGAATGGCAGTACACTGGCAGTTTCGTACTATATTTGCCTGTGCCCAGGGACACCTGAGACCTGGCCTCACCCAGGACATTTCTATTATTGTCGGAGGCATGATTCGGACATGTCCACTTGCAGGGTCGAGCTCAGCTTTGCACATTGCAGTCACGCAGTTCGTCTGCATGCATGCTGGTAGTTGTGATTTACAATCACAATGCAAAGACGATTTGTGTGACATGTACAGGCCGCACCAGAGGTGACCAGTAACAGGTACCCATTCTTCACCCCATACAGGCGACTCCGCCTATCCCCTGAGGAGGTGGCTCCTAACCCCTGTAAGGAACCCACAGAACCAGCAGGAAGAGGACTACAATATTGCACATACCTGTACCCGCGTCGTGTTAGAACAGGCATTTGGCCTTTCGAAGACACAGCCCTGGTGCCTAAGCGGGCCGGGTGAGGCTCTCCTGTACGGCCATGACAAAGTGCCGAAGATAACCATGGCATGTGTAATGCAGCACAAAATGTGCATCAGACGGAATGTGCCTATGCCACCTGGCATTGACATGCAACCACCAGATGAGGATGATGTTGATGGGGGATGAGGATGGGTGAAATGGTCTGCCAGGACGTGCAAGAGGCGATGGCCAGGAGGGACACGATGTGCGTCTGCATGTGATGTATCAAATTTCATGAGATACAAGGGAGAACTATTATGGATGGAGATGGGTATTGTTGCCCTGATGCATGTGGTGAGGCCTACAAAGAACCCTCTCCCCAATAAAGTACACATACACAATGATGAAGACCAAGCCTGTGTTTCAACTTCTCAACAGTTTCATTGTGATCAGAATGTGAACAAAAAGTGCATGGCCCCAACTGTGCAAACAACCTTTCCCCCCTCCCCCCACAACACTCCCGAAAACACCCTTTCCCCCCTCCCCCCCACAACACTCCCAAAAACACCCTTTCCCCCTGCCCCCACAACACTCCCAAAAACACCCTTTCCACCCTCCCCCACAACACTCACAAAAACACCCTTTACCCCCTCCCCCCACAACACTCCCAAAAACACCCTTTACCCCCTCCCCCCACAACACCCCCATGTGAGCCTTATAGTGTGTACGTGTCCTGCTCCACATGTGCCACCTAGTCCTTGCTGGCCCTAATCCTCAGTGCCTCCTCCGCCATTGGGTGGTTGGAATGTCGTGCGCCTCAAGTTGTGCAGAGAGCGGCGCAGGGGGCTTGTTTGCTGGGAACTCGCAGAGGAGGAGGTACCCGGTTGATCCGTGTTGGGGGTGGGTATTGGCGCTCAATGGCGTCTGCAATACGTGTCATGGCCTGCCTGAGTTGGGCCATTTCCTCGCAAATCCTGTTCATGCAGGCCTCCATGCCCTCCCTTGTCTGGCTTGCATACATACTGAGGTCATCCCTCAGACGGGCTGCTCGGCCACATGCTGCCCAACCAGCGCAGTGATTTCTACCTGCCTCTGGCTGATGGATGCAAGGTCATGTTGCGTGCTACGAGCTGTTGGGGTGGCTGCTGCGCCCTGGTCCATGCCTCTGGCATCAGGTGAGGACACCTGAGGGCTCCATGCCCCTTCCACTGTGTGGGTGGCTGATCCTCCATGGCTACCTGATCCTGATGATGGCCTAGGGCTGGGCTCAATGGACCGTGTTGGGCTGGGGGTCTGGCTTCGATCCAGAATGTCAATTGCCTCCTCCACGTCCGAAAGTGGTGCAGTGGCTGCTGCCTCACCAGTTGAACTGGTGGCAGCAGAGTGCGTGCCCTCCGTGCTGATTTCACATGTTATGGGACACACTGCCGTGGGTGCAACAATAGCAGCAGCTGTGGCCTCAGGCTGCGTCGAAGTGGTGCTCTTGCTGCCTTTGGCCCTCTGCTGCTGAACACTCCTCCCGGTTCCCCTTGAGGTGGTGGCGGTGTCCCCTGTCTCATCTCTCCTGGGCTTTTTCGTTGCTGGGGGAGCAGGTGTCGCAGTGCGTGGGTCTTCAGTGTCTGTCTGTGAACCTGTAGGGGTAAAAAATAGGGAATATCATCGTTTATGGTTCAACGTGCCTTATGCAGAATGTTTACGTCATGCCTCTCTATGCTTTGGGGACTCTTTATTTTGGATTCCGGTAATGGGGATGTCGGGTGGGTCATGCATGAATGGGTCTGTGTTGCACGTGTATGTGGTGATGCATGCATGTATGTTTGTGGCTGGATCCATGGCCTGAATATGGACACATATTTGGGGGACCCCTCACCCTTCACTGTGCATTGTTTGATGTATACACTCACCTCCATCGGATGAAGTGGCCACACCATGCTCCATGTCTCCAACACCCTCTACCGATTCCACACCAATTTTGGAGGCGCAGATCTCCTCCCACTCCCGGAGTTTCAGAGGGGAATCGGCACCACCTCCTGTGCCCATTGCCAGCTTGCGATTCACTGACAGTATGTTTCTGACACGGACCCGGAGGTCGTCCCACCTCTTACGGCAGTCCTTCACTGTGCGGGTGGTGGTGCCCAACGCACTGACTTTGTGGGCAACCTCTGCCCAGATGGCCTTTTTTTTAGGAGGGTCTCCCGCCGCATGTCATTGCTGAAGACTACATTGGCATTTGCCGCAAGTGTCTCAGTGAGCATGATCAGCTCCTCATTGCTGAATTTTTCTTTTCGCTGGCGATCAGAAGCTTTTTTCACGGCCTTGGGCATCTTCGGGCTATCCGGGATGGATTTATGTTTGAGTTTCCTGAAAAGAGGTCCTGGATGCAGAGGATGGCAATGGATTGTGTTTTTAAAGCTGGCCGCTGTGCTCTTTCCCGTTCCTGTGCGATGACGCTATTTCCAGTTCCGTTTTTTAACGGTGACCGCTAATAGCGGTGACCGCAAATTGCATGTAGCGTGTGGGCGGAGGTGCTATTAGCACTTTGGTCGAAGCCGGTAAGGGACTTTTTGGGGACTTTTACGGCATGGTGGGAGGGTCATTACCGGCATGGCGCTATGCTCGTGTCCGCGTACTCGTAATGGTACGCAATTAGCGCCCTCTTGCGAGGGCGGAAACACTAATAGCGCCATGCCGGTAAATGCCGTTTTTTACCGCACAACGTGTAATGAGGCCCATTGTCTCTGACAGTATTTTGTACGCCATCATTTATTTTTTGCAACATATTTTATATTTGAATAAATAAGTAAACGACAAATATAGGTTAACGATAGATACAATATATAACCAGAATAATTTCTAACGCTATTGTTTCACTTGATTTTCACTGTGAATTCTATAACAAATATCAAATAGAGGCTTATATAGATTGAATGGCTAGTACAATTAATTGAATGTCTTGTAGTCCTTAATTGACCACTGACCATGTTTCTTCTCCTCTCCCACTACCCAGGTCATGAAAATGGTGATGACACTAACTGCGGCAGAGTCAGGGTGCATCCACTATGTGAAGCGGGCAGGAGCTGTGCTGGAGCCTGGCTGCGTGATTGCCAAGCTTCAGCTGGATGACCCTAGCAGGGTTCAACAGGTAGATTAACTAGTTCAACCAAGGCTACAGTGCTGGAGCATGGAGGTGGGAGAAGGATGTAGGCTTATGCATATGCCATTTGCGTTGTTTTGTGAAGTTGGGCAAATGTAATTCTTCAGCAGTTCGTGGTCTATCTTCCTATAGGGAATTGGACAGTGTGACCCGCCTTCTAAAACAACTGTTGCTCGAGTACAGCTGTTTCGACACAGATATTTGATTGATGGGCTAGGTTCCATAAGCTTTCTGAAAGTTCTGGATAGCAATTGAACATGAACTTCATAACCGGTAATATGGACACTGCCGAGCCTGACAATAGGAAGACATTGAATTTTTCAGATACACATTTTGGTAAATCAACGGGAAAGGAAAATGCCATGAACTTTGGAAATGGTAGGAAATCAAAGGGAAATAAAGTTGATTTCAAATCTGGAACATGGAAAATTGATGACTGATCTTCAGAAAGTATTAAATGCTGTGGTTTAAAAATCATTAAAATATATATTAAATGTAAGAACTAAAAAGTGGAGCATGTATTGGAGGCACCAGAATGTAGCCTTCCATAGTGATATACGAATGACATACAAGCACATGGAATGGAACCCAAATTGTGCAGACATTCAAAGTAAAGCATTCTAGTAGAGGAGCAGATAAGTCAGGCATTGGTCTCAACTGACCCTCTGGCAACAATAACAGTGTAGAGTCCTGAGTGATAATAGTGGAGAGATGTCATCCCCTGACCCAGTGTGGACCTGGCTTACTGCTTTACTCCAGCATTTTGCCACCAGGCCTCCACAGCTATCCATCCAACCTAGTTTCCTATCTCTTCTGCAGTGTCTCTTCAATTGTCTCACTGCTGAAATCCAGAAACATGGTCTCTTCCCCCCCTTGAGACATAGCCCCCCTCACCATGTGCCTCTTGACAGCCAGTGCCAATGTCTCAACACCAGGCATCAGCGTCTTGCCACAAACCTTAAACGTCCCATATTGCAACTCCATTGTCTTAACCCACAGCTCATGTTCCAACATTCTCCTTGCAGACCCATTGACTGTTGTGACACCCAATGCCAATATCGCAACACCCAGCTCTAGAATCTTGCCACCAAGCTTTAATGCCTCCTTTCACAGACCAGTTGTCTCACCACTGAAATATAGTGCCTTCTAGCCGTGCACTAGTATCTCCATCTCCCTCTCCCTGTGCCAGTGTCTGACTCCCAGTGCTAATGTCTTAACACCCAGCTTCATTCTTGCCACCAAGCTTTAATGTCTCACCTGACAGCTCAACTGTCTCTCTCCACCACTTGTTTTTACCTACGCACCTTGCAGCTCCATTTTCTGTCTCGACTCCCACCACCAATATCTCGACACCCAGCTCCAGAGACCTGCCACCAAGCATTAATGTCGCACATCATAGCTCTGGTATCTCACCAGTCATATTCAGGTTCTAGTTAGTCTCCCCTAGCTCCAGTGCCACACCCTGCAACACATCAACTCGTATGTTTCCCTGAAGCTTTGGTTCCATTTATTTACTCATTGCTCAAAAACATCCCCACTGAAATCGGGACTGTGATAAACCTGAAGGTGTATCACTTACTAGTCCCCGGGGATCTGTCATCCAGGTGGCCAGGACACAGCCATCACTATTGGATCCAGTTCCTGGAGGAGAACAAGTGTGGGAGGATCACCTGGATAGGGGGATCTTTGGGGAGTGGAAGTGGGACACCCAAGGGTGAGACACGGTATGCCCTTTCTTATGACACCTTTTCCCCATCCTGTCCAGTTGGATACGTAGAAACCCTACCCCCCACCCCTTTTTCAGACGCAAACACTTTTTCAACCCATGAGAGACAATGGATTAATATCAGAGCTGTTTACCTGACATGCAGAGTCAGGCAATTGCCGACAGTTACACACACACCTGACTGCCCTTTCCCTTTCTCACTGGGATAAAAGTCGGAGCACAAGAGCACACTCTAAGCAAGGCCGAATGCATGAGGCAACCACTATTCCAGGACGGCAGTTCAAACGGAGGAGAAAGGCGGTGAGAACTAAAAGGACATCAAGGAGGGAGTTTTTCCCTTGCCATTTTCAACCCAGATCCGCAAAGCCTTCGACAAAAGAAACATAAGACTGGGAATCGCAGCTGGCGAATGGTGTGACGGATGTCAACGGTACAGGGAACCCTCCCGTACTGATAGCCAGGGCGGGGAGACGCAGTTGCCATTGTGGTACCGTCCTTGATGCCAAAGAGTTCAACTCAGCCAGTGAGATGGAAGAACCGGATAGTGGGCCGACTGTGTTAGACTCAAGGTTGCAGTGGCAACATTAAGAAGATAAAGAGGTAGATTTCCTTTGTGTGTGAACTTGGCACGAGCAATAGAGAGTGGTCCAGCGCCACGTGGGCGTGTGTCTGAGGTCTTTAACTGGTACCCTTCTCCTGAACAAAGAGATTATATTGAGCTGAAAGGGGAAGGAAAATACAAGGAGGCCATAGGGAAGACCAACGTGAGGTGTCAAGGTGGTCATACACGGGTCATGCAAAACCCCTTGTACAATCGAAAGTCCTTGACACGTTGCAAAAGAGTTTGACGCTTGTTAAATTGTGAACCCGAAGGAGGGAATTGCTAGTCAGGCGTTTGCGCCCGGAGGAGGGGAACGCTGTGCAAACTGGTTATTGTGAATAAGCACGCACTTGCTATAGAATTTCAGAGTGACCCAGCGAGATGTGATCTCCCTTTGGAAGTCTTTGTTTAAAGTTGGCAAGTACTGTGGAAGGTCTGAGCCCTCATGAGGGGCATCTTACTAAAAGGTGGTTGTTTAAAATTACATTGAGACTCTTGAATATTATAAAAGAGGAAAGCAACATTGTGACGACAAGTATGAACCTGACTGAGGGATGTCCACAGTGAATGGTTCGTCTGAGCCCGATTGAGCGAGGCTAATCACTGAGAAAAGGATCAGAGCCCGGCTGAGGGGGATCCAAGGGTGAAGCATAATCACTCTACATGAAGGTTATCAAAAGGAGCTTTTGTTTTTTTGTTTTGACATATCGGGCCTCTGAAGCATGAGACTTTGTATGAGAAGAGGCTTGGGTACAGAAGGCCTGATATAAAGAAAAGGAACTGTGAGCTTGTGTCAGAGAAGCCCAGGAGTGTGCTGTGCTCAAGAGTCCCGCCTTGTCCTGTGCTAAAAACGTGGGGAAGGGAGACCCGGCCATAACATCCTGACTCATTTTGTGAACACTTCTTTCTTTTCTTGTGAACATTATCCCCACAGTATTTTATAGCATAGCGGTAAGGATTGGAAATAGGTTTTCTTAGTATAGGCCCTTTCATTTGGCTAGACTCCACTAGGTCTGTATTCTTATTATTTGATGGCCGTAGCTTGCTCCCATCTTAGATTTAGGTTTAGATTAGGCGTTTATCTCGCCCACTTTACTACAGTTTTATAAACACCCTTGAACTGTGATCACTTGTGTCTGTCTTGCTTTTATACCATGCCTTTCTTACAGTACCAATATGCTTTACAATTGTGAAAAGAAAAAAAAAACACTCTGAATACTTAATACAAATGAAGACATGAAAGAGAGGCACAAACAGAAAAAGATTCTTCATACCAGATGGGCACATTTTTAAGTTCTACATATGTGGTGCCTACTGTAGAATGCTTATTCTCTAAAGAAAAGTCTAGAAACCTGGAGCACGAAATGCAGGCATTCTCTAGATAACATATAGCAGTGCTGATCACCTCTTAGTTTGTTAGCCAAATGTGTAGGTCCTGAAACTAAACATGGAGCTTTAGAAGCCAGAATGGCAAGCTTGTATTTGGTTTTGCTGGGAGCCAGTGCAGATTCAGGGTAATGCACTTGGAAGTGAGAGACTCCCCTCTAGATTTGAGCTGGTGTGTACTTTTATTCTTATACTATGTAAGTTATGCATACCATGCACCCCATAGCCTAGACTCCTCAATAATAAGGTTTTGGTTGTTGAATCCAGATCCCAAGCCCACAAGTGATTTCAAACAGATGAGCAATCTTAGGTAACATGGGCTTCTTGACCTACCAGACTTCAGGCTTTCATTTTGAATGGACAGCCAGAATGTACTCTAAGGTTTTGGAGTTTTGTCACAGCTACTGGGGGCTTCTCATTAATTAATGAGAGTAATCCGTTTCTCTGCCCCAACCTTAGTCTGGCCTGAGATCCCACAGTCATCCCCTCTGTTGTCTGCCTTCATATTTTGCTTGTTCTCCAAATTCGACCAGTCTATCTTATATCAGCTCTCACCTGCTGATTCTTGCATCTTTCCACCCAACTCCAATGCATCACTGCCCATCACCAGCATCTCATCTAGCATCACCGGCACCTCACCCTCCACCCTAAGTACCCCCTTCAACTTTCAGTGTCTCACCTCCCACCACCAACATCTTGCTAATTCCAGTTCATAGCATCTGATGTTATTTTTGGTGTATGATTTCTTCTTTTCTCCACCTTAATTTCCAGGCGAAGCTGCACATGGGCACCCTGCCCCAGATCCAGAGCACAGCATTCAGAGGGGAGAAACTCCATCGTGTCTTCCACTACGTTCTGGACAACCTGGTCAATGTGATGAATGGGTACTGCCTACCCGAGCCGTTCTTCAGTAACAAGGTACAGTCACTGGCATACAGTCTCTCCCACTCATAGATGTCCTTCGTGTATGCTAATCACCCCATTCCCGGTCCAAACTTGCTCTCCTTTGTATAGCACATCTTCCTGCTTTCCATAACGGGTTCATAGCCTTCACACTCTTCTGTCCATGATGAATTTCTAGCCCTGTCAAGAACCCTGTTTTGCATGGTAAGCATCCTCTTCCCTGGCTTGGATCCTGTTGTCCATGGTAGGAGTCTTCCCCTAGGCTAGTTAGCAGCTGTCCATGGTAGGCATACTATGCCTTGACAATTTCATTTTACAGTTGCAGACAGATCTACAAGAAATGTATGTTTCAGGTGTGCCATCTGTTGGGGAGCGTTTCACAGTTGTTCATAGTGTAAAGGTTCCTCTACCAATGTACACATTTTATCAGTTTCAGTCTGATTGGATACCTTTCAAATTGTAGATATATTCTCGACTGGGGCTGGTGGGTAATGTAATTCGAATTGTATGCAAATCTCTGTGGTACTATGCAGTTCAAGCGAGTCTCATAGATTATGCCCACAAAATACCCTTAACGATCATAGGGATGACACTCATTACAAAATGTGCTTACACTACTGTGGATGTTTGGTACATAGTTTCCAGCATTTCTGTAGAACCATGCAAGATGTCTGTGGGATAGGATATTTGAGCAAGAGAGACTGACTAAATGAAAGTAAACGCGTGGCAGGAGAATACACCAGGCTGGTCTGAAGACAGCATTGCGAGTCTGGGACTGGCACCCATATGACAATCTAAGAATACAGTGGAATTCATTCAAAAGATACAGGGTATGGGACCAAAGAGATCAGAAGAGGAAAAGAAGCCACATAAGTAGGAGAGGAGCTCCTAAAGTAGAACCAGTGGAAAGGAGTTAAATCCTAATCCTTGGAGTCATACATTTTCTCGCTTTGACCACCCGAGACATTGGGAACTTTTCTGTTGCCAAGAACTGCCATTACCACTTTAGTTTGAAAAAGAATACCCTTGCTCATTAAATGAATGTTATTAGTGTTAGTGTCAGAAGTAGGGTTTTTGGGACACAACAGTGACTATTTGTTTGACATTCTTACGCTTTCCTTAGATTTCTTTGAAGCAAGGGATCCCCCTCTTAGCTTTAGGGGCAGAGAGGCAATTTTTCCAACCCTTTTTCTGGTTAATAAAAGTTTATAACCAAAACTATACCACCTTTTTGTCTGAGCCTTAATTCTGCACCCTTACAGTATGTACTCTCTCTCGCCCTTACTCTCTTTATCTTTTTCTGTCTCGGGTCTCCTTTTCTCCCTCCTTCTCCTATGTAGTAGAAGCATTGTACACATTTAGCAACAGGGTTCAGGAACTGGCAGGTGTCTGCCAGGGAACTCTGCACATTTCCCCAGGTGCCTTGCTAAATGTTCTTAGAGGCATGCTCAAGTAGTTTAAGAGAAAGGGCTCCAAGAGATAAAAACCAGAGGCAACATTTTGTTTGCCATGGGCAGCAGAGCCTTTGATGACTTTTCTACCTTGTGCAGGTGCTGTCCCCAGTGAGGCCTTGCTGTTTTTTGCCGGTGAGAGCAAAAACTAGCATTTGTCAGGCATTCTCCTGGTGATCAGGTCGGGACTCTTGTCCCTAACCTTTTACAAAAGGTAGAACATAGTACAATCTTTTTTCACAGCCTATATTCAACTGATGTCAGAAGCAGCACTGCAGCTTCTTCAAAAATTATATCTGAAGAGAAAGTGGTGGTTGTTGCCAACATAATTGTGAGGGGTCTGGGCAGTAGAGGAGAGCAGGACCAACACCACCAGTGAAAGTGGAGATCTTGGTAAGAGAGGCAGGCTGTGAGCAGCAGAAGCAGAAATTATCCAGGGAGTGGAGGATGAAGCAGACAGACTATTCATGTCAGGTACTGAGACTGTCTTCTAGCAAGAGAAAGAGAGAGCGAACACCACTGAGTGGAGGATGTACCAGAGCATGCATGAGATTGTGAAAGGCAGTGACAAGAGGTGGAGAAGAGCCCAAGAGAAGATGGGGAAGTAATTGCACTGTTTTGTAGATTCAGGATTGAATTAGCCCATGGATAAGACAGCAAGATTTGAGCCAAGAGATTGCAACCAAGCCTACAAATCTGAAGAGAGAGGGGGAGAGGGAGAGGGAGAGAACGAGCGATAAAATGAGAACATTGGTTTGTAATCTGGCCAGACTGGCTAATAGAACTGCTGTTGGCCTTTAAAATCTCTTTAACACCAAGCTAAGGGCTTTAGTCTTTCTCAGCATGAAATATTCTGCAACACAAAAAGAAATTGCAGTTCAGCCTTCTCAACACCAGTCTTGGCTACCTTTTGACAAGTGCTCGATAGTGATCTAGATGTGATTCAAGTCTTAAATCTTATTTCTCTTATGAAAGGGTACTCAGTCTTTTAGTTTGCCCGGTACTGACTGGGAAATATTGATACAAATTACCAATGGTACTAGGACAAAATTGCTCTCTGCCTGACACTGAATCGCCGGGAACGACCTTACAAATAGTCTGTGACACTGTCTTGAAATATACAAATTTATTAAACATGCCTTTAAAAACTCAATCTATGTGCAATACCAAAAACCATTCAATTGTTTCTTGGTAATATGTTTTTGATAATGACATTTTTCTACAACATATACAAATTAATTTGGTGTGACTCTAGTGGCTATTATATGAATCATTAGACTATTACTTGCTATAGTGGTACAAAGCAAGCAGTTATTACTACATCATTTGTATTGAACAGTACCGTTTATCTCCATTTTGTATTTTACTCTTTCACACAGCTCCAATGGCTGTTGTGTCTGCCCTAAGCAGAGTATTACTCTAAGGATTGATTTAATAACCACGAGAGTCACTCCAAATTAATTTGTATATTGTGAGGGTTCAGAATTGTGAGGCGGTCAACTGTGTAAAGGTTTTCTATAAGATTCCATTTTATCAAATTAAAAAGGTTTGATAAACACCTCACTGTCCCTACTCTCGAGAGGATTTCCCTGCCTATCAAAATAAACTAAAGGAAACATTAACAAAAGGAATCTGTCCCTCACACTTGTACATATAACCAACTTATAAAAGGCATATATGGAAATTCAAATATAACAGAAATAACAGCTATGTTCAACAAAAACCTTGTAACTGTTTCTCCTTGCAACCTGGGTGCAATCTGCTTTTCAACCAACTGTTCAAAAATAAGAAAGTTCCATTCTACAACAAAGTTCTGGTGATAAGGTTCCTCGTGCTTCAAACGTCTCTCACTTGAACTTTCCAACAGTTCAAGTGAGAGTCCTCTCTCTCCTTCTCTCCTCATCCTGCCGACCTTGCCAAGAAGGCCCACTATCAGCTTCACCTCCTCTGAGGCATTCTCCTTTTCCTCACCTTCCCCCAGAAACTCAACGTCTCCAGAGTTCTGGTTATCTCAAGGCTTGATTACTGCAACAGCCTCTTCCTTAATCTGCCTCTTTCCTCACTCCGCCCCCTCTTAAACTAATCCAGAATAGGACTGAAAGCCTTATCCTTGGCCTTAAGCCCAGGGACCACAACGCTCCAGCTCTAAAATCTCTCCACTGGCTTCCACTGGTTGCAAGGATCAAATTCAGGACCCTCTGCATCATCCATAAGGCTTTCTGGGAACTCGGACTTCACTACATTCAACTCTCTCTCCCTAAATACTACTCGGCTAGAGTCCTTTGGTCCTCGAGCTCCAACTCTACAGATCAGATGTTTCTCCAAGCAGAGAGTGGGAGGTAGATCTCTCTCTTCGGCAGGAGCCTCCCTCTGGAACAGCCTTCCTGCCCCTCTCCGACTTGAGCCGGATTCCTGAAGTTCTGGAAGCTACTCAAGACCTTCCCTTTCTCCTCCTCCTTTCATCTCCCCTCCCTCTCCCCTGCTAGTCTCCTCCAGCCATTTGACTGGATGCCTGTGTCCCTTATGAGTCTCCAGGGTCAGGCCCTCCTTCGTCCAGTCTTCCTCTCTCACCCCTTCCTACCAGCACTTGTCCTCTGGTACCCCTCCCTAACTAGCCTTCCTAGCCTGGTCCCACTTCCCCCTCCCCCCTCACCTTATCCCTACCCCTTCTCCCTGTGGTACTTGCCCTGGGCCTCCCTTGGCACTTGCCCAACTCCTTGGGCCCCCTCCCTCCAGCACTACTCCCTTCTTCACCCTCTCATTACCCCATCCCTTGCCCACATCTGCCCCTCCCCCTGCACTTCTTGATAATTGCACTTGCACAAACCGAATGTCACAAGGCCTAGTAGGACCGTTATTGTTCTTCTCCTCTGTCCCCCCATGACCCCTCACCCCCCTCCTTTTTTGTCTTGTGGCGCCTGGAAACACTTTCTGCTGTGTAGGCGCCATACAAATGCTCAATCAATAAGTAGAAAATAAATTTAAAAGAAATGATAACTCTTTGTTTCTCCACTTGTAGTAGTTCAACACAACAACTTCTTATGGAAATAAAAACACTTCTGCAACAGACCAAAACATACTTTACTGGTCTTGTCTTCTTCTTCTCCTTCTCCTCCTTCTCCTTCTCCTCCTTCTCCTTCTCCTTCTCCTCCTCCTCCTCCTTCTCCTCCTCCTTCGTGACATTTACCTGGTCCACTCGCATGCCAGGACAAAAACTCCTAACACTACTACAAGTACTATGAGTACTTCTTTGTAAAGTCTTTTGACTACCTTGTTTGGGAAGACGAGAAACACATTGGTGCTGTTTGTTCCACATTTGTGATTGCCACATATAATGCAGATTGTGTTCCTATTCTTCTGAATGTTGTCTATCAGAAAGGCTGCTCTCCTGCCACTCTTGTTAACTGGGGTTAGTATTGCCCTTTCCTGGCTTTGGCAATTGCTCAGCCCTTTATAATCATACCTGCAATCTTCTTGCCTGCTCCCACAGTTCTTAATTTGCCATTTTAGGTTCTTTGTATCAGTTCAGCAATTACAGTTAGTATGATTCTGCCCCTTTAAATTCTTATAATTTCGGTATTCAAAACTATTGTTTGAGGCTAGCGGGCGATTACGGAGCATAACGGTGTACTCACTGGGTGCTGCTTACACGTCCACTCGCTATGCTGCCCCTGTCCCTTCTGCTTCTTCCACGTCGCTCCACACAGTAAACTGCTTTTCTTCACCTCCCGCGCTGGTCGGGAGAGGAGCTTTTCTCCCTCCTCAAATGCTCTGTTGCTTTCTTGCCACCGGAGCACGAATTACACAGGAGAAAGCTTTTAAAACTCCTGTTTCCTGCTGCGCAAGCTCTGCATTCAGGGCCATCAAAAGTGGGAAAGCTTCCCACAGCACTGTTTCCCGCTGTGCAACCTCTGCATACAAAGTCTTTAAGTTTGGAGACTCTCTCTGGACCATCATCCGTTCTGGTAATAGTGGCAGCTCTGGTGTCTCTACTTTTCAGCGTCCTCTGCTGCCACTGCAAAGTGAAATCACTACTGACACTCCACCCCCTACTACTGCTCATAGCCTGCAACTGAGGGGGCCCTTTATACTCACCAGACCCTCACAGGTGTGGGTCATTAGAATCACTAGACTGCACCTTCTAGTGCCTCTACATTCCTCTTCCTCGAACCAGTACTTTGGGTATTGTGGTCACCAAGGTTTCAATTACCTTTAAAAAAAATTGCCTTTTTCTTCCACAGCTTCAATTTTACAGTAGGGCATTAAGATTTTAGGGTCTTTGGGAAAGTTATTAAAAGTGTTTCCACATTCCTCCTGACCATGTCCCCCACCCGCCATGTGATCCTATTGCGGAACACCACCCCCAGGGTTAGAATCAGGAAGCGTTGTTTAAACTAAGGATTGGGAGTGACCCAGTCAACTGCACTGCTGATGGGGAATTTGATCAAAAAGCACTGTGAGTCACACTGGAGACAAACAAGGATGTGTCTCCCTGGCACACCGGTTGACGGGTACAATAACATACGTGCACAATGTCTTACCGGGCGTCTCGCACTAAATTGACAATAAATCATTGAGAATTCTTGGTTCAAAATCTGTGATATTTGCATTTTATGCCACAAATGTTGAATAGTGGGTACACTGAGTAGGAACAGGTAGAGTTGCTTGCAACCATACTATCTATTGGCTGAATCAATAAGAAATTATCTCATGAGATTAGTAACATATGCTGGTCTTGTGGAGACATGGCTGGTATGTGTTGGCCTTATTAACTTCCTAAAGAATTTGTGCCCAGTCGATACGTGTTTTCGAGCAACCGCTCTTCCTCAGGGCTGTATGTGTCATGTTCATTATTGCAATCAATGTTATGGTGTGACAAGTGTAAAGGCATCATGAACCAGACACAGACAACAGATTAAAGTTTGGTCTATAAACTTTTATTAACTAAAAATGCAGGATGGAAAAAGGCCTAACTTGCCCAATGCTAAGGTGGGATGTTCCGACCGAAAGGAAACTAAGAGTAGTCTATGTCAACACCTGTACTTGCCCTCACATCTAAATGTATACAGTGTGTAGGGATGTCTTCATCAAAGTAACTTGTTCTTTAAAAGAATGTCCAGAGCTTCTTCCAGCTCTTGGCTTGTAAACCGGTTTCCCTTCCCCAAGTTCAAAATAGTTCACAATGCAAAGGGGTTCCCTTCCCCAAGATTTCAAGTCTTTCAGCTTTCCAAAAACAATACAATTCCTTGGGACACTTGTTACCTTTCACCAATTCATCTGTACAGTTCAGTTCTTTGACTTCAGATCACACAAGAGCTCTTTACTATTCAAACACAAGCTTCTTTGTGGGTGCTTTCAGTGGCTCTTTCATAGACTGGTGCACTCGGTCTGGGCACAATTGTCGGACCACACGATCCACCCATTACAAGTCATGCAAACGACACACCTTACTTGCTTCCTTTTCACTAACACGTTGCCACTGCTTCAACTTGACCATGATGCTTGATTCATTCTGCACTTGTTGCACTTTCATATATTCTTCTGGCTCTTGCCAATGCTTGTTTTCTCATATAATTCAGTTCCTTAAATTATCTTGGCACTTGCCAATGCTTGTTTTCCCATTTTATTAAATTCCTTCAATTCTCTTGGCTCTTGCCAATGAGTGCTCACCAATACTGGATTTCTCAAATCAGACAGTTCCTTGTATTTAGGAAGTTTCACAAACTTGCTCTCGCTCAGACCAGTATTCAAAAGTGTTCATTTTCATTTGGATCGGCATTTATAAAAATGCTTTGTTCATATCGGTTTGCATTACTAGCTTTGAGTGCTCGCCTGCCAACCCGTTGTCCCCCTTGCTTGTTTGACTCACCGGTCGGAGCTTATGGCGTTCCAGCGAGGCCTCCTGTTTTCACAAGCTCTCTTTCTCATGCAGTGTCTCGTTAAGTCTCCCAGCGGCTATCCGTGGATTTGCTCACCCAGCGATGCTTCTCATGCAGCTCGGGCCTCATGCAACTGCTTCGCCTAGTCACACCAGTTCCCTTTCCGCGACCTGCCACCGGCCTCCAGAGTCCTTCAGCTCCGCTTCCCGCTGCATACACCCTGCATCCACCAAAGTGTATCGAGCGCTCTGCTTTCCTCGCCGCTCTCCCACAGAGGTCTGTGTCTGTGTGTCTGTGTGTGTGTGTGTTATTAAAGTGGTATTTCTTAGGGAATGTTTTGGGGGATTGACAATAGCCTATAAAGGCTTGAGGGACTGAAGACTCATTGTGAAAGGGAAATGGGAGGGATACCATGTCTCACCTAAGGGCACCTCATCCCACTCCCCAGGTCTCCTCCGCCCAGGTGATCCTCCCTCGCATATCCACCCCCAAGGTCAGGTTCTGGGAGCAATGGCCTTTCCCTGGCCACCCGAGAGGAGGATACACAGGGTAAAGTCAGGACGCCTTCAGGTTCCTCACACACGATAATATGATCAAATAATTACCAAGATTTAACAATTGTTAACAAGAAAATAAACAATTAATAATGAAAGACACAAAGTGAAAAAGAAAAGCTCAATTTTTTCTGTACTCAATTTATCGACCGAAGAAGGATGAAAGGCTGAGTGGACCTGCCGGGATTCGAACCTGTGACCAAGAGGTGAAACGCAGGCCCTGTAGTGGATTAATTACTCCACTGAGCCACAGACCCTGCTGACGGGTGAAGACTTGACTCTGGCAAAAGACTATCCTAGCCAGCATGTTTTGTGATGGGGTCATGGTTAAGATCCTGACAAGGTGGGCTGTCGACCCCTCTCAGCCTCGGTTTGGCAGCCTCTAAGGGCAAATTCCAGAGCCATTTCTCTGCCAGAGGCTCTGTCGGGGAGTTGTGGAGGATCCCTGTTCCCTTGTATGCATGAAGCAGTGGATGTACATTGGTGCCTCTGTCTTGGACCTGATGTCTCTGTCCTAGTCAGATCTCTCTAATCGTTCAGGTGATTCCAGGGAGGTAGCAACATCCAGATAGGAACTCTCGCTTACAAGTAGCAAAATACACCTGACCTGGGCACAACAGACAAGACCCGCCTGGAACAGAAGGAATGGACTAGTTACCATATTAAAAAGGATTAGGTCCTCTCATTCCAGTCGCTGAATGGGGGGACCAAAAACATACTACATATTGTCCAGGCATGCTACAGTGGAAGGGCAGCAGCGGCAGAAGCGGCAGCAGCATCAGCATGCCTGAAAACCAGCAAAGCATGCCACAGCCATTAGGGGAGACAGGAAAACCCTCCCCAAAGTGTCTGTGGATGTAACCTTATTTGATACAGGAGGGAATCGGAGAACAAATGACCCCAGTGACTACATGGCAAAGATGGAGTCTGAAAAGGGGGCAACCTAGAGGTCCTTATGAATATTCCAGCCCACAAGGGAATAACTTAAACTGAGATTGGCCCAGGGAATCTGCTCACTCGAGTAGCCAATGGGAGCAATGGGCGGCATCTAGGCAGAAAGGGGAGGGCTAAAAAAAAGCCAGCAGAGTTGGTTGACAGTGAGAGGTGTTTGAGTGTGAGAGTGCCAGCTGCGAGGAGAACAAGAGAGTATTTGAAGAGAGTGAATGTAAGGTATTGGGCCTGAGGGAGTCCTACCAATTTGTCAGTTTGTAGGTGAGTGAGAGAACGATTGAACTTAGTTCTGGACAGTGTAATTTGTAGGCATTGAGAGTAGGTGTGTGTGAGAGGGAGAGGGAGGGGACAGGAGGTAGAAGCAGGGGTAGTGTTGGTAGGGATGCAATTTGGAAGAAAGTGGATCAGATGAGGAGGGAGTTGGAGTATGGGGACTGCAGGAGGAGAGAGTGTTAAGACCAGAAGACAGAGTGTGGAAAGAGAGAGACACAGAGGAGGTTGGGAAAGAGAGTTGGCTGAGTGAGGAAAAGGTTGAGAGATGGTCATCTGGAGGAAAAGGGCACTAGGACAACCAAACTACCCCACAAGGTCATCTACAAAGTCCCTGATGGAATTGTAGAGATAAGGCCAGGGCCTCTATGTCCGCCCTAGGACGGGGATAGACCAGGCAGTAGGGGTACCGTGGTGAAAGTGAAGGCACAGCAGTGTGACTTGTTGGCGTAGGGAAGGCTGGGCTAGGGAGGTGGAAGCCCTCTGAGGTTGAGGGAAAGGTATTCATGGATCCCACTTAGACTCTGTGCCCCAGTTGCCTGTTTTGTAATAACATTTTTCTAAAAACAGAAAACATATTGGATTTGTCTTGTGACTCATTGAGTACCTTTTCACAGTTGAGCATTTAAGCTTTAATTTGGCCAGTCCATCTTATTGTATTGTCGGGGCCTGCCACAATATGCTCTTTTGAACAGAAACGTAACACAAGGTGAAATAGCACTCATTGATTATTTTTTAAACTAATCTTGTGAAGTGCACTGTAAGGGTGCAGAAGTAAGACAGACACAGAGGGGTCATCGTGGTTAAAGACTGTTATTAATGTGAGAAAATGAACAAAAAAATACTAAAGTCTCTGTCAGGATGTCAAAAGCAAAGGTTCATAGTCCTATCTCCGAATCCTAGCTCTGTCCCTCACGCTCCATGCAAAACTAATCAAAGGGCTAGCTTCCTGGTCCAGAGGAATGGTTCCCTTCCCGTGGACAAAAGGTAGTTCTGCATTTGAAAGTTCTCAAAGTTCAATTTCAACTGGTGGGGAAATGTCTCTCTTCCCTGGCCCATATGTATGGTTCCTCCTGCGACGAAGAGGAGTGGTTCAGATGCTCCTCCAAACAGTGTTGGGTACCTGACCCTGGTTGGCAGACCTGGTACCCTTCTCTACCAGGCACTGCGATGGAACATGGTGGTTTGGATGCTCTTCCAAACTGTGGCGGGTCACTGACCCTGTTGGCAGACCTGATTCCCTTCTCGATCAGGTACAGCGACAAGGAAGAGTGGTTTGTGTACTCCTCCTATTCGTTGGGGGTCCCAGACCCCTCTGGGCTGACCTGTTTCTTTCTTGCATATCCGTTTCACTGTTCTGCCAGGTGTTACTGGATTTTACTGTCTCTTGGTTTTTGGTATGTGTCCCAGTCGCTGTCCTTCTTGCTCCCTGTGCCTTTCTAAGCTTCCCTAACAGCTCCAGTACCTTCGGGTTGAGAGTTGGGTCTCCTCGTGACCCACAGAGGCTTCCAGTTGCTCTGCTTGGTCTGCTATGATCTCTCTCTCTCTCTCGCTCATTCTCTTTTTCTCTTTCTCTTTCTCCTTTCTCTCTCTTTCCCTCTCTCTTTCCCTCTCTCTTTCTCTCTCTCTCTCTCTCTCTCTCCCCCAGCTCCTTGCTCTCTGTGGCGACTCCGCTGCAGCGGTCTGAGCTGGGTAGCCATAGGCTCTCTTCTTTCTCTGGCTTTGCACCTGGACTGCTCCAGCAGTTCCGTTCAGGTCTCCGCTCTCTCTCTCTATTCCTTTCTGGTAGCTTTACAGTTAGAAAGTGGTGTAGGGTCGCCTTCTCCTGGCCCCTTGTTCTCCATTCTTCTCTGCTGCGTGCCAGTTGCAGATGTTTTTTGGGTGTTTATGGGAGCTGCCACTGCGTCGTGGTCAGCAGTCTCCTGCCTCCCCCCCCCTCCTCGCCAAGCCGGATGGCTTCCTGGCCTTTGACTCCTCCTGGGAGGATCTCTCTCTTAGCGGTCCTGCCTTCCTTTTTACTAGGATGATGTGCCTATTGGGTTCTTTTTGCCTAGACCGCTCATATTGGTTCCGCAGAGTAGTCATTAGTCCGCACCTCCTCCTTGTCTCAGTGGTTAGCAGTGTGTCTTTCAACTCCTCCCTATTCTTCTTTGTCTCAGTTCTTTCTATTTCATGAGTCTTAGAGAAGTACATAGTGTTAGGAGGATAGTGAATAAGAGAGCGGGGGTGAAGGAGAGGTGTAGGTGTTAGGGGGATACCGCGTTCTCCCACAATAGTCATCACTGGCCCCACAGGGGGTTAACCTCCCCCCATGAGATCGACCCACTGATTACCACCCCAGGGGGACTATCAGGTAACAGCCTCACCTCCCTGGCCACATGGGAATGGCCTCCCCCTACACAAGCAGTGACAACATTCTGGGATTCGTCACAGCTCACATAAAAATTTAACCGGATAGATTTTGAGTGGGGGTTTTATAGGGAGCTTTTATAGGCACCAAAAAAATCGCTCTACTAAAGGCATATCTATCTCTACATCTTTCTTGATAGTGTTCGAGTAAAGGCAGCAAGTGGAGGTCAGTATTTACTTTTCATAGCTATTACAGTTACGACACTGACTTTAGACATGAAGCCTCGATGGGGCATGCAGCAGTACCATTAGCCTGTTTCTTTCTACTCTGCGCTAAATAGCATATTAATAGGATACAACCTAGGACGTTCAAAGTTACTTACTTTAAACATTCGTTCTCTAGCATGATATCTTCAATCACATGCCAGACACCATACAAGCGTGTTTGGAGTATTATTGGAACCATGTGTTCTATTCATTCTTTCAAAGGAATCTAAAATTCCTTCATGTGTCCATGGAATATAGTAGCTTCTCAACTGATCTGAGACCCGAGATTGATTGCTTATGCCTGAAGTAGTTAAGAGGGGATCAAAAGTGAAAATTAAGATGTTCTGGTATCTGTTTGATTTTGGGAGAAAAGTAGCTTGGAACTGTAGGGAAGATTCTAATTTCAATAATTTATGGTTACTAACATATAACCTGTACTTATCAAATCCTTTGTGTTTCTGTTTTGCAGCTTAAGGATTGGGTGGAACGGCTTATGAAGACACTACGTGACCCTTCACTTCCTCTCCTGGAGCTTCAGGACATCATGACCAGCGTGTCTGGGCGAATCCCGCCCAATGTAGAGAAAGCAATCAAAAAAGAAATGGCACAGTATGCCAGCAACATCACATCAGTCCTGTGTCAGTTCCCCAGCCAGCAGGTATGGTGTTCAGCATCTGTTCAAGCCTAAGTGGTGGAGTAGGAGCTTGCAGGTTTCTAGTGGACTGGGTGGCAAGCAGATAGGTAGGGCCTGTAATACATTGGCCATAGAGAGCGGACACGTTATGCAACACTACAGATTCTGAAGTTACCGCTTGTTTAATTATTCAGTCTTTTTGCACTTTAAGCTCTCTCAGCTCAGTTTCTACTTTATTTTCATGTGAACAATGCTTGGTACATGCACATAGACCTGTTAAGTGCTACAGCTTTCATAGATCGTTTTTTTTAATGCAGCATGCAGCTTTCAAGGGAGTGGAGAATATTTTTAATATTACAAAAATTGACATCCTTAAGGTCCTAACATGGTACCCTCCACAGTTTGCAGGCCCCTGAGCTACAGTATGGGAAGCTGGAGACCCTGGAGCCCGGGTCCGCAGCCCGCTTGGTAATGCTGGCCCTTGAGGTGGTATACAGAGGGTCTCTCAGACTCTCTTCTAGCCTCCTGTCCTCCCCAAGGTCAGACTACAAACAACCCCTTCTGGACCCCAAGGTGATGGAAATCCATGTGATACCCAAGATATGTAGGATTCTACTGGCATGTCTTGCTAGCCTGTGCTCGGGTTGGGGGGCTGGGTGGGTGGCTCTGTGAGTCCTGGATAGTCCCTGGTCATGTTACAGTAACTATCAGATGTGTAAACCTGGCTCAAGAAAAACACTGTGCGGAGACAATTAATGAGTAGCGAACTTGGGGGTCAGACCTACATCGTGAAAAGTTATACCATGGATAGTTTGTTTTCAGCTCTGCATAGTGAGGAGACACATTAGAGAAGGGGCCCTGCAGCACACATCGGTGGCTCCGTTCTAGGGGCAGTTGGCTGCAACAGAAGGCCTGCTTGACTCCAAGATGGATCTGTTTTAATGTCTGTTCACACAGTTGCGACTATCTCTGCTGCATAAGAGGATACCCCTGCGAGAATGGTAGCTCAAACTGGGCTCCAGCAAACGGAAGCCCCACTCCTAAATGGTCTGATTTTATTCTTATCAAGGGCAAAATCAAAAATCATTTTTGGTTAACTTTGAAAGTTAACTTCATATCCAGTTAATGTAGTCACGTAAACGTAGCAGAGGTAAATACTTGGAAGAACTATATTTCAATGGATTGCATTCTCCCACTGATTCCTCATCTTGATAGATATCACATCCAGTGTCATATGATCGGCTGAGCAGCTGACATTGGATTGGATATCCATCAAGATGAGGAATCTCTGGGAGAATAATCCATGGAAAGAACGTTACTGTGAAGTAATTTTTTCTTCCATATCCTAAACAAAAAAATATATAGTTTTAGAAACTAAAAGAAAAAGGTAAATAATTCCAGTATTACATATATAAATACAACAGTAATTAAATACTCTATGATAAAAAAATCTCTTTTGATAAGCTGCATATAATAAATGGCATAGTGCTGTAGAAGGAACAGATAAGTAATGATCTTCCTATATAACTAAGAATTTGCACATTGAGGAAAAATAACAATTTTATACATTAAACCAGGTTTGGCAAAGCCAATAGTTTTGGCGTTTGCTAATGTCCATTATATTTTGCATTTATAGGCATCATTAGCAAAGGGAAGGGTGCAAGAATGCCAGGGAGTATGCAGGAGCAAGAGTGATGCTGCTAATAAGGGAGAGCAAGAGGAGGTGTGAGCAAGAGAGGCAGATAGTGGGATGGTAAGTGAGTGTGTGTGAGAGAGGATGGTTGGGAGGAAAAGTAAGGGTACAAGGGAAGGTGAGATCAAGAGGCAATGTTATGAGCGTGCATTTAAAGGTGCTACTGAGAGGGTGAGAATGTGAGGGTGCAAGCTAGTGAGAGAGAAGAGAGGAAAGGCAGGGAGTGAGAGTGTGAGAGTAGAGTAGGTGTGAGGAGAGAGACGGTGTGTTAGAGGGGCAAAAGTGAGGAGAATGAGAAATGGCACCAGCAAGGGTGAGCAAGAGGTGTGAGTGAGAGACTGAAAGCAGGATGGTGAGAGTTGAGGTATGAGAGGAAGGATCGTAGAAAAAGTAGGGGTGCAAGGAAAGGTGAGGGGTGTGTGATGAGGATGCCTGAAAGGGTGTTGGTGAGAAGGTGAGGGAGCACGTGAGAGGAGAGATACGTTTGGGAGACAGACAGGGAGGGAAGAGTGTGAGATGGTGCTAGCAAGGGTGAGCGAAAAGAGGTGTGTGCGAGAGGCGGAAAGCAGGATGGGTAAAAGAGCAAGGGTGTGAGAGGAAGGCTGATGGAGAATGTAGAGACACAAGGAAAGGTGAGAGAAGTGTGATGAGGTCAAAGGAGTAGTCCTCATGACTAACCTATAAAAGTGACGTGTATTGTTACTTTAAATGATTATCCATCCATTCGCATGATGAAGGGGTAGTGGCTACTTTTGAACTCTGAACTTATCATTGAACTCCTCCAGATCATATTGTTCAACACTAACTTTAGATACAGGGTTTCTTTCTATGCCCAAGCATCTGGCAAATTGAGGGGCTCAGCGATGGCCCCAGTCTATGCAAACACTTTCATGTACCTCTTCGACAAACCTATTTTGGACAATTTGAACTGGTCCCAAAAGATTCAATTTTGGAACAGGTACATTGACGACATTTTCGGAATTTGGACTGGATCTTGGGGTGGAGCTCCAGGATTTCTTCACATATCGGAACTTGGTGCATCCTAGGATTCAATTAACGCTGGAAAGTGTGTGGGGTCAGTAATGTGAGACTCACAACTGTTTTGAATCTTCTCGGAATTTTCCATTTTATTAGGTACAAAATAATAATTAAAATCCTAACTAAACCTACTCTACCCGGGGATTCCCTACCTATTCTAAGATCTATGGGAAAACCTCCTTGCATTCACAAAACAAACCCTTACCATAAACACTATCAACACTCAAATAACATAAATACCGCATAAATAAAAGGTTACCAAACACGCAGTGTCTTGGATGACGTCTCGTGATCCTGGCCAGATCCTGCTTCCCTAAAAATGTCAAAAGTCACTTTTCTCCAAGCAACAAAGAGTCTCAACAAAAGTCTTGAAAAGTTCCAAGGAAACAAAAGTCAACAAAAATAAAATCCACTTGTCAAAGTTTCTTCTTTGAGTAAAATACCCCCCTCTTTACAGTTTAACAAATAATCAACGGCACCAATGAAGGTTCTTGGACGATTTCCTTCCAAGAAAGTACAGATGAATTTGGCAAAAGTTTCTTCTTCCACTCTGCCACCAACTACTTCACTTTTGTAATCTGCAGTGTCTTTTATACAATGGTTAGGATGATCTTGCTTGAGATTCACTCTTCTCTCAACTAACTTCCTTCTACAATATAACTGTGATAAAATCTCCCTTGACCCCACAGTTAATTTCATCAATGCTGACAACCACAGTCTTGTTACTCCTACTACAACCTCTACTGCTTCTCAATATGCTGCGTCATGGTAACTTTAAATGTTGGCATTACTACAAGCCATCTTCTACCTACACAGGCTGGCAAGGCGCACCCTTCTATCTTCTCAGAAAGGGCAGCCTCTTTGCCTGTCTTACAGCTACCACAGATTCTGCTTCACTTTGGAGAACAATTACCCAGCTCCCTTCGCCAGCTTTATGCACATATAGTATTCAATGGTTACCCCAAAGTGTTTGTGCCACTCTCCCAACTTTGGACTTTGACTTATGGGTATAAAAACTTTCAGCAACTTCAAAACCACCAGTGTACTGTTCTCGTGTGTGTGGGATTTGGCTGTCAGAAATCCCTCTATGGGCGTGGACATTGCTTGCTCTGTTTTCAACTTTTACTGCATCTTGTTGTTGCTTCTTCAACCTTTGATGTGTAACAAGGTAATTGTTCACATGGGAAATCAAAAGTAGGCGCATGCGATCGCCTAGTAATATTGAACTGCCACTTCAAAAGACTCAGTCAGCACTCAAGTGACCTTAGGCCCTAGGGCGTATGACGCAATATAAGAAAAACATAGATAGATAGACACTCAGCCTCCAAGGCACAGGAAAACATTGTCTCATACATGCTGTCCCTTTAACAATACCTGCAACACTTCAGGAAAGTCAGTTTCACTTTGCTTCAGCTACCGGCAGCGTCTCCATCAGAGACACGCAACCGCTATTATTTCAACTTCCCACTTCTACGGTTGATTCAATGGATTGCTTTTCTCCTGCAGATTCCTCATCTGATAGATATCCTCTTCCAGCTTTGCTGCTTTGGAAACATTTCGACAGGGGGTGTAGTGGACCTCGACTCAGTCGTCAACCATCGATCCGTCTTGCTCGGTACTCGATGAGCGGCTCCGGATTTGATGTGAGGCTTTGTATATAAACTCTGTCACTACGGCCCATACCTTAGTTCCTTTTTTCTGCACGCTACCATGCTGCTTGGGAACAAGGTTGAGTCTTTGACTTTTTCGATGTTATTTTCAGAAAACGTTACATTTTTTACGAATTCCTTTATGCAAGATGTCTGTCGCACAGGTTTCTGGCTTCAAGCGGTGTACCGATTGTCACATCAAAATGTCCATCACTGACCCGCATGAGTTATGTCTCTGGTGCCTCGGCACGGGTCACGGGACAGAAGGGTGTGCCGAAATGCAGCCGAAATCCCTTAGCGATCGGGCTGCTAAGCTCGCGCTGGGTCAACCACCCTCAAAATCTCTGGCGCAGTCAAAGGTTTGCTCCTCAGAGGCTGAAAGTGAGGGGCACCCCCCGAGAGAGAATATCGGCGAAAGAAGAAATAGTCACACTCAAGGAGCCATTCATCCTCGTCCCATAAGAAGAAAAGGTGTCACCGCCATATCTGGGACTCTGATTAGTCGCCAGAAAAAGGTAAGCCTTCAAGGGGGCCTACCACTCGCCAGGATTGGGAGGATTTTAATACCTCCATGCTCTTGATGTTCAGAAAGTATGTTCTTGTAGGCGCGGGTCCCCCCTCACAGCAGGCCTCAGAGGCAAGAGCGGCGTTCCTGCCCCTCACATGCCCCAGTGTCGACACCATTGGCATCAATGAATCCTTCGACATTGAAGGAGGCTTCAAGGCCCTCAATGCCGGGTCTGTCCCGTGCTTTCCAAACTGCAAGCCATCGGTGCCGACAGTTGTCAAAAAATCTTACACCCGCTCTCCCGATCCGATTTCTTTCGGCACCATGTCGAGCATTTTCGGCACTGATTATACGTGAGTCCAAGGGAATGCTGACCCTGCTTTCATGGGCACAGGTGGTTTCGACTACTTTGAAGACCATAGCCAGCTGCTGGAGCTAGCTCCATGAGGCCAGTAGTTTGAATACCTCGCTGGACCTGGCTTTCCAGCAAAGCCAGCCCTATACCTGTAACTATTTTAAGTTCAGGGCTTTAGTTAATATCCTAGGGTTGCAATCCTCAGCAGTGCCAGTGCAGGGGTACGACCTCACTGATATTTTAGATGAAAGTCTGGTGACGGAGCGCAATATGCCCTTAAACCTTGCAATTGCCGACCCTCTGACCACTCTGTGGCAGCACCCTTGTTCTGTTCCCCCGGTTAGTTCCAACATATCCGGGAAGTATAGGCCGGCTAGAGGGATCCATCATTTCTCTCCTCTCTCACCCTTCTCTGGAAGGGATTTTCATGCAAGCTGCTACAGTCAGGACCAGCTTCTTCAACTTCCATTTTACCACCCGACAGGGAAGCGAAGAAAGTTGATGCCTTGGCCAAAAAGGAGTTCACTTCAGGCATTATGGCCCTTAAAGCTACTAATGTGGCTGTTGGCTTTGCAAAATATTCATTTGGTCTTTGCACAGCAGCGGAGAATGCTGCGCAGTAGGTCCCTGAAGGAGAAATGCGTGAGGGCTTCCTACAGCTGGTGGCGGATGGGAAAGAGGTGGCCAGGCAGTCGCTGCGAACGGGCCTAGACATTGCCGACTGTAAGGGCTGATTTATGGCATCGGCAGTAACACCGAGGAGACAGGCCTACTTAAAATCTTCAGGCTTTTCGCCTAATGTTCGGGACAAATTACTTGAGATTCCCTTTGAGGGCAATTTCCCGTTCGGTCACAAGGCCGACGATTTCTTGGAGAAATTTAAGGAATCCAAAATCACTGCTAAATCTTTAGGCCTGGCTCTGCAGCTGGCCAAGCCTGCCTTCAGCTTCGCCTCTAGGGCAAGGGGCTACAGGCGATATACGCATTGCGGCAGGAAAGCGCAGTTCCCACTGGCCAGGCAAGGGCAGAAGCGTTTCTCATGTTCCGGAAGGGGTAGAGGGGCTTCTAAGGGCCAACAAGCAGCGACAGCGGCAGGGGCGACCGAGGCTCCTAAGCTGCTTTGATTTCCCCTTCCACAACTTACCGGTGGGCGAAACGTTGACAGAGCACTGGCCCCAGTGGCAGGGAATTACTTCCAATTCCTGGGCTGGGCTCTACAGCTTGTTCGGTGGGTTTATTGTCTGTCCTTCTTAAGAAAACCACACCGATAGACCCCCACCACCTCCAATCCAGCCGGGACAGGAGCACCAGAAAGAACTGCGAGCGCTGTTGGAGGGTACCGTGGAAGAGGTACCTCCTGAACAGAGAGGATCGGGTATTATTTCCGGTATTTCCTGGTACCCAAAAAGGGAGGAGGTCTCCTTCCCATTCTGGACCTCAGGGCCTTGAACAAGTTCCTGAGAAAAGACAAATTCAGGATGGTGACGTTGAGAGAAATTCTCCACTCTCTCGAGCTACAGGTCTGACTCGTGTCAATAGATCTACAGTACGCTTATTTCCATGTGCCTATTCATCGAAAGCACACAAAGTTCCTGAGGTTTATCATAGGGGACAAGCACGATCAGTTCAAGGTGCTCCCTTTTGGTCTGACCTCCACTCCAAGGGTCTTCACCAAGCACATGGCGGTAGTTGCAGCTCACCTCAGGAGTTCTGGGGTCCGTGCATTCCCGTAACTGGACGACTGGCTGATCCGAGGGAAGTCAGCGGGGCAGGTTTTGTCCCACTTGGAGGACATTTGTCTGCTACTGCACAGGCTGGGTTTCTCCCTGAACTTGAAGTCCTAGGTGACACAAGTCCAGAGGCTCCAGTTCATCGGGGCAATCCTAGACACCCGGGTTGTAAAGGCCTTCCCTCCTGAGGAGAGAGTCAACAGCTTGGCACAGATGGTCGACTTGTTCCGGAACCACACCACTCTACCAGCGGCTTCCTTAATCCGCCGCTTAGGTCTCATGGCCTCTTGTATTTTTGTAGTGCCGGAGGTCAGGCTGCGTATGAGTTCCCTACAGTCGCTCCTAAGCAGTCAGTGGTCACAGCTCCTCAGAGCTCTCTCCGAACTCCTCAAGGTGTCCAGACACGTGGTCAATGACCTCATTTGGAGGGCTGACCGCAGCAATCTCATTGCTGGGGAACCCTTCTGGCCTCCTTGGTCTCAGGCCCAAGTGGTCCCGGGTGTGTCTCTGAAAGGGTGGGGCACTCACTACGAGGACTTGCAGGTAAACCGCCTTTGGTCAGCAATGGAAGCCAAGTGGCACATCAACAGGCTGGAGTTGCGAGCCATCAGGTTAGCCCTGAGGGCATTCGCTCTTTCTCTGGAGAGGAAGCATGTCCTGATTCTGAGGGACAACATGGTGGACATGCATTACCTGAACAAGCAGTGTGGCGTGCAGGCCCCTCCCCTCTGTAGAGAGGCGATGCAGCTGTGGTTCTGGCTATTGTAGAACCGGATCTCAGTCTCGGCAGTTCATCTGGCAGGGACAGAGAACAGTTTGACAGATACCCTGAGCAGGCATAGCACGGTCTCACATGAGTGGGAAGTGTGCCAGGAAGTCCTAGAGGAGGCCTTCTCTCGCTAGGGTACCTCAACGATGGGCCTGTTCACCAGAGTCCACCAAGAAGTACAGACAGTTTTGCTTGAGGGAATTCCCAGCGAAGGGCGTGCTAGGGGACGCGTTTCTGGTGTATTGGAACTTCCCTCTCCACTATGCCTTCCCTCCAATTCCCATCATTGCTTGAGTTGTCAGGAGGCTCAAGAGGTTTTGAGCAACCATCATCCTGATCGCCTCGGGCTGGGTGAGGAGGACCCAGACCTTCTGGATCTGCTCACCTCTTTGGTTGCCTCTGCAGCCAGCTCTCCCAACCTCAGTCGGAAGGCCGGGTGCTTCACCCGAGTCCAGAGTCCCTCAATCTACATGCGTGGCTCTTGAGAGGATGCAATATGATGACTGGGACCTCTTTGAGGAGATGCTCAAGGTTTTGCTGGCTGCATGCAGATAATGTACAATATCTTTATACGCGTTGTGAAAAACAGAGGATGCTTCACAACCTAGTCGCTGGGGACCTTTCGCTCAGGTGGCCAGGGAAAGGCCATCTCTTTTGGATCCCTATACTTGGTGTGGAGAAGCGAGGGAGGATCACCGGGGTAGGGGGTCCTCGGATAGTGGGTGGGACAAGCACCCGATGGCGAGACATGGTATCCCCCTTTTTCCACAACCCATCTAACCCCTATCCCTGCTTATTTTATGGGAAACTACAGCTCCCATAATTCCTCCCCACGTTACATTGACAACACTACTGAGCCGAGGAAGATGAGGAATGAGGTCAGAGAGATTACCTCTACTGGCTTGCAATGGCTCTGTCCCTGTAATGAGGCCAGGCAGACTCAGGCACGTAATCCTAACTATGTTCACCTCCCACTTGTTAACACTCGGGTTCAGGCAAATAAAAGGAGGCGCGCACAGGCACACTCTGAGTGAGTAGGAACAGCTCTTTCGGGGCCAATGCAAACCAAACAATGGAAGTCAGAAGGCAAAGGGGCTGATCTGCAGTTACGATGATCAAGAGAGAGCCAGACGGGAACCCCCATTTTTCGGGAAGCCGTAAGCGTTCCAAGACTGAGACAGAGTGAGCAGAAAAAAGAAACCATCAGGGTATTTGAAAGCGGCCCGAGACCCTCCCAGGTGAACAACAGAGTTGGGGAGGAGCAGAGGAGGCGTTGGAAAAGGTCTTGACTGCTGAATGAAGCGCATTGATGAAAAAAGACTGATTAACACAACCGGTGAGTTATCGAAGGCAACAAAATTCTGGTTTGTGTTCAAAGTAAAAGTAACTGTAACTCAAATGTTGAAGGTTGCGCGTGTGCTGATAAAACACGTAATGGAAAGGACAATTGCTGAATTGTAAAAGGAATGGCTACAAAGTAACAGAGTGGTCCTGCAAGGTGAAATCGCACATTCAAAAGTCTCTGTGAAATGTTCTCAGTTGATTGGGAACGAAAGCCAAGAAAGTAATCACGATTGCGAAAAAAAGTTGAATGAATGAAAAGCAAAGTATGTGAACTCTGAATATGCCAAGAGGGCAAATTATATGAACTTTGAAAGTGGCCAAGAAGGCAAACTAAAGAAAATAAGAAACTACAAGTACCAAGAGGCATTGGTGTTGTGAGAAGAGGAAGATTGTGGATTGTAGAATTATTGAAAGAGAGGTTGAAGTGGTCATGCAGAGGTCTATGTAAAATCCTTGCAGTTTCGAAAGTCTTTGACAGTGAAAAGACATCTGAGACAAAATGTGGGGAAGGGAACCCCCACAAAGAGAAAGACAGGCTCGAGCCCGGAAGAGGGAAGCCTGTACAGTAAAGGTCAAAAGTGGAATTGTATATTTATGACAAGGCGGACGAAGCCTAAGGAAGTGATTGAACAACCAGAAGTTTGAAGCCCAAGCCTGAACTGTTAAATTGTACCAGTAAGCCAAAGTGTGCAAGACTGAAAGAACTGTGCCACCCACCTATACTTTTTAGGAAACTCTCTAGACCCTGTGGTGCTGAAAGTGGGGAGGGATTTGTTATTTATGCTATACCGACATTTCTTTTGAGACACTATTTTCCTTTTCTTTTCCCTTAACACATTTGTCATTTTGAGAAGGAGGGGCAAGGTTAGGTTTTTTGTATAGGCCTTTTTATTTTGACTAGACTGACTTGCACTTGTTTGTCATTCATTTAATGGTTGAGATTACTCCGCTTCTAGAGTTAGGGCCTGTTAGGAATTCTACCAACCCAACCAAAATACCAAATAAAGGTTTTGTAAACTTGTATCTGTGTCTACTATTGATACCAGGCCTTCCGTACAGCGTGGAGGTGGAGAAGATTTGAGGCATTGTGAAAGGAGCGCAAGATTGACCCTATCTCTTGCACAACCACTACAGGGATGGAGTTCCTTCTGTCATTGGCCTCAGCAGGCCTTCTGGTCACCACAGTCAACGGATATTTTACAGTCTTGTCTGTGTTTAAGATGTTACCGGATCAAGGTGTATACTTTACGATCCCGGTGATGGCACAATTCCTTCCTGAAGGGCCTTCTAAATAAGTTCCTGGCAACTCCATTTGTTGTCCCAGATTGGGATCTTGATCTGGTATTGACGTATCTGATGGCGGCTTCCTTTGAGCCTGTACACACTTGTTCTTTACAGCTCCTGTCTTAAAGAGAGCCTTCCTTGTGGCAATTACATCTGCTATGCATGTGAGTGAATTACAAGCCTTATGCTGCCCTAGCTGTTTAATTGTTTTGTGAGAAAGTCCTGGATTTCTGCCAAAATGTTGTCTGTGAATTTCACCTCTCAATGTCCATAGACCTCCCCGTCTTCTACCCACCACCGCACCCGTCTAAGGAAGAGGAGCATTTACATCACCTGGATTCTAAAAGGGCTCGAAGCTTCTACATTGCAAGGACGTCTGAGTGCAGAACTGACCAACTCTTCGTGGCCTTCTCATTAGCTCGTAAAGGCCTATCGATAACAAAACAAACATTGTCCCGCTGGATCATCTTCTGCATAGCAGAGTGTTACCAGTCCGCAAGCAGGGAATTACCATCAGGCATGAGGGCACATTTGACTAGGGAGGTCTCTGCATCAACTGCATCACAAAGGGGGTCACTGTTACTGATATTTATTTTGCGGCAACATGGTCCTCTGTTCATACTTTAACTAAACACTGTAGTTTAGATGTTATTCGCATAACTGATGCGTGTTTTGGCAGGGCAGTGCTACAAATCCTATTAGTCTAACTTTCTGCCCGCCTCCTTCACCTACTGCCTCGGGGGGCTATCAGATGAGGAATCTGCAGGAGAAAAGCAATCAATTGAAGGAGAAATTACTTACTGTAATGTTCTTTCTATGGATTCTTTTCCCGCAGATTCCTCATCTCCCCTCCCGTACATCCCCGCTCAAAATATATATATATATATATATATATATATATATATATATATATATATATATGGTTGGTGCACATCTGCTCTTTTGATGATGACTTGGCGATGGTCCTTAGTGACCACTTTCTGTCTTTTTGTCGCATGTTGTTTCTAAAAAGAAAAATATATATTCTGACGCTATGCATTGTGGTGTCTTACACAAGTTCTCCTACCTTTCGAAGCTTGCTGTTATTTTACTTTTTGTGGGCTTATTATCCCATTTTTATCTCTCTGTTTTCCTATGCAGCGCGGTGACCTTGGGAAAAGGGGGAAAAGGAGGTATGGGGCGTAGTGACAGTTTATATACGACGCCTGACGTTGCATCTAGAGCCGACGATCGAGTACCGAGCAAGACTGACCGACGGCCGAGTCGATGGCCAATACGCCCCATGTTGAACATTTTTCAGAAGCAACAAAGCTGGATGGGATATTTATCAGATGAGGAATATGCGGGAGAAGAATCCATAGAAAGAACATTACGGTAAGTAATTTCTCCTTCACTACAGTTACCGGCAAGGAACTTCTGCTTCTTAGGAGTACCGACTTCTTCTTCCAACTCCCCAATATGAAGGGCTTAGGCAGCTTCCCAACTTTGCTACTTCTTCTGCTACTAGTACGGGCACTCTTGGGATCCACACCCCTCCACTGTATGGGTATCTGCGATCCAGACTCATTAAGGGAGATCTTCCCACTCTCCAGTTTTCTTCGGCTGCACTCTGCACTAGGGTATTAGGAAAAACTGCAACTTCAGCTCGGCACACAGCAAGGAGGCACACCTGGAAAGACTACCTTCTGCTTTCTTTTCTCTCCGGTGCTACCACTGCTCTTCAGGGTTTGTGAGCACAGGACCAACTCAGAGTTTGCAATTGATACTTGCCCACCTACTCAGGCATCCCTGTTGTGGTCACACTTCCTCGTGTTCTGCTGGCTAAGCGCTCTGCTTCTACGCCTTCCGACCTTCCAGCTCCTGCCCCAGCTTCTTGTTGCTGCTTCACCCTCAGGCAGCCTTTTATGCCCCTCAGGTGAGCTGATTAGATTCAGGTGCAGGCCCTCAGGCTTGGTTGCCTGACCTTGTTTAGAGTCATTCGGTTTGCCTGCCTGACCTGGACTCCTGCCTGCCTCTTTAGCCCTCTTCCTCTTCACAGTCCTTGAGGAATTCTGGGGATCGTAATTTAGGTTAAAAAAATTTGTATCCTCTACTTCTTCAAAGGATGTTAAAATTGTTTTTATTTCCCAGGTTTTATAGAGGGAAGAATTATAAGGCTTAACCCTTGTTAATTTGCATATTTAAGTAACTTTGGGTCTCACCCTAAGTTACTAGGGGAATCCAGACGTGGACCCCTTGCTCACTATTCTTAGAGAGGCACAGATCCACCCTACTGATGAGGTCCAACCAGACCGAAACACGTGTCTGGGGTTTCTGTTGGTACTCTTGTTCAGAGGAGAATTGCCTAGCATTTTGGTGCTGGACTGCCCCAGGGGCAGGACAAAGACTGATATGTTTCGGATATTTCTTCTCTGTGAAAGATAGTGAGCTAAAGACTCTGGGTAAGTCTCTCGTAACCAGGACTAATGTCTGGCAGAGGGACTCCCAGGACCCCCCTTGTTAATTAACCCTTTTAGAGACAGAAGGGACAGAAAAAGTTCCATGTTCATGGCTTCCATTAGAATGCCTTTGATCTTGTGGAGGATATGGGACTCTAGATGTATAGATAACTGTTTTTGAGGGTTCAACACAAGGTGAAGTCATTCTTTCAGGTTTTACCTGTTTATCCTTAATAGAGGATTGAGATGTATCAAAATGGCAATACGCCAGATCTTCTGTTAAACTTGGGGTAACAATGTTCTTCTCTAAGGAAAGATACTGTGTCTCACCCTGCGCAGTACCCCATCCCCAGGATTGGGATCAGAAAGCGGCAAGAATGTGGTAACCTTGAAGAAAGATTTAGAATGAGAGGTTATCCGAATGAGGTCCTGTCGGCGGTTATACAGAGAATAAAATTTGATGGAGAGGAACTTGCTTTTAAAATATAACAAAGTGATGAAGTCCTGTTACTTTTTCAAAATTCTCTAGACAGAGTGCACATATCTCCCGCATCATTACGAGGCATTGGAAGTGTGCATTTTCACCCTCGGCAATGAGATTGTTTCCTAAGCTACCAATGATGGCCTTCAAACGTGGCAGGAATCTAAAGGACAGGCTTGTAAGGGCAGAGAAACCACAAATTGACACCAAGTGGACCTTACATGCACGTAAGAAAGGTACATTTCCTCATTAAAGGTAGCACAGTTTCACATGCCTACACTGGCCAGAAAATTACCCTTAGAGATTTTGCCATACATCAAGAACTGCCTGAGAATGTTAGCTTGAGCATAAGTCCAATATCCGCACCAACAACATCAGGATACCAGTGGCAAGACATTTCCATGAGAAATACCACATTTCCCAAATCAGATTCATGATTGTTGAAGTAGTCAGAATTTCCCACAGTGGGAGACAAGTCTGTCTACTTCATCGCGAAATGTATTGGATACATCTTCTTGATACAGTACATCCCAAAGGTTCGAACAAAGACTTTAGCCTGCACTGTTTCTTGTAATTAAAAGTTACATAAGGTGGAAGGATGGGGTCTTATCTTTTGACCTTTCCTGACATAATTCTGGTATACTGTTTAGGTATACATGTTCTCTTGAATATGATCAACATCAGTGAGATAGACTCTGAACACGACTAGAGTTACATACAATGTGTTTGGAGAAAGGTGTTTGAAATCTGATTAATACTACGCAACATTGAGATACCGTTTAGATATATCAGTCTTGAGGTGATTGTAGTAGATCATATACATTCAGACTTGACATACTCTTAATGTAATATGTGTTCTATGTTGTAAAACATTATCTTACGGTGTTAATATGGACACACGAGACATAGACCTGTGATATGGCATTTAAGTTAATATTACCATTATATACTGTTTGTGATCTATATATGTAATGGCATATAGACAGTGAATAGATGACTCTTGTGAGTCAGGTTATGGTTCAATTTGATGTAAATTATTGTTTAATTTGTATTTTATATGATACCTATGAACCACCTATCTACATCATAACTAGCTGTACAGACAGGAAATGAATGACTCTGAATGAGTGTGATTGTTACAAACTTCAGAAGATATATATTTGGAGTGTATGAGTTTAAATATACTGCAATAGCTTCTTATCAACAAAATGCAGTTAAGTTTGTTAGACTAAAGAGTATATGATTTTCATTACACTTCTTTATAACTCGGTTATTCTCCAATGTCGCCTTTAGTACTCATTTTAGTCCTTTCTTTGTGTTTCAGATTTCTTTGTTTTTTTCTTCATGCACTAATTTTCCTCACCTATTCATGCATTTATTATAAACAGCTGTGTTTCTCCAGCACATGTGGCAAACATATTGCTTGCCATTCCGGACCCCAATTACATTAGCATTTTTTTACTTTGCTTCCAACGGTTCCCGATTGTGTTTGATTGAGACACTACATTAGAGTATTTTTAGACATGTACTGGCGATTTATGTCAGTTCACCTGGAAATAAATCCATTTTATTTTAGAATTTCAGAAATTAGAGTTGAATATGGCTGGATAGTCGTCTTTCACAAATAATTTCTTTTATAGGCCTTTTGGCATATTCATCTCTGTTAAAATGGCTGCTAATTTCTAGCTTTGATTGGGATACTAGATAAGCAATGTAGGTTCATAGTCCTTTTTTTTTTTCCCTCACATGGGGCGTGCTGCGGGCTTGACTCTATGGGAGATTGGGGCTTTCAACAGTTGTCTATTTAGGAGCACACACCGTGCATGTACGTTTGTTACCTGATCAGAGGAGATGTTTTCTGAAAGCAGTTCGTACAGGGTGAGCATTTTTATGAACTCTATTCTGCAGGGCGCTACTGTAGCGCTCTTTAGACTCATGCTTTATTATGAACGAGGCATAAGCTACCTTTTCTGTTTATTGTTTAGAGTTTTGCCTGGTCAACATACATTGACTGGGGAAGACTTGTTATTTATGGACACATGGTCCATTACTTTTGTTTGTATACTCGGACATTGATTTGATACTCGGAGAGACACAGCTGGTCAGCGTGCAGTCCTGTCCTAAAGGGTAAGCATTGCTGATCTAATATAAAGCCTAGTTGACATGGACTAGGTGAACCTCTCTATATAACATTGTTTTGGCGTTTTTCTCCTTATCTGCCATATCTGTTGGGCTTTTTGAAGCACAGTTACTGAAATTCTGTATATGGCTATATTGTCGCAGTTTCATTTTGTTTTTACTTTTGAGGTATGTCACTTTTCCATGAATTTGCAGGACTCGGCTCTTTTTATTCACTGATTCTTTACTGTGGTTTACATTGATTCACTATGAGGGTGTAGGCCCTGCATTAACACACTGGTGACACTTCTTCCTCTGTAAGAGAAGCTTGAGCTGTTTTGTTTTTCTTATGTCTTATGCGTGGGAAATTCACTGGTGAAATCTGTTCTAAGTAAAGGTGATGTGGCTGATGGGGGTTACCTTATACACATGGGTGATTTACTTTTTCATGATTGTGACATTGGCTAACTTGGTATAATGAGAACAGCGCGAAGGAGGACAATCCGACCTCTACCTGGGTGAATCTCTCTAACCCAGAAGACATCGCAGACAAAATTAAGAAACTAAAAACATCTAGAGCACCCGGACCCGATGGTCTGACTAACATGGAACTCAAAAAATGTCCGAATGAGTGGTCAAACGTTATTGGTGGAATCTTTGCAGAATGTGAGGCCAAACAACAGATCCCAGAGTCGTGGTTGAAAGTGGTGATTGTACCAATATACAAAAAAGGAGGGCGCGAATAGCCAGAAAATTATAGACCAATTGCCTTGCTGGACATCATAGGCAAACTATACGCATCCCTACTGTTGGACCATCTCAGAAAATGGGAGAAAAATAGACCTGCAAAGGACAATCTTTCCAAAAAAATGGAAGTACTACAATCAACATAATGATATTAAATATCTTAAAAGCAAAGGTGGAAGAAGGGGCACCAAAGATACATCTAGCCTTTGTTGATTTATCTAAAGCCTTTGACAAAATTGACAGAAACAGGCTCTGAGAGAAACTTCAACTTTGGAACTGCCCTCAATCGATACTCGAGCCTATTAAAGCATTACACACGAACAACACCATAAGAGTGAAACTAAGTCAAGAAGGAACACTCTCTGAAGAGATAAAGATTTGTAGAGGGGTCAAACAGGGATGCCCCTTAGCGCCAGCCTTGTTTACAGCCTTCCTGAGCGATCTGCAAGTCTTAGAAGCCGAAATAAGGAGCTTCCCGCCAAAACTGGGCAAAACCTTCATACCCAGATTACTATATGCAGACAACGTGATCTTGATAGATCAAACTAAAGTCGGACTCCAGCGCAAACTGTCAAACTTAGCTGAATACATCAAGGCCAACGACCTAGAAATCAACAAAAACAAATCAAAAGTTGTGTCAATCGAAAAAGCAACAAACAAGAAAACTAAAAAATTGGTTTGGTACCTCGAAAAAGAGAAAATTGAAACGGTTGAAAACATCAAATACCTAGGGGTCGAAATAGACAGTTCAAGAACAGACATAACCATGCAAAAGGCGCTGTGGGAAAAGGCTAAAAGACTCGCATCACAAATGAAAGCGATCGATAGGAAGTATGGCAAGTTCTCCCTAACGCCCGCTATAAACTTCTACAAAGGAAAAGCTGTTCCAGTCCTAGCATATGGAACAGAAGTCTCACTGAACATTCCTGCAGCAATTTGGACCAAACTAGAAGGGCAGATATGGAAGGCAGTGCTGGGACTCCCGAAATCCACGGCTATGCCGGCGATCCGAAGAGAGCTGGGTCTTGTATCCCCGACATCCATGATAGAGCAAAGCGCTATGAGCTTTTTCCGAAAAATCATTCTGCCCGATTCGCTACCAGCCCTCAAATTCATAAAGGATGAAATAGAAAGCGGCAAATGTCGAGCACTGAAAAGATGGGTTGAAAAGAGAAACGAAAAACTGGAGGAAATAACTTGCACAGAAAAAGAACTGATTGACAACCCAGATCGAATAAAGCGAACAAATGATTACCATGGACTGGATTAACACACTCGAGGCAGCAGCAGAAAATAAACTTCTATCACATCTCCCGGCCACCTTCAATAAAGTCAAATCCCCGCTAAAATATTGCGTTAAATTTTCTGATAAAAGGAAAAGAACTCTGTTTATGAAAGCTAGACTAAATCTGCTCCGAACTCAAGAAATTTTGTTCATCAGAGGTGTGTCTGGGAATAAAGGATGCCGTTTGTGCAAATCAACGGAGGTGACAGAAACCCTGAAACACCTCATAATAAACTGCCCTAAAACCAAGAAACCCAGACTAGTGCACCTACTACCCATGATTGAAAATCCATGGATGATATGTGAAAATAATCTATGGAATCGTTTAAAATCCGGCGAAACTACAAGATGGACGATAGCGTTGGTAAACCGAATAGATGCAATTTTTCGACAAATTAAAGAGGAAAACCCATCGGCCTAAAGGATGAGCCCGGAGTTAAACATGTGACTGCAACCTTCAAAGGCGACTCCTCACTTAGGAAACTTCTGAAAACGCACAATAGTAAGAAGAGATTTGAATCAACGGAAACGAGTCATTTTGATACATTTTCTTAGGATTCTCCTAAAGAAAAACAGTCAAAAAAAATTAATAATAATGAGAACATATTTGTTGGTTGGTATGTAAGTCTTAATATATATGTAAACTTGTTTCTACCATTGGAAAACACATGATCTTCATTAATGGAATGACTACTTACTGTATTTGCAATTTTTCTCCTGGAGAAGTGGGCTTCTGCCGAAAACACATTGTGCTCTGTTCTACACAAGTAAAAAAAAAACATGTATAATTACTGAAGACTACAGTGTGAATTATTCAATCTTATTTCTATCTACCTGACTTCCGGAAATTGTTGGATAACTGTTGGCTGTTTATACAGCATTAAGCTCTGCAGGTGAGAGGGGAGTCCTAACATTAGGACACCCTATTTTCGGTATATGCAGACAGTGAGGGGTCTTTCACATGGAATGGTCTCACCAGTACTGAATGCCTAAAGATATGAAAACCAAGGTTGGGCAGATAACACGAGAAAGGAGTAATTATTTAATTGCATGTCGTTGAGAGACAGCCAGCAGCACAGTCCAAGGCACTCTGTTTAGTGGAGGCAACATGGTGGGGCTCAGTTGCAGAGTCAACCAGCCCAATTACACTGCACATCTGCAACATGCGACTTTCAAATATTATAAGCAACTCGGGGCAAAAACAGGCTGAAAGTCTCTTACAATAAGATGACTTGACAACACTGGGCAGTGTGTTTCTGTGAGAGGGGAGATCTCACTGAGAGGAAGAGGGGAGGATCGGGGAGAGCGGGGTGCTGTGGGGAGTCAGTAATGTGAGGCGGACAGCTGTGTGTAGATTTCTCAACATTAAACATTTTATTAAAAGAAAACGGTGCATATAAATCTTTGCTAAACCTACTCTTGTCAGGGAGTTCCTTACGTAGGCCAAGAACAAAAAGAATCACTCCTAACAGAAACAAACTGGCCCTCACACTAAACGACAAAATATACAAAGTAAATGATCAGCAGCATAAATAAATGAATAACAAGCAACCAATAATGTGGATGATCTTCACCTGTCCTGGGTAAATCCCTTCCCACGATGGTTCAAAGTCAATTTTCCCAAATGGTCAAACAGAAGAATCAAGTCTTGAACCAGTTTTTGTAGGTTCCAACTGAAATAAAAGTTCACCAAACAAAAATCCACTGCTAACAGTTCTCTAACTTCCAGTTGAAAAGATCCCTTTACAAGTTCAGCCTAGGAAAATAGCACCAACGGTAATCCTGAATTCCTTTCAAGATTGCTTTAACACAGTTTTAGAAAAATAGATTAGCCACTTCTACAAATGTTCATACCCTATGCAGTACATCTGGCATCATGGTCAGAATGCTTCTTCTTGGGTTATTGTTCACCTCGTAACAACCACCCTTCTACTACTGTGACTGTGGAAACAGACTCCTTCGTTCCACAGTATGCCACTACTCCAACCAACTTGAATGTGACAACTTCTGACAGTAGGATACACAACCACAGTTCTGGTACATCTGCTTCAACTGAATATAGTAGAATGGTTAGGTATTTTAAAGACAAGACATTCTGACCTCTACTGGTAGGCAAGGCACTCTTCTTTCCTATACTCCCAGAAAAGGGCAGCCTGCCTTACTGACACAAAGAAAACCTGCCTCTGCTTCAAAGACGGACTTCCTCCCCACTCCGACAGTCTTAGAATCACAGGTTATTGGATTGATCTTCTTACAAAGCACTGAGCTCCTTTCCCCAGCCTTGTGTACATCTTCTTGGTTCCAGTAGTTACCTTGAAGCTGGATTGCCACACTCACAACTTCAGATAATAATGTCTCGCGTGTATCGGAGGACACTAGACCTTTAACAACTTTACCCGTTAGATGAATTGAGTCAAACAGGGTTTTCGTCAGTATAGAAAGGGTTCGCTTCTTGGCTTGGGTATTGCTTCTTCTCCTTACTAATACAACAACTTCTGCTTCAAAAGAATATTCTTTCTTTTTTTTAAATCAAAAATGTTTAATTACATTTTCCACACATACATAAACATTACACATAACATTGTGCATTGCAGGGGAAGGAAGAAACAGAGGGTAAACCATAGGGGGGGGTCAAAACAAAATTGGGGAGGGGCCTCTGCCCCTTGGACCATCTAGTCTTTGATGAGGGAACACAGGACACAGTCCCCGTGCGCCAGGCCCGCCAGTCCATGGGCACCTTGCTCTTAAAGCTCCCATTGCCAGTGACGCTGCTTCGGGGGCTTAGCCATCGTCTTCCCATCTCTGCCAGATTTTGCTCGCTTTCTGCGGGCATCCCCTTGTTGCGTATACCCTGCGCTCCATTGTTACACAGATGTCCACGTCCGTGATCCATTGATCATAACTAGGTGTTCTTTCCGATCCCCATAGCTGCGCAATGTTCCTTCTCAGTATCGCTGTAGCGATTGACCAGAGCAGTTTCTCATAGTTGCTTTGGTCCCCTTTGTATGGGCTTGCCCAAGACTATGGACAGTTTGTCACAGCATTTCCGCCATAGTTGCTGTATTTCGTCGCACTCCCATATGATGTGGAAGAAGGTTCCTTCCTCGCGCCTGCATCGTATGCATCGCGGGTCCGAGACTTTGCCCCACCGGAAGAGTGCCACTCTCGGATAGTAAATACGATGTAGGATCTTGAGTTGCACCAGTCGGAGCTTCGATGAAATGGTCGCCTCACGAGGATACATCAAGGCTTCCATCCAGTCTTCCGATTGTAGAGGGCCAACGTCTCGCTCCCACCTGGCCCTCAAGCTGACGAGCTCGGGTGTAGCAAAGGATGTGATTGCATTAAACATGGTTGAAGTGACTTTTCTTTTTATTTGGTCCTGGACTATGTTACGCTCCAGCGGGGTACATTCTAGCATGTCGCTGATGATCTGTTGATGGGCGTGCAGTGCGTGTTTCAGTTACGTATAATGGTATCCTTCCGAGGATGGGAGGGTGAATTCCGAACGCAGTGTTTCAAAGGGGACCAATTTCTCCTCTTTTATTACGTCTCCTACTTTGGTGATGTCACGTTGGGCCCAGGCGGGCCATTTCGGCAGCTTCTGTAACTCGGGGAGAAGCCTGTTGTTCCACAATGGTTGGGGCAGCAGCAGTTTCGATTCCCAGCCTACATGCCGGTGTGCTTCCGCCCAGATGTGTGATGCGCGTTTCCATGGTAGGAGCTGATGTGCGGCCCATGCCACAGTATAGAAGTTCCAGGGGTGTTATGCTGCTGTTGGTGTTAAACCTTCTGATATGCAGCAGGTTCCTTTCCCCATGGAGCATGTCATTCACCACTGCCATCTGGCTGGCCCAGTAGTAAGTTTGCAGCCTGGGCAGCCCGATCCCCCCCTCCCAGACAGATCTCTGAAGGGTGGAAAGAGCGATCCGCGGGGGCCCTCCACTCCAAAGCAGTTTCCGGAGGATACGGTCTATTTTGAGGAATTCCTGGTGCGGGATATGCAGCGGTGCATTTTGCAGAACATACAAGAACTTGGGAAGGGCGATCATTTTGAATAGGGCAGCTCTGCCCATCAGTGTCAGTGGCAGGGAGCTCCAATGGCGAGTGTCCTCAGCGAATCTCGCCACGACTGGTTGTAGATTCAGAGCTGTGTAGTCTGTGAGGTGCTTCGTGATTTTCACCCCTAGGTATTTGAACTGATCAGTAACAATTTGGTAGGGGCAGTCTTTGGGGCAAGTGGCAGCTATGCTTCCTATGGGAAATAGGATGGATTTTGACCAGTTCACTCGTAGGCCACTGAAGGCTCCGTATCTTTTCAGCATTTGGGTAACATTTTGGCAGGAGTTGCGTGGGTCTTTCAAGTAGATAAGCAAGTCATCCACGTAGAGGGACACTCTATCCTCCCATGTTTCTGACCACTGGAAGCCCTCCCAGAGTGGGGTATTTCGTAAAAGGATGGCCAGTGGTTCATGGCCGACAGGGGACAACCATGCCTCGTTCCTCTGCCCAATCTGAAAGGGTCTGATTGCCAGCCATTGACCTTAGTTCTGGCTATTGGACATTCGTATAGTAGTTGCACCCAGCCGATAAAGTTTGCGCTAAAACCCATGTGCCTCATTATGTCCCAGATGGCCTCCCACCTCACCGAATCAAAAGCTTTTTCAAAGTCTATTGCCACCAAAGCCAGCGGACCCTGTATGCTGCCGGTTTTTTCTAGTGCTGAGTGCAACCTGTAGAGATTCATGTGTGTCGATCTCTCGGGCATGAAACCGCATTGGTCAGGGTGGACCAGGGAGGGGATGACTTGTTGTAGCCGGTTTGCCAGGATCTTCGCAAGTATTTTGGTTTCGCTGTTTATAAGTGAAATGGGCCTGTAAGAGCTGCAGTGTTCAGGGGGTTTGTCCGGTTTGGGTAGTACTATTATTGTGGCTTCCCTAAGATCTGTGGAAAGTGTGCCCTGTTCTCTTGCATGTTGGAACATTTGCAGTAGGTGTGGAGCAATCACGTTAGTTCCCACTTTCCGCCACAGCTCAATCGGGAAGCCGTTTGGACCTGGGGACTTGGAGGCCGGACATGGCATTCGACACCTCATCCTCCGTTATATCTCTTTCCAACAATTCTTGTTGTGTTATGTTCAAGGTGGGGAAGTTAATTTCCTCTATGATTGAGGTATTTGTGGGGGTGTTAGGTGACTTATACAGTTCAGCATAGTAGTTTGCGAAGCCCCTCGTGATGTCCTGATCTGCCACAAGTGGGGTTGTGCCCTCTGTCTGTAGCTGCTGGACATGGCTGCATCCCTTCGCCTTGCGATCTAGCCACACTAGCATTTTCCCAGCTTTATCGCCCGTTTCATAAACTCTTGCACGCATTGTCGAGTGTGCATGCCTGACATTATCCAGTGCAGTAAAATGGAGCTGCTTTTGTGCCAGGAGCAGGGCCCGGTTTGTGTCGGGCGTGTTCTGGTTTATGTGCGCTACCTCTGCTTGTTTCGCCTGTTCCGCTTCGTGTACCTTGAGTAGGTATTGTTTCCTCTGTGCGGTCGTCCATGAGATGAGTTCACCCCTCAGTACTGCCTTGTAGGCCTCCCATAGTGACACTGGGTCTGATGCGGACTCTGTGTTCAGCTCAAAGTATGTCTGCGTTGTCTCTTGGAGCCTGACCACCAGGTCTGGATTGCCCAGGTAGTAATTATTCAGGCGCCAGGTGGGCTGGGGAGTCGGCCTGGATGTTGTGATTTGCATCACCTTTGGGGAGTGGTCGGAGATGCCTCTGGGGAGTAAGCATGCTTCAAGTGCCCTGTGTAGGTCAGTTGCTGGGAGAAAGAAGTAGTCCAATCTGGAGAGCGAGGCGTGAGCCCCCGAGTAGAAGGAGTATTCCCTGATATTAGGGTGGAGTTCTCTCCATACGTCACACAGGCCCATGGCGTTCGTGAATGTTGCAAGTTTGGTAGGCACGCTGGGGTTTCTATTTCGAAGGTGTGAGCGATCCTGGGATATGTCCATGACTTCGTTGAAGTCCCCTCCTATTATCATGATGTTAGAGGTGTCTGCGGTAATCAGGGGGGAAATGTCAGCGAGTAGCGGTGACAACAAAGTGGGCGGTGCGTAAATCGCTAGTAGTGAGACAGAGTGCCCCCAGAGTGTGCCAGCCACATATACATATCTTCCTCCAGTGTCCTGGGTTACTGTGTTCAGGTGGAAGGGGAGATTCTTGTGTATCAGTACCATGACCCCCCCTTGAGCCCATTGTGAAGCCTGCGTGGACTGCGAGTCTATAATTTGTGCGTCTGAATAGGGAGCATTCTGTGCCTGCAAGGTGTGTTTCTGATAGGAAAGCGACGTCCGGTGCGTACCTGTTCAGGTATTGTCCCACCAATCGCCGTTTTATTGCATTGCCGAGGCCATTGACGTTCCAGGTCATACATTTCAGTGTTCTGGTTGTGTTTGTATTACGTGATGTCATATCTATCCGTGGCTAATGGAGTGTGTGCTGCTGATGACGACGCCAGGTACCCGGCAACCGCGCGCCTCCGTGTTATAACCCTCTTATGTGAATTTAGTGTGTTATGTGCTAGACTGGTCCTTCCCCTAACTAAACTCAACAATCCCAACCCAACCCTCCCTATACTTCTCCCAACTAGAAGCATTGGTCGCCCAAACTTTAACACTACCAGCTGTCAACTGGACAGCTTACATAAGACAATCGCAGCCTAAGGCTCAGGTGGTCCCCCTACAAAGTATGACTGGGGGGGGGTGACACCTTTAGCGCTTAACTTGAAACTTACTAGCCGAGGGGGGGGGGCCCTACAAAGTGCGTGTGCGAGACGTTCCCGCAACCGCCACATTCAAGTGTGTGTTACCTTAAGATGGGTATTGCGGTATGTCGCATAAGGTGCCATATTACAGTTCGAGCTTACTGTTGAGTACCGGGGCACTGGATAGAGGTTTAGGCGTGGGTCAGCCACCTATGTCTTCCGGTGGGTCTTGTGCTGGAGGCTGATGGGGCTCGCAGTGTTGGGCAGGCGGGGGCACGCGGTTGCATCCCCCTCTGCTGCGCGAAGACGACCATTCGCCCTCTATATGCTTTTCAGCCCAGCGCCATGCTTCTTTGGGGTCATTAAAGTGGACCGTGGTTCCCTTGTGGTAGATCTTTAATTGTGCGGGAAAGAGCAGCCCATACTTCACTCCCATTGATTGTAGTTGCTTGTTGAGGTGGTCAAATGATGTCTTGCCCTCTGCACTTCCCTAGTGTAGTCAGGGAAAAAGGCGATCCTGGAACCATTAAAGGTAATCGTGCCCTTGGCGCGTGCATGTTAAAGTAATGCGTCTCGGTCCCTGAAGTTTAGAAACTTTGCAATTACTGTGCGTGGGGGAGCCCCAGGCGTTGGTCTGCCGGTGGGCACTCTGTGCGCTCGCTCTATAGAGAGGAACTTGGAGAATGAGTCCGGGTCGAACAGGTCAGCGAGCAGCTGCTCCAAAAACAGTTCCATGCAGGCGCCTTCTGCTTTCTCAGGATACCAAGTGTTCGCACATTATTGCGTCTAGATCTCCCCTCTCCATCTTCAATTCTATCCTCCAGCACCTTGAGCTTGGACGTGACACTCTGGAGTTGTTGTCTCATGTTGTGAATCCCATGTCTTTGAGAGAGATCTTATTATCTGTCTCCACCTCCTCCGAGGACAACGAGTGGAGGTCGGGAGCTTGTGGAGGAGGAATTGTGTATTGGTCCATGCTGCTTTGCGTGGGCAGTCTTCTCGATCTGTCTTTCCCTATGTTTCTTACTGCGCCTAGTGGGTCTGGATTTTGCGCGGAAGTCGCCGTGCAGCAACCGAACTGCGGACTAAGCTGTTACCTCTGTGTTGCGTACTGGCCTGCTCCGGTGTCGGGACTGGTCATGGATTGCCCGCCCAATCCGGCCCCAGTGAGTTCCACCACTTCGGTCCCGGGGGCCACGCACCGTTGTTATCTGCGGGGTGGAGGAGCGTATAATGGCCGCCTCACAGCCTGGCGAGTCCGCTTCGCGCCTTTATCCCCTTCCCACGGCGGATTGTTGGCCAGTTGCCCTGGCCGATGCAAGTGGTGGGGCTGCGGGACTGCTACTCACGTCTGCTCTCCAGTGCCACTCGCCTGTTTCTGAGATGTAGCTTCTTCTTGGGGTGCCCACTCCCTCGCCACAGGCGGTGCAGATGTTGGTCTTGTGTAGTGCAGTTCTCCTGGAATCCTCGATGCAGGCCTCAGGGCCCCGTGCTCTTGGCTGTGAGTGTGCTGCTGTGCTTAGGGCCCCTGCTGTGTCTGGCCTCCCGCAGTCCAATGCTGCCCCAGCCCTGGTTACCCCCCACCAGCGGAGGAGCGTCAGATTCACAGCTTTCCGGTAGGCTGCAAGGCGGTGCGGCACACTGTTCTTGGGGGGGTGCCGTGGGTGTCCTTTGCGCTGGTGTGCTTGCTGCTGTGCTTTGGGACTCTGCCCCGGCCAGCCCCCGGTGGGCACCTCTATTTCTGCTCGTCGCTGACCCTCCTGGCCTGTGGTTGAGTGAGTGCAGCCGGCTGCTCGCGTTCACTCATCCGCCGGCCCGCTCACTACGACGGCAGGCTCACACCCCCCTTCCACTGGCGTGGGCCGCGTATCAAGGCTGCGTCGGCTCGGGGTGTCTTCCCCAGTGGAGTTGCGCAGGATTGTAGTTCTTCCGACAGGCTGGTCAGTTGTTGCATACAAGTCGGAGCTTTGCCTGCCCTCGATGTCGACAGCGGGCAGGCAGCAAGCCGAGTCCCCCTGCCGTACAGCTTCGCTTCTCGGGCACAGAGTTAGCGCTCACTCCCGGTGGCCATCTTGAAGTCGGGCCGGTTGGCGCCCGCTCAGATTTCTTCTCGCCCGTAGCTCTGTGATACAGCCGCGGTTTCAGCTGCTTTCCGGCTCACTTTAGCCCGTGGGGGTCCGACACCCGTCCGGAGTGTTTATGAATATTCTTTCTTAAAGTTACAAGGATCATTCTTCAAAGAAAACATTATTTCAGGTATGCACGACCACGTCTTCAGATAGATTTTTTAACTTCAATTGTCTGCAAGGGTCGGTATTCCTATGGATTAACATGGAGATACTTGCTACTCCGGTCGGAAAAGTATAATTGGTCACAAATGACCTTTCTTTGATTTTATACATTTTTGTAACAAGTTGTGAAAGTCAGCTGCAGACATTCGAAAACGTTTCCCCTTTAATTGGAGACACACAACCACTCCCATAATATTTAAAAGTTCGACAATGGAAAAGGAAAAGCTTTTCTTTATACGCAAGTTTTTTAGATTGCGTTAGAAGTGCGCTTGATACATTTCTATTGTATAAAATAGCTTTCACAATACCAAACGACTTCTACTTGCTTCTGCTCTTACCCAAGCCACTTTAGAGATGGTAACAGTTACTGGCAAGAGTTTAAGAGTGAACCTGAATGCCAAACTTCACTCACCGGCTGCAGGAACAATGCGGTTGTGGGCTGCTTTGACTTCTGCCTCTATGGCTTTGGGCACACTTGGGACCCACACCCTTCTACAGCATGGCTATCTCCGGTCTGGCCACACCAACTTTGAGTCTCCTTCACTCCTCTGTCGCTATGCTTGCTTCTTGCCACGGTCCTCTGGCTTCAACACAGCTCTGCAATCACAGCTACTAGGCGCACCTGGGAAGACCATCACTTTCAGCACGTCTCTCTCAGTGCAGCTACGACAAAGCAGGGTTTGTGAACACAGGACCCTCTCAGAATTTGTAGGTGAAATCTGCTCTCTCTCTCCCCGCGACCCTTAAATGATCACACTTCCTGGTGAACTGCCAGCCTTGTGCTCTGCTACTGCTACTACTGCCACCCTTCCAGCTCCTGCTCCAACTTTTTCTCCAGCTCTTGCTCTGTTCCCCATCCTGCTGCAGCCTTTTATGCTCTTTTGGTGGGGCAACTGATTTCAGGTGCAGGCCATTATTGTTAATTGCCTGACCCTGGCAAATGCCAGTAGGCCTGATTTGCCCGTCCTCCACTTCTACATGCCTCTTCAGCCCTCTTCTTTGTCTCCGTCCCAATGGGAGTCTGGGACATGTAGTTCACTTTATCAAAGTTAGGCTTTCCCAGTTTTTTAAAACATTTTCAGGGCAGATTTTATTTCCTTAATAGTTTTAACAGAGGGGTCATACGTTGTAACTCTATTAGGGGAAGATGTGATAGAGAAGGCAACACGTTTGCTATTCCTTCTAGTGTACCCTTGATATTGAGGAGAGCATGTGATTTTAGGGATAAACCAGATTCCTTCTTTGGGTGTTGCCACCTTAGTTTTAACAGGTGGTTCAGTGATATTAAAATGGCAATAAGCCATAACCTCTTCTGTCATGGTGGTTAGAATATTCCTTTCAGGGGAAAAGTACTGCGTCTCATCCCACAGATTCTCCACACTACCTGGGCCCTGTCTCCACCCAGGTGATCCTCCCACATTACACCACCCCCAGGTTTGGGATCAGGAAGCGCCTGCCCTCGCCAGGCCACCTAGGAGTAGACCTTATGCAGGGTTTTACGGAGGGAGAGAAGACATGGATTACCAAGTCAAAACAACCCATTATGCAGCATATTTGTCTGTAGGATTAGGCTAAACGCCATAGCACCTACATGCAGGTCTAAACATTACATTCTACTATAGTCACCTACCTAGCTGAGCTGTCTTACCTCTGCTTTCTGCTTTTGTATCCCCCTTCTTCCAGTTGTTCTGTGTCAAACTTGTGTGGCGCCCATCTTGGACTATGCAGCTTTGGGGCACGTTCTTGCACTACCTCCTATTTCTGCTCCATAAAATATGTACACATTTCCCCCGTCTTTCATTGCTTCTGTTATACCATCGGTACCTCGAACTAAATTCAATTCAAATATGACATCAGCCGCACTACCCCTTCATACCGGCCATCCTCAGAATGCTTCTTTACTTCTTATGACCGCTTTGGGGTGTGCTCCCATGGTTTACTCTAGGTGGAGGGTGCCTCTACAGGAAACTCTCTAAATGTCACGGAAATGATGGTGCTGAGGTTGTCCTCATTACAATCATTAAACGGTTGCCATCGTAACAAAAATTACCTCCCTTTGTTAACAAGGGACCTTCCATTTGGGCACAAACACGGCAGGCAGTAAATGCAAAACTTGTTCTACCTACATCTTTCACTTTGAGCCGTGAACAGCTGTAACTTACTAATTAAATAAACAATCTGGGTCTACCTTATTCCCTGCTTTCGTGAACTGGTTAGATTGCCTCTTGACACGCGGTATGTGCAAGGTCTGCATATACGCAGGATTAACCAATGTTACGGTACCAAGAGCTCATTCCTACGTCCGATGACGAAATGGTAGCCAGAGGGCCATATTCCAACTTCATAGACGTCATCAAGCAGTTTTATTTTTTAACATCCACTCTTGATTTGTCTTCAGACCCAGTACAGTGCCCTTGCAGAAGAAATAATACAATGTCATCCTGGTGGGCAGCCCCTTCTTCAACAAAGACTGGACTCCAACTACGTGTGCTCCTTAAAGAAACAAAACATGGTACCAGCATAACAGCCATTAAAATAAGCAAGTAGAGAGGCAGCTTCGGGAGGAATTGAAAACAAATTGCTGCAGAAGGTAGCCCAAGAATAGCCAAATTGTACGTGAAATAGCCCCAAACAGCCAAGTAAGACAAAAGACTACGCAGCTGGGAAATGGAAAGCCCGGCCGACTTGCTTCTTACAAAGCTGCTGATTGGAGAAAATCTTGTGCAGGAACTCCTCATTCAGTAGTACTGCAGGCAAGTTTGGAAAAATACATATTAGTGAGTTGGACCTTTCATTCCGTGGCATTGCTGGTTGCTATGCCAACCAGACATTCTCAGTTCAGAACACTGACTCCCTCCCTCTCTTTTGTAACAATGGTTTTGGCAATTTTGTGACTTGTGCAACAGACATTCACCAGACCAAAAAGAGGGCTTCAAATGGCGCCTTCTTTCATCCATCCCTTTTCCACAAGTTATGTAGAGATGTTTTAGCATCTCTGCACTCTCTTTACACAACCTTACAACCACAACTCATGCTTTACTTTCGAGGCTTTGGTGTGCCCTTTTTATTTAACTGATATGATGTAAAGTGTTCTATATGAATATTTAGAACATTAAGAACCTCCAGCATTTCCCAAAAACAGAAAAGTAATCATTTCCCCTTCTTAACTAGCTCCAACAGGACACAACAGAGACAGTAGATGTGTACTGACCTTTCTAAGGAGGTCCTGTCATAAGGCAGGGGGTAGGCACAGAAATAGTCATGACTGCACATGCCTCTCAGGTGAAAGATCTTGAGCCATGGAGGCATAGAACGAGAGTTTATGGCATTCGGCTGCAGTGATCTATGCACACTACAGTGCACATGTGGCAGCCTGTGCACTACTGATTCTCAGACAGTCTACACGGACCATGGTAGAACGCGTACAATGTTGGCATGTCACAATCTGAGCCACTGCTCAGACTTCAAATGCACCCCCAATTATTCCCCAGTGTTTGGTTCCGGGGCATAATCAAACCGTGGAGGCAGTGTCCGGTCTTGTCTGGTCGTGATAGGAAAGGACTTCTAGACCATGTAGTGAAGACCCACCCACGGGAAGATTTCCCCTTAAACCCAAATAAGCAAAACCAAGCGAGCATCCAGGAGCAAATCCACAGGGACAACCCAGGTTCAAAATCCACAGGAAGGAAAATGTCCAAATCGCCAAAGCCAAGAGAAGTCCAAAAAACAGACCACCAAGTAAACCAGGGTCAAAAAGCCACAGGAACAAGACGGAACAAAAAAGGCACTGCTCACAGGAATCATGATATTTAATAGTGCGGGCATCTACTGTTAGCAGAGTTTTATTGAAAGGGAAGCACAGACTTTCGGCATCCTCACGCTCCCTTTGCGTCAGTCAGTGTGGTGATGTCATCACAGTGCCGTCATAGCGGCTGTGATGACGTGTTGGGCAATCGGATGCAGCACTTCATGGTATTCCAAGGATGCTGCCACCATCGCCATAGCAATCGCCATGTGCCAGCATTACGTGCTGCGGGTGCGTCAGGCAGCGTCCTGACAGGCAGTTGCAGATTTTATCAGCAGTAAACCCCAGAACCCTTTAACCCCTTCGAGTACACTCACACATTTCTCTAACACTCATGCCAGCTCCATCCCATCAAATCATTTAAAATTGGGCCCTGGCCTTCTAAGTATTTGGAGTCTCCCACAAGCACCAGGTCACAGCTAGGAGCCTCACTGTTATAGCTGATTCTCAACCCTCACCTTTCTAAATACACAGGTGCACTCTCACAGGGACTCTAGTCCAAAGAGAAGGATTAATCCCCTATATAAACCAAAGCACCCACTCAGTTTGGGTGAGTATTTGGAGGAAGGAGGTTGGAGAGTGGATATGTAGCTGGGGAAGGACGTTTTGAGCAAATGGCTAAGCACAGAGAGTATGCAGATGAGGTTGGATGAGAGGTTGGAGACAATAGGGTGAGAAGGTGGTGATTGGTGACATGAAGGAGATGTAATAGCACCATCAGGAGGTTGGTGAAGAAGACAAGGTGGTTAGTGGAAGAGACTGGGGGGTTTGTGGAACAGAAGTGGGGTTTGGTAGAGAAGATGAGTAGGTTGGCGGATATCATAAGCGGTTTGCAGGAAAGGGGAAACATCAGGTGGAGGTTTTTGAAGTGTGTAGAGAACAGGAGGTTGGTTGGGAAGATGGAGAGGCTGGTGGAATAGACCTGGAGGAGCTGGATGGAACTCAGGAAGAGATATGCAACCATAAACTGGTGGTCAACAGGGGATTCGTAGCTCTGCAAAGGTTAGTAAGAAGGGTTTGGTGAGGAGGCTGTAAACAAGAAGTGTAGGGAGGGTGAACAGAGAGGGTAAAGAGGAAGACAAAGAACAATGTAGTTGTGGTAATGGATAAATAGCAGGTTCTTGCAGGATATTAGGAAGAGTGGCAGCAGGAAATCCCATTATTGGCAAGTGTGGGAAAGTTTCAGTTGGCCCAGTCAGCTCGAGCCAGAGGTATGAGTTGGGACGAGGAATGAGCACCAGGCAGAGTATGTACAGGAGGATCAGTGAGGCAAGTAGCAGCATGAGACCAAAACCTAGGAATACCAGGTTAGATGGGTTTGGGACACCACCTCTAAGGAGATGAAGAGACCCTTTGCCATTGCTCCACATGCCTCCAGAGGATCAACTCTGCTCAAAAGGAAATCCTGAGATCCCATCTAAGGAGAGGAGAGTGAGAACCACCAAGACATTATGACGAAGGGTTTGGGTACCTGAAAAATGCTGAACGGACCATTGATGAGAAGAAAGGTTCAGGAACAATGGAAACCCTAAACAAATAGTGATTCAGACACTCTCATGGGGGACGTGTAAAACGCTGCCTAGCCAAAACCAATGAGAGATTAAGCCTCTTGTTTCAAAGACCTGAGATTACGAGTCGTTTTACTTTCCTGTTTATTATTTTGACCCATCATGTATCAGTAAACCAAATAAAAAGAACAGCTAAACACATCTGTTGCTTGGTATACTTCTTGATCCCCCTCATCTCCTGACACTTGTGAGTTGGCGAAACTCCCTGCAGTCCTATATGAGGGGTTTGCAACAGATGATGGGGTTGACCCAGCTGCTACTGGATATGGGTCTAAAGGATAATTGGAGAGAGCCTCATCGGAGCAGAGTCCCCATCAAAGAGAGTGTACATGATTATTTTCCTGAGTCTGTGTTGCGTTGCCATCTGGACTACATTGTCCAGCAATCAGTGGAGTGGGGAGAGAAGGTGTGCTTTCCTTGTGGGTAAGGTACAGTGTAGCTCACACACACACACCAGGAGGACCCGAAGAGATGGTAACTTTCTTACCAGGGTAGCCCAGCTTGTCTTTCAACTATACACAGGACTTCAGTTCCCTGACCACTGCATGCAGGAACAAATGGTGCAGTGGACCAAAACAACAATACTCTATGATGGGAAGACCGTGGAACGCTGTAGAGCTGCTAAACTCAATCCGGGGAATTTCAAGATGGCGCTGCAGATGCTAATACTATCTTGCTGTTCCAATCAAACCCTATAAGGATCAATTGCTCTATGAACCAATCTCTTCCCTCAACCAATAATCACGTAATGAGCATGGTTAGTAGGAATGGCAAATTCTAGGGGTTAACACAAGAGCCCATGGGGAAAAACTGTCAATGTTAGCCTTAAAAAATACCCCACAGCCTTATTGTTACAAAAGAGTATGGGAAGGTCAGTTCAGTGTCTTGAACCCGGGGGCAGCAGACATACATGCTGGAGCTACCTTTACAAGAGGAAGCTGTTGGAGAGAGAAGACTCTGAGGACTGTTGTTTATACATTTGCAGTCTCAAATACAATTGATAGAGAATTGGTCTTTGTTTTTATTTTGGTAAAGGTAATTTGGGTGCTGCTTGGTGGTGACTAGTAACACTCGGACTGCCGAGTGTGTCACAATTTATGAAGAACAGAATTTTCAAGTCACCTTCTAGCGCACCTGAAGTTAACGCTAACTCTAGGTTAAATGATGTTCCAAAAATCATGTTTGTTGTATCATGAGGCTTTTTTATTCCAAAAATTATCCTCCAAAAATTGTTCTTAAATCTTAGTGCCCTCTACACGTGTTTCACCAAATCTATTGGCTCTTCAGGAGGGATTTATAACAGAAAATTCAATTCAAATTCATTGATTAGATATAAACATGCGTAATGATTAAATATTTGCTTTCATTTGGAAAGCTTGGCCCATGTTTAGATTCCAAATAAGTTTGACATTGGAGTGGTCTTGGTAACGTGTGTGTTTGGGGTTTCCCCTGTGCTGTTTTACCCCAATAGGAGTTTCTTTAAAGTCTTTCGATTGAGACTTGAGAGCTTCTGAAAATCGTCCTCTTTCCTTGTTTCTTCAACAACAAGGAAAGAGGACGATTTTCAGAATTTATTGGGGTAAAACAGCATAGGGGAAACCCCAAACACACACGTTACAAAGACCACTCCAATTTCAAACTAATTTGGAATCTAAACATGGGCCAAGCATTCTAAATGAATGCAAATATTTAATCATTAGGCATGTTTATATCTAATCAATGAATTTGAATTGAATTATCTGTTATAAATCCCTCCTGATGAGCCAATAGATTTGGTGAAACATGTGTAGAGGGCACTATTTAAGAACAATTTTTGGAGGATCATTTTTGGAATAAAAAAGCCTCATGATACAACAAACATGATTTTTGAAACATCATTTAACCTATAGTTAGCGTTAACTTCAGGTGCGCTAGAAGGTGACTTGAAAATTCTGTTCTCTGAGGACTGTTGCTTGGTGGAGGCTGTGCAAGCATGGGGAGGCTAAATTGAGAGGTGGAGTGCTGCCAAGCCCTAGAAGCATTAAGGCTGACTAGAATGGCCTAACGGCCCCCCTCAAGCCCCTGTGGTGAATTGGAAAGCCAGAGACAAAGGAAGGCCAGAGAAAAGGACCCTGAATGAGGTGGGGGAAAATGCCCATTAAATCCAAGGTCCAGGATGGACCTATTGTGAAACCTCAAACCCAAGGTCCAATGGCACCCTGTGGTGAATCCTCAAACCCAAGGTCCAGATGGGACCTGTTGTGAATCCAGAAAACCAAGATCATCTTTTGTGCCTCCTGAGAGGCCCAAGGTGCAGGAGGAACCTGCTGTGAATCATGAGAAGCATAATGTCTAGGAGAGACCTACTGTGAAACTGAGCAACCTAAGGTTTAGGAGAGTCCTCCTGAGAATCCTGAAGACCAGAGAGAAGCCCATCAGTGAATATTGCAAGGCCTGGAAGAGGCCTAACAAGTGATGGGGGGTGAACACCTGGGAGAGGTCTTGGGACACAATGTGAAAACAGAGCGGCGGAGGTAACATCTAGACTGAGTATGTCCTGAAGGAGCCTTCCAAGGAACAGTCAATTGTTTTGGTTATGATTAGCAAAGGGCTGGGCATTTATAGTTTAGGGTTTTTTAAGTCATGCCGTGGCCAAATCTTGAAACATTGTTTTTTAGCTTGGGATAGCACTGATGCTAAAGACTCATAAGACTAGGTTTGAAGACTTTCTGTTAGCTACATCATTTAAAAGTGTGCTTTTTTGGCGTGGGGTATCTCAGGAGGGACAAGGACTTACAGTTTTAGAGTTTCTTCTAGATCCCTTAGGCATTTTCCCAATCCACATCCTAATTAACCTGACACTGAATAATGATCTGTTGACACTGAATAAAGATCTGTTGAACCACACTTTGAGCGTGACGTGTATCATTGCCTGAAGTTCCCCACATATGGTGCCAGGATTAGGATTTGAACACCTAATAAATCATCCAACCCATATAGCTTAAAACATAATGACGTGGAAGAATTATCTTTTATAACTGGCCTGAGATTACTTTCTCTCTAAAGATACTAATACTCCTATGCATGGAGTCCTCCCCTCTTTCAGCCACGGGAGGAATAGCTATAATGTTGATAGTGTTCAGGACTATGTTATACAAAGGAGAGAAAAGCTGCTAATTGAGTCTGACCTGCAACTAAATATGCACACTAACTGCTGTTCCTAACTTACTTCACCAGCCAGTACTGAAGGGCCTGCCAGTTGCAAACTCTAACTACTGTTCTCCCACTGAGCAGTCAGAGCAATCTAGTAATACTGTTCGTCAATATGTCTTCATCATACAGATGAAGTAGTGGCCCAACTACATTATGTTCTCTCCAGTCTCAAGAGAGTCCAAGAACAATATTGTGAGACCTGTCAGGGACAGGAGCCCCCAGGCCCTGGGGAGAAGCAGGAACACTTTGGCATCCAAAATGCCCTGAAGTGGGAGCAGTAATATTCTGGGGAAGAAGCTGATAGCCCACACAAGCTAACCCCAGAACATCTGCTGTCAAACGTCCCTGAGTAAATGTTCGAGCCCCCTGTAGACGTACCCCACAACTCAGTAGATAACGTTTTGGTAACCCCATGGAGAGGGAGAACTGTGTAACTCTACAGGAGGTGACAATGTATACCTAACCATCCGAAAATTGTTTCCATGAGCCAGAAAACGTGTCTCGTCTGATTTTGGCCATCAGAAAATATTTGCTTGAGTCTGAGGTACCAACGCCAGGCCATAAAGTGCTGCTGTCTCATGACTTGCACACCAGAAGGTGTGCACATGATGTTCATGATCCCCGGGAAGAATGCCAAAACCCTGAGATACATGTGCAACCAAAATTGAGGAGTCAGCGTATCAGGGTTTAGGGGAGACGGAAGAAACGGTTGGGCAGGCGGACACTTATTATGCAGAGATTAGAAGCCTTACACCATCAGCGGCAAACAGAAAACACCTTTCTATACCTGCTGCAGAAATCTCTGGCTGTTACAGGGTAAATTGGGAGTGTCTTAAGAGTGAGGTGTGTAGAAAACCTGTTCATAGACCAAAGCCTGATCGTTCCCAAGAGGTTAGACGTGGTAGAAGAGTGCATCCAAAAGGAGGAGCCCCTCGCTGAACCTAATAGTACAACAACCCTGTTACTCCTGTGGTCTATTGGAAAACATTACATGGTACTGTCCCCTAAACAGACAGGGAGAGCAGATGGGAATGGTATTATGTCCCCCTGATCCAGGAAAAAGAAAATGTTATGGAAGTGGATAAACCCTGGACAAGGGGCAAACAAGGGAAGGGCGGAAGAAAAGGAAGAGGAAGATTTTCAGGATGCCTCTAAGCCACTTCCATCGGCATGGAGAAGAGATTGCAGTTCCAATAAAAATGTACCACTGAGATGTAGATTCACGCCATTTGTCCTGAGCTCCTACCTCCTGATTATTCTTTTGGCTGACGGAGGGTCCAGACCCTTCGTGCTTCCATGGGTACTGGAGAAGATATCCCTCCACTGAGATCATGATTAAGATTGGGAAGAGATCATGGAAGATTAACACTGCTGTGTTGCTGGAGTTACCCACAGACCTGCTACTGGGAACCAGTTTCCCAAGGTTCTAACATTGGATGAACTACCAGCTTTCCAAGGAGAATTTAATCTACCCATGACAGGCTGGAGAGAAGCAAGTTGAAAGATCACAAGCATGGATGACCAGTCCTCAGAATGTTCTATAGGGGATTTCAGAATTACAAATAATTTGGGCATGAGCTGTCAGAAATGTGAACATCGTTCACAAAGCATTAATGCAGGGAGAACATCCTAGATTGAGTTTGTACCATAAGACCTATGGGGAGCCCAAATGGGGCTAGTTATTGCTGTCAAATGCATGTGATATCTGAAAGGTTAAAGGAAACTTTAAGGAAAAGAGTTAAGTGTTTTAAAAGATATAGGGCTTCAACACGAGTTTGGCGGTAGCCCTTAAATCCGGCGGTAGCGCTGTTACTGCTGGATTTAAGGGTCCGCCAAATCACGGCTTCGGCTGATTTCCCCCGAGCTCTAAGCTGGGGGGAAATCTGCCGAGATTTTGCCGATTTTCGGCGCTTTTACCGCCGGCTGGAAATCTGCCGGCGGTAAAAGCGCGATGGGGAATGGGGAATTCCCGAATGGGCTCAGTGGGGAATGGGGATTTCCTGTTCCGCCACACCCGTGTTCCGGCGCTAACAGCGACGGTGGGTTTGCAGGTAGGGCTAATAATGCCAGCGCTATTAGCGCCAGCGTTACCACCCAACTCATGATGAGGCCCATAGTCCTTAATCTAGCTACTTACATGGTTATCAGATGTTTCCACAAAAGTGATTCATTGAGCCGTCTGGTCTTTGTGTGGAAAAAATCTTTTTGCTTTTTTGCCACCAAAGATATATTTCCTCATATTGCTTTTTGGCATTCAAGGGGTATATTTCTATTTTGACTTACTTGGTGTGTCGAAGGTATTTATGCAGGCGTCCTCTCCTGCTATGGATATGCATGTTTCTACATGGCTGGTACCTCTGGGTGGCTGGAAAGGGCATAAACCACTGCATGGTTTTAATGCGTGCTACTTCTCAAGAAATGTTTTTTTTTTTTTATCTCTTGCTCTCAGATTGCCAACATCTTGGACAGCCACGCTGCTACGCTGAACCGCAAGTCTGAGCGGGAGGTCTTCTTCATGAACACGCAGAGCATAGTGCAGCTGGTTCAGAGGTGAGCAACAGTGACCAGTGCCTGGTTCTTAGGGCTATATGTTTCCAATGTGCATTATTACATGTGTAGCTGATTCAGGACCAGCACTTGCATTTGATGCCTGGATGGCCATGTTGGTACATGGGGCTGGGGTGGGAACAGCCAACGGTCTTGGGAGAGCTTTAGTTTTAGATGCTGTATAAATCAAAACCATTTTAAGCATGTGTAAGAAAAACGTTTGCCATGATATTAACACCAATGTTAACCCGGGAGGATAGCTCAGGGGAAACGCGTTTGTCTTGGAAGCAAGACAACGGGTTGTATACTAATTGACCTTTTCACAATTGACCTCTGGAGAACTGACCTCGGGAGAATATACCTAATTTAGAAGGTCAATTAGGACATATATGCGGGGGAAACCCCCCTGCAACCCCCTGCCCAATCCAAAACACCCTGCAACCCCCCACCCAATATCCTTATATTATTTCTAATCCAAAACCAACCCAATACATATGTAAAATAACTAAAATAAAATAAAGGTCAATTGTGCAGAACGTCAATTAGGACCACTATAATTAGGTCAATTGTGCAAAAGGTCAATTGTAAAAGGTCAATTTGGATAATACCAGACAACGCATAGCAACTCAGGTTTGAATCCCGGTCTCATGCTTAGAAACTGGTCTCCGGTATTAAGTGCGTTATAAAAGAACAATTATAATTATAGAAGAACAATTATAATGTTAAAATAAGAAGAAATGTAAACATGAACTATCACTTCATCAGCATCATTGTATGTAAATATGGGTCAGACGTTTACATTCCCTATTATGAGAGAATGGAAAACATGTAATATGAGCCAATGAGCATCAGTGACATGCAGGGCAGTCAAATTACCTGCATGATAGTAGTTAGACAGAGCAGCAATGAACAGCACATTAATGTTAATGTTATAGGTATTTATATAGCGCAATGTCACCAACGGAGTTGGTCTCCAGGTGCTCAGGCGGATCTGTAAACAGAGGTGGGGTTGGGTTAGTGGGTGAAGAGGACATAGGAAAGTGAGAGGTGGTGTCCTGTTGGCAGCTTCAGTTCGGCTTTCACTGTGCGCTGAGCTTGCGTGTGAATATAGGATCGAAACGAGTCCTTGTGTGCTGTTGTTGCTATCTGTGTTGATTGTTTGTTGTTGCGGTGTGGTGAAGTCCGTGCGGTTTGCTGTGAGAGAAGTGGTTGTGTGGGTTTTTTGTGCGAGTATGATAACTGTATACATAAAGCAGAACTATAAGGATTAAGAGACCCACAACCCACTAACCAAAACCTCAAACTTCTGCATACTGTATGCAGAAGTTTGAGGTTTTGGTTAGTGGATTGTGGGTCTCTTAATCCTTATAGTTCTGCTTTATGTATCCGGTTATCATACTGGGTAGGTGTATTCTTCCTCTTTCTTTCTAGACTGTCTAGTTTCTAGGGCGGTGGCATGGCTGGTTCCCAGCTAATTTATTTGAGTTTAGTACACTTGGATGGGTGTGCATTGTCCCCTAGCTTGACATTGGTGTTATATTGTCGTGCTCCGCTCCTTCCTATCTATCTACTGTCAGTGTTCCATTGCTGCCTGGCCAAAGTGTTAATGCTAGGTCATAACTTGCCTTCCTTCCTGATTGATCGGTGGGTGTTCTTTGATATTATTCTAGGTGGTCGATCTACAATTCATAAGTGGATATGTTGTTGGTCGGTATATCCTTACTTCTATTAAGGGTTAAGGGTTTAGGGAGTAGGGAATAGGTTCCTCTCTCAGCCTAGTTTCGCTGCGTATGCCCCTATGGGTATTATTTCTGGTTATGGAGTGAAGATGCAGTATTTGAGGAGTTTCCTGAATTGTAGGTGATCTCTTGTGTTCTGTATGTTCTTTGGTAGTTCGTTCCAGGTTTTCGGTGTGAGTTGAGAGGAGGAGGATCCTCTGAATTTTCTTTTGATGTATGATTTGGGTTCCAAACGGATGTCGCTACTGGATCTGAGTGGCCCTGTCACGTGATGTACATTTATTTGTCTTCTAAGGAACTCTGCGCCATGGTCATGGATTGTTCTGCGCGTTATGCACGTTGATTCTAACTTGATCCGCTGTTTGATGGGTAGCCAGGGCAGCTTTTTCAGCGCTGGTGTGATGTGTTCTCTTTGAGGTAGTTTAAGAAGCAGTCTGGCCGCCACATTTTGTATGCAAGAAATAGGGCCACCACCGAGGGAGCAAAATGTGGAATGAGAAACACTTGGTGGCCAGTAAAAGTGTCGGGAAGGACTGGGAACAAGGCAGGGTGCTCATTAATGGGGGCAGCATGACCAGCATTTGAAGCACTGACTAGTGAATAAATCTGCATAATCAATGAATGTGGCAGGGTGACCCTGTAATGGAGGTAGAGTAACCATGAGTGAAACATGGCAGCTAGTCAGTAAGTCGGGGTGAACAGTGAATGACCCAGTGTGATCGATGAGTAAGTAAAGCGGCAAGCTGAGCACTGATTGGGGCAGGCTGAACGCCGAATGGGGCGGGCTGATCATTCAATAGGATAGACAGCACAGTCATTGGGGCAGTGAGACCAGTGAATGGGCAGGCTAAGGGGTGAAACAGCAAGTAGTGACTAATGCAGTATAACAAGTTAATGGCTTCTCATTTCAGGAAGATGTGAAGCAAATGTATGTATGTTAACATTTCAGGGAGATAATGGGTCATACTATTTTATTCCAGCAAGTTGATGTAGAACTGATTCACTGAATGAGTTGGTGTATTATACATATCAAAGCATGGGATTCTTTCAGGCAGTAGTGTGCAGTGGGCACAATGTTGAATCTCTGGCACTTCTTTTTATCATTCTGTTATTGAAGGCCAATTGTCTGTGGATTTCTCCTGAGTGTCTTTAAAATGGCAGGATAGAAGATCAGCCTTTTTCAAAACAAATATTCTATATCAAATGCATAAACAATGCTTCGGGCTCTGTGGTCGCATTAGCAGGAGTTATTTTGGGAAACATTTGTGTATGGTAGAATGACGTGGTTAGGTTAGGGGGAGGGAGGGCGATGTCACTGTAGTTTGCAATACTGATGGTTTATAGGTAGGATATTGGAGGAGTTAGACAAGCTTGAATGGCTGGGTCTGTGTTACGGGGTTTTCGTTATGGTAGTAAGCGGTGTCAAGCTTATGACCAGCATAGGATATAGCTTGATGGAGAAGTTAGCTGCACATTGTATTAGTTTTGTATGCCATTCTTTATGCTTCGCCTATTGATGCTTTAATTGAAGGTGGTTCGAGATTTATATCTGCTATATTGTTTTCTCTTTCTTCTGTACTTTGGCAGTTAATATTTCAATACAATCTGATTGGAAAAATTGCAGATGGGTCTTGAGTTTTGCCCTGAAAGCGATATACTTGGAGACAAATCTTCTTTTGGGAGGTTAGGCCAGAGGCAGGATTAGATTGTTAAGAAACGCCTATCCCTTTGGATCTTGCATGTCAATTTTAGGATTAGCAGGCGGTTGGTGTGTGGGAGCATAGGACTGGTGGGTCGGTGCTGAGATCTTTTCTTGTAGGCAGTCTGGTGTTGAGCCTTCAATGTATTAGTATGTAAAACACAAGCTCTTGTACACTGGAGGCCCTTGTATACTTTTGTCTCTGCTGGTCTCTGGCTGGACTTTTATGAAGGCCAAGATGACTCTGGATTTTATATCTGATGGGCATGGACGCCTGGGCAGTAGTCCATTCTTGAGTTCACGAGTTGTGATAAATGTAACCAATTATTTTCTGTACACCACTTGCTGTTAGGTTGATAGTGCTGTTAAGAACGACACTCTTGTTGCCCAACTCTGTGGTGCTTATTTGAATGAGTTAGGATGGTTGGTGGAAAGGCTTATTTTGTTTGCTGGAATGTTAAACGGTGACTTTTCAGGTTACACACATGTTTCCTCAGCAGACAACGCCTTAACCAGACAAGCTAATCTGGCAGCTATGTACACATACATCAATTGGATATGGATATACATAATGTCCATTGGGTATAAATGATCAGCTCTCTTTTCTTCGTGTAACCCAAGGGCAGGATGCAGCCTCTCAGCTGTGTTTGGAGGTCCCTTGTTATGTACAAGTAATTAGTTCACTTTTCTGGACTCACGGGTTGGGTCGTCACTGAAGCAAAGGCATGATCCATAAGACAGTGTGGCCAATTTTAGGAGTGGGGGTTTGTGAACCACTGCGCTTGATTTCATGTGTCCCTTAAAGGAGAAGGACTTCTTGGGCTTTTTTGAAGTAAATATTCTTGCTTCTTGTGCTTAGTGCTAATATTGTCCTATTGTGCTAATATGTGCTAATATTCTCCCTCTATCTAGGTGTCTGAAATCGAGGTGCTGATTTTGTACCTTCGGTTTGCGCCCACATACTAGGCGTTTAGCCCCTCTATCCAAGGTGCTGCAAATCTAGCTATTAGGGAATCTATTGCTGTACAATCCTACAGGGCTTTCACTTCCTATGTCTGGGTGTCCCACATCTAGCTGCTTATACTGTGTTTACTGATCTTGCATTTACTGTTGTGCCCAGACCACCGACGGCCTGCCTTTGGGAGATCTGATCTAATCGCTGCTCCTTCAGTTCAGGTAGCCCCAATCTAGCCTTAGTGACTGCGGTGTCTTTGACTTAAGTGCCTCGGCCCAAGAACCTTACTGACCCAAGCGCTCAGAGAAGCTGTTTGGCGCTCCAAACATTGCCTCTCCCCTTGCCCCATTCCCTTACGTTTCAGCATATCCCCCCTCACGCCCTCTCTCTCCCCCCAGACACTGCTGAGAATGGCCCACTCCCCATTCCCACACACTGCCCAACTTCCAACTCTCAAGCCAGAGGATCTCTCTGGTGTACCAATCAACACAACACCCCTGCCACTATTGCAGCACCAGCGCCTCCACACACAAACTACTCGTCCGGACTTGCCGCCCCCATCCTACTTCGCCCCTGCCAAAACCCCCAAGACACCCGCACCTCACACCATAACAAACCAACCGTAAGTGGGGAGCACTGTTGACACCAATAACCTTGACCCACGCCCGCAACCCATAACCTCCTCTGACCTGCCCCACTCCACCGCAAGCCCCACTCACCCATGAAACCCAAGAGTCCCCTAAACAGCCTCCCACCATGCCCAACACCCATGGTAACCGGTCATCTCCTTGACAGCACCATCCCACTCGCACCACCCCCCACCCCCACCCCTGACACCAGAGTTTTCACCCATCCATCCTCTTCACCTGCGAAGCCCTCACCCCTACCCCTCACATGCCCCTCCCACTGATCCTCAGCACCCCCTCTTCCACCATCCCTAGACACCCCATTTCAACTCTCTCAGCATGACGCACCTTGCTCTTTCTAGAACCATTGCTTCATCTCTCTTACCCTCTCTCCCCCTTACCCTCTCTCGCACACCTCTTGCATCCAAAAGCTCAAAACTCAGATACTATGACCGCCCCTCACCCTCCACTCTTCATGCCTTGCCAAACCTACCTCGGTCCAAGCTTGCCGCCATCCACAGCACTGCTGTCATGCCATCCCCACCAGCCAACCCCCAACTCTCCCTCTTCAAACACGGCCTCTCGCCCAATTCTCCCAAACCCACGACTCCTTCCAGGCACGAACCACACTCAACAACTTGTCTGACCACACACACCACACGAACAGCACCTGCCACTCACCCTCCTAACCCCGTTCACCCCCCTTCATCTCACGCAGGGCAGCCAACACCCGCTCTCTTCCTGCTCCCCTTCCACCACACCCACTCACCGCCCCCACAAAGAATACCTCTGACCGGCTCCACCACTACTGCCCCTCAGTCCGCCTCAGTCACCACCTCTCAGCTTGTCACAAAGTCCCGCCTTCCCCATCCGCCCACGAGCAACAGGAGAACCTCCACATCCCATCAGATCACCTACCTCCTTTTCAGTGCCCGCTGCATGGCCGAAAACAGACACAGTATCTTTGACCTCCTATCCACTGACAATCCTGATCTTCTCTTCATCACAGAAACCTGGTTCTCCAACAACTTTGAACCGGTCGTGCACAAGGCCTTCCCTGCCCCTTACTCACTCATCTCCCACAACAGACCCTCCAGAGGTGGCAGAGTAGCGATCCTCCATAAACATCTCTCCATCTCACTCACTGAAACCCAGCCATGCACAGCTAACTGTGAATCGCTTCTAGTCAGACTCTCTCTGATGCCCACTCTCATAGTTTCCTACTCATCTACAGGCCACCTGGATATGACAGACTTTTTGCCAACAGTCTCTGCGATCCACTAGTAACTACACTGATCAACCACCCAGCGCTCCCACTACTGGGGGATTTTAACATCTGGTTTGATGAGCCCAACAACTCCATGACCCAACCCTTAGTTGTTGACAGTCTAGAGGCACTCAACCTCTCCCAGCATACAACAGTCCCCACCCACACTTGCGGTCACACCCTCGACGCTATCTTCAGCTCCTCCGACCTCATCTCTGTATTCAGTCCCACACCCCTCATCTCGACAGACCATTCAGCCATTCCTTTCTCTGTAGGCACGCTGCACCCTGCCCCTTCACATGACCACAAATGCTGGAACATGGTCAAGATCCTCGCTGACTTGGCTGAAGCCCTGCTACGCACCTTACCAGCACACCAGACCCGGACAGACCCATAGCGATCAAATCCTTTGACTCCTGGCTTAAAGAATCACTTCTTCCCCTAACCCCTCCCGCCCTTATGCCACCCACATAGGACTATCCCCAAAGGGTTTGCGCTGCACTTAAAGATTTTAAAAAGCCAAAACCACTCCCTCGAACGCAAATGGCGTGCTTCCAAAACCCCTCACAGAAAGTCTGCGTTCGCCCTCCATCACCGTAACTACAAATCTGAGATCCGAAAGGCCAAAAAAGCCTACTACAATAAAAGAATCCTGAACTGCAGCAGCAGCAGCAAAGAGCTGCACAGGATAATCGCAGAATTTGTGAAGCCTGCATGCACCAGTCCCCCGACCACGTCCACGCAAAAGCTCTGCGACTCCCTCTCTCAACACTTCCACAACACAGCACTGGACAGGATGTCCAGCCTTGATGCCAAACTATCCATCCCCTCTTCCCTGCCCAACTCCCGCTCCTCTCATTTCCACTGTTGCGACCCCCGCAATGCCATCTTCCAATGCCATCTCGAGCGAGGAGTTCCTCAAACTTCTGTCCAGCAGCAGAGCCTCTGGGTCCCCCCTCCCGCTCTCCTCCACCTGCGCAGGTGAACAAGCAAGGGCCATACTCAACAACTCCCTTATCCCTGGCATCTTCTCAGAACCTTTCAAAGTAGCGCATGTCAAACCACTTCTCAGAAAAGCATCTTTCCATCCCCTCCAGCCAATGAACTACAGGCCCATCTCCAACCATTTCTCAGAATCTAACAACCTACTCGACCCCGCTCAATCAGGGTTCTGACCACGCCACGAAACAGAAACCACTCTGATCTTGATCTGGGATGACCTCAAATCTGACCTCGCAGATTCTGAGGGATGCGCAGCACCGGTCCTCCTGGATCTCTCAGCGGCCTTTGACACCATTAATCACTCAATCCTCCTAGAGCGACTCCACTCCCTAGGAATCTGAGACTTGGCACTCAACTGGATTACCTCTTTCCTCAACAACAGGAAACAGATCACCTTCCTCCCCCCCTTTTCTCTTGACTGCCCGCCCAGTGAACACTGGTGTACCCAAGGAGCCTGCCTCTCTGCTCTCCTTTTCAACCTCCGACTCCCTCCCAGGGATCATCCGGGCACACAACCTCACCCGCTATAACTACGCAGACGATACCCAATTATCCTGAGAATTCCAAAAACAAGCATCTGTCCACGACCCGACCTAGCAGCTTGCCTCATTGGTATAGACCAATGGATGACAAGAAACAACCTCCTTCTGAACCCTGGAAAAACAGAGATCATGGTGTGCGGCAACGTAGCTCTACTCCCGCAAACACTCCCATGGCCCCTCTGCCTCGGCACTCCCCTGCCTACCTCAAACATAGTTAAAAACCTTGGCTGCACAATGGACTCAGGCCTAACCCTGTCCCACCAGATCAATAATGTATCCAAATCATGTCACTACCACCTCAGACTCCTGAGACGCATCTTCCCTTAGCTCACCTACCCCAACAGGCTGGCTGCCAATATATCCATTGTCATCTCCAACTATAATATGCAAACTCCATTTATCTGGGCCCACCGGCCTATCAACCTAACAAACTCCTAAGAGCGCAAAACGCAGCTGCCAGGCTCCTTCTAGCACTGGGACGAAGAGACCGCAGCTCGCCTGCTCTCCACACCTTTCACTGTCTCCCTATTGGACAAAGGGCCACTTTCAAAATCCTATGCATCACCCACCGAGCAGTACACAAGACCGGCCTGACATACCTACAAGAAAAGATTATACCCTATCGCCCATCACGCCCCCTAAGATCCAGCTCGCCATGCCTACTAATGATTCCTGGCTCCAATTGAACAAGGATTGGAGGGTCAGCCTTCTCTACCTTGCCACCAACACTGTGGAACTCACTGCCTCCCCACATTCGACACAACCAGGACTATATGGCCTTCTGTAAAGCATTAAAAACCTGGCTTTTTCCCTAAACATTGAAAGGGACCTTTTAGAACCACTGAAACACTCCACCAAAGGCCAGAATTCGGCTTATAAGCCACTACCTCAAAATAACAACTGTTGGCCCAGAAGCCGACAATAATGATACCATCACGGAAATAGCAAGTCAAGGCCAGAAAGCCAGCTTTAGCGACCAACAGGCCCTAGGACATGCAGCTGCTGACTCTCCCCACCTTTGCCTGACTACAAAGGCCACAACTAATCGTATGCTTTGACCTGGCATGCTCACCTCCACCAGACTTGACATACCCCATGCTCTAAGACCACAGGATGCCTCTCTGTATATATCATCCTGGAGACCATAGCGTGGCAGCACCCATAACTAAACCTAGCTGCTATCTTCCCATAAGGAAGCACAGCACTATCCCCCCAGGAGATGCAATCCACTGCCATACTGTCAAATCCGCAGACTCTGTACCGTCACACTACCAAGCACAATCAGCATCACTAATCCCAATTGCGACTGGGCATGCCCTTACCAAATTTACCCATCAGGATTTAATTTGCAAAACCACAGTCGCAGGCCTCCCTAGTTATTCAACCACAATCTGCCAACCAGTGTCATGCTCTAGCTACCAGGGATCTACCCACAGAGCCACTACTGCAGAGCCTGAAAATACAATAGCAATGACAAGAACAAAACATTATCGTAGAATATCCAACATGAACCCAACAACCCAACCCAAAATACCCACAGCGACCTTAAAAATGGGCCTTCCAAGTACAATTACAAAACATCTCGAAAAGGACCGCCCATAGCCATATACCCATCCCGTTATGGCCACTGGCCTGTGAGAATCAGCACTAAGCTGAAAGAAAACATCAATGCAGAATATCTCAAGAAGAGTCCAACAACCAAACTCAAAATCCATAAAGGGACCAAACCTGAAACAAAACATCTCTGCAGAATATCCAAAGAGGCAGCCAAAACCCGACTCAAAATCCCTGCACGGACCCTGAAAATAGGCCTCCAAGCATAAACCACAGAGCGTCTCGGAAGGGACTGCCCATCCAAAATAATGATACCCTCACCGACCAGGAGCCACCGACTGATAACTGCAGACAGTCATTCATACCATTATGCTCACTCTCCTCTTCACATCAACAAACAATAGAACGCAGCTACATCCCTCGATCAATTCGGCCTAGCTGCGCACATACCTACATCGCTCATAAAACACCTCAACAGCCTGGTAGAGCGCAGCTATAAGCCACGAAAAAATCGGCCTAGCGGCACACATATTCTCCCAAACATACCTCACGGCAGCGAGAATGCAGACTCGGAAACCACCCTCCTTGCTGCACACATTACACTGATCTCTCACATCCACCGCACCACACTTAGCATTAGAATGAAGCCAACCCGCGAAAACCACCCTGGTTGCTCACATACCAAATGCACCCAAGCACTATATGCTACACTACTCTTTAAACTGAAATGGACATCGGTTCCTGAGGGCTTTAAACCAACAGCGCTTTGAGATCGTACAAAAAGCGCTACACAAATGCACCATAACATAAATGTACAGCATTTTGTCCATTTCCAAATGCTTCCAATCGACAGATAAGGAGACGTAAGGCACAAAATAATGTGCGTAATATAACTCCCAGAGGGAAGCTCGAGTTTTGAACTTATGTCTTGCTGTCTCATTCCACATCTTAAACTCTTTTCCCACAAAGTCCTCTATTAAAAGCGTGATAAAAAAATCTGTTTAACTTAAGTTTATTTTTGTCGCTCTGGGTTTCTGTGGCAGGTATCGCAGCGGTATTCGAGGTCACATGAAGGCTGTGGTGATGGATTTGCTCCGACAGTACCTGAAGGTGGAGACTCAGTTCCAGCATGGTAAGGCTTCCCCAGAGTCTGCTTACTTTCCGCTCTGCCAAGGGCAGTATAGCTAGTGCAACAGGCACTGGGTGGGGGGTCGCCTGGCTAGGAGTAGAGGCTGGGTAGCTGGATTCTTAATGATCTCTGCAAGCCATATATGCGTGACTGAACCTCGATTTGAGCAGTGGACCACAAAGCGTGGCCACCTTTCTGCAAGGGTATTAGCCTATTTGATCGTATACAATCGATCGAATGGTACATTTGACCGAATTCATCCAGTACCATTCAATCGATTTATAAAACACACCGAACATGTGGTGTGGTGGTTGCGGGGGGTGTCTCCCTCTCCCCACGTTCGGTATTTTTGTCCTGGGGTTTGCGGGGGTGTCACCCGCTTCCTCAACATGGGAGGCAGAGTACGGGGGGGAAAAGAAGAAAAAGGGACCCTGCAACATTGGATCCGACCCGTGTTAGAGGGACAGATCTGACGCTGCAGGTTTGCAGGGGACCTGGAGGAGAGCAAGCGGGTAAGTAGGGTAGGGTAAGGTGAGTGGGGGTGGGCGCATTTGGATGGAATGTGAAGAGGGATTGGGGTTGTTTCTTGGTCTGATAATTGTTCGAATGCTAACAGATTTATTTCGAACAGTTCGCCGCGAACAATTATCAGATGAATAAACAACCCCAAACCTTCTATGAGCACATGCAGGATGACTAGAGGCGCATTTGTGTGATCCAGACACATGGAGGATGCTTGAACACCTATGTTAGCACAAATGCAGAGCACGCTACCTCCAAGACCCTCTTCCTCATCACAATACTTACTCTATGAAGGCGTCCTGCCATCCGACAGAACCCTTTCCTAATTTTTTTTACTAGCCCCTCTGTCCCCCGTAGCCCGGGATATCAAGCACTTAATCTCTCCCATAATTCTCCTGCCTATACCAATGGGCTCTCTGTGATCAAATCACGGGGGAGGGAGAGGATGGTGGTGGGCTTTACCGCCAAAATAAATAGGTCAAGTTTGGGGAGGTTGAATTTTAGCAATTGTATAAAAGGTAGTGTGGCAAGTCAGAAGAAGGACACAGACTCTCTGTGAGGATATAAGCAAAATGTTTTATTAAATGAACACTATAAGGCCTAATTTTCCCTATTTCTATCGGTGGCCCCTACCTATGTTAATGACTAAGGTGCTTGCTCGTCAGCTATGAATATCCAAAAAATTAAGTCTGCTTTCCAAAAACTATCTTAACTGACCCTACCACTATGAAAACTAACTTGGGACAGGGGAATGCCTCCCTTCTCCTGAGAGTACTTCTAGTACCAGTCTATATCAGTCGCGTTAGTAAGCAATCCGTAAACAGTCTATCATGACTTCTTGTACTAGTCTCTTTAATTCTTCACAAGTCTTACTGAGTGTCCCCTCCCCTTTCATGATGTCCTTTGTGGTTCTCTTAGAAGACCTTTTTTTCGTACTGTTGGCCTCAACGTATCCTTGTAAGTGATTATTACTTTGAGGGTCTTTCCCTCTTGGGTAATTATAATTCAACTTGTTTTGGTATTTGATTTTGTCTGTGGCTCAGTTGTTTATCTCCTCTAAACTCTGAGTTATATCTTTGTTCCTCTGTGTTGTATGTTCTTCTTGTATAAGGCATTGCGTTACTCTACCCTTTTCCCATGATTTTATAATCCACTGATCTTCTCTCTCCTTCCCCTGCTTTTCGATAATTCTCTCTTATATCATCAGGTTTTTAATTAATTTGTTTCCAGATTAACTCTGTTTTGTAGTCTGTACTGAGATGGGTTGCTGGTGATGCATAACGATTGCCCCACGGTGTCCTGTTGCTCCAGTTCTCCCTGTTACCTTCCTTCTTGAAGGAGAACGTCTTCGGAAGCTTTTTTCTTCTGAGACTTGCTCTCGGGTCATAGACCGCCATCACCTGCTCTCTGCAGTATTTATCTCCACACGTTCACTCGTTTCTTTGTAGTGTCCCGGTGCTTCAATGAGGGACCTGACACTGTGTGCCTCATTACTGGCGGTGATCCTGGCAATGGTTTTTGGACCAGCGTTCCACCATGGATTTTCCATTGTGGTCTTGCCGCCACCTTCTGGCGGGCTCCTGCCCGTTTCTCTCTTCTCTGGTTTGCCGTATGTCTGGTGTCCCGCTCTGTGATATTGAGCGAGTTTGAAACAGGAGTGTTTCATGGTTTCTGTCTTCTCAATGTCATACGTAGCTTGGGAGCTTCCCAGGCCTACTTAAGTGTTCCTCTCTCTTGTCTCGTTGCCTTCTCTCCAAGGGCATGTTAATAAATGTACTTGTCCCAGTGAATTGCATAGATTGATTTAAAGGGACATGTTTCTCTTTCATCGGATAAGGACGTCTGTTGGCTGTTTCTTTGTCCCAGTCTTGATATTTCATATTTTCTGTTATTTTTGAGAATCCCATATAAGCCACAGTATGTATAGCTTTAGGGAGTTACTCTCTTGAACAGGAGTACTTGTCCTTTAAGGGGTAGTCTCACCTGGTGAGGTCCCAATTGCCTCTACCCTTAAGTAGGGTATTGCAGAGTGGGCTCACCTCCCTAGCCTCACACGAGGGGGCTTGCCCTTGATTCGTCATATCAGATATTCATTTGAAAGCCGGCCTTTATACATGGTACACCCACTGCAGAAATCTTAATATCCGCATTGGAATTCTCTCTTCGCCTCTTACGGTGGAACACATGGGATTTATAATCGATTGCTGTGATGATGAACTTTAGGCTTGGCCTCCTTAAACGTGTACAGCATTCTGGAAACAGTACATGGAAAGGTGTATTGCTCTAAAACATTGTAACATGAATTAAACCTAAATAGCATAAGACTATCCCCAGTTCATTGCAGTTATTAATATAATTTGCAACTGTTATATTGAAGCTACATATAGGAGTCTGCACCTCTTGCCTACTGACAGCCCCTGCTGCAGAGATGTCGGTGCCAGACACTCTTTCGCGCCCAATGCCTCCCTACTGCATCTAGTTAATGTACCTGCCGCTACTTCCAATCTACCATTGTAAGGAGACCCTCTGAGATTCTGCAGTCGGCCATTTCTGCTTGTGCACAGTTTTTTGGGTATAGCTCCCCTCCCTATCCAAGGGAATATTAACAAAATCATCTTTTCATATAAACAGAGTAACTTCAAAGCCCCTTACCCCCCGCGCTCCCTTTCGGGACACAGCATAGCCCCACTTAGTTTGCGGTCCCATCGAAAGGTCTGAATATCATGGAAAATAATGCACTGTGGTGAGATTTGCTCTCTTTTGATCTGGGGTTAACCCTTTAACTGCCCTGGGTATTTCCCCCCAGTGCCAGGGCCTTTTTTGGTGATTTCGGTATATGGCCATTCAATGGCTTGTAACTTTTTTGTTACATGAGGTATCTCGGCCAAATTTGGCTCCTTTAACACCAGGAATCCTAGGTTGCTGTAGGGGGGTGAGAGAAAATAAGCAAAAAGGGCGAAAATGTTGGGTTTTTTCAAAAAATCCCAATAAAATGATGTACAAAGAAGCCTGTGGTTTTTTCCTTGTAAGAGCTAGGAACAAATGGTTTGCTGTGCTGAGTTCGCCAATTTCCTGGCTTTCAAGAACAGGTTGAGTGGAAATTATTTTGATGTGGTTATCAACCGTTTTGTGAGAGGTAGGCGATTTTGGCCATTTTTGCCAATTGGACATGCATGGACGGAATGGAAGAAAAGGGTAGGAAAGCCGAATTGGAGGACAGAAAGGCATATATTTCTGAAAAGTAGACAAAATTCCAAGTTTAGGAAGGGGTGATTTGCGTAGGTCAGGCAACAACTAGGTAGGGGAAACTGCCATAGATTGGGGGAAAAGCGGGAAAATGAGCGAAAAAAAAGGTATGTGTTGGACATGGTTGGCTTGGTACGGCAATGGCTTCTATGAATTTTGAGAAAAGCAATGCTCTGCTACATTTCCCCGACTCTTGCAGTTGGGAGAGCACACATTTTTTGTAGTGTTTTACAAAACAAGCAATACCACAAGCCAAACACTGAGCCATGGTAGACAGGAGTTTTACGCTCACGGCCTGAACAGACGCACTTAGCATGTGTAAATCGGGAAAACCAATGTGGTGATGAACGGCAAGCATACATTTTTTGAAAGAGTAGAGGTACACCTTTTCAAGGGTAGGTGACTTGTGCAGGTTTAAAAAGAGTATGGTGCCTAAAGCAGCGACTAAATGTAGGTCACATTTGGGAAATGAAAGGGTTGTGTGACAAAGGGCAGCAGCAAATGGGTCAAAACGTTATGAAAACCACACAAATATAACACATGGCCTACCGTCCCGCGTTCCCACAGGTGTCCCGATGAAAACGGTACCTCACATGTGTGGGTGCACTTTCCTGCCCGCCAAAGGGAAAGCCTAAAACACAAGTAAACCAAAGTCTGTTTTCACACCTGAATTTGAGACGCTCTGCCGACCGGCACACCATACAGATATGGGCCTCGGGTGTCCAAGCCACCAAGGAAAACAGGGAACCCCATGCATTTCCGAAAAGAGGACACCCGTGGGAATTCGCAGAGGTATGATATGCCCAAATCGCCCTAGAATGTATTACCCAGACACCCCCACAAAGTCCGAAATGTGGGAGAAAAAATGCATTTTCCGCATATTTCGCTCGCCTCACCCATCGAAACACGCCCCCAACAACACATGGCCTACCGTCCCGCGTACCCACAGGTGTCCCAATGAAAATGGTACCTGGCATGTGTGGGTGCACCTGCCTGGCCGCCAAGGGGAAAGCCTAAAACACAAGTAACCCCAAGTCTGTTTTCACACCTGAATTTGAGACGCTCTGCCGACCGGCACAACATACAGATATGGGCCTTCGGGTGTTCAAGCCACCAAGCAAAACAGGGAACCCCATGCATTTCCGAAAAGAGGACACCCATGGGAATCTGCAAAGGTATGATTTGTGCACATCGCCCCAGAATTTATTTCCCAGACACCCCTGCCTCACCCAACTATTGCGACAACAAATGGCCCTTTCATTGTGAGACCTTCGGCCACAGCTCCAGGACCACTGGTGACCTTGGGGGCACTCAACTAAAAAGGCTGAGAGGCACCCAAGGGCACACATATCAACCAAAGTCCTCCTATCTCTCTGCCTGGCCAGCGCTACAGCTTTCCCCTCCAGGAAGGGATGGGGACCCTGCCGAGGCACCCTGCACCTACTGCTGAACTTGGGGGAGAAAACACCCACATGGGAGAAGGGCGGCCAAGGACAGTGACATCACCCCCCTGACTGTCCTGCCCCTCTAGCTACCCTGCGTTACTGCTTTGCCCCCTGCAAGAGAATGGGGCGGGAAGGTGTTGGAATTGGACCACAGAAACGGTGACCGTTGCTAAATAAGGAATGAGCTCTGTATCAAGTGTGCATTGCATGCTCAGAAGAAATGACCGCCTGCATTACTACCAGACAAAGTTTTTGCAAAATTGTAGCTAATTATGTTTAGCAGCCACCTTCCTCAATGCAAGGCACACCCATCACTGCCCCCAGGACCTCCCCACTACCCATTCCCACCCACACCACTGACACTGCAGCCACAGATGCTCCCACCACAGTAACCATCCATCCCCACCTTAATATATCTATCCACAAAAGTAACATATGCAGTAATTACATAAGCCAGCAAAAGCTTTCCAGTAGCCACAACTGCAAAGGAAACAAAAAAGAATTACATTCAGTACTTAGCCTACCAATAACACATTCACACTGTCTGCCCGCTATCTGTAAACTTTTCGATTCCTTCCACCAGATAGATAGCATATCCGAGTCATCTACCACCACGGAAGGCTAGACTACACACTGATAGGAAATGGGAATAAGACCAATGAGCGTATGGCAATCCCCAGCACCAACAAAAGCTAGTATGGATGGCTTAGTGGCAAACAGCCCTCCAAGGGGAACAGCACTGTTCAGCTGGTCTGGGGAGCATTTGTGCACTACCCCAGAAAGTGTGTCCCTGGCCACCCCAATACCTCCCCAGAGCACCCACTCCTGTTCACTCCACCAACGCTACAGGCCCAGTTCCCACCCACCCAGTACCTATCTGCCCTCCGCATACTATACAATGTTGCAATAACCAAAAGTCGATACGTACGTAACAAGGGAGAAGCTTGACGTGCACAAAACCTGTAAAAGGAAGAAAAAAAAGAAGAAAAAAAAACATAAATTATCTGTGTCAGCCCAGCCAAATACCAAACCACCCAAACAGGCCCTCCATTGAATTGGGCAATAGGTTGTAGGCACCCTGGGGCCAGATTGATATATGGCATTTATAATGCACCTATACAAGTGTTTCAAGGCGTACAGAGCCAAGGGTGGGGGAACAAAGGGAGAACAGACAACAATCCTACTAGGCCAGGTATCATTCAAATGGCCCACTAACGTGCCCATCTGCGTCAAGCAAAGTTTAGTAAACAAAGAAAACAATTGAAAATGCTCGCCTGCACTTTGGGGGGGTCTGAGGGGCACCCTACACGCCGGGTAATTTTCTAATGTAATGGGGGGTGACCCTCTACCCCCCCACACCAAATGCAGGGGAGGGCATCTCATTCAGCCTCCCCCTTGGGGCAGATAAGAGGGGGGCATCTCATGCAGCCCTCCTTGGGGTCAGATGCCCCTTCCTAAGACCAGATATCTGCCCCCAGGGAGGGCTACAAGGGGTGCCCCCATTTCCCCTTGGGGTGAGTGGGAGAGGCCCACCCCCTTTTCTGTAAAATATATCCCTGGTGGCTAGTGCCCCCCCCACTCCCACCCAAAATTCCCTTTTTGTTTTTGTGCTTTTCGTTTATTTTGCCTCCTTCCCTGGGGGCAGATGATCAGCCATCTGCCCCCAGGGTTGTACAAATATGTGCCCTCATGCTTTGGGAGCCAGGGGGGGCGAGGGCTTACCGTAAGCAGCCCCCACCCCTCCCATTCAAAGACATCCCTGTGGTCTAGTGTGCATAGCGGCCCGCGCATCGCGCGCCCTGCGCCCGATCCGCGGGCTGCCATGCTGTCACACAGGGTGTCCTTAGAAAGGGGAGAATCTCCCCTTTCCAAGGACACCATTTCCGAAAAAAATCCCTGGTGGCTAGGGCCCCCAAACCTCCTCCCCCTTCCCATCACGTTTTTTTCCCCCTTTTTGTATTATTATTTTGTTGCCCCCTTCCCTGGGGGCAGATGATCAGCCATCTGCCCCCAGGGTTGTACACATATGTGCCCCCATGCTTTGGGGGCGGAGGGGGAAGAGGGCTGCTTACTGTAAGCAGCTCCCCTCCCCTTCTCACGTCACAAACAAATCCCTGGTGTCTAGTGGTCATTGCTGGTCAGGGATCGAGTGCTCTGCAAATGGTGTCTTTGGAAAGGGGAGAATCTCTGCCCCCAGGGGTCACCACAGCCGTGGCGCCATGCTTTGGGGGCTTGGGGGAGAAGGGGCCGCTTACCTAGTAAGCAGCCCCCCTCTCCCCGCTCCCAAAACAGATCCCTGGTGGTCTAGTGGGCATTACTGCCCGCGGAGCGAGCTCTGCGCCTGATCCGCGGGCAGCAAGGCTGTCACTCTAGGTATCGTTGGGAGAGTGTGATAGTGTGGGGCTAGGGTGGAGTCCTACTCTGAATACTTACCAGTAATCTTAATTACTCCTTAATTACTCCTAGTCCTACTCTTCCTACTCTTCCTACTCTTCCTCCTCACAGTACTTACCTCATCAGGCCCCCGCCTCCGACACAGGACCTTCTTCTATTTCTTTAAATCCCTATAACTCCTCCCCCACATCCACGTCACTCAATTTCATATTAGCAAGCCAGAGCATGGGACCTTCCCCGCAGGGAGGGTGAGGAGGGTCGTCAGTACTGTGACGAGGAAAAGTAGGACTAGGAGTAATGAAGATTACTGGTAAGTAATCAGAGCAGTACCTCCACGTCCACTCTTCCTCGTCCCAGTACTTATCTCATGAGGTATACCAGAGCAGCAACGGGGAAAAGGTCCCAATGTGACTCAGAGCCAAAAACAGTGCAGCAAAACACACACCCACAATAACTCTCAATTCACATCCCCACAGACAAAACTCCAACCCTGAAGGGAACCAACCCCAGAGTGGGAGAAACTCAACCCATAGCGGTTGATGAAAGTGCTTAGACCAGCCCAGGCGGCAGCCATACAAATCTCTTGTAGAGAAACCCTCCTTGCATCGGTTGAGGAAGCCGCCAAACCCGTGGTGGACCACCACTGAACGTGAGCAGGCACAGGCAGGCCAGAAGCCACATAGGCCATGGAGACCTCAACACGAAACCACCGGCAAATGGAAACCACAGATGCCTTACGCCCAGCCCCAGCTGGACCAAACGCAATCAGAAGACTATCAGATCTGCGGAAAAGAGCAAACCTAGCCAAATACTCCAACACTGCCTGCCGGACATCAATGTTATGCCAAGCCACCTCCTCTGGCGTTTTCACATCATGAAAGAAGGCAGGGAGAACCAGATCCTGAGAGGTGTGAAAACAGAGAAACAACCTTAGGGAGAAACTTCGGACCACACCTCAGCACCAACGAGTCCGGCAGCACCCTCAGGAAAAGAGGGTGACATAACAGAGCCCCAATCTCCCCAAGTCTACGGGCAGAAGTGATGGAAATAAGAAAGGCAGATTTCAGTCTAAGATGTTTGATATCAATCTCGGAAATGGGCTGAAAAGGAGGCCCTTGAAGGAACCGTAAGACAAGAGGGAGATCCCAAGGGGGAAGCCCTTTAAAGGTACAAGGACGGGAAGAAGAAAAAGCCCGGAGCAACTTCCCCACCAACACCTCCCCATCCAAGTGACCATCAGAGTCCCCCAAAAGGAATTTAATGGAAGCCCACTGAGAGCGAGGCATGGAAAAACCACCAGGCCCTTGTCAAAACCCCTCCTGGAGGAATTGAAGGATGGTAGGGAGACCAGAGCGCAGGGGAGGGATCTCAGACCTCCCATACCAGTTTCGGAAATGGCCCCAATGCCTGCCGTACGCCTTCAGAGTGGAGGGTCTAAGAGCATTCATTATGGACTCGACTATGGACCTGAGAACACCTGAAATATCAGCCGAGATCGTGCAATAGCCACACTGCCCATTGCATCCGGCGGACTTCCAACCGCAGATTCCCTTGAAGGGGACACAACCACTTCGGAACCAGCCAAGGTTCCTGGGACCGAAGCTCCAACTGAGAGGGGAACCAACTCCGGCGGGACCAGAACGGAGCTAACAACAACACAGTCACCCTGGACACTCTGATGCACCGAACCACCCGGGGCAAAAGGGGAATAGGCGGAAAGGCATAAAGGAAACCCCAAGGCCACTGTACAGAGAGGGCATCCACCCCCAAACCCTCCTCGGCCTGAAACTGAGAGCAGAAGAGGGGAACTTTTGCTGAGGCCGGGAATGCAAACAGCTCTAGAACAGGGGTACCCAATCTGACACAAGACCTGGGACGACAGGACCAGTTCCGCAGAGGAGTGAAACCGGCATCTGAGAAGATCTGCTCGAACATTGTCCACCCCCCCTGATATGTGAGGCCACCAGAGACACCAGATGCGATTCCTCCCAGGTGCCTATCGGAGCTGCCAGAGCATTCAATGAGTGGCTGGAACCTCTTTGGCGGTTGACATATGCCAAGGCCGTTGTATTGTGGGTTCATATCAAAACCGCCCGACCGTCTAGCAACTCCTCGAAGTACACCAGATCTCGGAGAATGGCACACAACTCTCGCCAATTGGATGATCAAAGGCTCTCCCCAGATCTCACAACCCTTGAGCTGAGAGGACCCCCAATGTAGACCCCCCAACCCATTCCGCTGGCGTCGGTAGTAAGAGAGTCCACAGGAGGAAGGACCATGGGCACCTCAGCCTGTAGATTTGGAACCCCCAGCCACCATAGCAGGGGCACCTGCAGCTCTGGAGACACTAAAATCAAAGCTTCAAAAGCTGCGACGTCGGGAGCCATTGGGAGAGAGGATAAAACACCATGGGATGTAACTGAAGACGGGCCCACGGAACTAGAAAACACACAAGACGCCACGTGCCCCATAACTTCAGCAACAGGCGAGCCGAGACAGACTGCCTTTTGAGAACCTTGCCCAGAACAGCCAGCAAGCGACGGACCCTCTCTAGGGACAGGAACACCCTCTCCATCCGCGGGCAAACCAGTGCCCCAATGAAAACTAGATCCTGAGAAGGCTCCAGCTCAGACTTCTGCCAGTTCACTATAAAACCCCAGTCCCGCAATGCCTGGCAGACTAAAGGGAGATGAGGCAGGACAGCTTGCCGACAGGACTCCTCGACCAACCAATCGTCCAGGTAGAGAAAAAATCTGCACTCCCTGCAGATGCAAATGCACCACCAGGGGAGTCACCAGCATGAAGAACACTCCGGGAGCCGATCACACTCCAGATGGGAGTACTCGGAACTGAAAACGCTGTGATCTCATCCAATCCCCCCTGCACGACATCCAGAGTATGCTCTGCAAAGACTCCACCTTGAAGCGTTCGGCCCAGACGAAGCAGTGCTTGGCCTTGAGCCACATAAGCAGTTGACACAACCTAGAAGGCATAGGGACCAGGAACACCCGTAAGTAGAAAACTTGACCTTGAACAGGAAGAGGAACCCAGAACAACAATTCGTAGAGAACGCATCCCATGGCCAACTACTTGGTCTGTGAGCTGGGTACCAAAGTCCTAACCATGCTAACCTGGAGAGGAGGAGACAGGAACGGCAACTGATAAACCCCCCCCCCCCGCCGGAAGGAGCCCAGTACCCAGGAAGCCAAACCCCACCGGTCCCATACACCTCTGAGAAGATAGAGACGAGGAGCCAGGGGAAACCGCCAGTCACTGCATTTGCACCAGAGGAAAATCACAACGTTGAAGCAGGCCTGCGCCGCAATATAACAGCATGCTTGTCAGCCCACAAAAAGATCGGACCTATCAAAAGGAAGATATAGGACAGCCCGGTAGTCCAGCAGACCATGGCCGCCTCAGCCGACAGAGGAGCCACCAGGCTGGTGTGAACACGCAAAGTACTGTCACCAATCTGGGCAATGCAAGCCGTCCCGGCCTGCAGACACAAAGGCAACCCCATACCTGGGGTATGCCTATACCGGAAAACTCACAGAAGGGACAGCCCCCTCCACCGGCACCAGGGGCTCCGAGAACCCCTTTAAGCACAGACATGTGCCACAATCTGCCATATTACTTCCACATTTCTGAGAGGAGGCGTGAAAGCAACACGTCGGCACCGGAGGACCTAGGCCCTAAAAGAAGAGACACTGGGAACCCCTTGCATGGCCGTTACTTCCATGATGCATTAGCAGTTTCCATAATTCCATGCCGGACAGGGGAAAACAAATCCATCTCCTTGGTCCCTCCCCCGCGCAGTTCAGAGGAAGAAGACAGGACAAGGTGCCTGTGTCCATGGCTAGCACAGACACAAACACACCACTAACTCTCCACCTGTATACACAGCACAGGACTTAGAGGTGGCTTGAGCCCTGCATCATGTAGCTGGTAGCCCCATTCTCTACCAGTCGAGCCAATGGGTACCCCTCCAGAAGGCACCAACCAAGAGGGAAAAACCAAACAAAACAATCCCCTAGGCAACACTGCATCAAACAGGAGGCATGTCGTTGCACGGCCCCAACTGCAGGAGAATCAGGGCACAAACATTCACAAAGCCCCCAACTCCTTATCGCATCCCACCGTGATGTCCTTGCACCGGCCTACAAACTTGCAAATCGCAACCGGGCGAGGCACCTGCCTCCGTAAGGCACACCAAGGAGCCGGCATGAATGGGACACCAAGATGGCCGTACCAGAAGGAGAGGGGAAAAACAGCAAGCACAGAGCCCCCTCCCCTCTCCTTACCTTCCCCCGGGCCCAGCAGGACCCGGGACACAATGCCCACGCTGCAGTCCGCAGCCCAGCAAAGAAATGAGCGAGCAATCACGCTCATCCGGGACCCCAAGCCCTGCAGGGGGACCAGGAGCAGCGCTGGACCCAAGGGAGCCAAAGGCCCCGCCACAAAGCCCTCCCCAGGGGGCCAGCAATCGGTGCTCCCCAGTGCCCCGCACCGGGAAGAAAAAGTCCAACCTGCCAGAGGCAGGAAAAATTAAACTGAGTGACGTGGGTGTGAGGGAGGAGTCATAGGGATTTAAAGAAATAGAAGAAGGTCCTGTGTCGGAGGCAGGGGCTTCATGAAGTAAGTACTGTTAGGAAAGATTTCGTAATTGTAGGTAATTTTCCTTCCATGTGGCAACCCCTAAACTTTTTGCTGTTGTTTTTCACCTTGTTCTTGACTTTGCCAGAGAAGTGCAGCCTTCTGCCACACTCCTCTGGGCTTTCGCTCCTTTCTTACGGGGAAACTGACATGCCCTTAAGACAGTCAGTACCGGGGAACGCTGTTTCCCGTAGTTTCTTTTATCATGTTGCGGCTTTCGTGCAACATGACACAAGAGGGCACTGTAAGCTAAGTTACAGCTCTCTTGGGTCTCTAGCCTTCTACAGGCCCTAGATACTCGTTTAGGATTGTATCTGATCGGTGCAAGTGATTCAGGGATGGGAATGGTGGCCGCGAGCGCTACCTTGATTGGTCTGGCTCGTCCAGAGGTTATCCTGTTACAAGTAATTAGGTTGGCCTTCTGAACTTCTGCGCCACCAGGACAGAGTTCAGAAATCCGTCTTAACAAATTGGTGTACAGCGGTGGGATACGACTGAAGGTATCCAGTGTTGCGCACGAACTATGGCATTTCAGGTTATTCCAACCAGGACACGTAGTGAACTGTTGTAGTATAACTTTAAAAAGGCCATAGTCCTATCTAGCAGTATGGAAACAAATACCTTGTTAACTTTAAATGCTTCCAAATCAGAAACATTGAAAAAGATGTGTGCGGAGAGAGGTGTTTCCTCTCAAGGCACAAAATTGGAAATGATCCAAAGAATCGTGGCTTGGCAAGAAGCGCAGCTTGACGCTATAACTTCTGAGGACAGTGCGGAAGGAGGTGGGGCTGCTCTCACTGGTAGAACCGACGGTTCTGCCGCTGCACTGATCCATCGCGACCACGAAGACAGGGAGGATGAGATGTCTAAGGTTTCCTCTGCCAGTGCTGATGGGGAGGCTATGCTTGAATTCAAGAAGCAAGAGCTGCGGTTTAGGCAGCAGGAGCTTGAATTCAGCATAGCCAAACTAAAAATCGAACAGGCAGAAAAACAAAAAGACAGGGATCACCAGTTGGAACTGGCCAAACTTCAGGTTGCAAATGGGTCCAAGGGTCCTGGACATGGGTCTGGGGCCTCCTCTCATCCACGGTTTCCGAAAGACCTGCTCAGTGTGTATGAGGAAAGGAATGACATTATGGACTGGCTGAATGCGTTTGAGTATGCATGTGAAGTTTAACAAGTTGACAATGCTGATAAGATTGCCTGGTTACTCAGCAGACTGCCCCATTCTGGCTGTAGTGTCATTATGGAAATGTCGAAGGCTGAGCGAGCTGATTTCGCAATGTTAAAGCAAACTCTCATTTTAAAGTTTGGGAAGACTCCGGCCCAATATTTGAAACGTTTCAGAGAGTATAAGAAAAAGGAAGGTGGTACTTGGGTATCTTATGTCACTGAGTCCTTGAAAAACTTAACTGGCTGGGTCGAAGGTTATAAGGTTTCTACCTTCGAAGGCATGATAAATCTTGTCATGCTGGAACACATTTTTGCATCTTCTTCCCCGGAGCTTAAGCAGCATTTGGCCGATTCGAAGGAGATAGATCCTAAGAAGCTGGCCATTGCAGCCGACTTATGGGTGTCACATCGAGTGTCCCATAAGGACAAAACTCATCCTGGTAAGCAGGAGGAAGGGAAAAAGTCCAAAGATAAGGAGGGTGGAGAATCTGATAAATCTTCTTCTCATAAGGGCCACAAAAAGAAAAATAAGGGTAAGACACAAGAGAACTCACAGGGTAGTGGAGGTCAGCCTCCGAAACAGAACTCTGGTTACAATAAGCCTCCCTATGTAAACCGACCCAATGGATCCTGTTTTGCTTGTGGAGCAACTGACCACGTGAAGGGGGATCCCCGGTGTAAGGTTAGACCTTTGGGGGTCCACTCCGCTAATCTGGCCTTCTCCTCCTACGAGGAAGAAGAGATTACAGGAGCATCCTTCTCCTCAGACTCATTTCCCAGCGGGATAGAGGCTGAGGTAGTTTTAGTTTCCCTGGGTTCCTGGGAGCCTAAAGTCGCAGAGGCTTATGCTAGGATTCCGGATAATACCAAGCACTACTTTAAAGACAGTGTGCTGATCAATGGAGTAGATACTCCAGCTCTTAGGGATAGTGGGTGCAGTCGCACTGTAGTGGATTCTACCCTGGTAGACTCAGAGGATGTTGCCAGAGCTACTCTGATGCCCACTAAGTTGGCTGACGGCCCACTCCATATGTTCCCAGTAATACCTGTAAATCTTACTTTAAATAGTACAGCAGTCAGGATTCCAGTGAGCATTCAGAGAAACGTCCCGGGAAAGGTCTTGTTAGGTAATGATCTCAGAGCTTTAGGGCTCGTAGGAGACACTGCCGAAAGACCCGACACACGGTCTCAAGCACGGGCAGCATTGGCCAAGACCCATACGCCGCCCCAGCCGAAGGGGAAACCCAAGGCGAAAGGAGTCGACAAGTCAAGACGAGGGAAAGAGAATATTCCCCCGAGCTCGCCTACCACTGCGGTGGAGGAAGTTGGTCAATCGCCCGGGCCTGACGAGTTGGTGGCGATGCCTGAAGTATTTGACCCCAACGATCATCCTGAACTAAAAGACTTGTTAGTTGAAGGAGGTCCTGATAGGGACGAATTCAGTAAAGGCCAACGTGAGTACCCATCTCTGGAAGGCCTAAGGAGACAGGCCTGCTCCCAGCTTGAGGGTGAACCTCCTGGGACGCATAGGATTTATTGGGAAGGTGGACTCCTGTATAGTGAGCCCACAGAGTCTACAGAAGGAGACCATAGGAGGTTGGTGGTTCCCCTTGCTGTTAGGCCCTTCCTCCTGCAGTTGGCGCATGAAGTTCCCCTTGCTGGTCACCTTGGTATGAAGAGGACCAAGCAAAGGTTATCCATGCACTTCTACTGGCCCAAGATGGGGGTGTAAGTAGAAAGTCACTGCAGGAGATGTGCCTCTTGCCAGTTGTCTGGTAAGGTTGGCGCGACAATCCAAGCTCCGTTGGTACCGCTCCCAGTTGTGGGGGTACCATTTGAAAGGGTAGGGATCGACATCGTTGGTCCCCTTGACCCGCAAACATCCTCGGGCAATAGGTTTATCCTGGTGCTGGTCGACCATGCAACCAGATATCCTGAGGCCATCCCATTGGAAACTGTAACTGCCAAGTCAGTTGCAAAAGCTTTAGTTGGCATATTTACTAGGGTTGGCTTCCCTAAAGAAGTTGTGTCGGATCGTGGCAGCAACTTTATGTCGAAGTATATGCAGGCTATGTGGAAAGAATGTGGGGTCACCTACAAGTTCTCTTCTGCATACCACCCCCAGACCAATGGTCTGGTGGAACGTTTCAACAGAACGTTAAAGAGCATGATTGGGGCTCTGGAGGAACCTCAGAGAAGAAAATGGGATCTTCTTTTACCATGCTTACTGTTTGCCTACCGAGAGGTACCACAGGAGGGTGTTGGCTTCAGCCCCTTCAAACTTCTGTTCGGTCATCCCGTACGGGGACCCTTAGCCATCGTCAAAGAGGGATGGGAGATGCCCACTCCCCCTGTTACTACCAACGTAGTTGATTATGTGCTAGGGCTCAGAAAACGGATGGTACTTCTGATGGGCTTGGCTAGTGATAAATTGAAGGCAGGACAAGCGCTGGTGAAACATTGGTACGACAGAAAGCTTCCCATATCAACTTTACACCTGGTCAGCAAGTCCTGATCATGAATCCCATAAGGCCTCGAGCTTTACAGGACAAATGGTCAGGCCCTTACACAGTGGTGGAGCCCCTGGGTGAGGTTAACTATTTAGTGGACCTTGGAAGGCCTGGACAGGCTCCAAAAGTGTTTCACGTGAATAGGCTGAAGGCTTTCGTCCCAAGAGTCGAATTCGCAGCACTGTTACTGGCTTCAGATGTTGAGGAAGAGGAGTCTGAACCTCTCCCCGACCTGTTCCAAAGCGGTCCTTCAGATAGCTCCTTTGAGGGTGTCCGAGTGGCCCCTCACCTGACTTCTGATCAGCAGGTTGAGGTGAAAAGTTTGCTTAGGCAGTTTTCCCCCCCTGTTTTCACAGTCGCCTGGTTTGACACCTTGGTACAAACATAACATTGACACAGGAGACAGTGTACCTACCAAAAGTAGGGGATACAGGATATCAGACAAAGTACGGTCTTATATTAAGACCGAGGTCAACAAGATGTTAGACCTTGGGGTGATTGAACCCTCTAGTAGTCATTGGTCCAGCCCTGTGGTTTTGGTTCCAAAGGCAGGCACTTCTGAATTGAGGTTCTGCGTGGATTACAGGGCTCTGAATGCTGTCACCAAGACAAATGCACACCCCTTGCCTCGAACAGATGAGCTGGTGGATACTTTGGGTGCCTCCAAGTACCTCAGCACGTTTGACCTCACTGCTGGCTATTGGCAAATAGCTTTAGCAGAACATGCCAAGGAGAAGACAGCATTTTCTACTCCAGACGGCCTTTACCAATTCCGGGTAATGCCGTTCGGGTTCAAGAATGCACCTGCCACTTTCCAGAGGCTTGTGAATCATGTGTTGAATGGGTTGGACGAATTCTGTCTTGCATATCTGGACGATATAGCAGTTTTCAGTGCCACCTGGGAAGACCATGTGAAACACCTCGGGATTGTGCTCCACGCTCTTCAGAAAGCACACCTGACCATAAAGGCTAGTAAATGCCAGATTGGACAAGGCTCACTGGTTTACCTTGGACATGAAGTAGGTGGAGGGAGGATACAGCCTCTTCCCAGTAAAGTACAAGCAGTACAAGACTGGCCTACCCCCACTATGCAAACCCAAGTGAGAGCCTTCTTAGGACTCACGGGGTATTACCGCAATTTTGTGGCAGACTATGGCACCATAGCTGCCCCTCTGACTGCCCTCACAACTCCGAAGAAACCCAAGAAGGTAACTTGGACCGACGAGTGTGAGAAGGCCTTCAATGGCTTAAAAGACTCCTTGCGCCAGGCCCCTGTCCTCAGGGCCCCTGATTATCAAAGACCTTTTATCGTGCAGACAGACGCCTCTGACACTGGGATAGGAGCTGTACTATCACAAGTAGATGAGAAGGGTAAGGAACACCCTATTGGTTTTATTAGCCGCCATCTTAAGGACAGAGAGCTCACATGGTCCACGGTAGAGAAAGAATGTTTCTCTGTTGTGTGGGCCCTAAGGAAGCTGAAGCCCTACCTCTAGGGGACCCACTTCACTGTGCAAACTGACCATAAGCCCTTAAAGTGGCTAATGAACATGAAGGGGGAGAATCCAAAGTTGCTTAGGTGGTCCATAAATCTACAAGGCTTCGACTTCACTATTGAGCATAGGCCAGGTGTCCAACATAGCAATGCTGATGGGTTGTCCAGAATGTTTAACGACCTGAACAAGAGACTCATCCAGGGGTGGATTAGTTCCCCCTGTCCATAGTCTGGGAGGGGCGAGTGTTAGGAAAGATTTCGTAATTGTAGGTAATTTTCCTTCCATGTGGCAACCCCTAAACTTTTTGCTGTTGTTTTTCACCTTGTTCTTGACTTTGCCAGAGAAGTGCAGCCTTCTGCCGCACTCCTCTGGGCTTTTGCTCCTTTCTTACGGGGAAACTGACATGCCCTTAAGACAGTCAGTACCGGGGAACGCTGTTTCCCGTAGTTTCTTTTATCATGTTGCGGCTTTCGTGCAACATGACACAAGAGGGCACTGTAAGCTAAGTTACAGCTCTCTTGGGTCTCTAGCCTTCTACAGGCCCTAGATACTCGTTTAGGATTGTATCTGATCGGTGCAAGTGATTCAGGGATGGGAATGGTGGCCGCGATCGCTACCTTGATTGGTCTGGCTCGTCCAGAGGTTACCCTGTTCCAAGTAATTAGGTTGGCGTTCTGAACTTCTGCGCCACCAGGACAGAGTTCAGAAATCCGTCTTAACAAGTACTGTGACGAGAAAGAGTGGATGTGGAGGTTATGACAGACGAGTGACATGCTTGTAATGTAAAAAGTATAAAAGGACTAAAATAGCAGCAATGAAATAAACCAACCCGACCGTTCATTCAGCAACGAGAGTGGGATTCTGGCGTTATTTCCAACTTGCTGATTAGTGTAAGCCTAAAGAACATGCTTCTGAATCTAGAAAGGAACGCGGCGCACCTTTTGGCGTGCCTGCAATTTTCAATCGCCCACAATCAAGACATACCAGCTCCTCCTAGTCGTTCAGTGCGGCTGTGCTTAGTCATCTGACCTTTCCAGCAATTTTATCGGCTTAAGTTCAAAATAAACAAAAAAGTCGACCTCATAATATCCGAGGGATGAAAACGGCTGATCGCAGCGGGTGCAGTGTATTAAAGAGGCTCAGTATGGGCACGTTCACGGGCTGTTTGTTTTCTCGAATTCGCCATCCATGAAGACATTTTATGACAGATTTCGAATATGGGAAATTCCGACTCAATTCCAGCCATAGCTTTATAGTAGTAGGGTTCTGGGATGTCTGGCGACTGCCAGAAATGAAGCATTGAAGACAAACGGACTAGGCGTGTGTTGCCATGTTTCCTTTGACCCCAAGATGGCAGTCAAATACCAGATCTCAGATTAAGACTTTTCCCCACAATAAATACCTAAGTGTGCTGATGTTGTGCTCTCTCTTTTCCTGCTCATTGAGACGTTCTCTGATAGCCACATTCCAAATGTTCTTTTTAGAGACTTTTATGAGTCCCAAACAGATCTGCAAACGAGTGTTTGAAATCTTTGAGACGCCTGTTTATTCAGTACTCTTAGTAAGATATTGAAGTTGGAGCGGGGTGGGAAGGGTTAAATACTCACAAAACAATATTTTAGGGTGGGGGCTAAGACGTTTCTGGCGCAGCCTAGGCATCCCAAGGAACTTGTAAAAGATGTGCGGACGAAGATTCTTACGAGGCGTGAAAAGGAATACAATCTATTTTACAGGGTGTGGAATTATTAAGCAGTCAATACAATGAGTCAAATATAAATATTCAAATATAAAAAACGAATTCAAATCGAAATAGAGTGGGTTCGAATCCCTCAGTTCTTTTGGAGGAAGTTGATGATTTATTTGCATTGGTCAATTTTATTAAATCATTGTAATGACAAACACATGTTGTAACTCAAAATGAAGTGATTCTAAACATGGGCGACAGTGGCATCTACTGGTGTTAGAGCAGTATTACTCTCTCATATTTTCACTACATATTTGCCCACTGAAAGCTCTGTGTGCATTCCTGACAGGTTTGTTTTGGAGTACTATAAAGCACTAACATCGGGGCGCAGATCGAGGGTCCACGCGGGTGAACGTGATACTTTGCACTGTGCATTTGACCAATTTACTGCACATTCAGAATTGGGCAAGTTCCCACGGCGTACGGGGGATTCGAACCCTGGTAGCCTGGGGCATAGGTCGGGCCCTTCACCACTACACCATATGAGAAGATGAGAGGACGAACGTAGGAAGGTGTAATGTCACATATTAGAACTGTGCGCTCCAGGGAAAACATTGGCATTGCTTCTATCAGGGCTGCCTGGTGAGAACTGAGGGTCTGGTAGAACGGGGTGGGGAGAGTGGGGGCAGACACACGTTCCCAGGCCACGAGTTTGCATCCACAGCTAGAAGGCCCGGGTCCCCTTCCCCAGGGCGAGTTGGGGGCTGGCCGGCCCCCTTCCCTCACAGCCAAGCCACTGTGCTTCACGCAGCTCGGCACTTATCTCCACAGATCTGGCAGCAGGCCTGGGCACGTGCTTGGATACGCTAACCAACCCTTTGGGACACTGGGAGCTGACTTTAAACCTCAGGGGTAAAGGGCTAATTGCATTACCAGGAAAAGGCCATGCAAAGTGCGGTACTGCAGGGAGCCGACTCGGAGCAGCAGTGGTGGTCGCTAAATCAACAACCTGGTAGAGGTGTAGTCTCATGTTAGTGCGAGGGCAAAGACAGAGCTGGACACCGGGGCACAAGTCAACGACCACACGGCTGGGCGGCTTCCGCTCACTTTTGAAAGGGTGGATGATATCCTCCTTTTGATGTTTGAGGCATTTAAATTATTATTATTTTATTAATGTGTTTTAGTATATAAAATGTAGCACATTTTTTTCCATTCAAGCTTACATAAAATTAATCTAAAATCATATATGGCATCAGTTCATTTATCAAATCATTTAATTCCATTGTTTACAAATCATGACTTTAGATGTTAGTCCTTTACATCATAATAACCCAACAACAAATAAAATAATTCAAATCCTACTAACATTTCTAGTTAAAACATCCTAAGCTGTCACATGTAACCGATTGGCTTATCTTGGCGTCAACAGCATAATATCCATGTGTTGTGCAATGCTCACTGACCCAGACCCGTCTGCCTGCCCCTGTAGTTCATCTAAAACTGTTAACCACACTAAATATAGATCCAAATGCAAGTTTTTGCTTTGTGTGGTACAACATCGACTCCAAAAGGCTGTCGTTTTAATTGTGTCCAAGCAGTGAACATATTCCCCGAAATATTTCATACAGGGAGGAGCCAGGACACTCAGTTAGAACATATTTTTGAGTCTCTAATACCTGAGGATTTCTGCAGATCCCACGCACTCTAGCAACTTTCAAGACCTGGAGTGATCTACCTGTCACTGCAAACACAGGGCAGCGATTTCATCGAAGAAGTAGTATAATGCACCAGAGATGCTTAGGTGGGCAAATGACCAGCTATGACTTCTTGTAGGTGTAGAGTATTTCTGATACTAAACCGTAATTACTTAGAACAGACTAGTGCCAAAACATCTTGCCCCAGCCGCATAGGTGAGTTTTTATTGTACAATTCTTTTTTCAATTCGTGCAACCCTTGTTGCCAGTCATGGACCAACCCAACAATTTGAAATGTTCGACAATCTTGCATTCGTGAGCCAGTTTACATTCGATATTATAGGAAGCAAGCCCCACCTCACAAAGTGAGATTCAACAACCATCTCAGTCTGCAAATATATCAATGCCGGTCTATTCAGAACCATCGATTTTAAGGAAAGCAGCCCAAGTTCCTGCCTAATAATGGCCATCAGCGCACATGGAGGCAGACCCAGCAGCTTTTTCCAAAATGCACCCTCAATACGATGTAACCACTCAAGATCAATCATAGTAAGACTTTCCAATCCATCAATAATGGCAGGAATGAAACACTGTGAATATAGTCGTCTTGCTCCTTCCAAACTAAACCCTCCTGTCCTTGCTACAAACAGATACATCATAGACGTCAATTGGGCTGCCTTCCTTATGCAAGTATTTTTGCATGCTTCATATCCCCTATGGGTTTCCATTTCAACTCCTAGATATGTATACTCTGAAACACACTCAATCATTTCACTCCTAACTATCAGAAGTGGTTGTGCAACTTTTTTGGAAGTGAACAACATTAACTTCGTTTTGCTTCCATTTATAATTAGCGAGTTTAATTCAGCATATTTCCCTAAATCCTTGGCTGCCCGCATTAGCCCAGCAAATGTATGAGCCAGCAATACCAGATCATCTGCATAGGCCAGTACTTGGCATTGTACGTTTCGATCTTTGGAGGGCAACATGCCGATTCAGCCAGTATGCCTGGCATGTCAGCCAAATATAAATTAAAAAGCACAAGGGTCAAGACGCACCCCTGCTTTACCCTAACACCAATGGCGAGGGGAGCTGTTAAGGGTCCCTTACCGTCCAACTTAATCTTAACTCTACCAATGGCATGGAGTCATTTCACAAAGTGCAGAATCCTGGGTGGACATCCAAGAAATTCCAACTTCTCCCACAACCTAACTCAATCCACCAGATCGAAGGCGGGGCTAAAGTCTACGAAGAGAGCAAATATACCAGGTGCCTCCTTCTGTCGTGCTCTCGCCGATAAATTATCCATCAATCTAAGATTGTGTAATGTAGAATATCCGGGACGAAAAACCACACTGAAATCTATCTAATAAACCAGTATTGCACACCCACCCCTGTAGACCCTTTAGTAGAAATGTGGAGGACAACTTCCCTGTACAGACTAACATCGATAATTATCGATATTTGTCGGGGAATAGAGGGGACTCCTTCTCCAACACTGGGATCATAATAGATGTTCGCCAAGATAAAGGTATCCTACCTTCAATGGAGATCTTGGCAAACATTATCTTAAGCAGGGCCAGCCAGAATTCTGGGTCCTGTTTGAGAATGACATTGGCTAATCCATCGGGCTTAGGCAGCCTTGAAGATTTTAATCTACCAATACTGTATTTTAGGTCCTCCTCATCAAATTAAAAAAATTGATCACTTATCCCGACATAAGCCATATTTTCACGTAACAATCCCTCTGTTGTACCTCTCGCACTTATGTGCTGTACCCATGCAGCCTCATGGATGGTATTACGCACCCTACGTATTCTACTACACTTGGCTTCACCCAGCAGTGACCACATGGATCTAGAGTTACCAGAAACTAGCCCTTTAAGCATTCTTTGCCAGTGAGTACAGTGCCAAGACGATCGCCACCAACGTCTCCAATTCCGATAGGCATTTTTAGCTCCCTTCATCAGGCACAGTTTGTCAGTGACCTTCATGGAGCTGATTGTAAGTCTGCGCAATTCCTGTCACAATTTTTTCTATCGTAACTAGGATTCATCTCGGTTTGAACATTCTCCGCCAGGCTCAGGTTAGCTTACTGATTGGAGAATTCGGGGAACCATTCCTCCAACTCTTCAATATCTTTACCCAAGAATGTAGACATCTTGGGTAAATCATAGGTATTCATCGCTTCTTAAACTCTCTGTATGTTTTTTTGTGACCAACTAATGCGATTACCAGGCTGATTGATTTCTCCAATCGCCTTCCTATTTTCTTTTAGATTGCATTCAAGGTTCACTTTCAGCGACGCATGATTGCTCCATGTATTCCATTGAGCACATAACCGGCTTATTTTTGAAAGCACAGCAATATTTACAAAAAAGTAATCTAAAATTGCCCTCCTTTGTCCTTGTCTCCACGTATATGCCCCTGGCTTGTCCCCCACCACACGACTATTCAGCATTTTAAGATGCCAGTTTTCTGTGAACCCCTTCCATATAAGGCCTGCACAATTAGGATTTGGTTGCCTCATCAAACTCTGGGTGCTAATTCCACTCCAACCGTTCAGTGCCTCACAAACAATGTGCATTACAGTCACCACTCATAATTCTAAAATCTTTGTTGTCACCTAATGCCCATATAAGGAATACATCCTGTAATACTGCTTGTGTTTATTCACTATGTTGCATGCCAGGGGCATCATGGATCTTAATAATCAGCAGAGGGCAACTAAACGTAAGATTCTGGAATTCTACTTCAACAGCTAAGACATATTGCGTATCCATAGTTGGGGTTCCACATAATTTAAAACGGTGATTAACTCCCACCATAGGGTCTCCCCAATTCTCCTCTATTTGCCCTGGTCTGATATACTGTATACCCGTTGATATATATTTCCGACATAAGCCATGATTCTTGTATTAGAAATGCTTGATTTTGAACTAAGAGATCTACAGAGCCATTAGATTGGAGAAGGTGGGTGAAACCGAGTGTATTCCATGTCATTATGGAAATGCTTCAGTTCTGCCGGGACAATGCTGCCGGTAACGCTTCTGCCAGCCACTTCAGTGTAGACTGAATGTCCAACAGTTGGACATTTGCTGCATTTATATTCAAGCAGGAGTTAATACAGTGTCCTGAACCTTTAATGGTCGATTTCACAGAGCAGAGGGAGGGACCCTCTGAATCCTTATCATCATCAAGCTCAACCTCAGAGCTATAGAGGAGGTCTTTAAAACTACCAAGTAGTAGTACTGTTCGGTGGTTTTTACAATGAATTTTAGATCCATTCGGATTATTGCACTTCAAAGGTTGAAAAAAGTCAATCTTCAGTATCCAAGACACGTAATTGCGGTATCTGACCGAGGTATTTTAAAAATGCTCAACGTCACGCCCATACAGACCTATATTTTGATTAAAATGTTTTATTAAAAATGTCCCATCAGTCCTGGGTCGAGTCTCTTTTGACTTCTCGTCGTCATTTAGAATCTTTATCTCTTGTTTCTCAGACACTTTGATTACTGGTGTTGGTAATATTGGTGCTGAACTGATTGATTCTTCTGGGTCAGTTACGCAATACAAGTCTTGCAATAGATCGTTTGTCTCAATGTCCACCACGTCCTCTTCTTCTGGTTTTGAGGACATAAGCGAGCTAGTTAAATTACCAGCTTTCAGTTGTTAGTGGTTTTTTGTTGCACACAGTTTGCTTTTTTGCGCATTTGTAGCCCTTCTGCTGCTCGCAGACTCCAGGTTCTTCCCGTTGTCTTCAACGCTTCCCCAGTACTTGTTTTGCCAGTTGCTTATTTCCTGGAATAAAATGGCTCCAGTTTGTCAGTCAACATTATTGCCACCTTGATAATGAATTGCAGTTACGTCGCCGGTGTCTACCGAAGCGGTAGGATAACTGGCAATGATCACCTTCTCTTCCAGGTCAATTGGAACAACAGCAACTTCGGTTTCAGGCTCAGAGGATTGGCCTGCCATCTGCAATTGTACTCCTACGTCCCGTCCTCTTTCCTCGATAATGCATGGGCGTCCCTCGCGAGGGACGGGAGACGGAACCTTTTTCAACAGAAAAATATTCTTCTCTTTGAAAGCAAGCATCCCCAAAATGGCATATAACACTCCTCAGTGAGAGTCAATAATGGACACACCCTTGAAGGGAATGAGACCAAGACCAAGTGCGGGTGAGGATAAAAAGTTCTTTATCTAAACCAGAATAGGGCAAGCAAAGAGCTCTGCATGGCTCTGAGAGCGCTCTGACAACAACTAGAAACCATCTACATTATATTACAAAACCACGTCGCTTATGACAAAGGAGCTAGGGATCACATGAATGGTGAGGATTGGTCAAGGACGATGATTCATTATAGACTCCATACTGGCAGTGCTTGCTGATTGGTGAGACGTCACTCGATGTCGGGTTGAGGCGTGTTGGTCAGCTGGGCTCATCGGGGTGGAGAGTCTGGTCCTGAGCCGTCCCGATTGATACACTGTGACCTATGTTAACTTCTGCACTTTTGCCCTTGTGGCCACACATACTTATTCATTAATCATTCTAATTTATTCTACTCTATGAAGAATAAAGGTTGTTAATCTAACATCACACAAAAACAGCATACAACTCTAAATACCCGTAATTCATCATTATGAAAACACTACATGATAAAGAGGCTGCTTAGGAAGTCAGGTATTCGGTCGGGGCTGGGGTGGACTAGGTCATGGGGCACATAGCTGGCACATCAAAAAGGAACCAGGATACGAGGGGCTCATTATCCATGTCATTGTTCAAAGCAGTTTTATGGGGATTTCGTATAACAGAGGGTGGAGAGGGGAAAGGCAAATACTTCAGCATGGGTATGGCAAGAAGACGAGGGGTTTTATCTGTATCGTTCCATTGTTCGTAGAGCAAAGGCCTTCAGTTGTCAGCTTTGTCTGCGAAGGGGAGAGGGTTGGGGCTGAATATGCAATCCAGCCAGGGACGGGACAAGAGGGTCCAGGCGCTTCTGCTTCGCCTGCACTAGGAAGTTGCATGCGGCTCGCTGTCCTCGAAAGCACTGAAGAACAGACTAACCAGGTGGAGGGAGCCCTTTCAGCGGTCTCCTTCTGAGGATCTCAAGAACTTTGTGAAGCATTTATCCAGGCCTGAGGAAGACTCCTTCCCAGGGACTCTCCTGCACGGGAGGGACCGGTCAGGTTCTTTTTACCAACACACGCACCAAGGCTGTCACAGCTACCGGCCTTCGGGCTGAGGGGTCCGCGGATCCTCCCAGTGCCAAGGTTGAGGGGCCGCTAGGCTCTGTTACCGGGCTTGCGCCGTGGGGCTTTGCCCTCGTACCGGCATTATGGCCGAGGGGCTACTCCCTGTTACCGGCAGTACGTCCGAGGGGGTGGCTGAACGCAGCTCTAACGACCCCCGGCTCGAGGTTGGTGCCCGAGGAGCGGGGCAAGTCGCGCGCCTCACACATAAGAGACTTGGCCGAGGCTGGCCCGAGCGAGCCGAGCAACACGTCGCAGCCACGTGGTAGGCAGCTCAACAAAATGGCCGACTTGCCAGAAAGGGACACCCATTCCACGCCTCTGCAAGAATTCGGTGAAGAACGAATATTGAGATGGGACTGTCATGAACCAGGTACGTGGCCTACGGCCTACCCTTCTTATGCGCAGGGCTGTTTTCCCTTGCGTCCTTATATACAGGGTCGGCAGCGGCCTCAGCTGCCTCTAGCTACCCTGTCAGTGCCCTCCTCCTCTTCGGCCAGCAAGGACCGGATATTCTAGAGGTTCCTCGGCCTCATGAAGTCTCCAGATATGGGGGCTATCATCAAGGACGCAGTCAGGGAAGTCCTTCCCGCTATGCTAGCGGCACCACAGATGCCTCCGTCGACGCCTCTGGCCCCGGCGCAGCCGCCTCCTCCAGCTCCTCAGCCTACTCCGCAGGCTGTTCCATACCAGCCTCCTCCTCTTCCTCAGCATCCGGCTGTGGTCCCTGTCCCCCAGCCTCCGGATGCTCCTCCTCCTGACACACCATCATCAGTCGGGGCCTTCCACAAACGTCTCTCGGGCCTGGCGGAATACGTGGGCCTCCCCCAGCCCCAGGTAGAACAGCCGGCTGAGAGCGTTCTCGCTGAAGTCCTCACGAGGTGCCCTTTGGCCAGAACGGGAATTCCATTACAGACCGAGGTGGTGTCCCTCGCCAAGAAGGGTTGGCTCAAACACCACTCTGTCCAGCCAGTCAACCGCCACCTGGACGCCACGTATAGGCAGATGTAGGGGGATACACTTTTGCTCTCACATTGTCAGCCACACTCCTCAGTGATCGCTGCAGCATCACTATACTCCAAGCCTCAGTAGTCCTCGTCTTCATCATCTACGACGCTGCTAGGCAAGGAGGAGAAAACCTTGGAGGCATACGGTAAGAAGCTGTATTCCAATGCTTCCTTACATCTGCGACAGGCCAACGCAGATGCCATGCTGGCAGCCGCCAACCAGAGACTATGGCCAGAAATTGCCGACTTCCTCCCGGAACTCCCCGCCCACAGCCAATCACGTTTTAAGGCGGGGCTAGCCGAAGCCAAGCTCGTGGCTCAGGATATCATGGAGTCCACTCTGGCTCACATTGATACCACTGGACGTGCCATCTGTATTGGCATGGACGTGAGAAGGATTGCCTGGCTCCGGGCAACCAAGTTCAACCCAGATGTCCAGGAATGTATTCTAGTCCTACCCTTCGAGGGCAGTGACCTCTTTCACTCCAGCACAGACTAGGAGCTGGACAAAAAGAAGAATAGCTCTCAGACGGCTACGTCTTTATCCATTCTGACAAAGACCACGCTCAAGGCGTACTCCCAGTCTCAGCAACGCTCGGATAAGGGTCTCTCATCTGGAGGCTTCCGTGGCTTCCAGGAACGGAGGTCTAGGCAGTCGGAACACTCGCTGACACCAAGTCGGCACAAGCATCAAAAGAGGTGGGGAGGGCTTTTTCCAGACACCCTCCTCCGCCTCTGCCTCAGAGGGTAAGAAGTCATGACAGACCGCTACGGGTCCACACGTCGCCAGTGGGGGGCAGGCTTGCTCTTCACGCACACCTTTGGCGACAGAACTTTGCGGACCCTTGGATCCTGTCAGTAGTCTCCTTGGGGTACCGTCTACCTATTCCTGCCTCTCCTCCCTCCTCTCCTTCTCTCCCGCAAGTTGGGACAGTAACTCTTTTGGCAGAGATTCGGTCGCTCGTCCTGAGCCAGGCCGTGGAGGAAGTCCCAGCCTCCCAGCGAGGGTCGGCTTCTACTGCAGGATCTTCGCCATTCAGAAGAACCACTAGGCTGGCCTGAGAGTTGTACTGGACCTTTCCACCGTCAGCCTCTGTCATGATCTCTGCTTCCAAAAGATCAGGACTTGCCCAACTCCCTTGGAAGCAGACCCATAACCCCGGTTCCGAGTGCCAGCCAGTCCCAATTGGGACCTTTTGGACCCTGTCCTGGCGCCAGTGGCACCAGGCTCATAAAGATGCCCAGTCCCAGCGCTGGAAGCGCCGGGCTCATAATGCTTGGGTGGACTTACCTGCAGCAGACCATGCTGCTTACTTACCTGCCAGTTGAGCCCCTGATCCTCTTCTGTTTGGGACTACTTTTCCTGTTGGGTGGGGCAGGAGCCACTCCCTAGGTTCAGAACACTGGAACTCTTCTGAAAAGCAGGAACTCTTTTCTTACCTAGGCGAGGCTGTGGAAGGAGACACCTAAGCACTACAGGAGGCTATTTAAACCACACCCGATGGATGAATCTTGCTTTGCGTTATTCTGCATTCTCTGCAGCAGAACGCTCATTGTGTCTTCTGCTTCTGATCCTGGGCCTAAGGGAACAAAGGCTTACCATCCTGGAATCTAGTCTTCAGCAGCACCTGTAAAGACAAAGAAAGAACAGGTTAGCACTATGGTCTTCAGTGGCAGCGCATCTCTTACCTGGTCCATCGGCTGTCACCAACGCCTCGCGCTGCATTCCGGCATCTGAAAGACAAAGGCTTACCTACTCTTCGCATGCTCCGGAGGTCTTTGCACTGCATTCCGGCATCTGAAAGACAAAAGCTTACCAGCTCTTCGCACGCTCCGGAGGCCTTCGGCGCTGCATTCCGCATCTGAAAGAAAAAAGAAGGTGCGTTTAAAGACATTGGGCAACTTTATTACTCACGTGCCATTACTCCTTCCCACGCCGAATCCAGTGGGTATTCCAGCACCCTTCAGCTTCTCTAAAGCTCCGAACTTGTACCTGCAAGATAAAGGGACAGTTAGTGCGCATCGTGAAGCAGGTTACAAGCGCTTACTTACGTGCTTCCAGGCGCTTTTATTCCTCACGCGGGTTCGATCCTCAACTCTCATCAGCCCGCCATCCGCCATCGCCGGAACCCTGCAAAACAAGAGATATCATTACAAAAGACTTTTAAGACATTTGAAGTGCCCAGAACTTACCGTTCGTGCAGTTAACGACGGACAGCAGTCCTCTGAGGTCAAGAGGCCTGCACCCTTATCCAGTGAAGAAACTGGTTACGGCACCCTGCCCCGAGGCAGATGGAGAGCTCGGCGTTCACTTACCTAAGACATCTTACTCTTCGAGTCAGACATACAGTGCACAGAGGTCCAGCCCAAAGAGCCAACCGTGTGTTACACATCACCTTTGAAGATACGGCATTCACCCAGTCAAGACCGGCGCCTCTGCGGGAATCAGGTGAGCGTTACAGCCTCTCCTTACCTCTTCAGAGATTCAAGATGGTGATGCCAGCTTTTATTGCAGAGACATTTTCTAAGGGAGACAGGATGTGCTCCCAAGATCTGAAGGACACCTGTCTGCACGTCCCGATCTGGTAACCCCATTGTTCTTTCCTCCGGTTCAGGATCATGGGCTGCTATTTTCAGTACAAGGTCCTCCCCTTTGGCCTCAACTCAGCCCCCTGGGTCTTTACCAGACTCATGAATGCGATGGCAGCCCTTCTCCGGGCTCAGGACCTCCACATATATACCCCGATCTAGACGACTGGTTCGTCAGGGCTACATCTCAAGAAGCAGTTCTCCCTAAAGTGCCATCAGTCTTTCACTTAAACGAGGAGATCGTCCTTCCTACATTCTTTGCGGACCCGAAGGACGAGCCTCAGAGGGTTCTGCACTGCCTGGATGTCGGGCGTGCCCTCAAATTCTACCTGACAGGACCAAGGGCTTCCGCAAGTCAGATGCCCTATTCATCACTTTTGGAGGCGTCAGGCTATCAGGCCTCCAAAGCCTCCATCTCCCGCTGGATGGTCGCGGGCATTAATGAGGCGTACGAGGGCCAGCATAGACCCCTTCCGGCGAACATGAATGCCCACGTGGTCAGGGCCAAGGCAACGGACATCGCCTTTCAGCGCCATGTCCCCTAGCAGGTCATAAGCAGGGCGCCCACATGGGCCACTCCATCGGCTTTCTGCAAGCATTCTTGTTTGGATGCCGGCTCCAGATCAGATGCGGCTTTCGGACAGGCGGTCCTCCGGAACCTGTTTGTTTAAGGAGGGCCTCCTCTCCACCCAGGGCTACATTCAGTTCTAATCGCCCATGCAGTATGGAGGAAAGGGGACGGAACGTAAGAGTAATTATAAGTTACTCACCTTAGTGACTAACATACTCTTAGTCCACAGACCCCTTTCCTCCATACGTCCCACCATCCTCCCCCTAATAATATGGTGTCATTAGGCAATGCAAATCTATTGTCGACGCGTCTTTGGGGACTGAGGTGTGGCGCCGGAGGGCAGAGTAAGGGCAGTGCATGCTCCCAGGGCCCCACCTCCGTGCGCCTCTAAATTTGGAGGGGAAGATTTTTCTGGTGAACAAGCTTCTGTCTACCGTCCCTCGCAAGGGACGCCCATGCAGTATTGAGGAAAGGGGACTATGAACTAAGAGTATGTTAGTCGCTACGATGAGTAACTTTTATAATTAATGACTCAAAGATTGTACCACAAAGTTTTCAGAGAATCTTTAATGCAAATTGTACCGATGCCAATTAAGATTGAATCTCTGTATATGTTGACTGGCTCTGAACTGATTCCTCAATCAGATTATGCGGAGAAGAGTGCATTAATAAGTTAGGTGAGGTGGATCTGCATGAATAACCTGCGCTTGTACAGCTGTTATCGATCCTTTTTCGAAGTTAGCTGTGTCGGCAGGTACCTCCCTTTTTTGCTGAAAAGAATATACCAGATTTAATAATGAGTCATTATCAATGTCGTCAAACGACAACAGGTCTTTGCTCTGCTGGCCGTGGGCCATATTAATGGATTTAGCCAAATTGATGCAGGTCGTATTTAAGGTGGATCTGCTAGCCTTGGCTACCACCGGGTAGAATGATGTAATTGTACCCCTTTGTCTTTGTTTGCTCATGCTTACTGCAGGCTCTAATAGTACAGACCCAGGTTTGATAGCCTTTGAGGCTATTTAAGGCATTAATGTAGTGCTCGTGTTCTAACCGCCCCTGAAATTATAGCTTATACAGTTGGCCCTTTGTTTAGGGACCGTTTTCATCTTTAGTTTAGGAATAGAACAAATATGACTTACTTGAAGTTTCCAGTCAGGATCCTCTCCAACTCACAGACGAGCTGACAGCGCTCACCATGCATTCAAACAATGCACGTCTGCAATGATATCTCTTCCTGGTCAGGGGGTGGAACTTGTGCTAGAGAGCCAATGGGATTAATGAATTCCGTTGTAACAGCCAATCGCGATACGTTGGTTGTGTTATGCAGTTTCCCAGCACGTTGTATAAAAGCAAATGCTTGCGGATAAAGTTGAAATGAACATCGCGAGCAGGAAAGCAGGAGCCGACAGAACTCAAAATATAATATTTTAAAAACAAAATAACGTATCACACCCCCTTGGCGTGAACATTGCCACGGCCAGGATTAGAACCCAGGTTTTACGGGTGGGAGGCAAAAGACTTAGCCACAAGACGGCAGGAATCACTGATAACAGGCTACTGAAATGTCACTTATTGACAGCCCGCTATACAGGTCATGTTCTGTTAAAGATTCTTACCTTTAAAAGGTTCGTGCCTTCTATAAATTAGCGAGCAGTCGTTTAAGAAAATATGTTCTCTAGGCAAATATATGTTTGGTCTGCACTTTTCTCAATTGTGAAAGACAGGTTTAATGACATTAGCATATTTAATTTTAGGATCAGTTCAATTCATTTGGCGTCACTACTCAAAGGGGTATTCAAAGTCCCCCCACTAATGTTTTAGGACTCGAGCCCCGACTACCTTACAGCTGCTTGCGAGCACTTTGATACACTGCAGCATGTGTCAATGCCAAAAACTGTACTTCCATTTCAGAGAGCCACATCACACAGATGAACTGTGCTGCTGCCTTGAGAGTCACATCACACAGATGAACTGTGCTGCTGCCTTGAGCCCATGCGAGTGGCCTTGAGCCCATGCGAGTGGCCCGGAGAAGGCCCCCCGCTTCAAACTTCCTCCAGCAACCTACTCTGTAAATGGGGTGCTTGGGTGTCCCTGGGGACACTCTCAGCCGAGGGTGGAATTCAGTTTGGAAGGCTCCAACGGACCCCCCCCCCCCCCTGCACGGTGACTGCTCTGCCAGCAGTTCGCCTTACCCGGGCAGATTCCCTGTGGGGTTCCACTGATGCTTAGACGACAGGCCCGATGCTGGGCCCTGGCTAGGAATCCTCTCCTTATACAACTCTTCCGCAGGCCCCGTCCGTGCTTCACTCGCCTCCAACTCTGCTGAGAGGGGAAGGCCCTAGCCCACCCCAAAAGTGAAAATGCACACATTGGTGGATATGAAAAGGGTGTGCCGTATGCTGTGTCTTGCTTCTTTTGGCTGCTTCAAAGCTTTTATCTGCCTTCTGGATGTTGACAAGTTCGAATTTCGGGACTTATTGATAATGTACGCACCCTGATTCTTTGATTGGCTAATGGGGTCATTTGATTGGGATAGATCAGAGAAACAATGCCCACACATCAGTTTCGATTGATGGCAAACAGAGGTGATTTGCTTGTGTTGCAAGTCAAGCATCTTGCGCCTAGCCGGCACCCCACGCGCACTCCCGATTCCTTCCCTTTATAGGTCAGTGGTCACCTGACTAGAGAAGATTCCAGAGCATAAGGGTTGGGGCACCTTTATTCCGACTCCCGCCAACACAATAACCCTGTTTATGAATGTCCAGGCTGCCATGTATGTTTTGTTCCGGGTGGGGCGCAGTGTGACGCCATCCGGTCAGTGGCTTCCCAAACGGGGTGCTGCCGACAGTTGCCTTTCTTCTTTGCTCTGCCGCTCTAATTAGAGGTCAATGCAGCTGGCTAGGTTTGCCCCCTCAATAGTACTGGCATATGTGTCTATGTGCGTATGACCTTGCCCTCTCATTTAAAGTTGTTTATGTAGCTCTACGTGTCCTCGTTTAGGTGCCTGGCTGTTTTGTACCGTGCCACTCTCATTGGAGGTTGTATATCTGATTGTATGTGCTCTCTCCCTGGTACTGGCAGCGGTGCCTCCATGGGTGTTCTATGCCCATCATCGGTGGCTGTATATCTGATTGTATGCGGCCTCCCTCTTTGCGGTACTGACGTGGTACCTCTGTTTGTTCTGTGCCACACGCATTGGAGGTTGTACATCTGGTTGTTTGTGCTCTCTCCTCCTTGTTACTGACATAAGGGTATCAACTTGTAACGTGTCCCTCTCACTGGACGTTGTATACCTAGCTGTACGTGGGCCCTCTCGGCACTACTGACATACGTGTTTGCTGCTTTTGCTCTGCTCCTCAAGTACGGTTTAAAGGTGGTTGTGTGTGTGCACCCACCCCGGGGTGCTGAAACAGCCCCCCCCCTTTCTCCATACCTGTCCCTCACTCTTTTCCCCCCTCTTCCCTTCTCTCCCCTTTAGCTCCTTTCTTTGGAGGTCTGAGTCTAAAGCCGTCACGTGCCCTCTCCACAGTGTGGACATAGATGCCTGCCTATTTGTGCACTGCCCCTTTCATTGAAGGCTGTAGGTCTGGCTCCATGTGCCCTCTACATGGTGCTGACGCAGGTGCCCTTCTGTTTGTGCATTGAAGTGTGCTGGCCTGGCTGCATGTTCCCTCTGCATGGAGCTAGCGTAGGATTGAAGTGTGTAGACCTGGCTGCATGTGCCCTCTCCATGGTGCTAGCGTAGGGTTGAAGTGTGCTGGCCTGGCTGCATGTTCCCTCTGCATGGAGCTAGCGTAGGGTTGAAGTGTGCTGGCCTGGCTGCATGTTCCCTCTGCATGGAGCTAGTGTAGGATTGAAGTGTGTAGACCTGGCTGCATGTGCCCTCTCCATGGTGCTAGCGTAGGGTTGAAGTGTGCTGGCCTGGCTGCATGTTCCCTCTGCATGGAGCTAGTGTAGGATTGAAGTGTGTAGACCTGGCTGCATGTGCCCTCTCCATGGTGCTAGCGTAGGGTCGAAGTGTGCTGGCCTGGCTGCACGTTCCCTCTGCATGGAGCTAGCGTAGGGTTGAAGTGTGCTGGCCTGGCTGCATGTTCCCTCTGCATGGAGCTAGTGTAGGATTGAAGTGTGTAGACCTGGCTGCATGTGCCCTCTCCATGGTGCTAGCGTAGGGTTGAAGTGTGCTGGCCTGGCTGCATGTTCCCTCTGCATGGAGCTAGTGTAGGATTGAAGTGTGTAGACCTGGCTGCATGTGCCCTCTCCATGGTGCTAGCGTAGGGTTGAAGTGTGCTGGCCTGGCTGCATGTTCCCTCTGCATGGAGCTAGTGTAGGATTGAAGTGTGTAGACCTGGCTGCATGTTCCCTCTGCAAGGAGCTAGCTTAGGATTGAAGTGTGTAGACTTGGCTGCATGTGCCCTCTCCATGGTGCTAGCATAGGGCTGAAGTGTGTAGACCTGGCTGCATGTGCCCTCTGCATGGTGCTAGCGTAGGGTTGAAGTGTGCTGGCCTGGCTGCATGTTCCCTCTGCATGGTGCTAGTGTAGGATTGAAGTGGGTAGACCTGGCTGCATGTTCCCTCTGCAAGGAGCTAGCGTAGGATTGAAGTGTGTAGACTTGGCTGCATGTGCCCTCTCCATGGTGCTAGCATAGGGCTGAAGTGTGTAGACCTGGCTGCATGTGCCCTCTGCATGGTGCTAGCGTAGGCTTGAAGTGTGCTGGCCTGGCTGCATGTTCCCTCTGCATGGAACTAGTGTAGGATTGAAGTGTGTCGACCTGGCTGCATGTTCCCTCTGCATGGAGCTAGCATAGGATTGAAGTGTGTAGACTTGGCTGCATGTGCCCTCTCCATGGTGCTAGCGTAGGGCTGAAGGTTGTAGGCCTGACTGCATGTGCCCTTTCCATGGTGCTGAAATCCAGAACGACGCACCCTTATACCAGCCATGCCCGTTTCAATGCCGACTCAGAAAAATCAACAGCTGCATCGTCTGGGCAAACCTAAGGGTCGCAACTCATTAATGCTTACGAAAAACCTTCCCTTACATCTAATGATAGAAAGGACCAATAAAAGGCCAGATAAGATATTTATATTGGCTTCTGTCTACCTGTCAGACTTTGAGCAGCTTCTTCATTAGCTGGTCCCACGGGACTCCGGTTTCTTCTGATTTTAGACTGGTGTAACATTTTAGGCTGTTCCCTTCCAGTGTCGATGGCCACTTAAAATTGGGGCGAAGGGTGATTTTCAAGAATGGAGAAGGGAAGGGCTTTAAGTGGTATCAGGCAATAATATCCCTATACATATGGTCGCCGTATATAATGTCGCCGGGAAAAGGTTGTGGCAACATTATATAGGTGACCATATATATAGGGACAGGGGTAGCGGGGGTGTCCCCCGCTTCCCATGAAAAAGAAAAAATGTTTTGGGGGTTGCGGGGGTGTCCCCCGCATGTTCCATGTAATAATGTCTCCACAAAAAATGGCGATCGTTTTGCATGGCGATATTTCTGAGGGGACATTATTACATGGAACCCTTTAAGTCGGGTAAGAAATTGAGGGGGGCCTCATTTGGGGGCGTGGCTTGCATGATGGGCGTGGCCTGAAAAGTACACAAACCATAGTAAGGTACGCAAACAAATCTATAAATGTATGAAAGCATTTATATATTTGTATGCATACCTTACTATGATTTGTGTACTTTGCAAGCCATCTTTTATAAATATAGAAAATATGTTGCATAGTTCTAGGTTTATAAAAGATGGCTTGAAAAGTATGCAAACCATAGTAAGGTACTCACACAAATATATAGCATTTATATATTTGTGTGCATACCTTACTATGGCTTGTTCACTTTTCAAGCCTTCTTTTTTAAACATAGACATATGTAGCTTATTTCTATGTTTATTAAAGATGGCTTGAAAAGTTCACAATTCAATCCATCTTTTATATAGCTTTGACGACGGACAAAGCCAGAGGTGTCTTTGTCCATCAGCAAAGCTTTATAAAAGATCGATTGAAATATGTTCTTTTCAAGCAATCTTTTATAAACCTTGGAATATGTCACGCAGTCCCCAAGTTTGCCGAGGGTTAAAGACACCTCGGTGAGCTGGAGAGGGGAAACAAAAGGACAGTAACTGCCTCTGGTGACCACTGGCACAAGGGGTCACCAGAGGAAGTTAGTGACTGACAGAAGTCCCAGGCTGGTACTTCTGTCAGCTTGCCTGACTCAATGGTGGGCGCATCTCCCATTGTAGCTGCGGCCGTGGTGGGATAACATGCCCTGCTGTGATGTGGTGGGACTGGGATTTGGGGAATCTTCTTTCTCCTCCGATTCTTTGCTTTCCCCCTTTACTTGGAGGCAGTTCTCAGAACGTGTTTGGGGACACCTCCGTTCTACCTTTTCTGGCTCACATTTTTGGGTTTGAATAGTTTCTTGATCTGGATCAGTCTCCATACTTACCCTTTGCCACTCAGGGTCTTTTGGGACTCATTTTTCTTTGGCAAGGAGCCCCACATTTCTGAAAGAGCAGGCCTGCTTCCCGGAATCCTCGAGGGACTCTTCTCTTTCAAAGGGGATATTCTTCAGCTCCTCCATAATGTGGGTTCTTTTTTGGCCTCTCCTACTTACCCTTTGCTTTTTGGGTTCTAACATTTTGCAGGGGTAGAAGAGTCACTTTCAGGCTAAGAAGTTTTTTTAGGGGTTATGTCTGGATGAGAAAGGAAGCTTCCTCTGGGGCTTGGCATCTCTGCTCCACCCGGACCCCCTCCTCAGAAACCTGTGATTTGTTGGATGTTTCCTCCTGTGATTTCTCTCCCGGGGCATCAGCTTTGGGTATTGGGGCATTCTGAAAAGCAGGGTTAGGTTGAGGGTTGGACTGAGCACTCGGCATGCGCCCCAGTTTATCGGTCAGTTGCTGGACCTGTCGCTCCAGTTGTGAGACCTTTTCCGGGTTGTAGGGAGGTCTCGAGTCATACCTCTGCTGCTCCCAAAAAAGGGTAACTGTTCCTTCTCCCACATTGCCTTGGGTACTAGAAATTTCCCCCATAACTTTCTATCCTGAATCTTACTTCTCAGGGATCTATTGAGAGAGGAGGCTTATTGTGAAATTTCTGGTTTCGGGGAGATCTGGGGAAAAAGTTCAGATTGAGAGGGGGGAGTGATACTTCTCTTCCGAGGGAGGTTTTTCGGAGCATTGCTTACCTGATTGATTCCCCTCCCTTTGGGTGAGGGTGTGTATACATACCCCAGGATTGGTTTGGTACCCTTGTACCTAGGGCTTACATAGGTGGCAACGTCAGAAGGGCCATTGGTCTGAGTTTCTGCCTAACTACCCTTCGATTGGGCTGGGTCTGTGTGTTGCTTGTCACTCTGCTTGTTGGCAGAAGGAGTATTTTTAGGCCCACCCGTCTCCCGATCCAACAGAGGGGTAGTTTCTACCTGCGCCACCTTCACAGCAGCAGGGGTGTTAGATGGTTTGGGGGTGTTTTTACTTTCAGTGGGCTTCTGGACCGGCCGGTTCAATCACCCAATCCAGGGTACTGTGCTTCTGAAAATCTTGAACCGACTCATTATGTACATGGGGATCGTATGGAAATACGTAGTTATGAACTCCGTTCTATTTGTGTACAATTGCGGGAAGTCTGAACAAATGCCTGCTTTAACTTCTGCACAAACACTTTAGGCGCCTGATCCTCCCCACATTGCAAATTTATGATTCTGGTCCTCCAGTCCCGAAAAGAAACTGGAATACTCAGGAGAGAACGTCCATTTCACAAACACCATACCATTTTTGTCATTTTTCATTTCAAATGAGGATATCATTTGTTTATACAATTATAGAGGTTCCCACAATGAAGACTTCACATTTTTGTGGTATGGGGCCATGAAGCTTTTTATGGCCTAATGGCCTCGATCTGTCTAATTGGGTCTTTGACAATACCCTTTTTGTTTCCCTGTCTTCCTTTTTCTCTGCACCCAAGTCCATTCACCTTCTAAGTCAGAGGTGTTATTGGTACTCCATTCCCTATCTTCTAGGCGCTCCCTATCTCTGAGACTAGCAATACCTCCAAGAACCACAGAGTCTGGATGCCTCTTGCCTGTGCCGCTTTGAATTCCCACGGTCATTTCCCCCTGTAGTCCCCTTTTGGCACTGGATAATACTGAGTCTCTTGCTCAGACTGAGCCAACTGTGTAGTGTCCCTCCTTCCAGAGAGTCTTGGGAAATGCACCCATTACCTTGAATGTAAGGAGGTTTTTAATATGCCCCTCCTGCGCTGAAGCTTTGAAGGTTCTTCTCCAGCGAAGCAGGCTATTTGGTCTCTCTGCAGTCTCATTTTCTAAAAGTCCAACTCCCTAATTTTCTCATTAAGGGAGTTTTCATGGTCTGAAGTACTGACTGGATTATTCTTAACTTCCCAGGACACAGCGTTCCGGCCACCTTCCCGTCTGTGTGATAGAGGTGAGCACTCCCCAGTCTCGAGTAAGAACTGGCCTTCTGGATCAGTTTGACTAGGCCTGGGTAATTCTAGGTGCTTCATGTTTCCTTGGACTTTGTAGGTGGAAATCATGAGGTCACTCGCAGTCAGCCCATAGGAAGTTGTGGTTAACTGGCATGAGGTTCCTGATGGGGAGGGCATCAACCCTGGATCAGAGGGCTCTTTTCCATACCCTGATTGGCCAGGATGCCTCAATGCCCGTTTGGAATTTTCAATTTCATTTGTCAAACTCTCACACCTGCTTCTCTCTATCCTTATTTCTTGATGGTGTTCAGAGAGCTGGCTTTTTAACTCTGAGACCAGGGCCTGATTGGCCTTGCGCACTTTACTTTGGGCCATTGATCGATCTTCCAATTCCCGGATTTCATTCAGACTTGACTTATTTTCATTTTGTGCAGACTGCATTGTGCACACACATTCAAAGCGATTTAATTTCAAAATACCAATCACTTTCTCTTGTGCGTTTCTGTACACTGCGCGGCCCGTAAGAGGGTAGCTTCCGCTTGCCTCACACGCCCCACGAGTTCTATATTTTCTTGCCTATTTCCAGTCAGTTCCTGGGAACCTGACTGACTCTTTTCTGTATCCATTTTCAACTGATGCACCTCCTGTGCAAGGACACTAGCCTCCTGGTTCAAGAGGCCTTTTTCCTTCACAAGTTGAATTTTCTGTTTTAAAGTATGCATCTTCTGATACATCTGATCAAAGTAATTTTTAGAATGACCTGTTTTCCTTTTTTAACTCCTTTATTTGTAATTGCAAGGCCATAAGGTCATGTAACAGCCTTCTATTATAACTATTCCGATCATTTAGCTTACGTTGCATTGTGCTAAAATATTGCACGCACTCTTTATGTGCATGTTGCGGTGCAGATAACTGTGTTTCATGCTCTGCATTCTGTTGCTGCTGGGTTTTTAACTCATTGTTTTGTTGTTCCATGAGGTTTATAGTCATAATGTCGACAACAAAAATGTCGACAGTCAAAAAGTCGAAAAAAAAATGTCGAAAAAAAAATGTCGACTTTTTTTTTCAATGCATTTTTTTTTCGAAATGGGGGGGTTCCCCCCCCAGCCCCTCTTTTTTTATTTTTTTTTTATTTTTCCCTTTTTTTTTACTCCCGAACCCCTAAAATAAATATATAATTAAAAAAAACGAAAGTCGACATTTTTTTTCGACATTATTTTGTCGACATTTTTGTCTGTCGACATTTATTTTTCGACATTATGACTCCCCACCGTTCCATGAGACTTTCTTGTTTTAACTCAAAAATATGGCTGTGCTGTGCTTGATCTTCTAACTATTTAAGTTCTTTCTGCGCCTCTTTTAGAATCTCAGCCTGTCTCAGCGCACAAGCCTCACCCTTCTGCACCCGCTCTTCCACTAATTGCCAGTGGAAGTATAGATAATCTGTGAGCCGAGCCATTTCGCTCACTTCTTGAGCATTTCGGGGTATATAAAATGCTACTATTGCTGTGTGCCATATCCCACGTTCACACCAAAAGTCAAATCCTTCTGATGTAACATCTTGCATCATTTTAGCCTGCCAGTTCCCTTCATCCGGCTCTTCCCACTCACCACGACTCAACAGCTTAGTAAGGTAATGTCTCCTGCCATCATCTAATTCAATTGCATTCATTTTTAAAAATGTCCTTTTTACAATTTTTGTAGAATTTCCTTTGCACAGTTGCAAAAAGCACCCTGTTCCAGCTTAATTCCCACTTGTAATATCAAAATGAATTCTTAATCTTAATTTTTTCCCTATACGCCTCCCCGGAACTCAGGAGTCCCATTCTCTCGCCACTTTAACAAAACAAAGATGACTTTCCCTCCCCCTTAATGCAATTACATCAAAATGAAGCCCGATCTCTGATCCATCTCATACCGCTTGGGTCCCCCCCCCTGAGCTACCAATGAGCCAAGAACCAGGCCGGTTTACAGGAAATATATTTGTATTTATTTGTATGGTAGATAATGGGGATCACACTAAAACAACACATGCAACCTTCTTCGTGGCTCACAATTAAACTTCTTGTTACACAAATAAATCACACAAGTTGGTTGGGAAAACCTAAAATCACAATACTTTACTTTATCCCAATTTCACTTCCAGAAATAATCAACACTGGTCAATGAACCAAATCAATGTACATATGCAGTGCTGTGCAATTTTGATTTTCCTGTGCGCTTAAAAGGCTAGTGGTTTGGTTTAAAATAAACAGTGATTTGGAAGTTGGTTTTTCAGACTCCTCCCACACTTTGGTATGTGTTGGGGAGGCTGGACAGAAACAATTGGAATGATTTAAGAATCTGGGATGTTCAGAAACTCCCCCCTCCCCCCTCCACTTACAGGCCTGTGTTGGGAAGTTGCCAGTATACGGACTTTTTTTAGTTTTTGTCTAGGGACAACAACACCCCTCTTCCTAAAAAAAAAAGTTGGGATTGACAGGAAAATAGTATTACCCAATTACATTACAGTTTATAGTTTTCAGCGCACACTGCAAATGAGCTTTGCTAATTTCGAATTTTAACAAAAATTATCCTGTGGGGTCCTGCCAAGGGGAATTAAATTAATATTTTTTTGTTAAATAGACTAAAGATCTATACAGTCTCACCACCCCCACTATAAAGGGAAAGGATTGAAGGCAAGCAGATTCCTGACCCTTTGGGTTCAAATGGCTCAATTCTGCTTACATTGAAAACCTCTGTTTAAAGTTCAGGAAAGCCAGCTGCATTTTAGGACCCTCTGGGAGGACAGGGCAGTGGTCAGGTCACTCCACTCTCAAGGTTGATCCCCAGCTCTTCGCCATAGGACCCAGTCAGCCTTTAGGCCTTCCCAGCAATAGACAACTCCACCCAGATTTAATTTCACCAAAATCTCCTTTTGGTGTTCCTTGCAGCTGTCAGATGGTAATTTTTAGCAGCTCTCCTTTCTCTCATAGTGAATCCACTTTATATTCCAGTGATGACACCATCAAGATCTCAATATAGTTCTTAAAACAGGATTGGACAGCCTCTCCCTAAGGCTTGCTTTAGGAGTCTGGAACAGACATTTGGCAACTCTCATTTAAAATTCCCTTTCTTTTTCATGTGAACCTTTTTGCAAAAACGAGTTCTGTGGCAAAACTTTGTGATTTACTAGTTACTGCCATAATGTATATATTTTCCGATTCAGCTAGGCTGCACCATATTTCTCAGGCGTTGGCAATTTACTGCTGTTTTTACAAAAAGCAATAGTTAGGAACATGCAATTTACTCACCACATTCCTAATTTTACCCTCCACGAGCATGCCAATTCTCAAATTTGGGACATGTCCAGAGCAGCCAGAAATACATTTTAGCTTGCCATTCCATTTCCCTAAATTGCAGGTGGGCACATTTGATTTCAAGAAATCGCCTTGAAATTCTCTAAAAATAAAAACCATACATGTAGGCAGTGCAACTTGTGATTTCTAAGAAAATGCAACAATTGTGATAGTCCATTTAAACTAAGGTGTAATCTTCCTATGTGCAAATATGAGCTTTCCTTCCTCCAGGCCATTTGCCATTCCTGGCCAGCATATGACCAAAGCTTCCTGGACTGTGTTTTTATTAGCCTCTTTGTTGTTTGAAGTTGATGGCTGCAGGTCCTATAAACTTGGTAGGCATTGGCAACACAGAGATCCCCCCTCCCACTTTCCAGTCACGCACGGCTAGGAAATTTGGCCTGCTCAGAACTGCTTTCAGAGACAGAAGGTCTTGGGGAAACCTGCTTTTCAACACCCTTTAGGCAGGCCCCATTTTATTGCAGTTGTAAATAGTGGGGATTCACAAACCAAGCTTGCATTGGGGGAAGCCATTTTCAAATTCTGCCCAGGATTGTCCTTGGCTGAAAAGAACTCGCATTTTTCATTTTCTAACATCAACCTTGACATAGGGTGTGTTTTACTGATCAGGGTTCACTTTATCAATAGATTTCTTCCTTGTTGTCACACAGCATTGTTTTTGTTTTTAAAGATGACAGCTGAAAGTACAGGGCTGTTTCTTTCAGTCATTAATAAAATACACTTTTAATTATCTGCTGTTAGTGTTTCTGCTGGAAAGCGGGTCTGAATTGTCAGTGTACCACCTTTTGATGGGCGACAGTTTCAGTGAAAAATGCAGCATTTATTTCTTAGCCAGCAGCGTGATGTGCTTTTCTAATCTGCACGCAGATTACATTTTTGTTTTAGTTTTCTCTGGATTTCCACTGCAGAAAGACACACATATAGTCTGCCTAAATGGGCCCCTTTTTGAGAGTGCTGGTTTTGTCTGTGTTGGGGAAGTCGGACAGAAAAATTAGGATTATTTAAGAATTTTGGATGTTCAGCCCCTGTTTTGGGGAAGTTGGCAGTATAAGGACTTTTGGAGTTTTTGTTTAGTGACAGCGACATCCCTCTTCCTAAAAACCAAAGCTGGGGTTAACAGGAAAAATAGTATTACCCAATTACATTAGTCTATAGTTTTCAGCGCACACTCCAAATGAGCTTTGCTCATTTCGAATTTTAACAAAAATCATCCTGTGGGGTCCTGCCAAGGGCAATTAAATTAATATTTTGTGTTCAACAGACTAAGGATCTACACAGTTTCGCCACCCCACACTATAAAGGGAAAGGATTGAAGGCAAGCAGATCCCTGACCTTTTCGTTTCAAAGTGCTCAATTCTGCTTACATTGAAACCCTCTGTTTAAAGTTCATGAAAACCAGCTGCATTTCAGGACCCTCTGAGAGGACAGGTCAGTGGTCTGGTCACTTCACTCTATCATCTTAAAAAAAACAAAAAAAAACAATTCTGTGCGACAACAAGGAAGAAATCCATTGATGCAAAAGCAAAGTGAACCCTGATTAGTAAAACACAGCCTATGTCAAACAATCAAGGCTGATGTATAGAAAATGCAATATGCAAGTTCTTTTCAGCCAAGGACAATCCTGGGCAGAATTTGAAAATGGCTTCCCCCAATGCAAGCCTGTTTCGTGCATCCTAACTGTAGAAAAACACACACATAGTCTGCCTAAATAGGCCCCTTTTTAGTGTGCAGGTTGCGAATGCTGGCAAGTCATTTCCCCAGTGAGCCCTTCAGTTCTGTTGGTTTGGGGCCCTTAAATTAAACCCTGGCGCCTTCCCTGCCAAGCTCTTTTAACCTTCCTGTGCATTTTGAGAGCACCATTTTAGGTTTACAGTTATGCTGCTGAACAGTCTATGCCATGTAGGGTTAAAAATTATTGGAAGCTATTTAGCTCCTGAATATAGCCTATTGGAGCCTGGTTAGCTTGACGCTACCAGGAGCTACTTTTGGCTCCTGGTGACTAAAGCCCTACAACTATACATATCTGACATGCACTATGTGTCTGAGAATTTGTACAAAAGGTGTATTGGGTAATCTCTGGAAAACATTTAAAGCATGATTGGTTGGTATTCAGTGATAAAATTGCGTCAAAAATTTCGCCCGAACCAAAAATTGCAGCAAAAATGCTGTGGTTTGACTGTTTAAAGGTATACCCCATTACACCATTTAAGGGGAGCGGGGGTGTGCCCTGCTCCCTTTAAATGGTATAATGGTTCCAGGGGTTGTGGGGGTGTCCCTCGCATTCTTTACATGGATTGCGGTGGCAGAACCACAGCCTTTTTGCCGCAATATTTTGTGTTCACAGCCATTTTTGCTGCGATTTTAACACATGGAACCGATTGGTTACAGTTTGCATCTCATATTATCTGTGGCCCGCTATGTAGTAGCCTCTCGTTCTGCAGGAGCAGCTGAGTAAAAAAGAGAAGAATGAGCAAGGTGGCATCACAGGAAATAGATGGCAACAGATTAAAATGTTGTGGCAATAAAGCAACAGCAACAGATTGATACAGTAGCACGCAAATGTAGTGGCAGAGTTACTGATGGACCGGAAAAGGTAGCTAATGACTAAGAGAGAGCTAGCAGCAAGACAGAATAACTAACAGGTCAGAAATAGAACAAATTATGGAGCAACATAGTAATGGCAAGAGGGGTTTACAGTGTGTGAATGTTTTTGTGCATGCCACAGCTTGGGAAAGAAAAACAAATCCCAGGCACTTCAGAGTGGCTATTCGTGTGCTTCTCTCAATGTTAAATCACTATACAAAAATAGATTTCCTTTTCTCCAATCTCTGCAATTTCTTTTACTTTTCTTGTGCACCAATTTCTTATTAAGTTATCTGTTAAACATTCACCGTCCTAAGAACTCATTCATGAGATTTTAATAGCTCAGAAGTCCCAATGAGTAGCTCCCGATTAGAGGCAAATCTTGACATCCAGGAGCTACTTACAGCTCCTACTGCACAAATTCCAATTTCAAACTTTTCCATGTTCTGCTGGTGCTTGCCAAGAGGACACAGCGGCCACCTGTTACTTATGCAAAATCAGCAGCATAGCCATCATTTTACAGTCATGCACCAAAACTGCGTTGAGCTACCTCCTGCTGACAGCATAGTTTTAGTTGAAATTGTAAAACAATGTATACAATGTGATGTAACTGTTGGAAGAGATGGAGCTGATGTGTCACCAGGGTACTTGCTATCTGTCCTATGACTGGGGCCAACATCTTACTTCCCGTGTCGGAATTAAAAAAGCCAGCAGTCTCCAGATACTTTGACCTCTGGGAGGGGACTTCGGACTTCAAAATCTCTGAACTTGTAAAAGCAGGGTGTCTCCCATCCTTGCACACCCTGTAGGTGTGATTGGTACAGTGTTTGCATGTCTGTCTTTGCATCTTCTCCTGTCAGAGTTAGACTATTTGGCAGCTAATGATTATAGTTGTCTTGTTTCTTCACTGCAGGGCATTATGAAAAGTGTGTTTTCTCACTGCGGGAAGAAAATAAAAGCGAATTAACGGTGGTCCTGAACTACATCTTCTCCCACGCTCAAGTCACCAAGAAGAACTTGCTTGTGACGATGCTCATTGTAAGTGGAGTTCTTGGAGACATTTGGGAGTGGATACATGTGGGTGGCAGACTTGAACACTTTGGTGGAGATTGCGAAAGCGGGAAGGGGGCAATCTTAGAAATGTCAAGGGAGGTGGCAACAGGTTGTTGCCCTGCTTTGAGATGTTTGGGGCTTAGAGGTGGATGGTGCACTTTGACTCATGGGGGAGGGGCTATAGGAGATGGGGTAGTTGGAAGGGTGCTCCCTTGGAGATTTTGGAGGTTTAGTGTAGGTGGATAGGGTGCAGGCTTGGAAACTTTTGTGGTGAGAAGATGGGATAAAGTAGGGTCTAAAACACTTGGTAGCAATGTTGGCAGAAAGATATGAGATAGTTGAATTGTGTGATGTCCTGAACAATTACAGGCAGGCATTATAGGCTAGCCAAATTAAAGGACACTCTTGAAATCTGAAATAGGAAAGCAATAGTTGGTGACACATTAAAAACAATGGGGGCAGAGGCAAGTGTAGTAGGAGGAGGGGATTGGCCAACATGGAAATATTTGAGGCATGGGATTAAGATAGCGGGTGTAGGCATTGTGGGGTGAGGATAAATGAAGGGCAAGGGAGGTGGCCTGCCTGGAAATAATTGGGAGTTGGCCAGATGGAGGGAAGGCTCATCTTGAGATAGTGAAGGAAGCAAGCATCAAGGTGTCAGGGAGGGGTTGGAATTAAAAATACTGACATTGTGTGGTGTGCGACAGACATGGTATCAAGAAAGACACAGACTCAAAGGTGTTTGTTTTAAAACCTTTATTTACTAAGGTTCCTGGGTTGGTGTAATGCTTAACTGACCCTAACTCTAAAGGGATGGTTCCCTTAACAGACGTTTCTAAAGGCTGTTGATGTCTTCTAGTGCAAAATAATGATCTCTCTGTGTCTAAACATATGATTGCCCTCACTCTTTACAAAAATGTGTTCTGTTAGGAAGTCTTTAAAAAGGAGAAATTGTGGTTTAACAGAAAATAGGAAACCGAGGTTGGTTTCAGGTGGTCTTTTCACTAGGTGTAGCTTGGTCAATGTCACGAAAATGAGTTCAATCAAAGAGGGCTGTTCTAAGACCTTCTCCAAAGAGCCCTTTCAGTAGTCTCAAATACCTTCTGTGTCTTTGGGTTCCTTGGGGTTCCCTTCCCCAAGCTTCAACTTGCTCAAGTTCCAAACACCACAAAAGAAATATAACACATTTCCTTTTGAAGCTTCTCAGGGGTCCCTTCCCCAAGCTTCAATCCTTTCAACACTACAAAACAATACGTCTCCAACTTGGTTAGGCCTCTTAGAGGTCCCTTCCCCAAGTGCAGGCCCCTTTCAGTTTCCAACACAAATTCAGTTTTGCCAGGATGTACTTTGTTTTCTTTGTTAGGCCTTTCAGGGTTCCCTTCCCCAAGCTGGGTCCCTTTTTGGTTTCAAACCTAAGTTCAACCGCCTGGTTCTTTGCTCCTTCCTAGCCGTGATCACTCTGATCTGTAACACATCTCTTTTTATTCTTTGCTCTTTCTTTTACGTGCACCCTTGCACCTGTCTTTTTCTTACTTGTGCCTCCCGCACGCTTGACACACGGTCTTCTTTTTATCGTGCACGCTCTGCAGTCTTTGCTCTCTTCAAATGCCTTTTCTTTACTTTTACTTTTCTTTTGCGCCACTAGCACATTTCCTTCTTTCTATGTCTCTTGTGCTTATTTCTCACACTTTCTGTCCTTCGTACACTTATAAACCTTTCTCCAGCATGGGGTCTGGCATGGATTCACATGCTCATGAATATTCCCCGTCGTCAGGCTGGGAATCCTCGGTAAAGAAAAAATCAGTATCAGTTTCGTTTCTGATCTGTCTTTCTTAGTAGTAACCAATCACTGGTCTCTGGGTTATACTGCCCCCAGCCAATGACTGCCCTCTCCCTAAGCCCCGCCCCTGGCTGCCATACTCAGATTTTTACCGCACGTTCAAGTGTTGGGGGTCCTCGTGCTATAGCTTTCGAGCTTTTACTGCGTTTAGCGCTTTTTCACAGAGATTTATCTAATTTTTTGGTTCAATCGAGCCTCAAGCTCCACCATTTCTACTTCTGATCAACGGGGACCCGTTTCGGATTTATCTACGCCCCTCAAGGGTGAAGTTTTTGACGAGTTACGCTTCTTGGAGGATTCCAGAAGTTTCTGAGGCCTACCTCGCGGACGAGAAGAACATGGCCCAGGAGAAGGTAAGCTAGACTCCCGGCAAACTGTTCAGGATCTGCCCTGGATGCAACCTACAAAATGTGTTCAAGGAGGACGAGCATTCGAAATGCCTTTACTGCCTCCACGAGGACAAAACGCACGTGGAGAAGGACTGTGCGTTTTGCATGAACATGTCGGATCGGACTATGAGGGATCGTCGGACCCATCTCTCCAACTGGCTGGAAGGCAGGTGAGAAGAAGAAGAAGTCCGAGTGGTCTTCTAAGTCGCGTGAGGGCGCCCTGGCGACGGGGGCCCAACAGAAGGCAAAGCACCGGGAGTCCACGGGCACCGGGAGTGCCGAACGGTCGGGCTCCTCGGCTGCCAGGCAGGGCGCACCATCACCAATGCCATCAACTGTGAGCCAACGCTCTGGCTCGGGGAAGAGAAAATCTGAGAACCCTGCTAAGCTTCTGGAGAGGCCCCGGTCGATCTCGAAGGATCAGGCCGAAGGGTAGCGAGGCGGTGACCCTCCCCCTAAGGTGAAGACCTCAAGCGCGCCCAAGGTGGTGAAGGCCATGATCCCGGCCAAGGCCTCGATTGAGGGAGTTACTGCGGCACTGGCGAAGCCTGTGGAGGCTATCCCAGTGGAGGCGACCTCGGGGCCCAGAGTTTCCCTGCCTCTGTGGAGGGAATCCTCTTTTAAGCCCGTCGAGAAGACCCCGGTGGAAAAAGAGGGGGGGGGCGGTATCCGTGATGGACACGGACACAACCTCCCAGGAGGAACTGACTGAGAATTTGGAAGAGGCCCGGTCCCACGGGAGGGATCCCGACGAGGGGGACGACGAGAGCGAGGGTGGCGACGACGAGGTTCCCGTGGAGGAGGAACAACCGTCGCTCCCGTCACAACCCGAGCCACAAGACAACTTGGCGGCCATTTTGACGGCAATCCAAGCCTTATGCACGCAGATAACGACGAGACTGCCCCTACCCCCGACGGACGATCCAGCTGAACCGGGTCAGTCGGGAAGCCCTCCAAACAAGAGGAGGAGAATTCATCCGGCTCCCCTTCAGCCTTCACAGCCTTCTCAGCCTTTGTCGCCCTCCCCGGCCCCGAGGGATAACACGGGAATAGACACGGCCACGACGGGGACGGATGACGGCGGCGACGATGGGACTGACCTCCCGTCTCCGATTCCTCGGGCGTCTCCTCCCGACGAAATTGGCTCCTTCCACGCCATGATTGGCAGGGCATCTGAGCTTTTTCAGCTCTGCCCCGAAGAAAAGAAGAACAAAGGATTCCTCTACCAACGGTGCGAGGCCAAGAGGAACATGGTCCTCGCGGTGCCGTTGCTGGATGACATATGGGACGAGGGTCTTGCCCTCCTGAATAACCCGTCCACGACGCCTGCCAAAAGGGACCGGTACGAGAAGAAGTACCGGGTCCCCGACGGCGCCCCTTTGTGCCTTAGGGCACAACCGACCCCGGATTCGGTCGTCTCGGCAGCGGCCAAGAAGAAAACTTCAACTTCCCTACCGGACGGCGAGGGAAAGAAACTAGATGCCATGGGACGACGAATCATCTCGTCGGCGGCGACGACGATTAAGGCGGCCAATGCCCTAGCGATTGTGGCCCGCTACGACAGGGAGTTGTGGTACAAGATCTCCCCCCCTGTTGGACTCCCCACCGTTTGCCTTCAACGGTGGGGGTGGCTCAAGGCGACGGATTTCCGGCAGGACGTGCAAGCCAAGGTTTTGGACATGCCCTTCGATGGGAACAATCTGTTCGGAAAGACAGTGGATGAGTCACTGCAGGCCATGAAGACCGACACGGAGACGGCTCGGGCCTTGGGAGTTCTGCAGCAACGGTGGCCGCCCTTTCGGAACTCCGGAGGCAAGCAAGGTGCCTCCAAAGGATTCAGTGGCGGCTACTCGACCTACCGTCAGGCGGCCCGCTCCTCGTCGCAAGAAGCCTACAGGGGACGAGGCAAGTCAGGTGGATCTCGCCGTCGTCGCCATGGAGGCCAAGGAGGCAAGGCTGCTTCCAAGCAAGACTGAACCGGCTGTTGCGTCGGGCCCCCACCTAAGCACCCCGGTGGGAGGCCAGCTGATGAAGTTCGTCAGCGTGTGGGAGTCCATCTCCACGACCGTTAGGTGCTGGATGCCCTGGCCCACGGGCACACTCTAGAATTTCTAAAGAAGTGCCCCCAAATTCCTCCCGTGCCCAGGAAGGAAAACCACGTCCCTCAACTGCTGTTAGAGGTAAGGGCGATGCTCAAGAAAGAAGCCATTGAGCTTGTCCCAAAGAGGCTCCGGGGCTCCGTAATATACTCTAGATACTTCCTCGTCAGAAAGAAGACATGAGGTTGGCGTCCCATCCTGGACTTGCGTCGGCTAAACAAATACATCAAGGCACAGAAGTTCCGGATGGTCACCCTCCAGCACGTGCTGGACCAGCTGGAGGAAGGCGACTTCCTATCGTCGTTGGATTTGGAGGATGCGTACTTTCACATCCCCATCCTAAAAGGACACCGAACGTTTCTCAGGTTCGTAGTCCAAGGGCGGCACTACCAGTTCAAGGCCCTCACATTCGGATTGAAGTCGGCGCCCAGGGTGTTCACCAAGTGCCTAGCACCAGTGGCAGCGCGGCTGCGCCTGCAGGGGATCCACGTCTACCCAGCAGGGACAAGGGAACTCGCCGTCAAACACACAGCAAAGACCGTCCGGCTGCTCACGGACCTGGGATTCTCTATCAACTTCCCCAAATCCCACCTGGTTCCGTCGCAGGTCACGCTGTTTCTGGGAGCCAAGCACGATACAGTAGCGCAGTTGGCCTCGTCGCAGGAAGAAAGAACGCAGGCAATCCTGGGCAAGGTACAGCGTCTGCTGGCCACGGACCTGGCCAGGGTGAGGTCCATCAAGTCCCTTCTCGGGATGATGTCCTCTTGCATCTATCTGGTGCGCCTGTGCAGGCTTCGGATGCGTCCTCTGCAGGAGTTCCTCGACGCCCGTTGGATGCAAGCAACGGGCAGTTTCGAGGACAAGATCTCGCTCAACGAAGTATTCTGCCAAGCAATTTGATGGTGGGGCACCCGCGCGCATCTCGCAGCGGGCATGGACTTTCAGACCCCAGCATACCAGGTGACGGTGACGACGGATGCCTCCCTGGAGGGGTGGGGAGCGCACACCGGAGAGCTTCACGCGAGAGGCCTGTGGCTCCCGGAGGAGAGGCCGCTCCACATCAATATACTGGAGCTCCGAGCAGTGTTCTGGGCCCTCAAGTCATTCCTCCCATCCCTCAAGGGCAAGGTGGTGAGGATCTTCACCTACAACACCACCACGATGTTCTAATTCCGGAGGCAGGGAGGAACCAGATCCCCAGCCCTGTCCAAGGAAACCCAGGATCTGTGGCACTGGGCCGTTGCCCAGGGGATGTTTCTGGTACCTTTTCATCTAGCAGGGATAAAAAACACCATCGCTGACTCACTCAGCAGGGAGCTGCGCTCGTGCCACGAGTGGGAACTACGCCAAGATCAAGTGGATCAACTCTTCCGGTGATGGAGCAAACCCCAAATCGACCTGTTCGCGACTATGACGAACTCCAAGTGCCAGAGGTTCGCCAGCAGGTTCCCCCAGCCAAGGAGCATGGGCAATGCTTTCTCGTTCCCCTGGGACGGCCTGTTCCTGTATGCGTTCCCTCCGTTGCCGTTGCTGCTCAGGCTCATCAACCAACTTAAGAGGTCCCGGTGCAGGATGATCCTCGTTGCACCGGCGTGGCCGAGACAGATATGGTTCCCGGACCTTCTGGACTTGTCAGCGTCCCCACCAGTCAAACTGTCTAAGGACGCAGATCTTCTCTCCAGAGAAGGAGGCGCCATTCTTCATCACGACCCAGAGTCGCTGAACTTGCAGGCCTGGCTCCTGCAGCACTGGAGTTTGGAGGGTACGATATCCCAGCTGACTGCAGAGAGGTTCTTGCAAAGGCCAGGGCGTCCTCAACTCTCAAGTGCTACAGACACAAGTGGAAGAGGTTCTCTGTCTGGTGCCGTGCACGGAGGATTAACCCTCTATGGATTAAAGCCCCTCAAGTGCTACCGTACTTACTGTCGCTGGCCAAAGCTGGACTAGCTCATGCTTCCATCAAGATACATCTGGCAGCGATTTCCCGATACACCAGAACTGCAGGACGGTCGTCCCTGTGGTCTCAACGCCTGGTGAAGGAGTTTATGAAAGGACTGTTCCGATCGTTCCTGCCGGTGAAGGCTCCAGCCCCGGCGTGGGAGCGCAACGTGGTGCTGACCAGACTCATGGGCCCGCCATTCGAGCCCTTGCATTCGGCTCCGTTGAAGTTCCTGTCGTGGAAGACAGCGTTCCTTGTGGCCATCACCTCTGTACGACGCGTAGGAGAGATTCAGGCCCTTTCCTGCAAGCCTCCATACTTGACTTTCCACAAGACGAGGGTGGTGCTGAGGACGCACCCCTCCTTCATGCCCAAGGTGCCGTCGGACTTCCATCTCAACGAGCCCTTGGTGTTACCAGTCTTTTTCCCGTCGCCTTCGTCGCCGGCCGAGAGGACTTTGCACTCGCTGGATGTAGCTAGAGCACTGAAGTTCTACGTGGACCGAACGAAGAGTTTTCGGAAGACATCACAGCTGTTTGTGAACTTTGGACCTGTGAACCAAGGGAAGGCTCTCTCGAAGGCTTCCATTTCCAGATGGCTCTCCGGCTGCATCATGCGCTGTCATCGGTTGGCAAACCGACTGTTGCCCGGCAGTCCGAGAGCCCATTCGACCAAAGCGATCGCTGCTACCACGCCGTTCTTGTCTGGTGTGCCCCTGCTGTACATCTGCAGGGCTGCTACGTGGAGGTCGACGCACACCTTCACGAGATTCTACTGCATCGATCGGGATTCCAGGGAGGAGTCCAGAGTTGTCCAGGCAGTGCTGCGCAACCTGTTCGCTTAAAGTGAGCCTTCTCAGGAGGTAAGAGATGCTTAATGTTGAGTTTTATGTAATGCTTAATGTTGAGCCTTGCCACTTCCCGTGGTCGTGCATGTGTGTACTGCTATGTATTCATATATTCATGAGCATGTGAATCCATGCCAGACCCCATGCTGGAGAAGGAACAAGTTACTTACCTGTAACTGTTGTTCTCCAGCATGGGTCTGGCATGGATTCACATGCAAACCCTCCCTCCTTCCCCGCTGCGGCTCTTCACTTGGTCATACTGCCACTTCACGTGCTACCAATCTGAGGATGGCTGCCAGGGGCGGGGCTTAGGGAGAGGGCAGTCATTGGCTGGGGGCAGTAGGACCCAGAGACCAGTGATTGGTTACTACTAAGAAAGACAGATCAATAACGAAACTGATTTTTCTTTACCGAGGATTCCCAGCCTGATGACGGGGAATATTCATGAGCATGTGAATCCATGCCAGACCCATGCTGGAGAACAACAGTTACAGGTAAGTAACGTGTTCCTTCTGCTCTGTGACGTTTTAAAATGGTGTCTTTCTCCCGCTCCACTTCATTCAAACTCACGCTCCTGAGTTTGTCTCTCTCACTCACTGGACAGCGTTGCGTTGACAAGTGGTTCCTCTCGATACACAGGGTTGAGGTCAGGGTCTCACCACCTGTCCATCAGACACCCTTGAGACCGGCACACGTCCCAAGGAAAAAAGCATTTTCCCAAATGCCACTCGCAGGATACAGGCCTTCTTCCTCCGGCCCCTTGCAGGCACGGCTCCCTAGCCACACTGCAGCCCCTCACAAACACCAGGCCAGCGTCTCAGCACACCGTTTTCCTCTAGGCTTTAACTCCTGCTGCTCTCTGCTCCTTGGCTTCTCGGGTCCTAACAGCATCCCTAGCTAGCTCTCCTTCTTGTGAAAAACCACACCTTTTATAGTTCATAAAACGGTCAAGTGGAGTCAGGTGTGAGTGGGCATTATTAAATGCCTGAGTCTATTAGTGGGGCAACTTCAGTACTTTCTTTATTAGGTTTCCCTTACTTTCCCCATGTTTCTATGGGTAATCTTTACTGCTCTTATTTGCCTCCTCTTCGTCTCAGTATTTGTTGGAAATGGGTAGGGGGGAGACAGGGTAAGCTGGAAATTGATATTTAGGGGCTAAATCCTTATGAGGTGATTAATGGAGGAAAGAGGGTAGTCCCCCAGCCCTGTCTGTATATGCCTGGGGTGATTTCTTTTCTCTTTGGCCTAAGCCAGGGGGAGACAAGTAGGTGTTAAAGTTAGAACTATATGTTTGTCTTATCTGACCCACCTCCTTGTCTGTCTTTGTTCTACTGCAACACTTCCACCTCCTTCTTGGATTAGGGACCCTGATCCCTATATACCGCACAAAGGCTTCTGGGACTTCCTCCTCCTCGCCTGCCATCCAGTTGGAATACCGCGCCTCACCTGGGGTACTCCCACGAGAACAACTCCAGGCTTCCCTACCCAGGTAATCCTCCCTCAGTTGTCCACCCCCAGGGTTGGGATCCAAGAGCGATGGCCCTCCCCATGCCACCTGAATAGAGGATTCTCAGAATCTACATGTGAGAATACCCTTAGGTTTCTCACAGTGGGCACTAGAGGGCTACATAACAGGTCAATTCTTGCAATTTTTAAATATTACATAGAACCGATGGAAGATCAAAGTAGCACTGACCCATTTAGGACATAGATTTAAATGCCTTCTGTGACAACTCAGATACCGCTAGGTCTTTGAACGTTTCAGTTCTTAATCCACCACCCAGGATTCACTGTCTGTCCTAGGACATCTTTAGATTCTGCCACACTGATATCCTGCTTCATTAATCTACTCAAATATCTGGGAGCCCTTACCATGCATCATTAACTTGGCTGGATTGCGTTTATGCTTTAACGTCCATCTCATGGGTACAGTTCAGTGCACCAACCATATCTGCTTCAGGCTTTACCTACATCCCCCACCACCTTTGCTAGAGTCCTGTTCCTTGCTTAAAACCTCTGCAAGAGGCAGTCAATGGGCCCAGCGCTTTTCCTAGAGTTAGTGCAATGCAGCCTCTGCTAGAGATGGGTTCATCCTTCCATGCCTTCTGGTAGAGGTGGTTATTTGCACTCACCAACTCCACTGAGAGGCTGTTCCATACTTGGAGCACTTCTACTAGTAATAATTGTCTTACCTGCGCAATTGCTGATCCATTTAATTAATCTTTTATAACACGCTTAATACCAGAGACCAGTCTCTAAGCGCGGAACCGGGATTCGAACCTGTGTTGCTCTGCTTTGTCTTGCTTCTAAGACAAAACGTCACCCCTGAGCTATCCATGCATCTGTTACTCTTGCTAGAGGCTGTTTAATGCATCCACCACTTCTTCTGAAGCCTATTTCACATATCCATCATCTTTGGTAGAGGCTGTTCCATGAATCCACCCCATCAGGTAGAGGCTGTTGACTGCATCCACCACATCTGCTAGAGGCTGTTCCATTCATCCACCACCTGTTGGGGCATACAGCAGCCACAGCCTTCCATCTGTCTGCCAAGGCTCATACAGAAGAGATTGGAAACTGCCATGGCGCCTCCAACAAGCCCCAGAACTCCTAGCGCGACCAGGCCTCTGACCAACACAGTCCAAGTCTCCATGGCAACACTTCACGCCTTGACATTACGGATACAGAAAGTGGTTCAAGCATACCGACCTATTTATCCAAAGATTAGGAGTACACCTGTTCTTAGTTGTTTTTCAGGTATTTGAGATACGTAGTGGGGTGCAAGGGAGATTAACCAACCCTGACACTAGGTGGTAGCTACAATGAAAATGCAACAGATGTCCACACTTTAGTGGAACTCTCCCATCCCTTGCACTATGTGTGTTGTAAATACAACCAATCAAGAATACCGACCGAAGGAGCTGCGATCGACATTCTTATGGCGAGTCCAACGTCCTCGTAGTTAGTTTGCTCCTTCTTACTGTTTTTCGTGCCTTACCCTTCCTTGCCTGACTTGGATTGCCTGCCCTTTGTACCGACCCGGACCGTGTCTCGACCTGCCTTGGATTTCTTCTCTGTGTACCGAACCAAACTGTGTCTCGACCTACCTTTTTTTTGGCCCTCAACCTGTCGCTCGCTACACTTTGTCCTTCTGAACTTCTAGCTACGACCCAGACTACCTGACCTTCTTCTGCTTCATCCCAAGGACTGGTTACCTTGAATCCCGAGTTTTGATTCTTCTACGACTAGCTGGGTTGTACTGTGCGTCTCAGTTACGGCACTCCAGAGTCCCGCCATTGTCCTGTACCAGGAAACCTCCATCAAAAGTAATCCTATGGAAAAAAGGTTATCCAAAAATGGAGCATACACCAAGCAAAAAGTAATGCAAATTCTTTGGGCCTAAACAGCTGTGAAGCACGATTCAGACGGCCATGTGCAACTGAACTGAATGAAGTGAACTGTCAACGCTGACCTTTTACACAAAACTTGTCAAATTATCATACAACATTTGGGTTACATTTTTGAGGCAGGTCACAAAAGCTGAATGGTGGAACTATGTCAGTGCCCTATATTCAAATATATGTTGAATGATCCTAATTGGATGATACCATTTTTGACCACAGTTACATTAAAACCCCTTGTGACGACACAACCTTTCACACACCGCCCCTCAAGTACGTGATTGTGCTGATCAGTTGAAAAATACTAATTTGCCATTGGTTGGCACTGTCAGATATAAAATAAATAGCTTGAGATGGCAATGGGTGACACATTCACACATGGTCGGACCAATGGTGTGCCCTGCGGACATCAGCGTGGAAACTGTACAATGTTGCACCATAGGGACATCAAAACCTCTCTGTTGATTGGCTCCCCTTCCCGTTGCCCATAGCCGCAACCCCAATGCTCTGACGTCCCAGCTCCCTTCTAACACTGTGCTGACAAGTGTAGTCTAAAATACCATACCACACTGTGGCTGGAGCTTAATTAACAGTATTTAATTCTATTTCTCAGCCAATTCTTCTCTTGCTTCCAGTTGCCTAGCTCATCGGCCTCGAAAGGATCTCATGACTTTGCAGTGTCTGCGTTCTCCTGGGAACTGTGAGAAACACAATGGCATTCTCACACCTATTTCCCCAGGGCTCTTCTATTCAGGTGACCAGGGAAGGTCCATTGCTTTTGGATCCCGACCCTGGGGGTGGACAAGCGAGTTAGGGTCACCTGGGTGGAGGGTCTCTGGGGACTGGGGAGAGAATGCCAAAGGGCGAGACCTGGTATTCCCCCTGTCCTGATGACAATTAATCATACCCCCCCTGCCTTTTGTAGGCTACTGCGACAGTACCTTACCCATTGACAACATCAAAGTACTGCAAAGAGGAAGAGGCATCTTCGAGTGAGGAAGATTACCTATTTAAGAAACCATTCTAGTACTGAGAAGAAGATGCGGGCAGAGGCAAACCAGTACTTGCAATACATGTCTCACTAACGAGACCAGCACTTAAAACTAACACCCATCACCTTCAGCCTATCAACCTTTGTTTGGAGTATAAAATGGACACAGACAACGCAGAGAGAACGGGGAGCGCAGAGCGAGAGGAGCAGCAGGAAGTGGTGTTGTGTCTGAGGGTGGCCCTGAGAGAACGGAGGGGCGAGTCATCGGAAGTCTGCACAGGAAAGTCGGCAGTGTGGCGAGGGAGCTTTGTCTCCAGGGAGCCGGACGGAAGGAGTGAAGGGAGCCATGTCTGTAGGCGATCCTTGTGGCGAACACCGAGAACTTCAGCCCAGGGTTGTCAGAGGGGCAGGTGGAGCAGCCCTGCCTTTCACAAGAAAGAACGAAAACGGCAGGGATCCAGATGCGAATGCCAGTGAGCTTCAGAGGCTGAATGAAACCCGGTGCGCATATACTCTGAAGATGCATTGTGACCACGTAGTCACGTGCAGCAGGCTGCTAAATTGTAGAAGTGTGAAACTGAAGGAGAACGACTGGCCCGTAATGGAAAGTACTGTAACATTGTAACAGGGCTGAATCTCCTGAAATCGCTGAGTGAAAAGCTGCCGAGGGGAGCTAGCAAGGTGGGAGCAAAAGCCGGTAAAGAATTTAAGAATGGCTGTGGAAGTCAGAAATGGGCAGAGAAGCCTAGCAAAGTGTGGGTCTGATGAGAGGGGACTGGAAATGGAATAACGAGAACAACAAAGGCTGAAGAACTTCAATCATTAACAGGGCCAGAGAAGTTCCTGGGATTATACAAAAGCAACTTGTCAAACTGAAAGAAGAGGCTGGGGTTACTGGTTGTGTGACCTGTGATGGGTGGACCGTGCGGTCCAATGCTGCGTCTAGTCCAGGAATTATTAATATATGAAGATAGGCCCTAAACCCTAACGTTATGCCAAGGATAAAGAGCCACTGGTTGAGTGACCTGTTATGGGTGGACTGTGCGGTCTAAAATTGTGACACGACCAGGAGGGGGCTCCAACAAAAGAGGTGTAAGGTGATAAGAACCTGTGAACTTTGTTTTGTAAACAAGAATTTTATTGAGCTTGGGTCTTGAATGAATACAACAAGATAGTTTCTTGTGAACGTTTGATAACTGCATATTTCATGAACTGGTACCTGAAGTTTGGGGAATGGCGCCTAAACTTCTTATGAACCTTTTTTTAACTAAACATTTGCCAGTAAACCTTGCGTGGATTATAACCAGAGACTATACCCTAGAGTGTACGAGCTTTGCGAGATCCTACTATTGGAACTGTATTCTGACTTGGGAAAGGGAGATAGCTACTGCTCCAAACTTTATTATTCACTTCTTCAGTTGAACCATCCCTTTAATATAGTTTTCCCTTAGTTGGGAGGGCAAGCATAGGTTTGGACACAGACATACTTTTAGATTTAGACACACTGGGCCTCATTACGAGTCCGGCGGTAACCGAGGTGATAAAACTGCAAGGTTACCGCCGGACTCGTATTACCATTCCGCCTCCGTGATTCCCGGAATTACCGGGGCATTACAACCCGATTACAATCACGGAGGCGGAATGGTGTAAATCCCCATTCCCATTGAGTCCTATGGGACTCAATGGAAATGGGGATCATGGAAACACTGGCAGCATCTCGTAATGCTGCCAGTGTTTCCTCGTCCGCCTGCATGCGGGAGGTGTTAAACCCGCCAGGTCAGACCTGGCGGGAACATCACCTCCCGCCTGCAGGGGTCGGACTCAGGCGGTCCGGAAACAACGGTGGCGGCGGGTTTACCGCCACCGTTATTTCCGGACCGCCTGGGTCGTAATGAGGCCCACTGACTTTGACGATCCTTCGTTTATTTAGGCTGGGAAATCCCACCATAGCGATGGGGCTAGATAGGCATTTCACCCATCCTGATTCATTGAATAAAGGTTTTGAAACTCTGTCTTCTGTGTCTGTCTCTCTTTATATCATACCCGTCTCACAGAACCTTTCAGCCATGCACACTGTTTCGGCTGAATGCTCAAAAATACATACTGTTGTCACACATGGACCTGCAGCTTGTTTCTTATGAGCGGTCTGCGAGAAAGGCTTTCATAATGCGGTCCTATATCCAAAATGGCTCCTCTACTGTTCGCATATTGCTAAAAAAAAGCCCCTATACCATAAGGCCCCCTACAACATCTTACACGGCCACCTGGTGCCCGCTCTATGCAACTGCCCCCCCACTATGTCTCACGCTGTGCCTGCTTCTATGTAGTTTTATGCAAGCAGCACTGTGTTCAATGACGTCCTCACCACCGATGACATCCACCATGTTACACATGATGTCACCACGTAACTTGCGCAATTGGTATGTGTGCTCCCCCCCCCTCCTGCGTTGGATCTGGACCTTTACAACCATTTAATGAGGTAAGAACTCCTAGACTTGGTTTAAGTGCCTAGGGTTCTACTGTGGTATGTAGGTTGTTTCAACCAATTGACTATTGAGACCCAATGGCCAGATGAAAAGAAGGTGGCAGTCTTCTATAGAGCTCTTCGCGAGGAATCGAAAGATGCCTCATCAGTTATTCCAGCATTACTCATGTCATACCCAGAACTACTAGATCTAGTACTCCAGGTGATCGCTTGCCAAGCTGATAGAAAGGATGAGAAGAGGGCCTCGATAACCGGTCCTCACTCGACTGAAAAACCAACCCCGCTTAGCACTCCTGCTGGTAGTGGTGAAGGACCCATGCAGATCAGAGCCGTACATGGACCAATGTCTAAAGAAGAAAAGAATCTGCGATAAAGGGAGAACTTGTGCTTTTACTGGGGTGGAACTGATCATTTTCTTAAGAACTGCCAGCACTGTCCAAGAAAGAAATTGGGGAAACTCCTTTGCTCATCCATGATTGGAAACACAGAGGAGTCTATCATCCAGCGTTTCCCTCTCTTATACTGCGACGGGGGTTTCCCTGTTCCGTCTGCCCATATGATTGTTAGCCAATAATAAGATGTTGGTTGATACCACTACTGTTCTAGATTCTGTGACCACTGGTGTTTATATGGACAAGTCCTTCACAATGTCCCTGGACATCGCAGAAGTTGCCATGGCTGTGCTGGAGCCAGTAAGAACGGTTTACGGATAGGGATTGACCTCAGGACCCATCACTGCACATATGCCTCAGATGACCCTGTTATGCTCTGGAAATCATTGTGAAACTCTCATCTTAGATCTGATCGATGTACTCCATTTCGGTATCATACATGGACACCTATGGTTACAGGTGCACAATCCGTCTATAGACTGGGAAACACGCATGATAGGCTTCACGTCTACCTACTGCATTTCAATCTGCCTTGATGATTGTGAGGAACTGTATGAGCAGACAGGACCCTGCCTGGAGTTCCTTTCTGCAATACACGAAGTGGCAATATTGAGGCCCAAAATACCTCCTTGTTATGCTGAATATACTGATGTCTTCGACCATCAAAAGGCTGAAATGCTACCGCCCCATAGACCTTTTGACTACTTGATCTATATAGTTCCTGATGCCTCCATCCCTTGTGGGAAGATATACCCTCTAACAAAAAAGGAAGACTTACATCACATGCAGCACTTGTCTGAGAATCTACGTTCAGGTTTACTGTCCCCAGCACCCTCACCACTCTTTTTTTTTTTTTTGTCCTTAAGAAGGGCGGGGAACTCCACACCAGCAGTGTCTACAGAGCAATCAACGCAATCTCTGTGAAGAACCCTTTACTCTTCATCAATGTCCTGCTAGATCAAGTGAAGAATGCAGTCATCTTCACTAAGTTATTCCTGAGAGAGGCCTTCCACTTGGGGTGTATGCGTGCCGGTGATGAATGGAAAACCACCTTCCATACACGATATGGGTTATACGAATATCAAGAAATGCCCTTTGGCTTATGCAACGCGCAAGCCACCTTTAAGCACTTGATGAACATAATCTTCAGAGACATGTTGGATCAGTACGTCGTAGTGTATTTGGATGACTTCCTGTCCGACAACTTTATGCATATATGGTCCTTCGTGAAAAACGCTTATTTGCCAAGGCAGAGAAGTGTGTTTCACCCCACTTCGGTTGAGTTCCTTGGCTACATATTGTCTCCCCCAGGAGTAAAAATGGTTGAAGGAAGGCAAGACGAGTGTAATCCAACAGTGGCCTATCCCAAATACTGTGAAAGCGGTATAGACATTTATTGGGTTTGCTCATTTCTACCATCATTTTATCACTGGGTTCTTAGCCATCCTACACCCTCTAACATCATTCACTCGTAAGAACACTTGACGCAAGAAGCTCCTACTGTGTTTGATTCACTGAAGACAGTCTTCACAGAGGCTCCAGTATTGCAACTTCCCAGGACAGAGCTATCTTTCATCGTCGAGGCAAATCCGTCAGACAGTCATCAGTGCTGTATTATCCCAGAGATGTTCCCAAACTGGTCACCCTCATCCCATATCGTACTACTCCTGTAAACTGGCACAGGCAGAAAGGAATTACACCACCATGGATAAAGAACTCCTTGCCATTGTTGCGGCATTCAAAGAATGGAGACACTATATCCTGGTAGCACACCATTTAGTACTGGTATAAACTGATCTTGTAACTTACTGGCACTGAGCACCGCTCGATGCACCAATGTGTGGCAGGCGCGCTGACACCTGCTGTTGACTGCTCACAATTTCATAGTAACTTTCTGTCTAGGGTCCAAAAAAGGTAAGGCCGATGCTCTGTCCTGAATGTATGGGAATCACCGGACACTACCCATAATTCCACCGTTTTTCCAGAAGGACATGTACTGTGTGTTTGTGACACACCTGCTCTGTTGCTGGATGGGTTTTGTTCCTGTGGTACACTCCAGCCATTGTGACGATTCACATGGTGTCATCACTTCTCCCCAAGGGGGGAGCCCCTTCTCATGAGTCTAGGGAGGTGAGGCTGCGACCCAACAGTCCCCTTAAGGGTGGTTTGTTGCAGCAGGACCTCATGGGGAGGATCTCACTCCTTGGGGACAAGCATGACCATCTTGGGGTTAGCCCGGCTAATAATAAAACATCACCAAATTCTGTACTAGATCCTTCCATCCCCAATCTTCTTGTCGAAAGCAGAACCATATACTATTGTGATGCAAAAGAAACAAATGGCCTTAAACACCAAGACGAGGAAGAACACATAAAACACAAACGCCCTCATCACAAGGTTGGCCGTATCCCGGCGGTAATTGTGCCGGCATACCCCCAGCGTAAATAGCGTTACCGCTATTCGGTCTGGTGCTATTAGCGCCGAATCATGATTAACGGTATGGGTGTTAAGCCCCATTCCCAAATGAACTTAATGGGGCTTCTCAGCGCTATTAGCGCGGAAAACGGGTGTAAAGAGGAGATGTTTACCTACAGCAAAAAGCTGGAGGTAAGAATTCAAACTTTCCACCCAACTTATGATTGGGACACCCTTAAATGTGACGGTAATAGCGTTACTGCCGCATTTAAGGGCTACCGCCCGACTCCAGATGAGTCCCAAAGACTGCTCCCAATACTGGTACTAAAACGAGGTGTCCAGAGGAGGCATAGATATCAACCTGTCAAAACTAACAAGGGACTTTGACAGCCCGCCCTTCAAGAACGGGCTACAATGTATAAAGACAAACAATGGACAACAGTTTTACTCGATCCCAGCGCGCAGCTCAGCTGCAGCTCCTGCTGGGAGAAGCAACAGACGGTGAGGGTGTTTGGTGCTGGAAATCCAAACTACTGTTGCCGACCCAAGGAGAAGAGGAGAAGAGGAGAAGAGGAAAAGAGGACGCTGGCGGTCAACCGTGTGAGTCCTCACAAGGTTTTGCAGGAGCGGACCCGTGCACTATACCAAGGACAAAAAGAGTTGGGCGGCCTAGAAGCTGGAGACGCCGCAGAAGCAGACAAATGCCGAGCCAGTTGAGAACTCGGACTGGCACCTGTGACGTACTGAAGCCCGAAGGCAGATACACAGTGGTACGGGAGTCCCAGTGGGGGAGTGGGGATGCAGGCAGCAGGAGCGCTGGCAATCCTTACATGCTTCGTACTAGGCATACCGCTGACAGACTCCTGAATGGTCGTGAGTGTATCCAACCTTCTCGCACCAGTGGGGAAGGGAAGCCCACTGGCCACCCGGGAAGGGCCTGGGACCCTGTCCACCATAACGTGGGAAAGAGGAGACCATTGGATATTGACCATGCAAGAAGGGTCTGGGTCCCCAATAGAAGTAAACCAAAGCATAGAGGAAGTCTTCCTTAGTATAGTGGCAGAGATAAATCCACTAGAGCCCAGAGAAGAGTCTGGGATCCTAACAAGATTTGGGACATTGTTGAAAACGAGTCACAGTGGCAAAGTGTGTGTTAAACTGGGAGCAGTGAGAAAGAACTGCATCAAGCAATACCAGGAGAAGGGAGTCATTCTCCTGGTACCAACTCAGAGTTTTTAATAGAAATGTCAGGGGAAGAGAGTAATTCCCCCTGGCCATGTGTTGAACTGTGCCAAAGCATACCAAGAGAAGGGAGATATTATCTTGATTCTGAACTGAGAGTTGAGGTGAGGTAGACCGGGGAAGGGAGTCATTCCCCCTGGGTTTATTGAAAACTGTACATAGCCACACAAGAAGAAGGGAGCCATTCTCCTGGAGGTAACATTGTGTAAAGATTGACTGAAACCGGCAAACCAGGGTAAAGGTGTCCCTCTCACACTCCCGCCGGGTATATTGGTTTTGCGAGAACGTGTTGTTATACCCCATCCAAGAAGCAGAAGTGGTCCATTCTCCTTAAAGAATAAGCTCTGTTAGTTTACCTTTTTAGTTGTAGTGTGAGGGTCAGAAGTAGGATGCGACACAGGATGGTGGAATTAACTTTGATGGACGTTCTGACTGCCCCTTTTAGTATTAGTATTGAGGCAGGGAAAACCCTCTTAGAAGTTACGGATAGTAAGGATCTTTTTTACCTGATGAAATAGGTTTATAACCAAAGCCATGCCACCTTTGTGTCAGCATTCTTCTTCGATACCTTTACACCATCCTTTAATCACCAGGAACAATATACTGTCTACGAAGGCTTACTGTATGTCCAAGAGAAGCTTTTCATACTCCAAATACTTTGCAATGCCCTGCACTACAATGGAGTTGTGATACAGCATTGGCTGGTCATCCAGGTCAGTCCCGAACCCTAGCTCTAATAAACAGATGATGTTGGTGGTGATCCATCATTCCTGATACGAAGGAATATGTGGATACATGCGTGATTCTTTACCAATGTAAACCACTCAGAGGAAAACCAACTGGTCTGTTACAACCGGCACACCATTACTATGGACTTTATCACCAACCTTACTGTTATAGGTCGGTTCGACACCATATGGGTTCTATTGGACAGTTTCACCAAAATGGCTGATTTCATGCCAATTCAAAAGATACCCTCAGCACCGGAATTGGTTTTCTTTTCGTCACGCATGTGTTTCGCCTACACAGTATTCCGACAGTCATAACGAACCGGGGGGGGGGTGCCCATTTACGATTCGGTTCTGGCATGCCATCACAGGGATATTGAACATCGATCACTGGCTCTTTCTTGCATACCATACGCAGACAGATGGGCAGATGGAGCATTTGAACCAGTCTCTGGAACAGTATCTTTGTTGTTATATACTGCAGAATCAAGACTGGTGGCTCTCTGTTGGCCCTAGCAGAGTTCAGATACAACAATGGTCATCACTCTTCTATTGGCATGCCTCAATGTTTTGCCAACAGTGGTACAGACCCACGAATGTTGCCCAAATCATTACCAATCCACACGTAAGTACCCCCTGCCAATGACTTGTGTTTTTCAACTGATACGGATCCACAGATGCCTGAAACAACTTTCTTGTATGCAAGAGGCTAGTAAGAAACAAATAGATAAACACTGGTGTGACATGACATGCATTACTTACCGTAATAGCATTTCTGATGATTGTATCTGCTTAGATTCACATGCTGTGCATATAGTCTGACATCCAGTGGTAACCGCAGAGTATTGCATCTTGTCTTTCGGGGACCGAAAGGGGACGTCAACATAGCCGTGTCTGTAACACTATCCCTATCGTGACTTGTAGTGTACCCAAAATCCCTCACGTGCCGAGGTCCCTCCGATTGTATTTTTTCTGCCATGAGGGAGCCCAATGCTATAGTGAGTGAGTACATAAAGAGACAAAGTAGTAAGAAGTCTATGTTCCTTCCACCCCGAGCGGGGAGTTAGGGAGGGCGCATGTGAATCTAAGCAGAAACAATCATCAGAAATGCTATTACGGTAAGCAATGCATGTCTTCTGATGCTTGTTAATCTGCTTAGAATCACATCCTGTGCATATGCTAGCGAGCAGTACCCAGAGTTGGAGGTGGGTTGTGAGAAGGAACAGTAGAGAAAAGATGTCTTAGTACTGCTTGTTCCACCTGAGAATCAGACCTAGAATGAGTGTCTAGGCAATAGTGTTTTGTAAAGGTGTGTACAGAACTCCAGGTTGCTGCTTTGCAAATGGACTTGAGGGGAACATTTGCAATGAATGCTATGGATGCCCCAGTGCCTCAAGTAGAATATGCTCTAGGCTTGAAGGGCAGTTCTCTCTTAGCAAGAGTGTAACATAGTGTCATGCATTTGATAATCCACCTTAAGATAGCTGATTTAGAGACAGGACCCCCTTCTCTACCAGCTGCCACTGAAACGAAAACTTGGTTTGTTTTCCTCAGTGGTTTAGTTCTTTCCAGGTAAAACATGACTGCCCTGCGCACATCTAGTGTGTGTAGGCTTCTTTCGGCCATGCTAGTGGGATTCTGGAAAAAGGTAGGTAGTTCAATCGACTGGTTCACATGGAACTTCGATATGAATCTAGGCGCATATCTGGGGTGCGTGCGCAGAACTACCTTATCCCTGTGGACTGTAACAAAGGGGTCTAGAACAGAAAGTCCCTGTAGTTCGCCTACTCTTCTGATAGAAGTGATAGCCACTAGGAAGGCTGTTTTATAAGTCTGGTCTTTTAGACTTGCTTTATGCATAGGCTCAAAGGGAGCTCCCATGAGCCTGGTGAAAACCACATTTAGGTCCCACCCAGGAGCTGGGTGAGAAATGGGAGGATGAATCCTCTTAACCCCTTCCATAAAGGCCTTAATCGCCGTTATCTTCCACCACAACACCTTTTGTTGTGATGTGGTGTAGGCCGACTGTGCAGCCAGATGAACCTTTAGGGAATTGAAGACCAACCCAGTGTCTAACAGATGGGTTAGGTACAGCACAATGTGTGTGGGTGAGCAATCGATGGGATTGACACCCTTGGAATTACACCAGATGACAAAATGTTTCCATTTGCTGGCATAGCAATAACGTGTGTTTGGTTTCCCTGCTTCCCTGAGTATGTCCATGCACCTCTGAGGGAGCTGTAGGTGTCCAAACTCTGACCTCAGGAACCAAGCTGCTAAGTTCAGAGTTTGTGGGCATGAGTGTAGGATCTCCCCCCCCCACCCCCCCAAAAGTCCTGAGACAGCATGTTGTACAGGCAGGGTAGCTTGACTGGTGGGGAGAGGGACATTTCCATTAGGTGAACGAACCAGGGTTGGCGGGGCCACCAGTATCATGGTAACTGGTTCCTGGTGCATCTTGTGCACTCTTGTTGAGAAGGGGAGTTGGGGGGGAAAAGCATAGACAAATTTCCCTGACCATGTTATCCAGAGACTGTTCCCCTTGGAGCGGTTCTGGGGGTACCTGGTAGCATAGTCTTGGCATTGGGCGTTCTCTTGAGTTGCTAACAGGTCGATCTCTGGGAAGTCCCATTCTGCAAAGACGTTGGACACAATGTCTTTGTGCAGACGCCACTCTTATTCTTCGGGAAGAGGAAAATCTCTGCTGAGCACGTCTGCCAGAAGATTGAGTTCCCCTGGAACATGTTGGGACAACAGAAACATCTTGTGTCTGAGAGCTCATATCCAAATGTTTTGGGACAGCCTGGATAACCCTGGAGAGTGAGTGCACCCCTGTTTTTTCAGGTACTACATGGCTGTAGTGCTGTCCGTTAGAATCAGCACTCTCTTCCCTTGCAGCTGAATCTGAAAGGCCTTTAGTGCTTTGAACACTGCTAATAGCTCCAGTAAATTTATATGGTTGGATGCTACTTGAGGTGACCACACTCCATGTGCTGTCTGCTGAAGCAGGTGAGCCCCCCCCCACCCCGTGAGAGATGCGTCTGTCGTGAGAGTGGCTTCCACTGCAGGGGTGGTGAAGGTTTTCCCCTGCAAGAGGTTTTCTCTTAGTATGCAGGGCTTCCTGAAGTTTGTCCTGTGTTGAAATTCCCTGTGCCATAGTTGTTTTGACCTGCACGGGACTGCCATCAAAAGGACTGCTGAGAGTTATTACCTCTCTCGGGGGAAGGTTTTTTTGTGTGATCTGTTGCAGAGACTTAAGAGTCTCATGCTCTTTCTTGGCTGTTTCCAAGGCCTCATCAACCACTTTCCTGAAGAGGTTAGCTTCCTCAATAGGTTTATTGATGAGAGAGGCTTGCATTTTAGGTTTAAACCCTGAAGTATGCAGCCAAGCGTGTCTTTTTAGTAGGGTCCCTTGGCCCAGAGACCTGCCTGCTGTTTCAGCCATGTCCAGGGTGTTATTAATCACATTCTGGTTCACTTGTCTTCCCTCGACTACAATAGAAAAAAGTTTGGATTTGACGGGTTCTGGAACCTCTTGGAGGCCTTCCTGGAGCAGGTTCCACTGAGCATCAGCATAACTTGCCAATAGCGTGGTATTGTGCCATCCGCGTAGTGTATGCGACAGCCGAGGTGACTCGTTTGCCTAGAGCATACATCCTCTTGGATTCCTTGTCCGGAGGTGCCTCCCCCGTGGCAAGGGGTACCCCTGCCCTTTTTTGGGTGGTAGTCACTACCAGAGAATCTGGGATGGCGTGCCCTCTGATGTATAGAGGGTTGGAAGGAGATGGCCGAAACAATTTTTCCACTCTTGGGTTCACTGCCCGGGTTTGAGCTGGTGATACCAAGGAGGAAGCCAACCTTCTCTTGATGGAATTAAGAAGGGGAATGGCTTGGCTAGATGGATGTTTTTCCTTAAGGATATCCTCTACAAAATCCTACTCGGGCACAGCCTCTTGAGTAGAGATCTGAAAATGTTCAGCTGCCTTTTTCAACATAGAGTTGAAGGCCATCTGTTCATCTACAGGTGAGGCCTGGCGAGCCGGGGTGGACGGAGGGGAATTCAGAGACAAAAGATAAGTGTCCTGATGATGTGGTAGTGCATGTGGGTCCATTCCCTCCTGTTGGGTTTCTTCCCAATTGTCTGTGGTACCCTTCTGTTCGATGGCCGGTTGGTGCCCTCACCTTTTTCGGCAAGGACGTCGAAACCGGTGTAGGGGTTGTATGCTTAGTGAGATGCGTTTGTACGCCCCTGTCTCCGGGTGTTGTCCCTGAAGCGAGACCAGAGTCAGGCCTTAAAGGGTCGGGGACGGGTGTGGCGGACCTAGAAGTGTCCGCCTCGAGGTCTATCACATCTACAATGGATGTTTGGTCATATGAGGTGCCCCCGTCACTCTCAGCGGGTGTGGCGGTGGGGTAAGGGGGTTCCACCCGCGACATACCGTACGCGGCCCACTGCTTTACACAGCGCTCCTTAAGGGTCTTAGGCCGAAGGAGTTTACAGGCCGCACACCGCTTTTCATCGTGATCTAAGGGGAGACTGGTGTTGCACGTTCTGTTTTCGTCCTTCCAAGGATATCTGACCCTACACTTAGGGCAGAACCTAAAAGGAGTCCTTTCCATAGCCAAAGGGGAAGATGACCAGACCAAAAGGGTAAAGAGGGGAAAGGAGGAAAGACATACCGAAAATATGGCCACCCCGACCCCACTCTCCCTACTGTAACGGTCGGCCAGAGGGCCCGACCACGTGGAAAGTCCGGCCGCCGGATCTTAGGCACCGAAATCCACCGCCGTAGACGAATCCCCTGCAGTCTTCGTCGAAGATGTTCTTGTGATCTAAGTGATTTAACGGGGAATAACCGACAAGTCGGTAAAAGATAAACAATGTCTCTTCTGTAAGAGCTCCGCTATTGGGCGACCAATTATCTGGGCGGAAAAAACAATCTGAGGGATTTTGGGTACACAAGTCACGATAGGGATAGTGTTACAGACACGCCTATGCCGACGTCCCCTTTCGGTCCCCGAAAGACGAGATGCAATACTCTGCGGTTACCACTGGATGTCAGACTATATGCACAGCATGCGATTCTAAGCAGATTAACAATTATCAGAAACCTGTATACAAGAGAGGGTATAAAGTCTGGCTGTTCACTAAGTACCTTCCTCTCAAAGGGCCCAGGAAGCTCCTGTCTAATTTTGTCGGTCCATATTCTGTACAGAAGTTGATCAACCCTATTGCCATTCGGCTCTCGCTTCCAGTTACCTAGAAGGTCCATCTGGCCTTTCATGTTTTCCTGGTGAAACCGTGGAACGAAAAAACACATTTACTCTCTCGTCCAGCCCCAATGTCCGTCCAGGGTACTCCAGAATACGAAGTCCACGCCATTCTGGATATGCATGCCCATGTTTTAGTCGATTGGAAAGGTTATGGTCCTGAAGACCGTTCTTGGGAACCCCTAAACAACGTCCATACCCCTCATCTACTATTATGGTTCTTGAAGAGCCGTGCTCATTGGTGGCGGTGGCCACCCGTAGACTGGTAATCTTGGGGGATACGGCCGCCACGGCCTTCCATCGGTCTGCCAAGGTGCATTCAACAGATTGGAAACTGCCATGGCGCCTCTAACTTCAAGCCCCAGAACTCCTTGTGCGACTAGGCTTCTGACCCATGGCAACACGCCATGCCTTGATGTTACGGATACAGGAAGTGGTACAAGAACACTGATGATCGAAGGAGCTGCACTTGCGGTGAGTCCAGCGTCGTCCTAGTTTGTTTGTTCCTTCTTGTTTTTCGTGCCTTACCCTTCCTTGTCTTCCTTGGATTGCCTTCCCTGTGTACCATCTCGGACTGTGACTCGACCTTCGTTATATTGCTTTCTCTGTGTACATTCCAGGACTGTGCCTCGACCTACCTTGGTTCCCCCGGTCTGACTTGATTCCTTGCTACGACCCAGTTTGCCCCTCAACCTGTTGCACGCTACCCTTTGGCTTTCTGAACTTCTGGCTACGACCCGAGCTACCTGACCTGCTTCCGCTTCGTCCCAAGGACTGGTTACCCTGAATCCCAAGTTGTGATTCTTCTACGACTCGCTGGGTGGTACTGTGTGTCTCATTTGTGGCACTCCAGAGTCCCGACATTGTCCAATGAGGTAAGACCCTATCTGTGTGTGCTCTATGAATGCCATTCCTAACACCACCTCTGGTTTTGGCCGTTCCATATATGCACACCCTCTTCTGGAGGTCATTTCATGAATCCACCAGAACAGCTAGAGGCTATTCCATGCCCCATCCACTTCTATTTGAGACTGTTCAGGCATGCACACCCCCCCAGACCCCTGATATTGGCTGTTACTTGAATCCTGTGCATCAGATGGAGTATGTTCTGTGAATGCACCACCTCTGGTAGATGCTGTTCCAAGCACCTCTGCAGTGATGAGGTACCATGCCTGCTATAGACTGTTTCATGCTCCTGCCACCTTTGCTGGGGACACTTTGCTACCTTACTGCATACGTGGTGAGTGCATACTGCTGAGCCCATGCGGGAGCATATGCGTTTTTGTACTTCAAAGCGTCACTGAGGACGTTGGGAGAATTGAGCTACATCAGTCAGCAATGCAAATATGAAGGCATGAAAATGAAAGTCCTAAGGGCCAGAGCTCGTGAGAAGTCTATTTCTCAAAGATTCAAGCTAAATGTTGCTTCCTGATGGAGGGGGGTGTCATGGTGTTTTAATTGTATCGTTCTAGGTGGCGCTGCAATCACTCATAGGGGTTGCTTCAGTTCAGCCTTAGGCACTGAAACTGAGTATACCAGCCCTACAGGGTTTACACCCAGTATGTACAAAATGGCTCTATTGAACGAGACAGGATATAGTGTGCATGTAGGTGCAGGAGATTAGGAAAGCTTCTGGAGGATGTGGACATTTTGGACTTGGAGGGGCAGTGGTGACCGCACAAATGTAGCCTTGTAGGTTGAAGGTACTGACAGTACACTAGGAGAGTTTGTTCTGGGTGTGGACATATTGGCCTGAAAAGTGGGTGGTGTAGCCTTGGCGGTGGAAGGCAAGGTCAGTGTGTGAGGAATTAGACCATCCGCACAGCGAGAGTGTGTTTGCCTGGACTATTTGATTTTTGGTTTATTTAAAAGAATGAAGGATGGGAGATAGATCTCAGAAAAATATGTGGGGCCATTCCCGCACATATTTTCCACCCTCACCGCACAGCAGAAAAATAGTCATGTACTCTGGGAGAGCACAGCTTACCAGCGCCGCCCTCCCCTGTCATGTGTAGCTGACACCTGTGGGTACATCAAAAGAGAGGCCTTGGGCAGCCTAATTCGCATTTCAAGGCCCCATGGATGTGTATCCCCATTGTTACACCTTGCTGGTGGCGGTGAATACTGACAAATGTTAATTTGCAGGCGTCAGGGAAGGCCTTGGTGCAGGAAGTGACAATGGAGACCAGAGACCAACACCTCATTTTAATGCAATGTGTCAACTTTGTACTAAAACCCCTCCTTGGTATAAAAGGGCAGTCATTGTCCTGTCTGGTACCACTCCTTTCAGAGCAGGGAAGTATGTGAATTGTAGGAGACGAAAGTCTGCCTGCAACCCCCTACTGCAATGGAGGCCCATGTTGTGACCAAGCGCTGCATAGGGCTCAGTTAATTAGGGAGACACTTTGATGTACAGCAGACAGGAAGATGGGTGGGTCTTGAAAGTATATGTTGTCATCCTTCCCCTGTCTGTTGCCAAGCGCTCTGATTCTGATCTAAAGAATCACTGAAGATTGTTGGTGGGGACCCAGGATTGGTTCATTAAGGTGGGCTTAGCCTACACCAATCACTGGGGCCTGTTTGGCTTTAAAAGAGGGCTCAGCCCCTCACTGATCAGATCATTTGAAGACTTTGCAATGAGTAAGAAGGACTCATTTGGACCCAAGCTGAAGGTACAGTCTACCTTACATCTTCCGCCAGTGAAGGAAGGCCAGGAGTTCCAATAGGGAAGCAAGATCCCTCTGCTAAACATCTCCCAGGGAACAGAGGGAGATGGCGGACTCAGAGTACCTGTCCAGCAGCTCCAGAGCCGGTACTCAGCCAGCCCACAGTGTGCCCTGCTAGATTCTCAAAGCAAGTTTCCTAGGTGGGAAGTGCCAGAGATTCTCTGGATAAAGGACAAGGCCGTTGCCTGCTAACACCATCCTGAGCTTTGGGTCGTCCGCCTTGAAAGGACATGAGCCCTGCGAAGAAGCTAAGAGGTGTGTCACACAATCATCATCCAGTGTCCATCTTTTTAAGGCCAATTTCGAGACAGTTGAGTGCTCGAACTGCATCCGGCTGCACTGCTGACTGTTGCCACGCTGCAGTCACCAGAGCCGTCTCGAGACACCTCGACCAGCATTCCAGATCCGCCAACCAGCACAGAGACACCGATTCTTGGCCCTGAGCTGGACAGGCTGCAGACGTCCGTCCAGCCTTGCTTGCCGAACTGCCTGCCGCCTTGTACTGCAGCTGTCTCCCGCCACTAACTGTGTCTCCTGGGCTGCAAAACGCCCTGGAACCGCCTCGACGCTGTTGAGCACCAAGAACTTCTTCAGCAGCAGGTACATTGTGGTTCTGCCCCCCTGGTCCTTCTCCGAAGGCCCCCTAGAAACAGTTAAGACCATTTGCCCCTTTGGTGTTGAACCAAATAATCTTGAACAGTAAGACTGATTGCTTTACCAACTACCCTCTGGTCAGTATCCAGAGTGCATCCCTTTCCTTTGTGCAACTGTCTGTCCTGTGTGTTCCTTTACAGTGTGGGTTGTAATTGTAGTGTGCTAAAACTGTCTGTTGTAGTAATAATAAAGTAGATATTTGTATATAACCTTGACTGAAAAGTCCCTTTTATCATTGGCTAATAATTGTATTTTCGCCGTGTTGCAACTAACCAATGATCCACGACCTTGCCTGTCGTTCCGCCCACGTTACCAAAATTGGACAAAGAGTTCTGGTAATGTACTTGTATTCCAATCTGTTCGGATCCCTTCTGATGTACCAGAGGTGTGGGGTTGATTGATGGTTTAGAAACCGATATTCATCCCTGGACCACTGGTTCCTTGGTAGTTTATTCGTGACACAGTGGTCTGCTCTTAGTTGTTGCAGTGGATGCACGATTAATCTTCGGGTGGGTTAGCTGCTGACTTCGACTTGCTGACACTCTGGAGCGGTTACACCCCAGAGGCAGCATGTGCATGGCAGGGATGTGTAATTATTTCCTGTATGGCACCAAAGGTGGAGGAAACCATTAGTGTGCGTGACTGCCACACCTACCCATACTGCTTTTTGAACAAAGGGCAAAGGGGCTGATTACAAGTTTTGTGATAATCTGCAAACATCCGTCATTTTAGAATACCGGATACTTCCCCGCTCTGCCAAGCTAAGCGTTTTGTTTCTGTAACTCATATTTTACGCCTGCTATTGTATGGCGGTAAGTACTTCCACACAAAAGCCTACCCACATGCGATAATTACTGCATGCCTATAAAGTCTTATAAGACACCAAATAAGAGATGGGTCCGCATGACTCCGAATCTTGAGGACCCTTTCTGTTTATAGCATGGGGTAACAGTAAATGAGTTTGGCGGTATCACCAGAAATTATACTGGCAAATTCATAATCCAGCCCAAAGTATTCTGGCTCTAACAGATCCAGGGCACGGATGTGGCGCCATGGCGGAATTCTATGGTAATGGCATGTCCCATTCCACCGCTGCTGATAGTGCCCCTAGGCCCCCGCCTAGAACTGCCTTATTGTAGCACCTCTTCTGCCCACACATCTACTTCCCTCGCCCAGCCTTTGTTGGCAAGGCCAAGGATTTTCACATGGATGCCTGCTTGTGCAAGGCATCAGTGGGTGACTCCAGAAAACCACCTGCAGCATGGAATAGTGTGGGGCATTCTAGCAGTAGCGCTGGATGCATGTGTATCGGTTCAAGTCCTAGTGTAGTGGAGGCTGACAAGTGGCTTAAGTGGCACTGCAGATTGAGCCGGAGCTCGTCGGGGGGCGTGGCATACGAGGTCACCTGCTGGCTCATTAGACCACGGCCCTTAACAGTCCGGGCTGTACCTGGCCGCACCTTTTTAGCCTTAATGATGGCGCTACCCGTCGCCAGCTGTAGAGGGGCATCGTCACCATTAAGGCTTAAAGGGTGAGGCCGCTGGAAGCAGAGGCCTTTTTCCTAAAGACTGAAACTCCTGCTTCCAGCGGCCTCGCCTTTCTCTCCATAATGGTGCCGCCGCCCCAAGTGCATCTCTTGCTTGAAGGGATGCCTCGCAGGTGCGGCGCCACCATTATGGATGAAATGAATTTTTTTCTGAAGCCTGAAGCTCTCGCACAGGAGCGGGTGCTTCAGTATTCAGAAAAAAATGCTGGTCATGTAATGGCCGGGGCTGCCAGGGGAGATTAGGGAGCCCCGGCAGGGCCCCACCTCAAAACGAGTCCCGGCCCACTTAAAGCCCTAGGGCTGACGATGAAGTTCCCGACTTGAGTATAGACACTAAGGCACTGGTAACACCTCTAGCGGGAGCAAAGGGTAAATACAAATAAAATAAAGGCAACACGTTGGGCTATTGATAAAAAAGAGCGCCGTATACCCATTGTCAGGCCAGTGGCCTTGAGGTGGATGCGATGGAGAAGGGAGGGAGAGGGGGGGGGGGGTTTATGTCAGGTGCTACCATGCGCCCCGTACTCCATTATCCACATAAAAATTCAGGCTGTTTTCTGCCAGGAAAAAACTCAGGCTGCAGAAAAAGAACCCAGATCTTACTTTTTGACTGGCAATAAATAATAAAAAACATTTTTAAAAAAGGAGAGAAAACCCAGTTGAAGGCGTTTGGTTGGCTCCTGCGTGTCCCTGTTCGCAAAGTCACTGAGCGCAGGCCTTGACAGGGCGCCCGCCTTCGCCGCCCCCCCCCCCCCCCCCTGTGTAATTACACACTTGAGTGACTGGGCTCTGAAGGAAATTGAAGGCCTGAGCTGCGAACAGCTGCCATTTCTTCTCGCCATCAGGCCAGCGTGATTGCTTCAGAAATGAACACCCCAGCTCCCGAATTCTCCCAGGAAATACAGGCGACGTGTTCAGATAATGAGTTTCCGGAGGCAGGCGTTACTTACCATCTCACCGCTCAAGAAAGGGGCTGAGAAAAGAAGGGTGCCCGCCCGGGCGGCGGCTCCGCCAGCTCACAAATCAGATGTTGAGGGACCACAGCGCCTCTGGTTATCTTCGGCTGGAACTAGTTTGGGCGGCAACGTTTTTTTTTTTCGAAGGCTCTGGCCTATTATACCATATGTGGGAATATCCAATGCATTAATTGGAGAGAAAAAAAAACGTTAGTGGAAGGGACTTTATACCATAACTCGCTCTCACGCTATGCATACATCATCACGGATGACATCTGTGATGACCTGCCATATGACATCACAAAAGGGATCTTGAAGTTCACCCTGCACGAATCCAAAGCCAAGTGCTTACCCTGCAACTTTGCCAAACGAATGCCCTACAGAACCTAACAAAGAACACTCACACTCACATTATCCAAAGGACATGGCCTGCAACTTTGGTTGCCTTGTGAGTACTGTTGATTGTGCATGTCTTACGGCGAAGTAATCTCCACATTACCCTACATCTCTCTGAAGAGAGTTCCCAGGCAATTGGCTGTAGCCATGCCATGTTCAAGGCTTCCTATCTCACCCCCATACCCACATGCAATAGCCTTTTACACATGGAATTACCGGATTCCGTGTCATGTATGTCTAGGGCCTGGGTTTTGGTTTGTTGCCCTGCCCTACACACAGGGCCTTGTCCCTAAAGTACCCAGGGGTCTTGGGAACTGTGCATGGGCTGTGGAATGACTTGCAGTCATGCGGATCCTACCTGCCGTGCCCGCTGGGCATGGGCTGTGGTCATGCCTAGCAATCCATGTGTCCAGCACAGTGAACCTACATACAGTTATCTCTGGCGTTGCCGTGAAGCAAACATTCCCTATGCTAATGTGAGGGGAAATGTTTTTGTGACCCCCTTCTAGTGGCGGTGTAATGTTTTTGGAAAGTTTCATGCAGCTCCATGTATGGCAGCAAACCTATAATCCTCCCAAAATTGAAATTTCCTGTCGTCTAATTTTACCATAACCTTGTTCATAACCCCACCCTGAGTTCACTAATCTACCCACTTAGTTTGTTAACTTAGGGGTGAAAGTCCCCTTTTTTTCTTATAAGGGGACATTCCAGCCCTCTTGGGCTTGCTCAGGCCCTCTTCAAGGTCATGGCATGCCGGAAAGGGCTGCTTTATGGTCCTATTCCTAGTTATGGGTCTCATCAACTATATCCTTGCCCCCCTCTCCCCAAATGGAAATTCCTAAAGCTGTCCAAGAAAAATCAGAAGGCTAAATCTTATTTTAGGGACGTTTTGATGCACTTTTCTTGACCGGCACCAAAGCTATAAGCCACCAAACTCTCATTTTTTTAATAAGAACTTCAACTTAATCACAACTCCCAGAGGCACTGTACTATTCTTGGGCCTGGGGGAGCTCACTATTTCCATCAACATTTGTATTGTGTGAGGGAATATTGATCTCAACAAAGCCCCAATACCATTTACAGAAAGGCCATCGTTTTAGCATTAAAATATTCTTGAATCAAAATGGGCCTTTTCTTCAGCTAGGTTTTACATTGGTCAGTCCCATGTCTTTTGCAATTAATTGATGCGGTAAGTAGATAATGAGTTAATAAGTCCGGGTATGGGCAGAAGTAAATGAAACGTTCGTTTCATCAGCTCACTTAAAGTGGAGGATTATACATGGGTTTTTCGACTTTAGGGGCGAGACAGAAGGGCCTGGCATGTATAAAGATCAGGAATGTGTGTGTGTTTAGAGGAAGGAGGCACTTCTGGCAATGACCAAGTAGAGGGTGCCGGAGTGGACAGGGGTAGTGTGGCGTTGTGGCTTGCTCCATCATCTCAAAGTCTCTGAGTGCCAATAGTGCAGACTCCTTTGGCCTGGAATGTGAGATCCCCATACTGCAGTGCCCTCGAGTAGATATGTCCTGGCTTTTGCTCTGGTAGATGTGTGGAGCATCAGTGGACGAGCAGAGCCGCCGTGCATTCCCCTGGGATGCCCTCAGTGTGTGCAATGATGTGGGACTACGCTTTGTCGTGCTGCTTCGCTGTGTGGGGCTGGCTGTATTACTGGAAATGTACAGCTTTTGGGCAGTGCATGCCAGACACTGAGGGCTGAGGAGGCCATGAAGAGGACTGATGTGGAATGCTGCAGCAGTTATCAGAGGATGAAGTAGGTTATACTTGCACTGGGCCTTCTTGTAAATTGTGCAGCGTTAGTCAGATTGCAGAGGACAGGACTTGGGTGTTGGTAGCATCAGGCTCCATGGTTCTATGTACTTGAAGATTGTCAGATTTATGTGGTGGGTGACCCTGTCTGCTCAATTAGGGAGGGTTATAGATCCTTTGCCCAATCACTTTGTCGCCCTGGCTCTCAGAGTAGTGAGACACAGGTGCACTACGTTGTCCCCATTCTCCTTCTCCGTGGGTCCTAATGGGCTTCTTTCTCTCGCTAGGAATTTCAAAAAAGGTAGCAGGCGCTCCTCTCCAGGAATTGCCATTTTGCCTTGCTGGCATTCCTTTCGAGGAAACGCACTATTTTACTGCGGTTGCTGCCCTCTAACAGACTTCGGTTCCCAAACAAGGATAGAACTGGACCTATCTACAATCCTATGACCATTGTCCAGTTGTCCCCCATCCCCACTGCAATTTCTTCTCACTACTTTGAAGCCGTTTGTTGGCCATTTTCTGTAGCTACCTAGCAGTGCTCATGGGATTATCGATTTCCCCTGTTTTTTTTTACAGTCTGCTAACGAACCCTTGTTGGATCTTTTGCTTGTTGTATTTTCTTGCTTTCTACTACTTAGTATTCTGTAACACAATCTGTCTTTAGCCCAGGAAAGACATTGGGGCAAATACAGCATGTGCTTTTTCAAATAAACTGGTATGTAGAGGGACACCATGGTATGGAGAGGGAAACCATGGCATGTCACCATTAAGTTAAATCTCAGAAGGCCTCATAAAGTAAGTGTTGATGCGCCTCCATCTAAAAATGGTTACAAAATCATTTTATGGATCCACCGGTCTACTTTCCCACAAATAGCCCACAAACGGGGAAAGTTCAAGACCACAGTCACTCTACCCAGGGGTGGTGTATCTACCAAAATCTGTTTGAGAACACTGACAAACCATATAGAAGGTCGCAAAGGAGCCTCCATTAACATCAGTTTCTGCTTGATACTCTAGCCTTGACAAATAGGACTATTCAAGACTCAACTATCAGGAAAAAAGCTCAACAAGAAACGTGGCCATTAGAGGATAGCCAGGAGGAAACCACTGCTCTTTAAAAAAAAGAACTTGCTGTCCATCTGAATTTGGGCAAGGAGCACACAGAGGATCAGCAGTACCCCTGGACCAATGCTCTCTTGACAGACCAGACATAGGTAGTTCCTTTTGGCACCAATGAGGAACATTGTTTGGTAACTTGTTCAAGGGGAGGGTGAAGATCCTTTAATGCTCTGCCAACCGCTGATTACAGCCTCATTGCACATTCAGGCACTAGATCACCCTGGGGAATTTACTTTTTAACTTTATTTTGATTTGTAACACAGCATCTGCAAGCGCAAATTTGCTTCATGGTGCCAATAATCAGGTAACAAGATAGGTTGCAAGAATGTACCTTTCAAAGTATGGCCAAAGCACCACATCCATGAGAAATGTCAACAGACACTGGCTTCCCAACTTTCCCACCAACAGCAACCAAAGGTAAAACCTGCTTGGGGAGGGCAGTTACAAGGGGGTCCCAGAACACCTATGGGTGACGCACTACTCTGATCTGTTTGGGAAACAGAAAGAAGCGGGAGATCTATCCCAAACCCCTAACGTAAACCCATGGGTGCTTGAGTTTGATAAAGATGACATACTCTGGCTCATAAGCAAAGCAAGCAATTCTAGAGCCCCGGGGCCCGGCGGCCTTACCAACATAATGCTTAAAGCAAACCTGAGGGCGTGGGCAGATTTCTGTCGGGTCCTGTTTAATAAAATTCAGAAACAATGAAGGGTCCCAGATTCCTGGATAACATCTATAATCGTACCAATTTTTAAGAAAGGATCTCGGGATAAACCTTCAAAATACAGGCCCATCGCTTTGCTCGATGTCATTGGCAAAATATACGCCTCATTGGTTTTGAATACTTTGAAGCAGTGGATCTCAGACTCGGCTAGTTTCAACCTCCATCAAGCCGGTTTTGTTAAGCAAGTCGGGACTCCTTTGAACGTATTCCCCTTTGAATATTCTGAAATCTAGGGTACTTGAGAGCAAAAAACACATCTATCTGGCATTTGTAGACCTCGAAGAGGCATTCAATTCAGTTGACCGCCAGTTGCTATGGAACAAACTAGGAGTACGTGGTTGTCCAGGGGGCTTACTTTCGGCCATAAAATCCTTCTACTCTGGTATCAGTCTAAGGGTTAGACTCGATAATAGAGGCCCCCTTTCTGAAAGTATTGAGATGAGACTTGGCCTCAAACAAGGTTGCCCCTTAGCGGCGGAGTTGTTGAGAACCTCATTATCTGAAGTTAGATCTTTCCTACCGAAAATTGGCGAGTGGTGCCTAGGTCACCTGCTTTATGCAGATGACCTGGTCCTAGTTGACCAAACCCCTATTGCACTCCAACGTCAACTAAATAAACTCCATGAGTATGTCAAAATAAATAAACTTAGAGTTAACGTCCCAAAAACTAAAATCTTAATTTTGGAATCCGTGCTAGGGAGGAAAAAAGTTAGACCAGTTTGGCATCTAAATAAAGAATTCATTCACAAGCACGAATTCTATTAACGATATTTGTCAAATTCTCGTTCCTCCCAGTTATTCAATACTATAAGGCTAAAGTGATGGCCATAGCCACCTATGGTGCAGAAGTCTTCTTAGCTACAGACTGCACCTGGTGGATAATTTGGAGGGTAGGTTTTGGAACAGAGTGTTAGACCTACCAATGAGTACACCGATGCCTGCAATCAGGTACGAATTAGGTCTGACGTCTCTACGTGGAATGAAGAAATGGAAAATTCTGTCATTGTACAGGAAGTGTCTAACCAACCCCCCAGTCCGAGGGTTTAAGATACTGCAAGAGGCTTTGAATAGTTCAACTGAACCTATCCTAAACACCTGGTGACCAGCATGCCCTAAGATGCTGAACATGTTAGGATCCTCTGAAACTGACCTAGTGCACAATCCAGATGCTATCAAACTCACGTTATGGAGGCAAGACTGGATAGCCACGATCACAGCAAGAGACCAGTATAAATCTTATACAAACTTTAAGCTCGAATGTAGGCCCGGCTTATCTTAGACCGTTCCCATGTCCAGTCATGCAAGCAAAATTACTTGCATTTAGATTGAATCTTCTCCTTACAAAAGAGGTCTTGATAAATAGGAACCACCTGACCCTTCTATTCAAAGGGCTAACGGAGAAAAGAACCTTATACTTGGGTAAAATAATCAACAGCTTTAGTTCAATGTCTGTGGACGATTGGTGGCTTAAGCTCATAAGGGTTGAGAACCTGAACCAAACTATAGCCCTATTAAGGTTTTTGGATGCCCCCCTAATGGTCCCTCTTTAACTCCTGGCTATAGCTGATCGGCGTACAACACAACATTAGAAACAACATGACTTTGCTTGTAAAGAATACTTAGGATTCTTAAGAATGAATTATTTTTAGAATGCTTTTATGTTTTTTTTATTTAGTGTAATAATTAACGTGCACGTATTGACTGATGAACTTGCGATCACATGTTTATTTGTTGAAGTGAATGATGAAATGTGTGGATTTTTAATTGTTTGTTTTTGTTAAGTGAAAGGTTTTGTATAAACCAAGCACTAATAAATAAACAATGTAATAGGTAGATTGAAATATGCTAAGAGGTAAAAAAGATTTCATCAGATGAATAGCGCATTTTTCAGACAAAACAGTCTCAGACAGGGATTTGTGGCAGAAATGTTACAATTATCAGTGTGACTGTTGGGACCTTCCCCTACACTCTCATTTGTAGACTTTGTTCCTCTTCCAAACCTCATCTAATTTCCCTTACTTGTTCTTCCTTTCGTTGCTCTGTGTCTACCATCCCTTCCTTGATTTTTCCATTGGCATTTTGGTTGCTTGTCCCAGGGTCCACTTACTTCCTGTGGACCTCTGTTCCTCCCCACTTACTTTCCGATTCTCTTACCTGACCACCATTTCTCCACCCCCTTTCACTTGTTTGCTCCTTGCCCGCTCTATTTCTTCCCTCTGCCCATACTGTTAACTGCATTTCTAATGGATTCCTTCCTCCCACTGATTCCTCATCTATGATATCTGTACCCCAGCGCTGTTGCTCTCCTTGGAAACTTTACTACCGCCAGGGGGGTGCAGTACGGTTCCGCGTCTGCTCCGTCCAATGCTTCTACACGCCCCACGCGGGATATGACATTGCGTCCAGTATATATAGCGACGCCACACCCTGTGACCTCGGTTCCTTTTTTTCTGCACAATCTGTTCGCTGACCGGAACATGCTTGTTGAACTTTTTTTTACTTTTTTGCAGCCGGCAAATGCTGTTCTCAGTTCCACACCGTTTTTGTTTCTATTGGTTAGGCGAGGACCCTGACACTCAGAATTGCTGTCATGCCACTCCATGCACCGAAGGCCCTGTGGGAGAGGGCGACGAAGATCTGTCCCTTCATCCAGCAAGACGAAGGGTGAACTGCTCGGTTGAGGACGCACAGTGCGGAACAACGCTCCGAGGATCAGTGGCTCCATGCAAGGAAAAGGACAAGGACAAGAACAAGAAGCAGCATTGCAAGAGGACCTGCTCTCAGAGCTCACTTTTTCAAAGAAAATCTACCGCTCCAAGGGGGTCTCCTAAACTTTCTGCGCAAGTGCCCTTTCCTAGCCAGTGCTTGGCACCAGAGGGATGCAAGAGCTTCCTCAAAAAGATGTTGGACATCTTATCCAAGGTGCCGGCGGCCCGGGCCTTGACACCTGTGGCACATGTGAAGTTGCCCTGGCTAAGGCGCCGCAGGGTCCCACTGCGTCAATTGCGACCAGCCGGTCATAGTCTGGGGACCACTCTCGCATGCCTATGGGCTTGGGCCTGGACCAGACTGAGCCTGAGGTCTCTCGTGGCTGCAGGCCCTGCCTTGCATCGTCTTTGTCGACCGATGCCACGGACACCCCTGCTCTGCAGGAATACACCCCACTCCCTGGGGAGGGCTTCTTGTCAAGGATGTGTGACATCTATGATGAGGAGGGTGACCAGATCATTTTTGGAGTTGAACCTATGGGTTCTCCGGAGATGAAGGATTTCCTAGAGGAATTCTACAGGGAAGGTGAGGACGAGGACGTGCTGGGCCTGGCAGAGGACCTGCAATGGGCCAGTGGCCGTGACACCTTCCCAGAGATTGCATTTCTGACAGCTCCCACCCCTGGAAAGCCTCAGGCCGCCTTCCAGTGCTTAATGGCTAAGGTGGCCAGTACTCTGGGGCTATCTGCTCCGTCCAGGTCTAAGGTTCAGTACGAATTTTGTGACATTGCTCCTGCCCTTCAATGTAGAGGCCCCTGTATTGGACGCGTGGGAGAAACCTGCCTCTGTTCCATCAGTGGACAGGGATTTAGCAAGGAAACCCTGTCCAGCTTCATCTGATGTGGCTTTTGTTCCCATGCTTCACCTGAGAGCTTGGTGGTGCAGGCCGCGAAGGGCTAGTCTGAAGACCTCTACCTTTCCGCCTAGTCCAACGGACAGGGAAAGTAAGATGTTTGACACATGGGGAAAGAAGGTGTTTGCGTTGAGCAGTCTTTCACTGCAGGCTTTGAATGCCACTTACGCCATGGTGAAGTTCTTTGGCCTTTTGACTGCGGTAGCCAATGCGGCTGAGTATGTCCTGGCGGGAAGAGATGAGGGATGGTTTTCAGTGCTTGGTCTCTGACGGCAAACAGGTGGCATGTCAGATGCTGCAGTTAGGAATGGACACAACAGACGGTTTGGGTCTATTTGACCTAATCATATTTGATCAAATTTATTTGACCTTTTTTCGGTCTAAAATGCCTGGGGAGACCCCTGCAACCCCCCCCCCCCCAGCTCCCCTCAACCTAAGCTATACGTTGGATATGTCGTTTGACAGCTATATCCTTTTTGCAGTTAAAGCTGACAAAGCCCTCCAGAAAGTTCAGTGGTCCAAGGAAATCTGCCAAGTGTTTGGGGCTAGCAGTGCATTAGCCTTCTGCACAGATGTTGTCTTGGGCAGGGGTTTTCATCCCTTTCCCACCTTCACCCTGAGGGGCCGTGGTCCGCCTGCCTCTCAGGAAACTTCTCCCTTATTCTCTTCCCAGGGCAGAGGAAAGGGTGCCCAGCGAAGGGGTGTTGCAATGGCCGAAGTCCCCACAGTACCACAGGGTGCTAATGCTCAGTGACAAGGTTTGCTATTCGTCACTGGTTGTGGGGTCAGGGGGCTTTCTCTATTTAGCACGGAATGGTCAAAGACCATGCCCGACAATTGGGCCTTAGAGGAAATTCGATATGGATATTGCCTTCCATTCCCCCTGCATCCCCCTGACCTCAGGCCACTCCCTTGCCTTCGGACACTAACCTCTAGGAGGAGGTCCATCAGCTTCTGGTGAAAATTGCAATCAAGCTTGTTCCGCGCTCAGAAAGAGGGAAGGGGTTGTACTCCATCTATTTTCTATGAGGCTGTGAAGTGCAGCTGTAATCTCCTCATCCAGAGTCTTGTATGTGGCACGGCCAGAAGGACCACTGCCATGATACCCAGTAAGTGCTGGTACCACCAAGCCGAGGTCACTGTCCTGGTAAGGAAGTGCATTGTGGCCCTCTTGATGGCCGTAATCTTGTCCTCCGAGGGAAATACTTTCTCGGAGCACGTTTCCCAGATGAGGCCCAGGAAGGTGAGGTGAGGCTCTGCGTGGGCTGCAGCGGAGACTTCTTGACGTTGATGGTAAACCCCATGTTGTGGAGCGTGTTCATAAGCGCGGAGGAAGTGTGGGTAACTCCCTCCGGGGATCTCGCTCTGACGAGCCAGTCGTCCAGGTACGTGTAGACATGGTGGCCCTGGGCCCTGAGGAGGGCAGCCACTGCATTTATGAGTCTGGTGAATACCCTGGGGGCTGAGTTGAGGCCAAAGGGTAGCACCTTGTACTGGAAATGACAGCCCATGATCCTGAAGCGTAGGAAGGAGCGATGTGGTTGCCAAATCGGGATGTGTAAGTAGGCGTTCATCAGATACAGGGAGCACATCCAGTCTCCCTTGTCTAGTGTCTCTGCAATGAGTGCTGGCGTAACCATCTTGAATTTCTGAAGAGGGAGGGAGAGGTTGACGGTGGATAGGTCCAACACAACTCTCAGGCCAGCCTGGTTCGTCTTCTGTATGGCGAAAATCCTGGAATAGAAGCCTAATCCGCTCTGGGAGGCTGGTACTTCGTCCACTGCCTGGTTCTCGATGCGCGACCAGATCTATGCTAACAGAGTTGCCATCCCAATCTGTGTGAGTGGAGTGGAGGAGGGAGGAGAGGGAGGTATCGGTAGGCAGTACCCTGTGGATACTACTAAGAGGATACAGGTGTCCGCAAAGTTGTGGCGTCAGAAATGCACGTGAGAGGCAAGCCTGCCACCCACTGGAGACACGTGAACCCGAAGGGACGTGTCATGCCTTTTTTTCCTTCTGCGGCTGCTGTTGAGGAGGGCGACTGGAAGAAACTCTTGCCCCCCCCACATTTTGTTGCTTGCGCCGGTGCTGACTTGGCGAGCAGTCAGCTTGTCTCGACTTCTGTTCCTGGAATCCCCGGAACCCGCCAAATGCCTGCCCCTTGTCAGAGCGTTGATTCGACTGGGTGTACGCCTTCGGCGTGTCCTTCGTCAGGATGGATAAAGACTTTGCAGTTTGTGAGCTGTTCTTTTTATCTAATTCCTCATCGGTGGTAGAGTGAAAGAGATCACTATCCTCGAACGGAAGGTCCAATATGCGATCCTGGACGTCAGGGTTAAACTTAGTAGCCTGAAGACAGGACGCCCTTGGTGATGCAGATGGCCCGGCAAGAGGTATCAATGTGGGCCACGGTGGACTTTGAAGCGTGCCTGACTCTGCACCGGAAGTTCAGGAAGGAAGTCTGCTATTTCCCGCCAAAGCCTCTGGTTGGCAGCTGCCAGTATGGCATCAGCGTTGGCCTGACGCAGGAGCAGGGAGGCATTGGAGTACAGTTTCTCCCCGTACGCCTCCAAGATCTTCGACTCCTTGCCTGGCAGCACCGAGGAAGAGGTGGCCGAGGACGACAGGCTTAGAGTAGAGTGACGCTGCAGCAATCACTGAAGAATGCGGTTGAGGGTGCGCCGACAACGTGAGTGTATCCCCCTCGATCTGTCTATACTTGGAATCGAGGCACCGATTGACAGGTTGGGCTAAGTGTGGCTTGAGCCACCCCTTCTTGGCCAGTGCCACTACGTCCTTTTGCATCGGGATACCCATCTTGGTAAGGGGTCTTAGGGTGAGGACTTCTGCCAAGACCCCCTCCTCTGGCTTATCTACCTCTGGTTGAGGAAGGCCTAAATATTCTGCCAAACCTGAAAGCCTGTCGTGAAAGGCCTTTGCTGACGATGGCGTGTCAGGGTCATCCTCCTCATCCGTGTCCACCAGAGTGTCCATGTCCGGAGCGGGTGGAGAGGTGCCGGGCGCCATGGGCTGCGGTGTGGAGACCGGAGCTGGAGACTGCTGCAGAGACTGGTGGGGTACCGCCTGTACTGGGGGAGGCAAGAGAGCCGAAATATAAGGAGCCGGCAGGGGCTGCACTGGGGCCTGTGGCGCCAAAGCCATGGGAGGAATGACTATGGGCGCCGGTGGAGTGACCGGAGGGAGCAAGTCCCTGACAGCATCCCTTAGGATGGCCCCCATCTCGGGGAGGGGGGGATCGTATCAGCGCCAAGAACCCTTCGAAGAACCGGTCTTCGGAGGCAGACAAGGAGGCAGGAGATATTGACGGAGTGGCTGGGGGCTGCTGGGGCCAGAGCGCACTCTGTCTAGGTTGCAGGGGGATCCTGCCCTGCGCTCCTGATGGATAAACTGTACCTATTTGACACCAGTCCCACCTTGAAACCAGTTAACCCGCCTGCTCTGTTCCTAGGAGTGGTATCGGACGAGCGGCCATGTTATCTGGCACGGCGGCAATTTTGTCGAGCTGCGTGCCACGTGCCAAAGTTGTGGTGCATGGCTCCCTGGGCCCAGTCTCGTCCAAGACTCTTGGTGGTGGAGCATGAGGCCTACCCGGCACCTCAGGTCTAGGCCTGGAAAGCGTATTGCCTGTGGCATTGTCGCTGCTAGTGCTGTGTGCAGGCGCCCCCTTGGACATAGAGCCGGTACTAGGGCGTTGCCCCTTGGGTGTACACCTGGTAAAAGAACCTTACGGTCCCTCAGCACTGATTCTGGAAGGATCTGATGACCTCTCGGCCGTGAGGCCGGTAGCTGGACTAGCCTCGGTGCTCATGCTGGTACAAGAACCTGAGAGGTTCCTCCCGATTGGGCGTTTCATCGGGAAGGAGTCGACCTTAAGGGGTGCGATGCTGAAAAATATCGGCCCTTCCTTGTGCCTCGATTTCTGTTTGACAAATTTCTTCAAGTCCTCTAGAGAAGACCCTTCAAAGAGCTCCCTCCACCTAGCTAGCCTGTTTTTCAGGGCGCCTGGAGTCAGTGCGTCGCACGCGGTACACTCTTCCCAGCAGTGGTCAGGGCCAAGGCAGCGGAGGCAAAGAGCGTGGGGGTCAGACGTAGTGAAGAGCCCCTCGCAGGCTGGACACCTGCTGAAGCCCGCTGAAGTCGACCTGCGCTGGGGAGGAGCGTGACGCCGGAGGACCAAGTACCTGAATGACAAATAAAGACAAAAATATAGAAGAAGAATCGGGGGAAGAGTGCGTGGAATTTCATGACAGGGCCAAACCCAGGAGCGCTGGTGAATTGGCCCGTTCCCGTTGACTCGGAAAAGGGGGACTGTGGAGTGGCGCCTTTGGGCGGAGTCAGGGTAGCGCATGCTCCCAGGGCCGCACCCCAGCGTGCCTCTAAATTTAAAGGCAAAGAAGGTTTTTCTGGTGAAAAAGGTTCCGTCTCCCGTCCCTAGGAAGGGACGCTCATGCAGTATGGAGGAAGGGGGACTAAGGACTAAAAGTACTTTAGTGACTATAGTGAGGAACCTGTAATTTTTTATGTATCTGAGCCTCCTACTAAGGATGGAAGGATGAACTCCAAGGGTGTAACCCAACAAAGTGTTGTATCCAAATAACAGAAAGAACAACTTAGGAGAGGTAAGAGGATTTTTAGCCCTCTGCTTAGCACATCCTCAATAATTTTAGGCAAAGCCTAGAACAACAAACAAACAAGTGCCAAGAGGCTATTTGTGTTCCTTATTTCGATTGGGGTCCCAATACCTGAGGCGTCAATCAACAATTACAAATCAGATACCAAACCATTTTACAAAAATATATAACATTTATTTATTTAATATTTCATCTTAAAACCAGAAGTATATTCAATATCGACACAGTTTAGTAAAAACTTCATTCACCAAACAAATGGTATAAAGTGCAAATGCTAATCACGCGTACCCCTACAGATCAAGAGGTAAAAACAGCAGAGTAAACAGAAAAAACAGAAAAAACGCAAACAATTCTCAACTGGTACCAAACAATGGCAGATTGTGTGAAAACTGGGAGTGAAACGAGATTGGAGTCACTCGGGGGTAGTGTTGTTTAGATGTAACCAAATAAACTTAATCACGCACTACATTCATTCTACTTCAAATTCAGACATACTCATTCTTTCTCCACTCTTCCCAACATGTTTCTTTCTGGACGTGTGTGTAGGTAAATTGAACAGACATTCATCAGGGGCAGTCTGCCGTCTACCAACTCAAAACAATTAGAAATAACAAAAAAACTGGTATTAATTAGGGTACATTTCTTCTAGTAACCACCACAATTATATTATTGCAAGTTGAAACGAGAAAAGTTAGCTAGAGAGCCAAATAACAAATACGAAGGCCACATGCACATTTCTATGCGGATAGAGTGTCCAAAACTTTTACTGGTCCTTTGAAAGGTCCAAAATTTGTTTGAGACTCGACCTCAGGAGTGGGACTCCATACCTACAAAAGGAACAACTCAGGGTAAGAATCAAGAATACCCTATTTATTCATCCTTTACAAATAGAGTAGAATAAACATTAGAGAATCGACCTTATTTTACTAATGTAGGTCGAGCGAGTAATGGCCCTACCCTTACTTGTTGGTACATTACTTTGCGTGGGCTGAAAGATAGCGGTGACACCTCTCATAGGTGATTGCATTCATAAAGGAAAAAGAAAGAGTAGACTAAAGGCCCAAACAGTCTCATAGATGGTAGTACTGTGCGGGATAAATAAACTTCCCAAAATGCTCATTTAGAAAGAGCAGGGTAAAACAAACGAACTGGCTGGAAAACCAGGTTGCTACGTTAAATTACAGCTTAGTATACCATTAGCCACTTACGTCGTTAGAGAATGTTCATGAGGAATAGCGATATGTAATCTTCTGAATAGTTCTGGCTTTGGGTCCGTGTGCCTAACATCCAACGTTGAGCAAAGCACCACTGGGCATTCTGCCAAAGGAAAAGGTGCAGAAAAGCAGGAACAAGGCATAATGCCTCTAGTTACACACACATCTCATGTAGTTCATATATGCATTTGAAAATGCATTTGAAAATGCATTCTGGATGGCGCAGTTCACTTGTGTTTATTGCCGTGTTGGTGTCCTTGCTTCTCCCTCAGTTAACGATGGACCGAACTCTGGATGGGTACCCCACGGTGTTCTATTGTCTATTAATGGCTTATAGGAGTCATACAATTACTGATCCAGCGCCTGTGTGAAAATCAAAACACAATTACGTTGGAATACTGTGAAGTTGGAAAAGATCCCCAGTATCAACAGGAAAGTACCCAGTTGTGTGTTCACGTGCCATACTGTGGACGTGTGTGAATCAAAAACCGCTCGAAAATGAACAGCATTAGAGTTACAACATGCTAGCAAGCTGGAATCTATCAGCTGTTGTGGCTCATCGAATTCTACGCCAAGTTAAAAAAGTGTCAGAGACGGTTTATCGAATTCTACGCCAAGTTAAAGTGGAGAAAAAAGTGTCAGACGGTTCAGGGTTGTGGAGATAACATTACAGTTTCCCAACCAAACAGGGTCTTACCGTGGTGTTCGTGTCCTCTAGTGCCCTCCGTCTGTGCTTACAGTGCCGTAACTGAGCGGTGCTCTAAGTCACCTGACTTTTAAATGGTGCTAAGTGCTTGGTCGGACGTAGCATGTGACCCATGGTTGGAACGTCCTTCAAACGAACGCCCATGACGTCAGCTGACTTTTCGTAGTGAAATGTTGTCCTTCATTTATTTCTCTTGTCCTTGTTCCTCCACGTCGTTGCCGTGGCTCGAAAGCATGCCTCTCTAGGAAACACCAATTGGGTATGATCCGCGCGTGATGTTAGCGAGTCCATGTTATTTGATGCATTATATTGATGTATTGCACATTGTGTGGAGTTGTGAGAATTACGAGTTCCAATCTAATTTCTCATTGAGGCCAGTCCTGGAGCTGTTGGTTAGGAAAATGAGTTGTTGTTCTTTTTCTTAGAAGGATCATTCTATCCCTATTGATGTCCATACTAGGTGTCAATTTGTACAATATTGTCCATTTTAAATCTTCCAATGTGTGCTGATATTCCACCCAATGTTCTACCATAGGGGCATTTTTGGTATGGTTTTTGAGGCAGCTCTTATGTTCCCCAATGCGAAGTTTCGCTTTACGGTCTGTTTTTCCAATATACACTTTCTCGCATGGGCACCAGATTGCATAGATTACCATGGCAGAGTTACAATTAGTGTAGAGTTTCTGTTGCCATTTGAATTTCAGACCTATGTCAACTTCAGTACTCTTTGTTGTGTTAAAATATACACATTGTCCACATGGGTGGTGTCCCACAACTTTAGGAAGACCCCATATCTGGGTCAGGCTCTTTATAGGTCGAGGTCTTAGCATCACGTCATTCCTAGTGATTTGTTCTTTTAAATTTTTGCTGCGTTTGAAGGCAACGACAGGTCTGGGCACTAGTGTTTCTCCTTTTTCCAAAATTGGCCAGTTTTTCAAAATAATTTTCTTGATGTCATTCGACATGTTGCTAAAGGTATTAACGAAGATTATTTTTGGATCCTCCTTAGTTTTAGAGTGTTCTTTATATTCCAATAGGGACTCTCAATTGTTGTTTTTGGCTCGTTTGAGTGCTTTTCGAATTATCTTTCTCGGGTAGCCTCTTTGGAGTAGTTTGGCCTGCATCTTGCCTGATTCTTCAGTAAAGTCATCTTTTTTGGAACTGCTCCTTTTCAGCCTTAGGAATTGACCCAACAGGAGGTTATCTCTTACATGTTTTGGGTGTGAGCTGCTATAGTGTAGCTGCGAGTTTTTGTCTGTCGGTTTGTTGTATGGCTTAACAAAAATGCATTTCTTCATGGGGCCTACCATGATTGTAATGTCTAAAAATTCCAATTTGCTGGTACTGTAGTTCGATGTGAATTTGAGATATCTGTCTTTAGTATTGATCCAGACGAGGAGCTCTTCAAGGGCTGTTTTAGGGCCGTGCCATATGATGAGAATATCATCAATGTACCTACACCAGTGCATATATATTTGAAAAAAGGATTAGATATGTGCATAATTTTGCTGATTTAGAAAGCTTCCATATATAGGTTTGCTATACTCGGGCCTAGGGTAGCTCCCATAGCCGTTCCGTCTATTTGTTGGAAAAATTCACCATTAAAGTGAAAATAATTTTCCACTAGGCTCATTTCTGCACACCATAAGATGAAAGAGATTGGTGTGGAGCCACCTTCATGATCGGAGAGGAGTTTTTCTTCCAACATTTCTATGGATGCCCTCTGTGGGATACTTGTATACAACGCTACCACATCTAACCCTAGTAAAATTTCCATGCCAGGATCAAAAGGTAGTTCTTCCATTTCCTTGATTATCTGTGTGGTGTCCTGAACATAGGATGCCATTTTGCGGCCCATAGGTTGGAGAAAGGTATCCACAAACTTCGACAGGGGTTCTAGTACAGAACTGACCCCTGAAACAATTGGACGGCCCAGTGGTTTAATCATAGATTTGTGTATTTTAGGAAGTGTATAAAATTGTGGTATGCGTGGTTTATCCCTTTTGAGGAAATCAGCCTCTTTCTTGGTAATCCATCCTCTGTTCTGCTTTGTCTACTTTATTGATGATTAGACTCTGTAAAGTCGAGGTCGGATCTTGGTCAAGATGTTTATAACTACTCAGATCCAAGAGTTGTCTATTGCTCTCGATTATATAATCTTCACGGTTCAATAAGACAATAGCTCCACCTTTATCTGCCTTACGGATAACTATCCTTTCGTTATTGAGGAGATTTTTCATTGCTTCATCTTCTTTCTTACTGGTGTTGTTGTATGTATTCCTATTGTGTAGGCTAAGTTCTAATTTGCCCAAATCGTGTAGGATGCAATTTTCATAAGTTTTCGCCTCCGCGCTCTGTGCTTGGGTAGGTACACAGAAAGTTGACTTGTTTTGCAGGCCTGAGTCAGATTCTTCAGGTTCATATGGTGTTCCTTGGAAATATCGGAACAGGTGGATCTTACGCATAAATTGGGCAAATTCCTGGCGAAAAGTAAATCTGTCATGATAATTCGTAGATACGAATCCCATCCCTTTTTCAAGTACTGTGCATTCCGTTGGTGTAGGTGTGTAATCTGAAAGATTTACCACAATGCTTGCATGCTTCGTGTCACTCGTGGTTCGAAGCCCCATTCGTCCTGGCCCCTCTCTAAAAAAGGTTGTTGTTACATATTGCCCCAGTTATGCTGGTTGCCACGATTCAGCATGTTTCTACCTCTATAATTTCGTTTTCCACGGGGGCGTCTATTGGAACGTCCTCGGTTAGGATAAGTGTCTCCACTGAGGCTGCCATCACTTGAGCTGAAGGAATAATAACAGGTCTATGGTACCCCTAAAATCACATATCCTCCCCAATGCCAAACCTATACCCAAAAGAATGATTGAAATGTGGCCTTTTCTGTCCCATCTGTCTCTAAAAAGGTTGAACCATACAATTCTTCTTCTAACAATATCAGAGGAAGTAGAAGCACTGTTAAAAACAGACAGTAAAGAAGCAGGAAAACTGAATTTCCTTAGAATAGACTATATGTCCTAGAATCCCCCAGGGTCTGCGACGTAGAAGAGGATTGAAGACGCATGTAGAGGTAAAGGACAGGCAGGCTGACCTAACAGTCTTTGGCATGGTCAGGCAATTAACTCTAAAGGCCTGCACCTGAAGCCAATTGCCCCACGTGAGAGGCATAAAAGGCTGCAGCTGGAAGAAACAGTAGAAAGAAGCTGGAGCAGGAACTGGAAGGTCAGCAGCAGTAGCAGAAGAAGCAGAGCATGAGGCTGGCAGTTCACTAGGAAGTGGGACCACAGAAGGGATGCTGGGACAAGAGAAGAGCAGATTACACCTGCAGGTTCTGAACTGGTCCTGTGCTCTCAAACACTACTTTGCTGTGGCTACATTGGAAGAGACTGGGAAAAGCTAGCAGTCTTTCCAGATGTGCCTAATTGCTGTGAATGCAGAGCTGAAGTTGTGCATCCACCCGAGGCCCGTATGCAGAAGCAAGCCGAGGGAAGCTGCAGAAACAAAGTCGCTCCATTGTTGAGGTCGGACCCGAGACACCCGTGATGTAGAGGGGTGTGAGTCCCAAGAGTGCTTGTAGCAGTAGTAGTAGAAGAAGAAAGAAAGTTGGGAAGTGGAAGCAGCCCGTAAACGCTATGACTTTGGAGCCAGTGAATGAAGCTCTGTAATCCAAATCACAAGCAACTGCTTGCTGGTAACTGTAACCAGCGTAATTAATGCTTGAGTGTAAGTAGAAGCGAGTAAAGTTGTTTGTGGTAGTGGGAAGTGAATTATCAGTGCTCATGTAGAAATAAATCCTTTCTTTTTTCCATTGTTGCATTTAAACTATTACTGGAGTGGTTGCTTGTCTCCAATTAAGAAGAAAGTTTCCAGTAAGTATTAAATAAGTAGCAGCTGACTTTCCCAAAGTGTTAGGTTGCATGTATTAAGGCTTAGTTAAGTTTTCTTTGCATTTTCGGTTTAAAATAAATTGTCAAATACTGAGAAAACTGCAAGCAATTGCATTACTGACCCCTCACGCTTTTCTGTTGCCAATGGTCGCAGTTTCAGGGCCACACGTGGGACCTCTTACAGGTCTTGGATCAGGTGACTCAGTATCCTTCTTGTTGGGCCGTGCGAGACAACACATTCACTTGCTAGAGCTGAGGCTGATCAGGCTGGCCATGGTTGCTTTCACCCCTCTTTGAAACACAAGACTGTGCTGATCCTGATGGACAACACAGTTGGCATGAACTAGCTTAACAAACAAGGTGGCGTGGATTCCTTGCCTCTGCCCATAGAAGCAATGCAACTGTAGTTCTGGGCTCTGGAGTGTCTCTCTGGGTGAATGAGAGAATGCCATAGAAGGTTTCTTGAGCAGAAAGACTTCAGCCTTCCACAAGTGGGAGCTCTGTCAGGAGGTTCTGGAGGAGATCTTCTCCTGTTGGGGAACTACTCAAGTGGACCTGTTCGCTTCGATTGCCAACAGAAGTGCAAGTTGTTCTGCTCCAGGGAATTTCCTCATCAGGGAGCTCTGTGGGACACGCTAACGGTCAAGTGCACTTTCAACCTCCTTTATGGATTCCCACTGATCCCTGTCATTCCACTGGTTCTCAGGTGATTGCACCGGCTCGGAACCATGATATTCCTCCTGTTCTTCCTCCATGCCTAGCCTGCTGGTGGCCTCCTCTCCTATCCTCTCTTCCTTTCCCTTGTTCACCCCAGACGATGTTTCTAGACTAGGTTGATCTATGAAAGTCTTGTCAAACCAGGTTCTTCCCTGTTCTACCAAGACCATCAAAGACCACATCAACACTTTTGCTCCAGCCCTGGGCGATTTCTGCAACTCTTTTTCCACTGGAACTTTCCCCTCCTCCTGAAACACTCCCTTGTGCACCCCTTCCTTAAGAAGCCCTCTGCCAGTCCTTCCTCTCCGGCTAACTATCACCCGATCTCTATCACTTCTTTCTCCCAGCTTAACCTTCGACTTGAATCTGTTGGTTGTCTCCATGACCAGTCTGTCTTCAGAGCGGCCAGAAGCATGGACACTTCTCTCCTGAAAATCTGTGAAGACCTGCTCTCCAACCTTGACTCCAACCTTCCTTCTGTCCTCATTCTGCTTGATCTTCTGCTTTTGACATGGTCAACCATGCCATCTTGCTCTAGTGCCTCCGTTATAACCTGGGCATCACTGATCAGGCCTTGGCCTGGTTGACCTCCTTGCTCACTGACTGACCCTTTCAGGTCCAAGTGGGAACCTTCCTCTCTTCTATCTCTCTCTCTACCTGTGGTGTTTCCCAGGAGTCTAACCTCTCTCCCTGGCTGTTCAACCAATACCTGGCTACTCTCGCCCACCGCATAGCTGCTCTCTGCTCCAACATTCAGTGTTATGCGGGTGACACCCAGCTCTCTTTCAGGCTCCCCTCGGCCGCTTCTACTCCTTCTCTCATTCCTAACTGTCTGTCTGCAATTCAGGAGTGGTCTGCCGCGAATGATCTCTGCCTCAATGCCAGTAAGACTGAGATCCTCCTCATTGGAACACCAGCTCCCTCCTTTCCTCTCTCTCTCTCTCTCTCTCTCTGGCTGTCAACTCTGGGTCCTCGTCCTTCTCCTACCTGTGAGGCTAAGAACCTTGGGGTCATCTTCGACTCCACCCTTCCCTTCTCTCATTGCTGACATTTCTAAAAAGTCAAACTATCAGCTGCACCTCCTCAGCGGTATTCCTTCCTTCCTCACTTCCCCCAGAAGCTCACTGTCTCCACAGCTCGGGCCATCTCAAGGCTGGACTACTACAACAGCCTCTTTCTAAATTTTCCTACCTCTACTGTCCGTCCTCTAGAACTTATCCACAACAGGACTGCAAGACTTGTCCTTGGCCCCAAGCCCAGGGATCTTATCTCTCCAGCTCTGAAATCTCTTCATTGGCTCCCAGTGGCGGCAAGGATCAAGTTCAAGACCCTCTGCTTTGTCCACAAGGTTTTCTGGGGCCTGGGTCCGAACTACCTCCAACTCTCTCTTCCTTCTGGAGCTCTCTGCTCATCCACCTCCAACTCTCTGAGGGTCAGCCGCTTTTCCAAGCAGAGAGTTGGGGGCAGATAGGTTTCTTTGGCTGGAGCCTCCCTCTGGAACAGCCTCCCTGCCTCTCTCAAACTTGAGCAGAACATCTTCGTTTCCGGAAGCAACTCAAGACTTTCCTCTTCCCTTCCGCTTCCTCTCTTCCACTCCCCTGCTCATGACCAGTCTGTTCCATGCACTGGTCACCTAGCTACCCTCCGAATTTAGACCCAGGTGCCTGTCTGTGCAGTTGCACCTCGCACTGCCTCTTGGCCCCTCCAGCACTTGTGGTCTGTATCTGTAACCCTACAGTCCCCGCTCTCTGCACTCATGAGCCACCCGCTGGCTACACGCTCTGATTACCGGCACTTAGCCAACCGCTGGCTGCACTCTGTTACCTGCACTTCTCCGTCCCCCTCCCATTTTTTCACTTCTCCCCTCCCCCTGCCTGCACTTGCACAATCTCGATGACACAAGACCTAGTAAGATCGTTGTTTTGTTTTGTCCTCCCTTTGTTTCCTCCTCCTTGTCTTGTCGCGCCTAGAAGAACGTGTGTACAGGCGCGTTATTAATGCCATATCATATCCTGATCACCCCAGACTGGGCCAGGAGAACCTGGTATCCAGAGTGGCTGGATATGTCCATGTACCCTCCTTGACACCTTCCGGGGAGAGTCTACTTTCTGTCCCATTTTGAGGAGCAGGTCCTCTACCCGAATCATCATGCTTGGCTAAGTAGTGTGAGCAACCAGAGGGTTTTCTCCCAAGCAGACCTCGAATACCTTATTCAGGTGGCCAGGGAAGGGCTGACGCTCTCAAAACTCAAACCTGGGGGCGGACGAGCGAGAGAGGATCACCTGGATGGGGGAGCCCAGGGTTGTGCTCGGGGGAATAACCCAAGTGAGACGCTGTATTATACCGGGGAAGAAGGAGAAGAGGACTGGATCCCTGAGACCTTTGTAGGCTGAACCGCATCTGCCTCCTTTCCTCCCAATGAATCTCTCTTGCCTGGATCCAACGACCCCTTCGTATTTGACAAATCCGCTAGGAACCCAAACCCTGTTGCACTCGGAAACTATATCTCACATAATCCCTGTTCTTCTGTGTCCTACCCAAATACTCCCAGCCATTCTCCTCCCTGTCCCTCTGATTATTATTTCCCAAACTCCCAGTTTGTTGTAACAAAACACTATAGTTCCCACAATCCCTCCTACTCATTTCACAGACCCTACAAAAGCCACCCTTCCAAGCTCACCACAACCCCTAGGACGAGGAATATAATTTCTTATGACACATTTTCCCCATCCTGCCTAGCAGGATATTTAGAAACTCTACCCCCCTTTTCCGACACAAACACTTTCTCATGCTGTGAAAGACAACTGACTAACCACAAAGCCGTTTACCGGACATGTCCCAACACAAGAGTCAGGCAAAGTCAGGCATTTGACAATAACTACGCACACCTGATTGCCCTTTCCCTTCCCCACAGGGATAAAAGGCGGAGCACGAGAGCACATTTTGAGCAAGGCTGAACGCACGAGGAAACAGCTACACCGGACCGGCAGTTCAATCGGAGGAGAAAGGCAGCGAGACCTCAAGGGGCGACGAAGGGTAACTACCCTTGTCCTTTTCAAATCAGACCCGTAAAGCCTCAGAAAGGAAGATCATAACACAGGGAAGTCCAGCTGGCGTGTGGTGTGATAGGTGTCAATGGTATACAGGGCCCTCCCGTGCTGATAACCAAAGTGGGAGGAAGCGCTTGCCGCTGTGGTGCCGTCCTTGACTCATGATACAACAAAACTCTGAGAGTTCAGGCCAGCCGGTGAGTCGAAGAAGACGGATAGTAAAACCGAACTGTGCTAGGCCAAGGTTGCAGGCGGCGACCTTGTTGAACAAAGAACTTGTGTAATTGAACTTTAAAGAAACCCCAGTAAAAGGTTCACAAGCCGGGGCGCTCATTCGAAGGACTCTGACTGAAGCCTTTTTGGGTTATATTGTTTTGTTGAAATTACGAGGGCCAAGGGGCCGGTGGGAAGTGTCAAAGTGGTCCTACGGGGTTTGAGCAAAACCCCTTGTACACTCAAAAGTCTTTGACAGATTGGAGAAAACTGATCGAACTGTGAATGTGTGAAGCCTGACTGGGGGCTAAGAGAAAGCCTGACTGGGGGCAGGAAAACCAAGGGAAGTGAATTTCGTATAGTGTTAAAACACCTATGAACATTGTGGTGACAAGTGTGAACTCGGCTGAGGGATGCCCACAATGGATAGTTCAAAAGGACATTGAGATTGTTTGAATGCTACGATTTTGAGTGAAAGGCCATAGTGAACCTGATTGAGAGAGGCTAACTTTACAAGAAGGATGAGAGCCCGGCTGAGGGGGACCCAAAGGTGCAAAGAGCAATCTCCCAACGTGAAAGATTTGAAAGGAACTTTTGTTTGTTCATGGTAAAGCAGGCTTTCTAATGCAAGAGGCTTTGGAGGAAAGAGACTTGGCCCCAGAAGGTCCTGGCATTCAAAGGAACTGTAACCTCGTGCTGTTGAGGCCCAACCGTGTGATGTGCTTAAAGCTCCTGACTTGTCCCCTGCTAAAAACGTGGGGGAGACCGCAGCCCTACCATCCTGATTTATCATTTAGTGAACACATTTCTTTTCTTGTGAACATTATCACACACTACTTTGTAACTAAGTTGTAAGGATTGGCAATAGTTTTTTTTAGTATAGGCCCTTTTTATTTGACAAGACGCTACTGGGACTGCCTTATTTTTATTTGATGGTCGTAGCCTGTTCCCATCTAAGATTTAGATTAGGCGTTTTTCTCACCCATTATACAGTTTAATAAACACCCTTGAACTGTAATCACTTGTCTGTCTTTACTGTTGCCACCATTAGTTCCTTTCAGCAAAGGCTGAGCTACAAGGGGAGGGACAAGGTGTGGAACTTGTCAGATGACGTCCTCAATGTGCTCTTTTCAGCTCAAAGACCTGTTATGAAATCCATTTATGCCCGCAGGTGGTGTACATTTTCGATTTGGTAATGAGAGAGGCACCTGAATCCTTCATCCTGTCCTCTATCCCCTGTGTTGCATTTTCTGCTAGCTTTGGTGCAGGTGGGCCTGCAGATTGGCACTGTAAAGAGTTCCCTCGCCGCAAAGGGCTTATTTTTCAAACTCCCCACTGTTATGCAGTTCTTGCAAAGTTTGTGTAACCAGTTTCCTCACCGCCAGTTTGTGGTTCCAGCGTTGGATTAGAATTTAGTTTTAACATTTTTTTATGGGTGCTCCGTTTGAGCCCCTTCATTCATGTTCTATTAGATTGTTCACCCTTAAGGTGATTTTCCTGGTTGCCATCACTTCTGCATGACTGGTGAGTGAGCTCCATGCATTGTCTGTGCTACCTACCTATTTGTTTTTTTCCAAATAGGTGGTTACGTTGAGAGTGAGATCCTCCTTTCTGGCAAAGGTGGTCTCGGATTTCCATTTCTCTCATAAAATCCATCTTCCTGTGTTGTTCCTCAGCCTCACCCTTCCAAGGCAGAGGAACGATTCCATCAGCTAATTGTACATCTCTCGTACTGTAGGGGCTAGGAAAGATTACCAGCTTTTTGTTTGTTTTGCTGGTGCTCGTGCTGGCAGGTCGGTTACCAAACAGACATGCTCTGCATCTCAGAATGCTATGATCTGCCAGGGAAGTGTGTGCTCGAGGGTCTCCAATCTCATTCTACCAGAGGGAGGGACTGCCACCTCTGCCCTGCAGAGGAGAGGTCCTGTCCTGGGCATTTGCTATGCAGCAAAGTGGGCGTCTCTGCACATGTTTGCTAAGCATTATTGCTTGGATTTTCCTGCGGGCCAGGATGTCTGTTTTGGTAGGGCAGTCCTTTAGAGTTTTCTGGTTTAGGTGGTGTCCTTGCTTCCTCCTTCTCCAGGTTATGTACTGCTTTCGAAGTCTATCAAAATGAGGAATCAGTGTAAGGAAGAAGTCCATTAGAAGAACAAATGACTTACCTCTCGGTAAAGTTCTTTCTGATGGATGTTCCTCCCACTGATTCCTCATCACCCTCCCTTCCTGCCCCTTTGGCAGGAAGCTGATACTCCATTGGTTCTACAGTCCCTCAGCTTCAGAATGCTAGGGGAAAAGGGTGGAAATGAGGTCACGTGGCGCATGCCGATATATATACTGGCCCTGGCGTCCTATCCTACGCAAAGCGCATAGTCATCAGATGGAGCCAACGTGGAGCCACGCTGTGCCCCCTTGCGGCATAAAAGGGTATGGGTCGCAGCTGCGCTGGTTTAGGGATATCATAGATGAGAAATCAGTGGGAGGAAGGTCCATCAGAAAGAACATTCTTGAGAGGTCAGTAATTTGTTCTTCCCTCTCGCTTCCTTATCTGATCCTCCTTCCTTTTGTTTCCTCTGCCCCTATGCACCTCTATCATCTTATTTACTCTGTCTTGTCCACCTTTAGATCACTTTACCTATGTTACCCCTCTCACATCCTTTGTGGTTTTTCCCCACCCCACTTCATTTCCTTTGCCCTTTACCTACCTCCATTTCCTTTCCTCTGTCCGCTCTCCCTCTGTCCCTTCTTTTTCCTTTTCTCACTCACTTCCCACATCCTTCCTCAAACCCTTTCTACCATTTCACTTCTCTCTTCTGTTCCATTATCCTCTTTAGACTTCCTCTCATGTGTCTTGACTTCCCCCTTTCTTTCTTCCCCTTCCTCTCGACTTCCTTTCCTCTGCTCCTCTAACTTTGCTACTTTTTTTCCTACCCTTTCAATTCTCTTCATTCCACAACTTTTTCCTCCTCCTTCCTATTGTCCTCTAGTCCCACTGTTTCTTTTCCTCTGCTCCCCCTTTGCTACCTTCCTTTCAACCCACTGTTTACCCCAGCGTTCCTCTATTCCCTCTGCCCTATACTCCTCTTGTTAATCTGCTATGCCCCAAAACCCCATCTCTACCTCATGTTCTTTGCCTCATGCATAATTTCCTTTACTCTCTCCTTTTTCTGTCTCCCTGGCCTCTCATTCGGTTCCTACATTCCATCCCATTTTGTTTACTATGCCCATCACTCCTTATGCCATGCTCTCTCCTTTTCCCCTCCACTCCTTTGCCTCTGTGATTACTCTTTCCTTTTCTTTTTGTTCCTTCTCACCACTTCTTCCTTTACTCCTCCCACTGTTCACGCCTATAACCCACCTTCAACTAATTTGTTTTCCTTTGCCCATTCCTCCTTATTTCCTCTTTTCCCATTGTCTTGCTTTCTCTCTTGCTTTCGTTTCACTTATTTATTTCTGTGTTTTCTCCCTTTGCTTCCTTTTCTCAATTTGTGCCTTTCTCTACAAAACTTTTCTTCTGCTCCCTCCTTCTCTTCACTTCCTATCCTCTGCTCCTTCCCAATCTCTTCGCAACCTTTAATGTCCACTTCCCTATCTGTACTTTCCTTTTTTTCACCTAATTGTCTTTGCCCATCTTCAGTACCTTTCCCTTGCGCTCTCTCACTCAATTTCCCCTGCCCTCCTTGCTTGTAGCTTCACTCCATTTGCTCTGCCCGCACCATCTCTGCTGTCTTTTGTGATGAATCCTGCAGAGTCCTCACAGAATCTCTGCCTAAAGTCTCCTCCCAGTGGCAGGCAGCTGCTGCCTGATCCCAGCCCTTGGGGTGGTCGTAGCCAGGTGGCTCACCTGGAAGGAGAAGGCTCGCAATGGAATAAGAGGGCTCTGCTAGGACAGACACAGTTCTCCTCTACTGTGGAGGGTGAGATATCCATGATGCCAGAATACCCAATGGCTTGATGTCAGAGTAACACTCCCCTTCCAAAGGTATCCAACAGATTAATAATGAACACCCTTTTGGTCTGCGTGAGAATAGAACTTGTAAGGATCAGAACATCAATACCATTACTTCTGAAAAATGTGATTTTCCCTTTGGGTTGACTTTTGAAATTAAGAACCAACCATAAATCTCTTTAAAACCATTATCTGAAGGTATGTTCAATAAACAGAAGGAAAATAAAGTTAAAACTGAAATGTGTAGTAAAAAAAGAATAAGAACGCTGGGGGCTTAAAGTCCCATAATGCCATAGGTACTAGTACGAGGAGCTCTGAGGCACAGAACTACAGTATGCAGTCTAGTGTTCCTGACAACCTACGCCTGAGTGGGAATTTTGATTATTTAAATCCCCCTCAGGTGCAGATCAAGAGGAGTGACAGTAGTAGTAGTAGAAGTTACTAGTGGCTGTGTATGCAGCAGGGGCAGAGAGCCGCAGAACGCCGGGACCACTGCCGTGTTTGGGACGTGTGATGGTGCTGAGGGAGTCGTTGGAAGGAGAAGCCCAAGTTGCAGACGTCGCGGAGCGGAAAGCGCTGCTGTTGCAGTTTACCCCATGGGAGAGAGGTGCTCTCTGCACTTTGTGTCTTTCTCCGGTGGATGGCGAGCACCGGACACGAGAAGAGCAACAAGGACTCCTGTTCGGGAAGGCACGAGCCACGGGACCGCAACCGGAGCAATCAGAAGCTCCTAAATCGAAGAGCAGAGCAGAAGCGGTATACGCGGATGCGCAGGGGAGCCAGTGAGTTCACCTCTGACAGGTGACCCTGGGGCGCTCTGTGGTAAACCGCTAACAACTTGTCAATCTTTTGAATTCCGAGCTAATGAGGAAGTGTTTTGGGCCCAAAGATTTTGTGAAAAGGAAACAAACTGAGAAAGTGTTTAACTATCACTACCGAAATAAAAGAAGAAAGATATTTAAGAAAGGCTGTGATTACCATTACCCAAGGAAAGAGGGGGAAGTAATGAACCCACAGTATACCAACCAGTGGCAAAGCAAAGTGGGGGCAATATCAAACCAGTACTATAACCAGCATCGCCAAAGTAAAGAGGGGCACATTTGTAAGACATAAAAGAACCAGCATTGCCTAAGCCAAAGAAAGGTAATTGGAAGAAAAAGGGAAAACTGTTTTCTTGGAGAGAGAAACATGAATAAAATACATTATCAAAAGGTGTGATAGTAAAAATTCAAAGATGGCAGGGAAGTGGCCCTCCTTGTGGAGAGTGGAAAGGGGGAGAGGAAAATAAACGAGTATATGTGGCCAATTAAACAGTGCAACAAACAGCATCAATGAGTGTTGCATCCTTATGGAAGAGGTTGTGAATCTTACTGTTGAAAGTCAAGGATGTTACTGATGTTGTGAAGTAATGCACACCGCAGAGTACTTGTGGTAGTGTTAGATTCATCTTGGCAAGCAAGTACACCAGGAAATTGATTGTTAGTGGTAGTCCTGACAGGTTAGTGAACCAGGAAGAAGACGTTGAAGTACTACATTGTGGTGAAAGGCATTGAAATGTTTGATGAAATGTGGTGAAACCATCCTGATGAAAACATTGTTGTGAATAAAGAAGGAAGTGTGCAGTAGTTATCTTTCCCAAGAGAAGAGAAAATCATATTGAAGTATTCATTGGAAGAGTGGAAACAATGTCTTTTGGTTTAACAAACAAAAGCCTGTGTGAACTTTGTGATGAACTTTGTTGGATTGTAAGAGAATCACGATGCCAAGTGAAACCCTCCTGGGGCGAAGGAACTTTGTGTTGGAAACAGAACTTGGCTATCCGCAGAAACCTTTGTGTGTTACATTATTATTGGAGTGAACTTTATTCATTGGAACTTTTATTTGGAAATACTACCTTGCTCATGGGCAAGGGGATCAGACACTGGTTACAGGACTATTTATTTGGTTCTGATTATTTTGTTGAAAGTAAACAGCCACATAAATACCCAAAATGTTCTATTTGATGTATGTATTCGTTTCGTAGGTAGGGAAGCCCATGTTAGGTTAGGGAAAGTGAGGCAATTATCACACCCTTTTAAGTTAATAAATTGGCTTCATGTGAAAAACCTTTACTAAGTTGTACGCCTCGTATTTTTCTCCTCTGTTTCCTTCGTTTTCCGTGTTTTCTTCCCTCTGCTCCCTCCTTTTCACTTCCTTAGTCTCTCCCTTCTTCAACCGTTTTCCTCTGTTCCTTCCTCCTCTCTTCATTTCCATGTGTCTGCTACACAATGCCCCATGTCTTTTGTTGGTATCTGACTTAATTCTGTCTTTTTTTTTTTCTTCTCTCTTTTGCCTTAGGATCAGCTGTGTGGCAGAGATCCCACTTTGACGGATGAGTTGCTGAATATTTTGACAGAACTGACACAGCTCAGTAAGACCACGAATGCAAAGGTGGCATTGCGAGCCCGCCAGGTAAACCCACTGATGTCAACATGGCATTGCAAGTAAGCAAATTTAATCCTGTGATCCCGATGAGGCATTGAGTCTGCCAGTTAAATCCCATCAATGAGGAAGGAAGAGTAAGCTGGATCCAGGGTGCTCAGTCAGTGAGGGTAGCCAACAATGAGAAGCTTGGTCTTCTCGTCGTTGAGACAAAGGTTCTGGGCAGCCATCGAGTTCTGTATGGTGCGAGGGGGATAAGGAGACGATTAGCCAGATATGTGGTGTGGACGAGTGAGTTTACCCAGGCGGTTCCTGAAGAGAGTGTGGATAAGCTGGATTTGTGAGAGGCACATGGTTGTCTTAATAGTAGTGAGGGACAGAGGGTCTGACCCTTGGCCTACCAGGCCTTTACAGGCACAAATGCCAGTGTCCTAGTCTTTTTAACATCCTTTTCTGAGCACACCTAGGGGGAGGCTGCTTAAATGAATCCCAGGGTGGGATTGGTCAGGAGTGGAGGGAAGAGCTAGGTCATGTGACCGCCTGGCCCCACATCTGCTTTATTTTGGATCGGCTTCTGCCGCGAGTGTGCCTTAATGAAATCTGAGGTGGGTGTGGTCAGCAGCAGACGGCAGAAAGAACGGAGTCGTATTTTGCTGGCTTACCTGGCATGCAAGGGGCGGGCTTACAGCCCGTTTCATGCTATATGGGGTCCAAACAGGAATTGCACTTTTCTTGGTATGCTATTTTCTTCCTCCGTCCTGTGCTTCAGACACCCGGGTGAGAGACCGCCTGTGATCTAAGAGTTAAGAAAAGCAAGAAATGGGCAGGGTGAATTAGGCGGAGGTCCAATAACCTAGATTGACTTGCACCAGCTGACCAACTGCAAAAGAGGAGAGTCTGGGAGACAGCTGAAGTAGCGAAAGAAAGGGGCTGGATTAAGAAAAAACGTGCCACAAAAGAGGCATAGAAAGAATAGCAGTGATTAGCAGGTGCGTGGGCGCAGAAGTCACGTGACCTAGATCCCTTTGCACCATCTGTGTGAGACGTGCAAGTGTGTGCCTTGCTTATGGGCTGTTGCTGTTTGTGGGTGGGCGGTTTCTTTTGGAATGTGTGATCCTTCGGTCAGTGTTTTATCTCTGTGGGCGCGCGCCCTGTTTGTTGAATGGTACTCTACTGTCTGTGTTCTCTCTGTGTGATTGCGCCCAATGTCTGCGTGTTTTATGTGCCTCCGTTGTATTGTATGTTTCCATCTGCTCTCTTGTGTGTATTGTCTGTCGTTGCCGTTTCTATCTCCGAGTGTGCTAGTGGGTGTATTGTGTGCGTGTGTCTGTATTTGTGTGTGTGTGTGCTGGGCGTGTTCCCTGTCTACTTTTTCATATCTGTGATTTTGGCTCATTTTTGTAGGTGTGTGCCTGTATTACCTGTCAGTTGCTGTATTGTCATATTCTGTAATGGTTGAGGGGGAGAGAAGTGATAGGAGAAGTAGGCAGAGCGAGGAGGAAAGGAGTCTACACGATCTTATATATGTGTCTTGCATTGCGTGTTACCTGCTGTGTGGTGGTTTCGATTTTCTGAGGGTGAAGAGAAGAGTAGATCCCTGGGGACAGAGGCGAAAGTCAGAAGGGATACGGAATTCAGATGGCATCACACTGAGCTAGCAGAAATAGACAATGACACTCAATTTCAAGGAACACGTGAAATCTAAATGCAAAAGCTGACTTGAACATGCATGTCAACTCTATCTGTACGTGAGGCTCTAGCCTAATAGTCCCCCATTATGAATATAGGACTACAGGTCCCGTAATGCAACATTACATCCAGGACTTGGCAGGGGTGGATCATGTTGGCACATTTGCCTGACCTGACGTCGTGTTCACTCCCACGTACTGAGTAGCACACACAATATTGATGAAAATACGCTAGACCTTTTCAAAGGCCTCCATTGGCCGAACCTGTTTTGCCACATGCAGACTGTGCCAAATGGGCGTCAAAGGCTTGCCCCTGTATATAGGTGGCGCGAGCGTGCTTCAAGCTCGGCTGCGACCCCAGCATGCACGGGGCCTTGCTGCTTTCGACTTCACCACTGCCGGCCTGGGCACCCACACGTTTCGCCCAGCCGCCGCCGCCGCTGCTGCTTTCACCTGGCGCCCGAGGGTGGCTTGTGCTTGTGGGTGGGTGGACGCTCGCTCAGCCGGTGCTGTTTTAATCTGGTGTTCCAGCGTGAGGGTGGGGGTTCACCCAGCTGGGCCAGCTGGTGACGAGCAGGGCCCCTCTCACCCCGTCTCATCGCGCTGGGGGAGGCCTACCTCTGCCGGTGCTGCCGCCTGCCCGCCCCGCTTTCCAATTAACAGCTAGCCGGCAGACCCCGGAAAGCGTGGAATCCAGGCTCTGGAGGAAGCGCGCGCGTGCGCCCCCTGCCTAGTCCCATGCGTGCCTCGGCCCCTGCCGGAGGAGGCATTGCCTGACGCGACTCTTCAGATTGCGCGTGGAGGGCCTGGGATTTGGGGCTCGGTGGGCCCAGGCGCTTGGGTTTCACACTTCCATGGCTGACTGCTCCCCTGGTACATAGGGCGGAGGCCCAAGTGGATCAGCTCAATACTGAGGGTGTGAAGTGTGCCACCAGCGGGTACCAATGCCCCGCGGCCCCCGGCGTTACCGGCATCTGTCTCCGCAGTGGTTGGCCCAGTTTCTGGAGCTCGGAATTCATAATTGCAAAGATCTGCAAATATAATCACCACGAGACCACATCTGTGCGGCAGATGCAAGTGGTAGTCAGTCCTGGAAATGGAAAACATGTATATGTATTGGGGGATCTGTCACCTCTATGGAGGGGCGGGGCCAAGAGGCGTGGCCCCAGGCCAGGTTCCAACACAGTTTCTCTTCATAGAACCCAATCCTAGCGATTTGCATAAAAGCAAAGAGCACTATTGGGGACATCATAATGTCCACAATTTTCAATGTTAAACATGTCTTATAGTGGTTCAGCAAGAAGCCCTTTTAAGTGAATAATGGACTTGTCTGTTTTGATTGGTCACGATATTCAACCTAATAAAGTGATGTCTATAGATTGCAGGACATATATACAAGTTTGGACAGCTGCAGTAGGGTGAGGATTTTGCCATTTCTGCCTGCAGTGCTGATAGGTTAGGCAGTGCTCTGTGCCGAGTCTTCTGATAGCTGTCTGCTCATTGAGGCAGCAGGATGTAGGAGAGTCATGTGCTGGCCCCTGGGTCTGGGGTAGGCAGCAGCGCTGCGTCAAGACATTTTTTGCCGGAGCGCTGCCCCATCTTATTCCGGCCCATTCCCTGCACTGGTGGTAGTGATATAACCTAATTCCAAAACGCGTCTACTACCACTGCTGTCAAACTCGGCCTAAAAAGAACCAGGAGATCCACCACACGATATGTGGACTAGAATTGTGTACTGCGTACACGCCAATCCTCCTGATTTTGGCTAGAGATTTGATTTTTCAGTGAAAAATATTGCTATTTTTCACAATCTCCCTCCTAAAAGAATTCTAGCCCGAATTCGTTCCTATGGGAAAGTTAATGGCCATCATTACGACCCTGGCGTTAAGGGTTTAACGGCGCCGTTAAACCCTTAACGCCTGATTACGAGGTCCCTTTGCGGCTTCCGACCTTAACGGCTGGTTTGGACCAGCCGTTAAAGTAGGGACCCGCAAAGGTACTTTCGAGGTAATTACGGTACCGCAATTTGCGGTACCGTAATTACTGCCTTCCCCAGTCCCATTGAGACCTATGGGGCAAAAATGGGAATGGGGAAGGGCCAATGGTAAATGGGGAATTACCGCCAACCTTGGAATGGAGTGATATTTCCCCATTTACCATTGGCGGACTCGTTACAATACCGGCAGCAACCATGGTGCTAATAGCGCCATTGGTTACCGCCGGTGTTGTAAAGAGGGCCAATGTCTCCCGATTTCTCAGATGGAATCTACCAGCGCCTTGGAATGTTGGCATGTATGGGACTGGGGCATACAATTTTCTCGGGCACCCATGAAAAAGTGGCCCACAGTTGCAAATGGCAATTCATTCATTTTGTGACACACTGTTTGAGTAGTATCTAAGGGGAAGGTTTTTGTTAAAATGTGATGCAAATTTTGCATTACAAAAAATATTCAGTAACACTGGTCAAAACTGCTAGCCGCATGGTGAAGTAACTCATCAAACTGGGCCACACGGACCAAAACCATGGCCCACTTTGATATAAAAAAAGGGCCCACATTAGCATTTTGTGTTTTTGGTTCGGGCATTGCTCTATAGGCCAGTCGGAGCCTGGATCATGTGACTCCCCAAACAGGTTAAATAAACTTATGGACATGTACATTTGGTATTAATAGTTGAGAGAATCAGGGAGCTGGAATGGCTGAATGTCACTGTCCTGTGCACCTGGCTCCATCGTATTATGTGTTTTATGTTCATAAAACTTCACATATGTAATATCCGGTTTTATATAGCGCTTCATGCCAGATTCCTCCTGCTTTTAAGTTCTGTAACTGTAATCGCCATCAGGGGAGGAATTGGGCCGGAACAATGCGGAGCTGTGCTCTGGCAACATTTGTCTTGCCGGGGGACCATTCTACCTTGAAATCCAAACCGCCCTGGATACGAGAGTCGCCATGATCTGCTTGGGTTTATTGACGAGCTCTGTGCGTAAAAGAAAAAAGTGCTCAAAGCACTTCATTAAGCTGAGTGAAGTGCAGATGGGTGCTAGGAGACAAAGGCACACCTGCATGACTTCCGGGTCAGCAGACGGGGACATTTGTCCACTTTATTCCTTTGTACCTCGATAGCGCTACTGGGGATCTGTTTTTGTGGGTCTCGTCGAGAGCCCCAGGCCTTCCACAATCCCACCTCGAGGGATTCAGAGAAAGTTATCAATGGGGACGAAGCCATATGGCTCCTGCTTCCCGGCGTGCCTTACAGGCACTCCCTCTGCCCTGGCGAGACCCAGCCCTCTAATACCGGAAAGACTGGCGCCCCAGTTCTCTGCAGTTGGTCACTGAGCAGTGCTGTCAGTCTGTATTATGTGTGTTATTTTTTACCAAACTTTCTTTATTGTTTTACAACAAACAGATACCGTATCCTATAGGGTAATGAACTCCCAATCCCCCTAAATCCCAGCAAACCCCCGCCTCGCACTTAACCCTCCCCACGCACAAGCACAAACAGTGTGTTCAACCAAATTACAAGTCCATCACTACAGCTGGTATTTATAGTGTTCGTATCCGCAATTATGAAGTCACATTCCAGCGACTTTGAGTCCTCACTCGAGTCCGCCTCACCCATCTGTGCGACCCGGAGTGGAGGCCGGGGACTACGCAGCTTGCGCCGCTCCCAGCTGATCTAGTCTGCACGGGGCCCAGTCATCAATTGGGCGACTGGTACTCGGCAGCAACAAGGCGAACATAGATTCTCTCCTTTCACAAATGCCCATACATTCCAGCCATCTGGCAAAAGTGGGAGGGTTGGCCTTCCCCCAAAACCTGGCCACTAGGTATCTAGCTACTACTGAGGCCATACCCAGAAGCTTTTTCTCGGCGCTGGCACCACCTTCAATCAAGGCCAAAAGCCACAGTTCCGGTGTATATACTTGCATTGAGATGAACATCTTGGATAGGGTTTCCTCTACGCTGCACCAAAAGGACCTAATGTTAGGCAGCTCCAACTCACATGATAGAAACCCGCTCGGCATTGCTACCTTTACCGGAGGGTGGGTTCCCAGGTTAAAACCTACTTGGAGAATATGGGGCGTAATACACTTGATGAACACATTTATAGTGGATCAGCCTGTAGCGACAGTTCAGAGAGGTGAACCAGTGTGCGCAGCTTTATACAGGCAGTGTGTGCACCAGTGCGCCGCAGCTTTATACAGGCAGTGTGTGCACCAGTGCGCTGCAGCTTTATACAGGCAGGGTGTGCACCAGTGCGTCGCAGCTTTATACAGGCAGTGTGTGCACCAGTGCGCTGCAGCTTTATACAGGCAGGGTGTGCACCAGTGCGTCGCAGCTTTATACAGGCAGTGTGTGAACCAGTGCGCCGCAGCTTTATACAGGCAGGGTGTGCACCAGTGCGTCGCAGCTTTATACAGGCAGTGTGTGAATCTGTGTGCCGCAGCTTTATACAGACAGGGTGTGCACGAGTGCGCCGCAGCTTTATACAGGCAGGGTGTGAACCAGTGCGTCGCAGCTTTATACAGGCAGTGTGTGCACCAGTGTGCCGCAGCTTTATACAGGCAGTGTGTGCACCAGTGCGCTGCAGCTTTATACAGGCAGGGTGTGCACCAGTGCGTCGCAGCTTTATACAGGCAGGGTGTGCACCAGTGCGCCGCAGCTTTATACAGGCAATGTGTGCACCAGTGCGTCGCAGCTTTATACAGGCAGTGTGTGCACCAGTGCGCCGCAGCTTTATACAGGCAGGGTGTGCACCAGTGCGTCGCAGCTTTATACAGGCAGGGTGTGAACCAGTGCGCCGCAGCTTTATACAGGCAGGGTGTGCACCAGTGCGTCGCAGCTTTATACAGGCAGGGTGTGCACCAGTGCGCCGCAGCTTTATACAGGCAGTGTGTGAATCAGTGCGCCGCAGCTTTATACAGGCAGGGTGTGTGCACCAGTGTGTCGCAGCTTTATACAGGCAGGGTGTGCACGAGTGCGCCACAGCTTTATACAGGCAGGGTGTGAACCAGTGCGTCGCAGCTTTATACAGGCAGGGTGTGTGCACCAGTGTGTCGCAGCTTTATACAGGCAGGGTGTGCACCAGTGCGCCGCAGCTTTATACAGGCAGGGTGTGCACCAGTGCGCCGCAGCTTTATACAGGCAGGGTGTGCACCAGTGCGCCGCAGCTTTATACAGGCAGCGTGTGAACCAGTGCGCGCAGCTTTATACAGGTAGTGTGTGTGCACCAGTGTGCCGCAGCTTTATACAGGCAGTGTGTGCACCAGTGCGCTGCAGCTTTATACAGGCAGGGTGTGCACCAGTGCACGCAGCTTTATACAGGTAGTGTGTGTGCACCAGTGTGCCGCAGCTTTATACAGGTAGTGTGTGAACCAGTGCCCTGCAGCTTTATACAGGCAGGGTGTGCACCAGTGCGCCGCAGCTTTATACAGGCAGGGTGTGCACCAGTGCGCTGCAGCTTTATACAGGCAGGGTGTGCACCAGTGCGCCGCACCTTTATACAGGCAGTGTGTGCACCAGTGCGCTGCAGCTTTATACAGGCAGTGTGTGCACCAGTGCGCTGCAGCTTTATACAGGGAGGGTGTGCACCAGTGTGCCGCAGCTTTATACAGGCAATGTGTGCACCAGTGCGCCGCAGCTTTATACAGGCAGGGTGTGCACCAGTGCGCCGCAGCTTTATACAGGCAGGGTGTGCACCAGTGCGCCGCAGCTTTATACAGGCAGCGTGTGAACCAGTGCGCCGCAGCTTTATACAGGCAGTGCGTGAACCAGTGCACCTCAGCTTTATACAGGCAGTGCGTGAACCAGTGCGCCTCAGCTTTATACAGGCAGTGTGTGAACCAGTGCGCCTCAGCTTTATGCAGGCAGTGTGTGAACCAGTGCGCCTCAGCTTTATACAGGCAGTGTGTGTGCACCAGTGTTTCGCAGCTTTATCCAGGCAGTGTGTGCACCAGTGCGCCACAGCTTTATACAGGCAGTGTGTGCACCAGTGCGCCGCAGTTTTATACAGGCAGTGTGTGAACTAGTGCGCTGCAGCGTTATACTGGCAGTGTGTGCACCAGTGCGCTGCAGCATTATACAGGCAGTGTGTGAACCAGTGCGCCGCAGCTTTATACAGGCAGTGTGTGAACCAGTGCGCCGCAGCTTTATACAGGCAGGGTGTGCACCAGTGCGCCGCAGCTTTATACAGGCAGCGTGTGAACCAGTGCGCTGCAGCTTTATACAGGCAGGGTGTGCACCAGTGCACGCAGCTTTATACAGGTAGTGTGTGTGCACCAGTGTGCCGCAGCTTTATACAGGTAGTGTGTGAACCAGTGCCCTGCAGCTTTATACAGGCAGGGTGTGCACCAGTGCGCCGCAGCTTTATACAGGCAGGGTGTGCACCAGTGCGCCGCAGCTTTATACAGGCAGGGTGTGCACCAGTGCGCTGCAGCTTTATACAGGCAGGGTGTGCACCAGTGCGCCGCAGCTTTATACAGGCAGTGTGTGCACCAGTGCGCTGCAGCTTTATACAGGCAGTGTGTGCACCAGTGCGCTGCAGCTTTATACAGGGAGGGTGTGCACCAGTGTGCCGCAACTTTATACAGGCAATGTGTGCACCAGTGCGCCGCAGCTTTATACAGGCAGGGTGTGCACCAGTGCGCCGCAGCTTTATACAGGCAGGGTGTGCACCAGTGCGCCGCAGCTTTATACAGGCAGCGTGTGAACCAGTGCGCCGCAGCTTTATACAGGCAGTGTGTGAACCAGTGCGCCTCAGCTTTATACAGGCAGTGTGTGAACCAGTGCGCCTCAGCTTTATGCAGGCAGTGTGTGAACCAGTGCGCCTCAGCTTTATGCAGGCAGTGTGTGAACCAGTGCGCCTCAGCTTTATACAGGCAGTGTGTGAACTAGTGCGCCGCAGTTTTATACAGGCAGTGTGTGTGCACCAGTGCGCCACAGCTTTATACAAGCAGTGTGTGTGCACCAGTGTTTCGCAGCTTTATCCAGGCAGTGTGTGCACCAGTGCGCCACAGCTTTATACAGGCAGTGTGTGCACCAGTGCGCCGCAGTTTTATACAGGCAGTGTGTGAACTAGTGCGCTGCAGCGTTATACTGGCAGTGTGTGCACCAGTGCGCTGCAGCATTATACAGGCAGTGTGGGAACCAGTGCGCCGCAGCTTTATACAGGCAGTGTGTGAACCAGTGCGCCGCAGCTTTATACAGGCAGGGTGTGCACCACTGCGCCGCAGCTTTATACAGGCAGCGTGTGAACCAGTGCGCCGCAGCTTTATACAGGCAGTGTGTGAACCAGTGCGCCTCAGCTTTATACAGGCAGTGTGTGAACCAGTGCGCCACAGCTTTATACGGGCAGTGTGTGAACTAGTGCGCCGCAGCTTTATACAGGCAGTGTGTGTGCACCAGTGCGCCACAGCTTTATACAAGCAGTGTGTGTGCACCAGTGTGTCGCAGCTTTATCCAGGCAGTGTGTGCACCAGTGCGCCACAGCTTTATACAGGCAGGGTGTGCACCAGTGCGGCGCAGTTTTATACAGGCAGTGTGTGAACTAGTGCGCTGCAGCGTTATACTGGCAGTGTGTGCACCAGTGCGCTGCAGCATTATACAGGCAGTGCGTGAACCAGTGCGCCGCAGCTTTATACAGGCAGTGTGTGCACCAGTGCGCCACAGCTTAACACAGGCAGTGTGTGTGCACCAGTGCGCCGCAGCTTTCTCGCTGTACACATTGAGCATTTTCAAGCATTTCAGGGGGATGCAGTATGGACCAGTGGCCTATTTAGTTAGCTTTCGAACAAGATCAGACTTCGAATGCTGGATCGACTGTTAGTTTAATGCTATTTTTCTGTTTAAATCACGTTGTCTTGTGTGCCTTGGTTTCCCTTGTGTACTAACCTTGCAAGTGCAGTTTTAAGGGCTGCATAGCAAACAGGGCATTTACCTGTATTTGCCTGTATGAAGCAGGGCCCAAGTTAAATGATTGGATTGATGATGAGAGAGTTACTGACATCTTGTTCCCCGCCCCTTCACGCCTCCTGTTGCTTTCCAGGTCCTCATCGCATCACATTTGCCTTCCTACGAGCTCCGGCACAACCAGGTGGAGTCCATCTTCCTCTCGGCCATCGACATGTATGGACACCAGTTCTGCATCGAGAACTTGCAGGTACCAATGCCACCGCCTTTGGGGTGGCACCATTAATCGATATCTAGCGCCAATGACATGCCAGCTGCACTAGGCCTGGGAAATGCAGGAGATTGCATCACTGGGGTGGCAGGGTGGTTGCAGTAACACTTTATGGCAAATCAGCCTTAAGCATGACCTAAAGCCCATTAGAGCACCTGCAGTAAAATAAAATAACCAACAAAGAAACGATACCACCTGCAACCTACCTATAATTGTATTCCTTCTGTTGTATCTGAGACCTGCAGTATTTGGTATCCTACATTCTGTTTCACATGCTTGAGGTGACCTCTACTGTAACTGTACTTTTGTATTGCATCTTTGTTACTCTGTAAGATGCGCTCTATTTCGTATTGCACCTTGTAACTATGTAAGCTGAAAATGTCCTTGTCCTCGCACCCTGGTACCCTTGGGTCTGGTGCGCGTTACAAATAAATAAACAAACAAACTTTTCAGTTATAAAACGTCCCTTCATTCTTTGAACCCAGTCAGGCGCTTAAGGCGGTCTCCAGCACCATGACAGTGCCACATGTCTGGCGCCGTTTCTCGCAAAGGCTTATTCAATGGCTCATTTGAAAGACTGATTGCAACTCCTGGATGGCCCAGTTCATCCCATAGGATGAACTCACTGGATGATGGTCCCTGTCGGGGCAGCTAAGAGGCCACGGAAATGGCTGCAAGGTTGCAGTAAAGCTCTCTACAAAACACATAATACACCTTTTTGATAGAGTGGGAGCCTAGCAGTGTGTGCCTTTGTGTTGTGTCGCCCACTTTTTGAACTCCTGTCTAAACGCTTCGAGTCTGAGCCTAAAGATTGCTACTATCGAGTGTTCAAGTCGTGGTCTGAAGGCCTTCCTCATCTCTTGCAGAAGCTCATCCTGTCCGAAACATCCATCTTTGATGTCCTGCCGAACTTCTTTTACCACAGTAACCAGGTGGTGAGGATGGCTGCTCTGGAGGTGAGTTATTATGCAATGTCAAGGGCACTGACATGAAGTTCCCGGGCCTGAATACATGATCAGGCAATGACCTGGCGTGGTTGGCACGCTGTCTTCTTCTGTGTTGCGTGTATCCATTGTACCTGTGCAGGGGCTTCCTTCCATTGTGAAACCCTTATGCATTTGAGGGCAGGAGGTGACCTTACACAGCACAGGAACAGGATCCAATTCAGCTATGTAGAAACCTGGGCCTCTTTCACATTGTGATAGCAGTGGCTTTCGACCAGTGTGTGGGAGCGGAGGCTGCTGACCGCTGTGTTGGTGCTTAGGGAAATTTCCTATGTGGCTGCACAGTGAGTCAATCATTGTGTAGGAGCAGAAACTGAGGTGGGGGCACGCACTTCTGTTGTGTGGGAGCAGGGATAGTGGGTTCATGGATGACCCGGCCGCTGTGCGGGAGCGGGGGGACCTGACCACGGCTTGGGAGCAGAGGGATTAAGCAACCGCTTGAGGGCAGTGGTGGGTGGTACTTGCATAGCGTGGGAGCAGGGTAACTCTACACATGTATGGCTGTAAAGAGGCCCTTCTATGGCACCAAAGCAGGGTTAGCTTTTACCTGTCTTGTGTGGCAACAAGGCGGCACAACCAGTTTGTGGGAGCTGGGGTACGCAATCTGCTAGATTGGTCTCGTGTTATAACTCTTCGCATGCCCATGAGCGTGTACTGCTGGGTAGGATCTGCAGTGCTTTTCTAGTGTATGCAATTTGGGGGGACTCTTTAATAGTGTGTCAGCGGGGGAGTCGGGGAAAGAGGATCCACAGTCCCCTAAGTTTCGCCATTCCCCTTCATTATACCCACATCTTTGAATAGGAGCCTAATAGTCTCCCTCAGGACATGCTGGCATTCATTCTCTCCTCCCCGGCTCTATTGGTATAAACAATATTCGTTCCCATCAGCTACTGTGGTTGGCACACCTTACTGCTCTGCCCTAGTTTTGTTGGTACAAGTCTTGTACTCTGTCTCTATGTTCACAAGATGTGCCTCTTCCTGCAACCTCTATTGGCGTATGCTCTCTCCTATAATCTATACATATGTTCTGTTATGTTGATTTATACAGCGCACCTCTACCATTTACATGTTCTCCAGGCGCTCTTGTATGTCCTACCCCTGCACCCAAGTCTGGCTAAGCACACATTCTCCCCTCTGCCATAGCCTCTCAAAACACAGCCTGTCATCCTCTGCAGTCCCTATAACCACAGAGCGAATCAGCCCTTTATAGATCCACGTGTTACCTGTTCCTCCTTCCTTCAGCAGAATTCCTAGACACTTTCCTGGTGTCTTTATTTGGCTCCATGCCACCCTGGCCTTTCCATTGCCTCTTGTGCACCCACCCTCCCAGCCCTACTACATCTAGGTAGGTAGAAACCTGCCTGAACTTCCCCTCCTTGCTTAAGATGAGCCATGCAGCTCTCGTCTGGCCTCAATGAGTGCAGAGCCTACCTTCTCTTATGGCACAGAGCCTACTTCGTACTCCAACTTCTATCCCACATAGACAGTCCGGGATCTGTCCTAGCCTCTGAAGTCCTGGCCCTATAGGCGCATTCTCTGCAGCCTTCCCTAGACTCTGTTGGGATGGACTTTAGGCACAGAGTCGTCAATCTACACGAGCTTCTGTGGACATGGATCCTATCCCCACTCCTAACCCCTATTGGAACCAAACCTGCTTCCTCATACTGGGCTATACTGCGAAGAGTTCTTCTCTCTGCCCTCCATCACGAGGGTAGAGTCTACCCTCACCTACCAATCTTTAACTACAGAGATCAGACATTCTGTACAAACACGCCCTCTCTTCCCAGTGTCTGTGTACAGAGCACCCAATCTCCTCCCAGCTTCTCTGGGCACAGAACCTGCACTCCTCTCAGCCAGGGGTCCAAAGCTCACCCTCCCATTCCAGCCTCGCCCATCGATTCAGCCTGTGTGGGCAGATTAGTTTGTCCTCTACTTCCAAAATCTGCAGGCATGGGTCCTGCTCAGAACCGCCACTCATCCCAACCCCTGGTGGACACCGAACTTGCCTTCTGCTCCCCATGCCTGGGCCACAGATCTTGCTGGATTCTCCCAGCCTGTGTGCAGAGCAGCCCCTCTCATCCTCGTCGTTATGTGCACAGAGCCTGCCCGCTTTCCACAGCCTCCATGAATTTAGAGTTTAAAATCTCCTCTTAACCTCCATGTGGGCAGAGCTTGCCACAGCCTTCAATTTTCTGTGAGTGCAGAGATGATCAACTCTTCCCAGTTTCTATGGGACAGAGCATACCCCCCAACAGCCCCCCATGACCACACTGGTCCTGGTTTCTCTTTCTTATTTGTCCCCCATCCCTTACCTATTCTTCCACACGCCCCCCCCCCCGCCATGTCATAGTCGTTTTGTGTTTATGTGCAATGGGATGGTGGGCGTTCAGGTGTGATGTGCCTTCTTTTCTTCACGTGTTGTGTTGCTTCTCTGTGCAGGTGTACGTGCGCAGGGCGTACATTGCCTACGAGCTGAACAGTGTGCAGCATCGGCAGCTGAAGGACAGCACCTGTGTGGTGGAGTTCCAGTTCATGCTGCCCACCTCGCATCCAAACAGGTCAGCCACTGCTGCATGCGAGGGATGAGTGGAGTGGAAAGCCAAGCCGAGAGAACGGGGTGCACGGAACGTCAGTGGGAGACCTAGATGGCGTGGGGCGAATGAAGGATGTTCCGAGTAATGTGAGAAGAAAGCAAGAGAGATGAGGGGGCGTGGAAGAGCAAGAAGGTGACTGAGCGTGTGCCCGCAGAAAGGAGCGCCCACACGCAAGCAGGGCATGTAAGAGAGCTAGAGAGCAATGGGTCATTCTCCAGCATGGGGTCTGGCATGGATTCACATGCTCATGAATATTCCCCGTCGTCGGGCTTGGAATCCTCGGTAAAGAAAAAACCAGTATCAGTTTCGTTTCTGATCTGTCTTTCGTAGTAATAACCAATCACTGGTCTCTGCGTCATACTGACCACAGCCAATGACTGCCCTCTACCTAAGCACCGCCTCTGGCAGCCATCTTCAGATTTTTACCGCACGTTCATGTGTTGGGATCCTCGTGCTATTGCTCTCGAGCGTTAGTGCTATTTTTTTCACGTTTTTTCTCAAAAACTTCGTTTTTTTCGGTCAAAAGAGCCTCAAGCTCCACCGACTCTCCATCCGATCAACGGGGACCCGTGTCGGATTCGTCTGCGCCCCTCAAGGGTGAAGATTTCGTCGAGCTACGTTTTTGGAGGACTCCAGAAGCTTCTCAGGCCCGGACATGGCCCAGGAGAAGGGAAGCTCGACGCCCGGAAAGCTGTTCAGGGTCTGCCCTGGATGCCAGCTGCAGAACGTCTTTAAGGAGGACGAACACTCCTTTTGTCTCTACTGCTTACATGAGGACAAGACGCACGTGGAGAAGGACTGTGCGTTTTGCGGCAATATGTCTTAGCGGACCATGAAGGACCGCCATCAACGCCTCGCCAACTGGCTGGAAGGGAAGAGCCCGTCAGGCGAGAAGAAGAGGAAGAAATCCGAGCGGTCTTCTAAGACCTTTGAGGACGCCCCGGCGACGGGGGTCCAACACAAGGCCAAGCACCGCGAGTCCGCTGGCACCGGGAGCGCCGAACGGTCGGGCTCTACGGGCGCCAGGCAGGGCGCACCCTCCCCGGCACCTTCAGCCACGAGCCAACGCTCTGGGTCGGGTAAGAGGAAGGGCGAGCACCCGGCGAAGCTCCTGGAGAGGCCCCGGTCGAGCTCGAAGGCCCCATCGGAGGGGGAGCGAGGCAGTGTCCCCCCCCCTCAAGGATAAGGCGGTGAGCGCACCTAAGGTGGTGAAGGCCTTAATCCATCCGGCCAAGCCCTCTATCGATACTGTCGCGGCGGCCCTGGCTCAGCCTGTGGAGGCTACACCAGTGGTGGCGATCTCGGGGCTCAGAGTCTCCCTGCCACCTCGGAGGGAGTCCTCTTTTGTGCCCATCGATAGGACCCCCGTGAAATCCCCGGCGGGGAAGAAAAAGGGGGGGCAGGGCGTCGTCGTAGATTCGGCTTCAACCTCGGAGGAAGAGCTGATCGAGGTCTTAAGCCACGGCCTTGGTGTGGATGAAGACCGGCCCGTCGGGATGGATCCCGACGCAGGTGACGACGACATCGTCGAGGGTGCCGACGGGGCCCCTGATCGCCCGTCGGATTCCCCTCTGCCAGCGCCGCAAGACAACTCGGCGGCCATTTTGTTGGCTATACAGTCCTTATGCTCAGAGATAAGGACGAGACTACCGTTGCCGACGGAGGAACCTCTCCCGTCGGGGGATCCTGAACCGGGACCTTCTGGTGTTCCCCCGCCCAAGAAAAGAAGGATTCACCCTCCACCTCCTTTTCAGCCGTCGCGCCCCGTCCAGCCCTCCTCCCCGTCCACCCGAGGGGATGATACGGGGACTGACACGGCAGCGACGGGTACGGACGACGAGGTATACGACGAGGATCTACCATCGTCACCTCCCACCAGGGCTTCTCCGCCCGACGAGATTGGATCGTTCCACTCCATGATCGCCAGGGCATCCAAGCTTTTCCAACTCTGCCCTGAGGAGAAGAAAAAGGAAGGATTCCTTTATCAACGGCGCGAGGCCAAGAGGAAGACGGTCCTCGCGGTGCCTCTACTGGACGACATTTGGGATGAGGGCCTCGCCCTCCTCAAGAACCCTTCCACGACGCCAGCTAGAAGAGACCGGTACGAGAAGAAGTACCGGGTCCCGGACGCGGCCCCCTGTGCCTCCGGGCGCAGCCTACCCCGGACTCCGTCGTCTCCGCGACGGCCAGGAAGAAAGCGGGGGGGGTGCGGCCTCCACATCGACTTCCCCACCGGACGGCGAGGGAAAGAAATTGGACGCTATGGGACGCAGGGTCATCTCGTCTGCAGCGACGACGATTAAAGCGGCCAACGCCTTGGCTATCGTGGCCCGCTACGACAGGGAGCTATGGTACAAACTGGCTCCCCTGCTGGACTTCCTACCGGACGACAAGAGGGCGGATGCCCTGGAGATCCTACAAGAAGGTGAGGTGGCGTCGGACCACGCCATCACTATTGCGACGGACATCGCCGACACTGGGTTTCGCCAGTTGGGCAACGGCGTGTGCCTTAGGCGGCGTGGATGGCTCAAGGCTACGGACTTCCGGCAAGACGTACAGACCAGAGTCCTGGACATGCCGTTCGATGGGAACAACCTGTTTGGGAAAACAGTGGACGATTCCCTTCAGGCCATTAAAGCGGACACTGAGACGGCCCGGGCCCTTGGGGTTCTGCAGCAACGACGGACGCCCTTTCGGAGCAGCGGAGGCAAGGGCGCCTCCAAAGGTTCCGGCGGCGGTTTCTTCACCTACCGTCAAGCGGCCCGCTCGTCGTCTCAGGAGGCCTACAGAGGACGAGGCAAGTCTGGCGGACCCCGCCGTCGTCGCCAAGGAGGTCAAGGCGGCAAAGCCTCGTCGAAACAGGATTGAACCGGCCGTGGGGTCGGGCCCCCACCGAAGCACCCCGGTGGGAGGCCGGCTGGCGAGCTTCGTCAGCGTGTGGGAGTCCATCTCCACCGACCGTTGGGTGCTGGACGCCTTAGCCCGGGGCCACGCGCTCGAGTTTCAAAGAAGGTGCCCGCGCGTCCCCCCCGTGGCCAAGAAAGAGATTCACGTCCCTCAGCTTCTCCTGGGGGTAAAGGCGATGCTCAGGAAGGGCGCCATCGAACTCGTCCCAAAGAGGCTTCGGGGCTCCGGAGTTTACTCGAGATACTTCCTCGTGAAGAAGAAGACGGGAGGATGGCGCCCCATCCTAGACCTGCGACGTCTGAACAAGTTCATCAAGGCGCAGAAGTTCCGGATGGTCACCCTCCAGCACGTCCTGGGTCAGCTGGAGGAAGGAGACTTCCTGTCGTCGTTGGATTTGGAGGATGCCTACTTCCATATTCCCATCCTAAAGGGGCACCGAAAATTCCTCAGGTTTGTGGTCCAAGGGCGTCACTACCAGTTCAAAGCCCTCCCCTTCGGACTACGGTCGGCACCCAGGGTATTCACCAAGTGCCTTGCACCGGTGGCGGCGCAGCTGCGCCGCGAGGGGATCCACGTCTACCCCTACCTGGACGACTGGCTCATCCGAGCCAGGACGAGGGAGCTCGCCGTGGAGCACACGGCAAGGACCGTCCAACTTCTCACGGACCTGGGATTCTCCGTGAACTACGCCAAGTCCCACCTGGTACCCGCGCAAAACCCACTGTTTCTGGGAGCGAAGCTCGACACAGTGTCCCTTCTGGCCTCCCCTTCGGAGGAAAGGACCAGGTCCATCCTGGGCAAGGTACAGCGGATGTTGGTTTCCGACGCGGCCAAGGTGAGGTCCATCAAGTCCCTCCTCGGAATGATGTCTTCTTGCATCTACCTCATTCCCATGTGCAGGCTCCGGATGCGCCCGTTGCAGGAGTTCCTGGACGCGCGCTGGATCCAAACGACGGGCGGCTTCGAGGAGAGGATCACACTCGACGAGAGTTTCCGCCGAGCGGTCCGGTGGTGGGGCACCCGCGCGCATCTGACGGCGGGCATGGACTTCCAGACCCCAGACCACCAGGGAGGCGCAGGACCTGTGGCATTGGGCCGTCGCCCAAAGGATGTTTCTGGTGCCGTTTCATCTGGCAGGGATAAAAAACACCATCGCCGACTCACTCAGCAGGGAGCTGCGCTCGTGCCACGAGTGGGAACTACGGCAGGATCTAGTGGATCGCCTCTTCCGACGGTGGGGCACACCCCAGATCGACCTGTTCGCGACGGCGACGAACTCCAAGTGCCGGAGGTTCGCCAACAGGTTTCCCCAGGCGAGGAGCATGGGCGATGCTTTCTCGTTCCCCTGGGAGGGCCTGTTCCTCTACGCGTTCCCTCCTTTGCCACTGCTAATCCGGCTCGTCAACCAGCTCAAGAGGTCACGGTGCAGGATGATCCTCGTCGCACCTGCGTGGCCGAGGCCGATATGGTTCCCGGACCTTCTGGACTTGTCAGCATTCCCGCCAATCAAGCTGCCGGTGGACGCGGATCTACTCTCCAGGGAAGGAGGCGCCATCCTCCACCACGACCCGAAATCGCTGAACTTGCAGGCCTGGCTCCTGCAGCGCTAGAGTTTGGAGGATACGACATACCGGCCGACTGCAGAGAGGTTCTTGCAAAGGCCAGGGCGTCCTCGACTCTTAAATGCTACGGACACAAATGGAAGAGGTTCTCTGTCTGGTGCCACGCACAGAAGATTAACCCTCTACGGATTACGGCTCCCCAGGTACTGCCGTACCTGCTGACGCTGGCCAAAGCTGGACTGGCACACGCGTCCATCAAGATTCATCTTGCTGCGATCTCCCGATACACCAGAACCACGGGCCGGACGTCCTTGTGGTCTCATCGTCTGGTGAAAGAGTTCATGAAGAGACTGTTCAGATCGTTCCCGCCGGTGAAGGCTCCGTCCCCGGCGTGGGAGCTCAACGTGGTGCTGACCAAGCTCATGGGACCTCCGTTCGAGCCTCTGCACTCGGCCCCGTTGAAGTTTCTGTCGTGGAAAACAGCGTTTCTTGTGGCCATCACCTCCGCACGACGGGTGGGAGAGATCCAGGCCCTTTCCTGCAAGGCCCCGTACTTGACTTTTCACGACACGAGGGTAGTGCTCAGGACGCACCCCTCCTTCATGCCCAAGGTACCGTCGGACTTCCATCTCAACGAACCCTTGGTGTTGCCTGTGTTCTTCCCGTCGCCTTCGTCGCCGGCTGAGAGGACTTTGCACTCGCTGGATGTGGCTAGAGCGCTGAAGTTCTACGTGGACCGCACGAAGTGTTTTCGGAAGACGTCACAACTCTTTGTGAACTTTGGACCTGTCAATCGGGGGAAGGCTCTCTCGAAGGCTTCTATTTCCAGATGGCTCTCCGGCTGTATCATGTACTGTCATCGGTTGGCAAACCGACCGCTGCCTGGCCGTCCGAGAGCCCATTCCACCAGAGCGATCGCAGCTACCACGGTGTTCCTTTCTGGTGTGCCCCTGCTGGACATATGCAGGGCTGCTACGTGGAGGTCGACGCACACCTTCACGAAATTCTACTGCGTCGATCGGGATTCCAGGGAGGAGTCCAGGGTCGGCCAAGCAGTGCTGCGCAACCTGTTCGCCTGAGGTGAGCCTGGTGAGGAGGTAAGATGCTTAATGTTGAGTTTGATGTAATGCTTAATGTTGAGCCTTTGCCACCTCCCGTGGTTGTGCATGTGTGTACTGCTATGTATTCTTTATTCATGAGCATGTGAATCCATGCCAGACCCCATGCTGGAGAAGGAACAAGTTACTTACCTGTAACTGTTGTTCTCCAGCATGGGTCTGGCATGGATTCACATGCGAACCCTCCCGCCTACCCCTCTGCGGCTCTTCACTTGGTCATACTGCCACTTCACGTGCTTCCAAATCTGAAGATGGCTGCCAGAGGCGGTGCTTAGGTAGAGGGCAGTCATTGGCTGTGGTCAGTATGACGCAGAGACCAGTGATTGGTTATTACTACGAAAGACAGATCAGAAACGAAACTGATACTGGTTTTTTCTTTACCGAGGATTCCCAGCCTGACGACGGGGAATATTTATGAGCATGTGAATCCATGCCAGACCCATGCTGGAGAACAACAGTTACAGGTAAGTAACTTGTTCCTAATTCACCAGGCAGAAGACTGTGTGCAAAATGGAGCCAGATTTATTCATTTTTATTCATGTATTGATTCACGATTTGTAAGGCCCTTTATACAACAGAACTGTGTTTCAAAGCGCCACAAGGCTAAATGGGAAGGGAACAGGGGAAATAATAACAGTGCCAAGAGACAAAAGGCAACAATAATATTAGCATGCACAAGAAAGCTTGGGGCCATTGCATACTGTCAAGCATGCAAGAGTAGGTTTGTGTGATGGCAAAGGGGACAGTGCGTTCATAAGTGAGCAAGCAGACCGGGTAAACATAAGAAAAACAACAAGAGAGGCTGTAATCCAGGATGAAGGGGTGGACGCATGCATTGGAGAGAGGTAGAAAAATAGCAAGCGTGAGCAAGAGATGGTGAATGAGAAGGGACAGTGAAGCGAACCCGAGGGTGCATGGGCATGAAGATGAGCGGGGAAGGTGGAAGCGGGCACGGTAGAGCAATAGAGCGACTTGCCCTGTCCTGTGAGAGCGAGAAAGCGAGCTCAAGAGACGAGGGAACAGGAAGTCTATCTCTGCTAATGTTGCGCAGGTGCATCAAGAAGGGCTGCATCTCTGTGCTTTACTCTACTAGGATCACATCAGGCCTCTGTTGCATTTACTGTAAATATTCTCAGTATTGTTCTTATTTGCGAAGAGCTGTTGCAAGAGGATATGAAGGAATGGACCCAGGGCATCCTGGACACATCTCAGAGTCAGAGAGAAGGTGCCGAGGCGCACACATTAATGTAAACATAGGCACAGTGCATAGTATGCAACATGTACCACCACAGTGGTCTGCATGCTGAGCCTTCCCGGGATAGCTTATTGCGCCCACGCCTTGGATGACCTGACCGTGGGCCGTGGAGGGGGAGTAGCAGGGGTAGATGGCCTAGAAGCGCGTGTTGGGGGTGAGGGGTGTTAGGAAAGATTTCGTAATTGTAGGGAATTTTCCTTCCATGTGGCAACCCCTAAACTTTTTGCTATTGTTTTTAACCTTGTTCTTGACTTTGCCAGAGAAGTACAGCCTTCTGCCGCACTTCTCTGGGCTTTCGCTCCTTTCTTACGGGGAAACTGACATGCCCTTAAGACAGTCAGTACCGGGGAACGTGGTTTCCCGTAGTTTCTTTTATCGTGTCGCAGCTTTAGTGCAACACGACACAAGAGGGCACTGTAAGCTAAGTTACAGCTCTCTTGGGTCTCTAGCCTTCTACAGGCCCTAGATACTCTTTTAGGATGGTATTTGATCGGTGCAAGTCATTCAGGGACTGGACTGGTGGCAGCGATCGTTTTGTTTATTTTGAGCTCCTTTTGGCGTTCTGAGCACGTTTTTGCACTGAACCCAAAATGGTGGCCTGGCTCCCAAAATGGCCAGGCCGCGAGGCTCCTTTGTCCTGTCCACTGTCCGTCTTGCTCCCTTCACCTTCCCCAGGTCCGGCGACCCGGGGCCTTCCTTATTTGGGCATGTACTTTCCCGCGAAACGTGGTTGCTTTCGCAGGCTTCTACATGTCGTTTGTGTGCCTCCAGGGTGTGGGCTGGGATGTCTGGTCCCAATACACATCCTGGGTGCCAGAGAGTCTAGGGTGGTGTGAATGCCTGGGACCACCGTGGTCCGTGATTGGTCCACGTATGGTATGTGTGTTGATGAGCGGATCTCCCATTGGCTCCCCTCCGTTTTGGCGCGAAGGGAACCGTGGATAAGAGGGGGCTGGAAACACCACTACCATGTCGATCTCCTGAGTTCTCACGAACGAAGGAATACAGGAGCCAAGTATCCTGCAACTACGAGGCTGGACCGAGGAATCGCTGGTGACCCGCTGAAGGAATCCTCCTTTGCACTGCTGTCGTCCGGAGAGCCCCTGTCCTCCTTTGATCGAACCAGAAGGCCTGTACTGGTGCTTCGACCTTTGGAATAGCAGGAACAGCTATTCCCGGCATCTTCAACCATCTCCTGCCAAGTAAGCCTTCGGAAGCGTCTCTGGGCCATCCAGTTGACTGACCAGCTTACAAAGGAGTTTGGCTCTGCAACCGCCGCCAGGTTGTGTTGTATTGCGAGTCCTTGTCCCTCTCCCACGCTTCGTACGCTTGGCGTCCCCAGGTCTGAAGGGAGGAGGGTTCATTTGGCTCGAATACACACGGCCGCTCCGTTGTCCTGTGCGGCAACAAAACTGTGCCGGTTTCGTCGATTGGGACGTCTTTTTGCTCTACACGACTACAAAGCGTTCCCTGCTCTTCTGAACCTGCCAGCTGCTGAAACTATCGTGGAGAAGCCTGGGTCTGCTTGCTTCGGGGACCGGTGAGTAGTATATCTAGGATCTGGTCGCCCTCCTGCAGTATCCCATTGCTTTTCCCTGCTGTGTAAAAACAGCACCCTTTTGCCGCGCTCGCGCTCTGCTTCTGCCCGCTGTGGAGGCTGCGCTTGAGTTGCGGAACCTGTTCTTCTTCTGCTGTGCACTAACGTGAACCGCCTGACTTCCTCCAAAGAGCTTCCCCTTGTGCCCGTCGGCACCGGCGTGGCAGGTACTTTGAGCACAAGGCTCCACTCTTCGCAGGGCTCGGACTTCCATCTAGTTAGGTGCCTATGAAGGCGAACTGAGTCGAAAGCATTATCGCACTGCCTGTTTTCCTTCCCTGGCAGGTGGACTACATATTTCGGGCTTTAAACGCTTGCGACTGTGTATTTGTATATATATTGTGTTGATATGGTATGTGTTGGTTTAATATTGTGATATTGTGATTTTCTCGCTACGGTCATTATTTTAAAGGCCTTAAAATAAATGTGTATCTATTTTTGATATAACAACTGTTTGGAGTAGTTTGTTAGCGCTCTTGCTTTGTGTGCTCATTGCGGGCCTTCAGTCACCCTCACCCCTCTTGAGACCTAGTCTTGACCGCCGCGATCGCTACCTTGATTGGTCTGGCTTGTCCAGAGGTTACCCTGTTCCAAGTAATTAGGTTGGCCTTCTGAACTTCTGCGCCACCAGGACAGAGTTCAGAAATCCGTCTTAACAAGGGGGGGTCAGTAAGATGGGAAAAGGCTTGCTGCTACTTGGAGGTCTTGCTGATGGTGGGTCGAGTGGGAAGTGCTGGTGAGGAAATGGGGCACCGTGTGAGCAGTTGTTCAGTGTTTTAGACGGGTCCATGTACTCCATTCATGTGCCAGATCATTTAAAGTAGTTATGTGATGGGCTTCAGATGTGCTCAAGCACTTGAAGTGGAGAAGCCCTTAAGACGGGACATTATGTACATGTCCGTGCAGAGTAGGTGGGCACGGCCATAAGGTGGAAGACACTTTGTTAAGAGTAATTCTCTCAAGTTTAAATTAGGTTCGTTTAGAGGAGCTGCATGGCATAAAAGGATCCTGTGACACAGGGATCAAAAGATGAACAAAGACTGGGTGTTTCCACACAGATGGCCAAGCGCTCACAGCGTGCTCTTATATAAAAGCTGCAATATTTGTTAAATGTAGCTTTCTCAAAATATAGCTCTTGAGCTTGCACTGCTGAGAATGCTGCTGCCTACAATAAGAATAAATCGGGGAATTTTCTTTTTTAGAGTCAATGGGCCTCATTACAAATTTGCCGGTACGGTAACAACGGTACTGGTACCGTTGTTACAGTACCGGCAAACTACGAGGTCTGCTCACAGGTGCCTTTTTTCACCCGCCAGGTCTGACCTGGCGGGCGGACCGGCGCCCGCGAGCAGAGCATGTCGGATGCACGGGCACTGTTCTGAATGGTGCCGGTGCATCCGGCCTCCCCATTCCCATTGAGCCCTATGGTGCTCGAATGGGGAGCGTTTTTTACTGGCGCCCGGGAATGGGCAGTTACAGGGTCCGGCGGGGCCGTAAGGACCCGGTAATTGCCCGTTCCCGGGCGCCAGAAAAAAAACGCTCCCCATTCGAGCACCATAGGGCTCAATGGGAATGGGGAGGCCGGATGCACCGGCACCATTCAGAACAGTGCCGGTGAAAAAACGACTCGGGCGGCAGCCGTGCCCCAATATATTGATTACATACCTGTTCAATTACATTTCCATTAATGAGAAAGCAAAATATAACATATGTTGCAGCTTTTATATAAGAGAACATTGTGAGCGCTTGGCTGTCTGAGTGGAAACAGTTAATTATATGCATCTATTCCATGTCTAACTACCAGGCAGTTGTAGCCTGGGTCTGACATGTCATATGCAGAGAATCACAGTTGAGTCGAGAGTTATCTGTGTGAACAGGCGCGTGGTGAGCTCTCGGAGGAGGAAGATCAGGAGACGGAGTTTCATGTCCCTGGTAGCCAAACCTGCTTGGCAACCCATGGGGTATGGTCTTGGGAGTCAATAATACTTAATTAATGGAGATTGGTGGAGGGGCTGCACTTACCTTGCATGCTAAGGTGAATACAATGTATTGCACGCCCAGGTAAAATGGTGTGAAATGTCAGACTTCTCTTAAACTGGGTCTCAACATTTGCGGGAGAGTTCATGCACGATGGGTGTCCTCGCAGTCAAGGGTTGCATGGGTCCAGGAGGAAGGGTTGTGTCATGATGAAGTGACAGATGACGGCTCGATCCTGAGCCCTGAAAGAGAAGCTCTCAACATGACCTACTATTACTATTTATTTTTAAATTTGTTTATTGGCATTTTCAATAATATCACTTACAAGGTATGCAAATGCGTCTTGTGCTTGATCTTTTACAACGCTTTTCGGATTTTAGCTTCAACAATATAACAAATAACAAATAACGAATAACAGTAACTGTCTCCTTGTCATGTCCATATGTTTCAGCTTCTCTTGTTCCGGGGAGGAGGGGATTTAGGGAAGCCGGGGAGCGTGCTCGGGAAGGACGCAGGGGGGGACACCTCCTCAGGGCCTTCATCGTTTCCAGTCATACATCTGGGGTTGTCCTATCTTGTCTCGTAGATTAGTTTGTTTCGGGTCTTTGGCTCATGGGGGCTTATCGTCCGAGGGGAGGAACATATGCCTGGTAAGTTCTTTCCATGCCTCTAGAGCTCTGCTGGACTCATCCGTAGATCTAGTGACACTTTCTTCCCAGGCCTTGGTTTCAGCCGATACCCATCGCTCCGCTTCACTATGCCATGCTTTGTATTGCGGTCCTGCGGGTCTTTTCCAGGACATGGCTATGGTTCTTTTGGCCAGGATGCACGCTATGTCCATGAGTCTGACTATGTGTTTCAGTCTGGCTAGTCTAGGGTAGATTCCAAGTAGGCATTCCTCAGGTGCCCATTTGTAGTTGGTCATGCCTGCTTTCTCGCATGTCTGCTTTACCCTATCCCACAGTGTCTTGGACTTGGGGCATTCCCACATCATGTGGATTAGATCCGCTTCCTCCCTCGTGCACCAGATGCAGTGAGACTGTGAATGTTTGTTGAACTTGGCTATTCGTTTCGGGGTTAGGTAGGTTCTGTGGAGCACATTCATCTGTATTTGTCGAAACCTATGATTTCTAGATACTTCTTTGGGGAACGCAAGTGCCCTATTCCACTCCCCCTCTGTCATTTCTCTACCTACATCTGTTTCCCATTTGCCCTTCATTTCCGCGCTCCGGGGGTTTGGTATATCGCTCAGGTGTCTATATATTTGAGATATTGGTCTACTGCCTTCCCCCATGTTATATAACAGCGTGAGTAGTGGGTCCGGGTCTGGTTCCGCAGGCCACGCTTCCCATTTACTCCGTGCTGTAGCGCGGACCTTCTGGTACCAAAGGAACTGGCCCGTGTGGATGCCCTCTCTGTCCTGTAGTACAGCCAATTCTTTAAAGGTGCCTCCTTCGTAAAGATCTCCCCAGGTGTAAACCCCTCTGTTTTCCCATAATCTGATTTGTTTTAGATCAGTGACCGTTGTGTACAGGTCTGCGAGCAAGGGTTTTTCTGGTGCATAAGCGTTCTGTGTGCGGGTGAGTGTCCTTGTTCTACGCCAGATCTCCCTCCCCAAGGTGACTATGTGGGGTGCCGCTCCCAGCAGTTTCGCAGGTATCCAGACCAGTTCCTTCAGGGTGAATGGGAGGCTCGTGGTCTGTAGTAGGGGTGTTTCGTCTGTGGGCTCGTCGGATAACCATTTGATTACAAAGCTGAGCTGTGCTGCTAAGTAGTACTTTTCTAGATTTGGGAGTTGGATGCCGCCTTGCGTGTATGGCAGGGTCAGTGTCGACAGTGCTATCTTATGTCTGTTTTCCCCCCAAATAAACTCTCTTATTAGCATCTCGAGTAGCCGGAAGAAGGGTTTGTTGATATAGTAATGTACATTCTGGAACCCGTATAGGAATCGTGGTAAGACAATCATTTTAATTATGGATGCCCTTCCCATCATGGACAAGGGGAGTCTCGACCAAAAGTTCATGGATCTGCGCAGGGCCGGGAGCGCTGCTTTTGTGTTGTGTTCATGCATCAGTGCTGGGGTATGCATTATTTGGATTCCTAGGTATCGGAATGTGGTGGTCTGCCATCTTATCCCAGCCTCGGGGAGTGATTCTGCGTCCTCCTTTTTTAGGGCCGCTAGTGGGAACAAGCAGGATTTTGCCCTGCTGAATTGGATCCCAGAGACTCTGGAATAGTTGTCCAGGACTTCTAATATAGTTGGGACGTTGATGTGTGGGTCCCTGACATATATAAGTACGTCGTCTGCATAGAGCGAGATGATGTGGTCCACCCCTCCTAGTCTTATGCCGGCATCAAAAAACTGTTTCCGGAAATAAATAGCTATGGGTTCCAGCCCCAATACGTACAGCATTGGGGACAGTGGGCAGCCTTGTCTAGTCCCTCTTTGTATGCTCCAGGCGTCCGACACATGTTTCCCCGACTTTACTCTTGCTCTCGGCCTGGTGTATAATATCTCGACCCATCTGATGAATCCGGATCCGAAGCCAAATTCCTTGAGCACCGCCACAAGCCACTCCCAGTGGCATCGAGGGATAGTAATGCACTGGGGCTCTCGTCTTCACTAGTTTGCGCTATAATGTGTTGCAGCCTGCGCAGGTTCATGGATGTGTTGCGCCCAGGTATGAAGCCGTTCTGATCAGGATGTATTATGTCGGCTATTATTTTGGACAGGCGGTTGGCCAGTATGGTGGTTAAAATTTTCACGTCATAATTTAGCATTGCCAGTGGACGGTATGAGTCGCACAGGTCTGCCGGTTTGTTTGGTTTCAGGATTGGGACCACCAGTGTTTCTCTCATGCTTTCCGGTAGTATCCCCCTCTCGTATGCCTCCTGGTATACTTTATGTAGCAAAGGTATGAGGGAGGATTCATAGGCTTTGTAAAATTCTGAGGGCAACCCATCTGTGCCAGGTGCCTTGCACGTGGCCAGGGACCTAATTGCTTCGGCTATGTCCTCAGGTGTGATTTCTGCGTCTAGTGCCATAGCCTGTTCAATAGGCATTTTATGTAGCCCAATCTCGTCCAGCGTGTCCGCGATCAGTTCTTGGGGGACCACTTCTGCGTGTGAGTATAGGCGTGCATAGTATTCTTTGAAGACTTCATTAATGCCTTGCTGTGTGTGGTGTATGTTCCCTGTCTCGTCTCGCAACGATGTGGTGGAGTGTCTAGGGTGTTCCCTGCGGCATAGCCAGGCCAGCAGCCTGCCCGGTCTATCCGCTTCTGTGTGTGTTCTGTTCGTTTTGACCGTGTGGTCAAACTTTTCTAATCTGCGCCACGCTGTTTCGTTCTCCCCCCTTAGCCTTCGGAGTTCTGGTTCCCTATCCCGTGTGTCTATGGGGGCCGCTTCCAGTTTTCCGATCTCCCTTTCCAGCTGGTCTAAGTCCTTTCTAAGCGATTTCCGGATTCCGCCGGCCTTTGCTATGGTCTCTCCCCTTATCACCGATTTCAGGGCATCCCATACCGTGCTACTGTGTTCCACGCTTCCCACGTTGATTTCTATGTAGCTATCTATGGATTCTTGCAGTTCTTCTCTGAATGCAGGGTCTTTAAGAGCCTCTGCCGGCATTTTCCACATGGGGATTGGGGGTCTGGGACCATTGTGGTTCCATGTTACTAGGAGAGGGGAGTGGTCAGAGATAGTCCTTCCCAGGTACTGCGCTCCTTCCACCTGGGGTAGATGTTCCCTGCCAATGAGGATGTGATCTAACCTCGTGTATAGGTTGTGTGGGGATGAATAGTAGGAATATCCTCTTACGGCTGGGTGCATTTCCCGCCATATGTCCGCCAGGTCCAGTCTGTCTATCATTGCAGTCAGGGCTGTTGTTGCTGCTGACGGACCTTTCGGGAGGGGAATGGATCTATCTAGGTTCGGGTCGCATATGCAATTGAGATCACCCCCCCAAATGAACAGACCGTCTCTGTGTTGTGCAATTTTGGGATATAGTGAGTTCAAGTGGGCCGGTATATTGCTATTAGGAAAATAGGAGTTTAGGATGCACACTTCTGTCTGCTCTATGTGTCCCCATAGCATTACGAATCTGCCTTCAGGGTCTATTTCTGACTTGGTCAAGCGGAAGGGGAGCTGTGGGTGTATCCAAGTGTATACTCCCCTAGCATATCTAGAGTAAGCAGTGCCGAATCCCTGCCCCCCCCAGTGTGTCTGAAGTTTGGTCATTAAGTCCTCGGAGCAGTGAGTCTCCTGTAGGAGTGCTATCATCACCCCCTTCCTGTGCAGATAGGTCTTAATTCTGTTTCTGCGGAGATATGTCCCCAGGCCTCTCACGTTCCATGTCAGTATTTTAATTGCCGTAGTGGTCATGGTGGTTTGAGGTGGGTATGGTAATTATTCTGCTTCTCTCTCTTGAATGCCCGTGGTTGTGGGCCTGGTGTCGAAGGTCCCCCCCCCGCGCGGGTCAAGGCACCGGTTTCCCCATCCCCTCGGTCGGCCCCTCCTCTCCCTCTTTTCTTTCCCTTTGGAGACTTACCAACAGTAGTAACGTTCATTCTGGTGAATGAGAACAGTGAACAGTGTAACTTTGAACTGCCCCCAGCAGTAGCTTCCAACTTGCAGCGCTCAGGGGCTCCCGAGCCTTCTGGGCCTTTCCGGGCCTTCCAGTGCGGGTGTTGTGCCGGCGGTATGCCTGCACGTGTCCTAAGGGGGTGCGTCGACGTCCTGTCGTGTAGGTTGGTGTGTTCCTGCCCATTTTCGCTTTTTTGATGCTGTAGTTTGCCATGCTATGCTCTGGTTTGCTCATCAACCTGTTGCGCCCGATTCTTCGGGCGTTCAATGTCCTGTAGTTCCTATTGCCATTCCTTCGTTACGATCTGCGAGGTTGTTATGTTCGAGCCACATGTTTGCCGCCTCCGGGGTGTCCAGGAAGACCGCTTTACCTTTGTGTACCACTTTGAGGCGCGATGGGTACATCAGCATGTACTTCAAGTTGAGTTCGCGTAGCCTTGCCTTCACCGGGATAAAGGAATTTCTCGTGCGCTGTACAGTGGGAGTGTAGTCCGGGTACACCACTATTTTGGCATCCTGTCTCCTAATTTCCCCTCCTTCTCTGGAGAATCTTAGTATAGTCTCTCTGTCTCTGAAGTTTAGGACTTTGGCAATCATTGGGCGTGGGTGTGAGCCCGGTGGAGGTCTTTTTTGTAGGGACCTGTGGGCTCGCTCTATAGAGAATCCTTGGGACAGGTTACCGGCCCCGATTTCCTGCTGTAACATCGTCTCTATGAATTCCGTTGGGTCCGGGCCCTCCATTCCCTCCGGGACCCCGAGTATTCGGATGTTATTGCGGCGGGCCCTCCCCTCCGCGTCTTCTGACCTTGCCTCTAGCCTTGCCACTTTTTGTTCGAGATCCTGGACCCTGGTTTTGAGTTCCGTCGTGCTTTCTACGTTGTCCTGCAGGGTAGTCTCCACCGTGGTCACTCTTTCAGTGAGATTGCGGGCATCTTGTCTGATTAGCTGTATGTCCGATTTCACTTCATCCATTTTGGTTTCAAGGGATGTGCGTAGTGCCGCTATGGCTTGCAGTACTTGCGTATTCGTGGGGTCTCCTTCTTGAGTCGTCTGTTCCGTTGTTGCCCCAGCATCTTGCTGTTGCTTGGCCCTGACTGTTGTGAAGGAATCCATCGTTGTGGCTTTCAGTTTGCCCTTGGGTGGTGACATCCCCTGTCCTTGGATGTTCGGTTCTCCACTTTGCTCCACTTTACTTCGGGATCACTCGCCCGTTCTCAGGTTGTAGGTTCAGTGGCTTCCCTCGTTGGTTCCTGCAGTGGCGTGGCCCCTCCTAGCAGCCTTGCTTTCCTGCCCCGGTGGTGTTTTGGGCCGTCGGTGGCCCCTTCTGCTTATGTGGCTGAGCAGTCGTGGTGGCGGCCCTGGCTGCAGTGGGTCTGGGGTGCGGTGGTCGGTGTGCCTTATCCCTTTCAGGGCCCGCGGTACCACATAAATATCCGATTATCGCTGCGCCCTACCGTCTGTGGCGCTGCTTCCCCTCTGCTTCTGGCTGGTGTTTGTCGGGTGCCTGCACTTGGGCCGTCTCGATGCTGTGCTCCCTGTGGCCCAGTAGTCTCCTGAGCCAGTCCAGACGGGGGTTTGAGCCCGGCAGGTCAGTCGTTATCTGGGAGGCAGGTATGCGCTGAGCCCAAGTATCGGCCTCCAACTGGGGCAACTGGTGTTGTGCCGCTGTCCTGCCGCCTCCGGAGCGGCCCCCTGTCTTTTCGGCCTCCCAATCCGTGGGCCACTCTCCCCCTCCGGAGAGGTATAATGTGAGCTTCCCCTCTCTCTAGCACCGAGGATCCGCGCAGTCACCAGCTGGCTGTTTGCCGGTGTCCGGGGCGCAGTTGCTCGCGCGGGTTCGATGAGTGCAGGGTGCGGGTCACCACCGTCTTCTCCGTGTCTGTTTGGCGAGTCGGCGGGCTGCCTCGATTGTGTGCTGTGATCCGCAGCGGGCCGTTAGTTCCTCACGGGCGCCGCCATCTTGTGGACCGTGGGGGGCCTCCCTTCGCACACTCCGTTTTTGCGCTGCGCGAGTCCGTTTCTTCCCCAGAGGTCGCGTCGGGTGTCGGCAGAAGGTTCCCGTTCCAGTTGCTGCAGCGTTTATTGCGATTCGCGGTCGTTAGCTAGAGTTATTCGGCGCGTAGCAGGATCGTGGGCAGGAGCTCTGGCGGATCCCGTCTTCACGCCATGCCCGTCGGCCACGCCCCCCGACCTACTATTACTATACGTGTAGAATCCTCTCGTCTACTAATGGACTGTCAGCAGCGGAGGCCAAAAGGGCACCTGTGCAATTTTACCCCGGCGCTCGGGGTAGTGAAGATGCATCCCTATGATGTCGACTTAGATCCCAGACTCCCCTAGGTCCTGGATGAAAGAGCACTTCAAATATACTCTCTTTACCACCATTAGTGCAGTAATCACAGAGCAAGTCCTGGCCAGGGGGCACTAGGATATTTGACCTCTGGGTATGTGGATACCCCATCCGTAGTAAGATAAGGGGTCGCTTGCTAGAGTGCGAAGATTAATGAATAGTTGGCCTCAAGGAGGCCTTTGGTGCACACATGATTTTTCAGAAGGGCATGAGGAAGCCAAACTGTACAAGTAAGAAACTGTGTGTCCTCCTTCCCTGAGAAACGAGAGAATCAAGGAACTGCTGTGACATCTTAAGGTGGTCTCCTATCTTTCATGTTATAAACCATGCTCGATCCCTTGAAATAACGCTGGAAGAATGTCATTAAGTTAAGAGGGATCATGATTTGATAAATGAGATGTTTCAGTATGATCAGAAAAGTTTTTCATCTGTGCTTGCCTGGCGGAACCCAACTTGAGTTGTTTCATACCTACTATACTACCAAAGGTCTTAATGTAGGATTTCTTGAAAGAAAAGTTTGAATTCACGGTCTGGGTTATTGACACATTGGAAATCAATATTGGGTGACAAGGGCAGTAACCTGGTCCTGTCACATATAGGTACCCCTCTCAGCATCAGCATGGGGTGGGAGGCCTACCAGTGTGGAAGACAGAGCCAGCCCTACCTCAGAAGGGGATGGTGGTAGGTCAGAGGGTGCTATTTCCTGCCCCCTCCCCAAGTATCAACCTTATGTGGGTTGTACCCATTTGCATCACCCAATACTTCTTGCTACACATGCTGTCCCTGCTGCAGCCATAGGAGGAGACCACAGAAGCAGCACAACCATCATTGCCACCTACCATGTGTGTTCAAGCACCGGAGCGCCAGAACGAGAGAGCACCAGCCGAGGACATGGCAGAAAGCTTACATGGTCACCTAATAAGCTGCACGCTGCTGCCCAGCTCCAATGCGAGCAGCAGCAAAACTGCTGCAGACATCCTAGACCACCAGGGACTACAGTCAGAACCCCAACCAGCAAAGAGGACGATTTATTTGCATTTGGTCAATAGAGACCTTTGCAAAGATAAAACACTAACAACATTGTTTAAAACTTGATTACATTACAGTTCAATTCATATTAAATCTTTAAAACACACAAATCATTAGATATTTCATTACATATAAAAATATTAAAACTTTCATTTCATGTCACACAATACAAGTTGAAAACATTTGAAAACTGATATATCCACTGATAATTCACGGCTATTTAAAATCTTAGCTCAAAACCACTCAGTGTTGATGAAATCTACATCTGGTACAAAGTGCCAAAAAAGCTTAAGATGGATTTCAGCCAAAGCCAAGCATTCTAACAAAAGATGGCGACTTGTTTCGATGAGTACAGAGCAGCAGTTACATAACCGCGAAGAGCGCTCAATACCTTGTCTGGGACCCCTAACTTCCCTGGTAGGAATTGCATTCAATTTGAAACGTAACATTTCACAATGATGTTTCATTGACGGGTGTTGTTTCAAATAGGAAGGCATATCCCTGAGTGCTCTTATTTCATATTTAAAGTTGTAAAATAGATGATACCCAAATGCTGACTCTCTATTCCTGATCCAATCAAATTCAAAAACAAATGTCTTTTTATCGACATGCACAACTACCAGTTTCTCAAGATTCAAATCCTATTCTGCCAAAGGTTTTGTGCATCCTTGAAACCATGCTGTCAAAACTCTAGAGGAGTTACAAAACAACACTGTGTGCAGCTGTGATAATACACAGGGCCTCATCACGACCTCGGTGGTAACGCCGGCGGTATTAGCGCGGGGGCTATTAGCGCGACCGCCGTAGCCCCCAGCGCTAATAACACAGGATCACGAGTTGGGCGGACTTAGAAGTCCCCATTCCCCATTGAGCCCATTCGGGAATGCCCCACTCCCCAAAGGGCTCAATGGGGAAATTTCGCGCTCATACCGCCGGCGGATTTCCCGCCGGCGGTATGAGCGCGAATTCTCAGTGGATTTCACACCAGCTCAGAGCTGGGTTGAAATCCTCAAGGCCCTGATCCGGCGGACCCTTAAATCCGGCAGTAATAGCGCTACCGCCGGATTTAAGAGTTACCGCCGAGGTCGTGATGAGGCCCACAGTTCGGTGGTGGAAGCAAAAATGATATCAGTAGTTGCAGCCGCTTCCAATCTGGCCGTGCTTGCAATGAAACCAAGCCTACCTCATATCTGATGACAGACATCGGCAACCCCTTTGGAAGTGAGACTAGCCCTTTCCACACCAATGACTCCACTCTGCCCCAAATATACAGCAGTAAACCTGATTTCACTCCATGCTACAGGCGGTGAATCATTTTTTTAATGATAATATGTAATCATAGGAATAGCTGAGAACCTGTCAAACCTCCTATCAAACACTAGAATTTCAGATGTTCAATCTAGTTTTTTTAAATTATTCGATCAGTCGTTTTGCATCGATCTCTTTGAACTAATGTCGATCCACAAATATCTGAAAGTTTAATCAACTTCCAGTCGTTCCTTTGCTAAGGACCACTTAAATTTAGGTTTGTTCTTTTTACCATACTTTACTAATAGAATGTTTGATTGTTTTACATTCAGTTGCAAGTCCAGTGCTGCAAAGTATTATTTGGTCGCTGTTAAGTGCCCTTTGAAGGCCAATGGGGGTCAAATCAAATAAAACAATATCATTGACATATGCCAGATGATGTATTGGCAGGTTTCCTAGTCTAGGCGGAAAATGTCTAATTTGTTTAAAGGTCTCTCCCAGGTCACATGTATATAAACTATATTGGGAAGGAGCCAACACACAGCCTTGGCGCAGCCCACAGCAGCGCTCCAGCCACCTGGTGTAGTTTCCGTTTTGGTCCAAGCGCACCCTCACCTTGGCATCAGTATGTAACGCAATCAGAATATCTACCAAGACCATCGGACATTCCATCTCCCTTCGTTTTTCCCACAGGCGTCGCTGATTAACTCGGTCAAGTGCCTGTGAGATGTCCAAAAATCTGCAATAAAGCACCCTTTTTTCCTGTTTGACCTGCATTTCCAGGAGATTGATTACAAAACAGTTATGAGCGGTGTTCAAACCGGGGCGAAAACCAGAGTGAAATGTATCAGTAACATTTTTCCTATTTGACTATAGTTGGTCCAAAATAATAACCGCAAAGATTTTACTGGAAGCATCAAGGAGAGAGATAGGGCGATAGTTTGATGCAATGGCCCCGCTTCCCTTCTAAATTACAACAATTTTAGCTTTCTTCCAGGAAGATGGCAAGGTTTTGGTCTTTACAATTTCACAAAATAGGACGTACAAAAGAGCTGCCCAAAGGGCACTATGCTCATCTTTGGGGAAGCCACGCCAGGGCCCCTTACATCAACATGGGCACTGTGCATCGTGGGCCTCCATTGCTACCTCACTGAGGCTGCAGTGAGAAAAGGGGTGGGGCTTAACACGCCATTTGAAAGTTTCCATCTGTGGGACACCTCCCAGATGGGGGAAGACTGAGCCAGATTGGCCAGGGACAGACAAAGAACCAGACGATGGCGAGGGGGATGAAAGGGGCCCCCAGGAAACAAAGTTATAGGTTGTTCGGGTGAGGTCAGAGAGGAGGACGAATAGACCAGCAGGAGGAAGGATGGTGGACGAGAGCATGGAGGCAAATTCTGGAGAGAGTGAGGTATTGGTTGGTGAGTGAAAGAGGTACTGTGGTGTGTGTGTGCCTGCAAAACTATTGAGTGCAATTGTTAGAGCGAGTGTACAGAGTGAATGTGAAGTGAATGGAGGATGATTGAGAAGAAGGTGTGGTGGTGTTGTAGAAGTGTGGAGGAGGGAGTAGCAGTGTGTAGAGTGAAGCATGGAGTCATTGAGTGGAGGAAAGGAGTTGGTGGTGTGTAGGAGGGATTGGTGGCATGGAGGAGGGAGCGTTAGGCGGCAGGAGGGAGTGTTAGGCAGCAGGAGGGAGTGTTAGACCGCAGCAGGGAGTGTTAGGTGACAGAGTGGAGGCAGCAATAGAAAGAGTGAGTGACATTGGAGGGACAGAAGAGGAACAACGTAGTAGTGAGGGTGGGTGGGTTTAAGAGCAGGGGAGTTGAGAGAAGAGAATAGGATACACAGAAAGGAACATCAAGGCATGAAAGGAAGGAGATTAAGTCTGGCCGAGTAACTGAAGACACATCCCAAGATCCTCTGGTAGCTACTGACAACTTGATAGTATATGGTCAGTCTTGGAAGTACCTGAGGAGGTTTTGGCAGATAAGTCATTGGCCTTTAGTTTGTCCCTTCTGTCGAAGTCAGAACCTAGACAGAAGTGGGAAACCGGCAGCGTATACCGACCTGGGGAGTAGGGACACCTAGGTTCGAACGGAACGGGTGCCTTTAGATGAGAGATGGAGAGAGGGACAGCCCTAGTACCAGGATTCACGTTTTTTTCTTTTTTTAAACTTGAACCGTCTGTGGGAGTTGAAGTGTTGTTAGAAATGCTGTCTGTGTCTGATGTAGTCACGATCTGTGATGCCACTTGTGTCTGTGATAGAAATGAAGTGTTACCTCTGTCGATTGTTTAATAAGACGTGGACCCCTTGCCCACTATTCTTAGAGAGGCACAGCTCCTCCCTACTGATGAGGTCCAACCAGACCGAAACACGTGTCTGGGGATGCTGTTGGTACTCTTGTTCAGAGGAGAATTGCCTAGCATTTCGGTGCTGGACTGCCCCAGGGCAGGACAAAGACTGATATGTTTGGGATATTTCTTCTCTGTGAAAGATAGTGAGCTAAAGACTCTGGGTAAGTCTCTCGCAACCAGGACTAATGTCTGGCAGAGAGACTCCCAGGAGCCCCCTTGTTAATTTGCATATGCAAGTAACTTTGGGTCTCACCCTAAGTTACTAGGGGAATCCAGATGTGGACCCCTTGCTCACTATTCTTAGAGAGGCACAGCTCCTCCCTACTGATGAGGTCCAACCAGACCGAAACACGTGTCTGGGGATGCTGTTGGTACTCTTGTTCAGAGGAGAATTGCCTAGCATTTCGGTGCTGGACTGCCCCAGGGCAGGACAAAGACTGATATGTTTGGGATATTTCTTCTCTGTGAAAGATAGTGAGCTAAAGACTCTGGGTAAGTCTCTCGCAACCAGGACTAATGTCTGGCAGAGAGACTCCCAGGACCCCCCTTGTTAATTTGCATATGCAAGTAACTTTGGGTCTCACCCTAAATTACTAGGGGAAACCAGACCTGGACCCCTTGCTCACTATTCTTAGAGAGGCACAGCTCCTCCCTACTGATGAGGTCCAACCAGACCGAAACACGTGTCTGGGGATGCTGTTGGTACTCTTGTTCAGAGGAGAATTGCCTAGTATTTCGGTGCTGGACTGCCCCAGGGCAGGACAAAGACTGATATGTTTGGGATATTTCTTCTCTGTGAAAGATAGTGAGCTAAAGACTCTGGGTAAGTCTCTCGCAACCAGGACTAATGTCTGGCAGAGAGACTCCCAGGACCCCCCTTGTTAATCTGTGTTCATGCCAGCCATCGCAGGAGGTTGGAGAGGGTGGCGAGGAACCGAGGTGGCAAAATGGGGGAGGTAAGTGGGCGGTGGTGGCTAGGGGGGGGGGGAGGAGGAAATGTAATGGAGATGGGAGAGGGCCTGGGCAAGTGGGACAACACCGGTAAATGTAGAAGATGGTGGCACTGGGGGAGCGGTGCCAGAGGCTGGAAAGGAACACAAGCTTATACCACTGTGATGCTAACCTGCATTCCCAGGCTCCTGATTGGCTGGTGCCATTCCCCCGGCTGCAAATAGAGCAAGCTGTGAAAGAAATATGTGCATGAAACCAGAAGCCATTTTCTACCCAAGCAGGATAGCCAACACCTTGTGCTTAAAAGCTGAGGGTGTCTAAACGAGCATTCATGCCTTCTTTACAAACATTTTACTACTATGGTGTTGCGACCCATGAAATGAGCATCACTGCCAGTGTGCACCATGTTTTCAGAAGGGGGGTAGGCTGGAGTCACGTCTACAGATATATTTGTCAAATATAAAAATGTTTGGCCATTCCTATGATCCCATAATACTGATTTTATGCAAAACAGTTAGTAGCTTACGTTGGTGCCATTTGTCCCACTCCTCCCCTTTTTTAGAGGTATTTGCAGGACTCAGTGAAGATATGAGTGGCCCCATTTCAAAATTATGTTTGGGTCCCCCTTTGTCCCTTTGAGGCAGCTGCGTGCTGCACAGATTATAGTGGAGATGCTTCCTAATGCAAACTCCAATGGGTGCTTTGCTTGGGTTTTTCTTTTAGGGTGCATAACATGAGCCTCGCCTTGAACTTCATTAGTCCCTAAGCATGTTCCCTGCCCCATGCCAAAAAGCTGAAAGCCGGGAAAAACAAGGCTTGATTAAAGCAACTTCAAAGAGTTAGCTTGAGGAGGTTTTTTGGTCGGGGAGGGTCAGGAACTGGGAATAGCCATAGGGATTAGCAAGGCCATGGGCAGTCAGTGGGTGGCCAAATAACTAAACATAAGCTTTGTGACCCTCCTCATATGCCATTTCTCGCCATCTGTACTCTAATGCAATAGTTTCAGCTTATAGATTTCACAAGCACTACCTAGTAGCCCAAACTTAAAAAAATAGAGTGCCCTCACAAAAGAGAGCCATGGCAGAGAGGCCCACCAGGAACTCTCCAGATGTGTTGGCTTGTCCGCCACTGGAATCCAGGCCCGTAGCCATTCATGTATTGGCCCTTGAATCTTGGTGGCTTGTTGATTAAAAACTACTAAGCCCAACAATGCCCCCTCTAGTCATTTTTACGTGCGGCCTTTAATTTTCAAATGATATCACTATTCAACCCCCCTGCAACGCCCACTTAAAGCACTGATCCTTGGATGCAGGTTTCGTTTATGAATCTTAGCCATAGGCCGTGAACAATACTGAGCATGTCCAATCCCCGGAGTCTGCGATGCCTGGCTTGCGTCTCGCAAGCTCTTCAAGAGAGTGTCTCATGTTTGGACCACTGCGCCGTGGCCCCACGCCCGGCTACTGCTCCGTTGTGCCTCGGTAGGTGCAGATGTTCGGACGAGGGAGATGTGGGGACAGGTTGATTAGATCAGACACTGGACCATGTTGCCCTGCATCCCTGGAGTGGCGAGAACGGTTACAGGACACACAAAAGATGTCGTAGCCAGAGGTTTACATCTAAACAGTAAGAAGGGCTGTGGAGGACGTGCTTATTGAGTTTGGTGCCTTCTTGCTGGGAGCCTGTGTGTCTCCCCAGTCAGAGGTGGGTATCAGCCGCGACTATGCAGCACACATTGCACAAATGCACACAAAGCCTGCATCTTGTGCACTGTGGTCTATGCACCCGTGGAACCCGAATACACTTGCCCCCACCTTCCCTAAAATCCTGCATGCTCAACCTGCCTCACCAATACACCCTTGCCGTGCCTGCTGCACCCAAAGCCTTTGACGGCCCCACCCGCCGTACTTTACTTTTACTTTACGTCATTTATACCGCGCAGCCTTGGACCCGTGGGCGTTAGGGCGCAGACTTAGACACAAACATCAACAAAAAAACACAGAAAGAGGGATCATAATGAATGAAGGGCAAGGCGCACACATCAATTCAAAGCAAGGAACGAACCTCAGAGCGGGATCTATGCGAAGAGCCAGGTCGTCAGTTTCTTCTTGAAGCTAGTAAGCAATGTGTGACCTCGCAGATCTGATGGAAGAGCATTCCAGGCTGCTGGAGCTGGCGTAGAAAAGGCTCCCTTTTCCATCTTTTTAGATTTGCTCCTAGGAATGTTCATTAGGTTCAGGAAGCTAGATCTAAGGGGGCAGCTGTTCGATTTATTCGATATTAGACCTTGAAGGTAGTTTGGCATTAGCCCGAGCCTGCATTTCATGGTTATTGTTAGTAGCCGAAACTGGATTCGGGATGCCACGGGAAGCCAGTGCAAAGATCTTCTTGCTTGAGAAACTATTTAGACAGCCCCGTTCTGCACCACTTGGAGCCTATTAGTGATATTCTTGCTACATCCAATAAGAAGGCTGCCACAGTAATCCATCTTTGATCCCATAATGGCTCAAGCCAGCGTCTCGGCATTAGCTTGAGTGATAAAAGGGCGCAGGTGGGTGAGCAATTTAATAAAGTAGATAGCAGATGAAACCAGACTTTTCACATGAGCTTGCATGTCTAAATGTTGGTCAAATATTACCCAAAGGGTTTTCACTTTCTTCAGTGGTTTAATAATGACATCTCCCAGATGAAATTCAGAGTAACAAGGTCCCAACTTCTTAATCATAGATTGTGTGCCAATCAACATTCACTCAGTGTTGTCCCTGTTAAGGGCTAAATTATTTTCTATCATCCATTCTTCCACTATAGAGTAAACTCTGTTGAGTTCCTCCTCGTCACAGGAATGGGAGCCTGTCAAAGGGACGAGACACTGGGTGTCGTCGGCGTAGTTGGTAAACAGCACACTCTCTTGGTCTAGAGTGTTAAAAAATGGGCCAGTGAAGATGTTGTAGATACATGGGGACAGGCAGGCTACTCCAAACGATACCGTCACAGGATCTGAGGTTGTCTCATCTATAAAGACGCGGCTAATTCGGTTACCAAGAAACAAAATGGTCCATTGAGTTGCCTCAGGCGAAGAATTAGCTACTTCTCCAGCATGGGGTCTGGCATGGATTCACATGCTCATGAATATTCCCTGTCGTCAGGCCGGGAATCCTCGGTATAGAAAAAATCAGTATCAGTTTCGTTTCTGATCTGTCTTTCTCAGTAGTAACCAATCACTGGTCTCTGGGTCATACTGCCCCCAGCCAATGACTGCCCTCTCCCTAAACCCCGCCCCTGGCAGCCATCCTCAGATTTTTACCGCACGTTCAAGTGTTGGGAGTCCTTGTGCTTAGCTCTCGAGCTTTTGCTGCGTTTTCGCGCTTTTTTCAGGAGATTTTCTCATTTTTTCGGTTAAATAGAGCCTCAAGCTCCACCGTTTCTACTTCCGATCAACGGGGATCCGTTTCGGAGTTTGTACGCCCCTCAAGGGTGAAGATTTCGTCGAGTTACGCTTTTGGAGGATTCCAGAAGTTCCGAGGCCTACCCCGGACATGGCCCGGGAGAAAGGGAGCTCGACGCCCGGGAAACTGTTCAGGACCTGCCCTGGATGCCAGCTTCAGAACGTTTTCAAGGAGGACGAGCATTCGTTATGCCTCTAATGTCTCCATGAGGACAAGACGCACAAGGAAAAGGACTGCGCGTTTTGTGGGAACATGTCGGAGCGGACCATGAAGGATCGCCACCTCCGTCTCGCCAACTGGCTGGAAGGTAAGAGCCCGCCAGGCGAGAAGAAGAAAAAGAAGTCCGAGTGGTCTTCTAAGTCCTGTGAGGGTGCTCCGGCAATGGGGGCCCAAGAAAAGGCTAAGCACCGCAAGTCCGCGGGCACCGGGAGCGCCGAACGGTCGGGCTCCTTGGCTGCCAGGCATGGCGCATCCTCCCCGGCGCCATCGACCACGAGCCAACGCTCTGGCTCGGGTAAGAGGAAGTCCGAGAACCCGGCGAAGCTTCTGGAGAGGCCCTGGTTGATCTCGAAGATTCCGGCAGAGGGGGAGCGAGGCTCGGACCCTCCCCACAAGGTGAAGGCCCCAGGCGTACAGAAGGTGACGTTGGCCTTAATTCACCCTGCTAAGACCTCGATTGAGGATGTCGCCGCGGCCCTGGCTCAGCCTGTGGAGGCTACACCAGTGGAGGCGCCCTCAGGTACCAGAGTCTCCCTGCCACCGCAGAGGGAGTCGTCTTTCAGGCCCATCGAGAAGACCCCCACGAAGTCCTCGTTGGAAAGGGTGGGGCAGGGGTTGGTGGCCGTCGTGGATACGGACACGACCTCTGAAGAGGAGCTTATCCAAGTCGTGGAGGAGGCCCAGCCCATCGGGAGGGATCCCGACGAGGGCGACGACGAGGGCGACGGTGACGCAGACGAGGCTCCTCAAGAGCCCTCGCTCCTGTCGTTTCCGGCACCGCAGGACACCTCGGTGGCCATTTTGTCAGCCATCCAGTCCTTATGCTCGGAGATAAGGACTAGGTTGCCCCTTCCCCCGACGGAGGTGCCTGAGCCAGACCCGACGGAGGAACCGGAGCCAGGAGCTTCAGAGAGCCCACCACTTAAGAGGAGGAGGACGCATCCTAGGCCTCCTCTCCCGCCTCTGCGGCCTTCTCTGCCTTCCCCCCGGTCCAATACCCACAGGGATGATACAGGCATGGACACGACTACGACGGGTACGGATGACGACGGAGGCGACGACGGGACGTGTCCCCCGTCACCCCCTGCCCGGGCGTCCCCGCCCGACGAGATTGGATCCTTCCATGCAATGATTTCCAGGGCATCCGAGCTCTCCCAGCTCTGCCCCGAGGAAAAGAAGAAGGAGGGGCTCCTTTACCAACGGCGCAAGGCTAAAAGGAAGACGGTCCTCGCCGTACCGCTTCTTGATGACATCTGGGATGAGGGGCTCGCCCTCCTCAAGAACCCTGCCACGGCTCCTGCGAAGAGGGACCGGTACGAGAAGAAGTACCGGGTCCCCGACGGTGCCCCCTTGTGCCTTAGGGCGCAACCTACCCCGGACTCGGTCGTTTCGGCGGCGGCCAAGAAGAAAGCGGGGGGGCATCGGCCTCGACTTCAACCTCCCCTCCGGACGGCTAGGGGAGGAAGCTGGATGCGATGGGACGACGGGTCATCTCATCTGCCGCGACGTCCATCAAGGCGGCCAACGCCCTGGCCATCGTAGCCCGCTACGACAGGGAGTTGTGGTTCAAGATCGCCCCTCTGTTGGACTTCCTTCCGGATGCCAAGAGGGCTGAGGCCCTGGAAATTTTGCAGGAAGGTGAGATTGCCTCGGACCACGCCATTACGGTGGCTACGGACATCGCCGACACCGGTTTCCGTCAGTTGGGCAACAGCATTTGCCTGAGACGACGAGGATGGCTCAAGGCGACGGATTTCTGCCAGGACGTTCAGACCAAGGTTTTGGACATGGCTTTCGATGGGAACAACCTTTTTGGCAAGGCGGTTGATGAATCCCTTCAGGCGATCAAGACAGACACGGAGACGGCCCGTGCACTGGGTGTGCTCCAACAGCGACGGCCGTCCTTTCGGAGCTCCGGAGGCAGACAGGGTGCCTCCAAGGGAGCCGGCAGCAGCTCCTCTACATACCATCAAGCGGCAAGGTCTTCGTCGCAAGAGGCCTACAGGGGACGCGGCAAGTCAGGTGGATCCTGCTGTCGTCGCCAAGGTGGTCAAGGAGGCAAAGCGGCCTCCAAGCAAGATTGAACCGACCGTCGGGTCGGGCCCCTGCCGAAGCACCCCGGTGGGAGGCCGGCTGACGAAGTTCGTCAGCGTGTGGGAGTCCATCTCCACCGACCGTTGGGTGCTGGACGCCCTGGCCCTGGGGCACACCCTCGAGTTCCAGAAGAGGTGCCCCCGCATTCCTCCCGTGGCCAGGAAGGAAAATCACATCCCTCAACTGCTGTTGGAAGTAAGGGCGATGCTCAGGAAAGGTGCCATCGAGCTCGTCCCGAAGAGGCTTCGGGGCTCTGGAGTTTACTCAAGATACTTCCTCGTGAAGAAGAAGACAGGAGTATGGCGTCCCATCCTGGACCTGCGACGACTAAACAAATACATCAAGGCACAGAAGTTCCGGATGGTCACCCTCCAGCATGTGCTGGGACAGCTGGAGGAGGGCGATTTCCTGTCGTCGTTGGACTTGGAGGATGCTTACTTCCACATCCCTATTCTAAAGAGACACCGAAAGTTCCTCAGGTTCGTGGTCAAAGGAAGCACTACCAGTTCAAGGCCATCCCGTTCCGATTAAAATCGGCGCCCAGGGTGTTCACCAAGTGCTTAGCACCGGTGGTGGCGCGGCTGCGCCTGCAGGGGATCCACGTCTACCCCTACCTGGAGGACTGGCTCATACGGGTAAGGACAAGGGAGCTCGCCGTGGAACACACTGCGAAGACCGTCCAGCTGCTCACGGACCTGGGGTTCTCCATCAACTTTCCAAAATCCCACCTGGTCCCGTCGCAAGTCGCCCTGTTTCTGGGAGCACAGCTCGACACCGTGGCACGGCGGGCCTCACCGTCGGAGGAAAGGATAAGGACCATCCTAGGAAAGGTGCAACGTCTGCTGGCCATGGCATGGTTTCACATGCTCATGAATATTCCCCGTCGTCAGGCCGGGAATCCTCGGTATAGAAAAAATCAGTATCAGTTTCATTTCTGATCTGTCTTTCTCAGTAGTAACCAATCACTGGTCTCTGGGTCATACTGCCCCCAGCCAATGACTGCCCTCTCCCTAAGCCCCGCCCCTGGCAGCCATCCTCAGATTTGGTAGCACGTGAAGTGGCAGTATGACCAAGTGAAGAGCCGCAGAGGGGTAGGCGGGAGGGTTCGCATGTGAATCCATGCCAGACCCATGCTGGAGAACAACAGTTACAGGTAAGTAACTTGTTCCTTCTCCAGCATGGGGTCTGGCATGGATTCACATGCTCATGAATATAAGAAAACATAGCAGTATACACATGCACAACCACGGGAGGTGGCAAAAGGCTCAATATCAAGCAATACAACTCAACATTAAGCAACTCTTACCTCCTCACCAGGCTCACCTTAGGCGAACAGGTTGCGCAGCACTGCCTGGCCGACTCTGGACTCCTCCCTGGAATCCCGTTCGACGCAGTAGAATCTCGTGAAGGTGTGTGTCGACCTCCACGTAGCAGCCCTGCAGATGTCGAGCAGGGGCATACCAGACAGGAACGCCGTAGTAGCAGCGATCGCTCTGGCCGAATGGGCCCTCGGACCGCCTGGCAACGGTTGGTTTGCCAACCGGTGACAGTGCATGATGCAGCCAGAGAGCCATCTGGAAATGGAGTCCATCTGGAGAGAGCCTTCCCTTGATTCACAGGTCCAAAGTTCACAAACAGCTGTGATGTCTTCCGAAAACTCTTCGTGCGGTCCACGTAGAACTTCAGCGCTCTAGCTACATCCAGCGAGTGCAATGTCCTCTCAGCCGGCGACGAAGGCGACGGGAAGAAAACTGGCAACACCAAGGGCTCGTTGAGGTGGAAGTCCGACGGCACCTTGGGCATGAAGGAGGGGTGCGTCCTCAGCACCACCCTCGTGAAAAGTCAAGTATGGAGGCTTGTAAGACAGGGCCTGGATCTCTCCCACTCGTCGTGCAGAGGTGATGGCCACGAGGAACGCTGTTTTCCACGACAGAAACTTCAACGGCACTGAATGCATAGGCTCGAATGGGGCCCCCATGAGCCTAGTTAGCACCACGTTGAGCTCCCTCGCCGAGGCAGGGGCCTTCACCGGCAGGAATGATCGGAACAGTCCTTTCATAAATTCCTTCACCAGACGATGAGACCACAAGGACGCCGGTCCTGTAGTTCTGGTGTAACGTGAGACGGCAGCCAGATGTACCTTGATGGAAGCGTGAGATAGGCCAGCCTTGGCCAAAGACAGTAGGTACGGCAATACTTGAGGGGCCGTAATCCGCAGAGGGTTAATCTTCTGTGCACGGCAACAGACAGAGAACCTCTTCCATTTATGTCCGTAGCACTTGAGAGTTGAGGATGCTCTGGCCTTTGCAAGAACCTCTCTGCAGTCGGCCGGGATGTCGTATCCTCCAAACTCTAGTGCTGCAGAAGCCAGGCCTGCAAGTTCAGCGACTCTGGTTCGTGATGAAGAATGGCGCCTCCTTCTCTGGAGAGAAGATCCGCGTCCGTCGGCAGCTTGAATGGTGTGGACGCTGACAAGTCCAGAAGGTCCGGGAACCAGATCTGCCTCGGCCACGCCGGTGCGACGAGGATCATCCTGCACCGGGACCTCTTGAGCTGGTTGACGAGCTGGAGTAGCAACGGCAACGGCGGGAATGCATAAAGGAACAGGCCGTCCCAGGGGAACGAGAAAGCATCGCCCATGCTCCTCGGTTGGGGGAACCTGCTGGCGAACCTCCGGCACTTGGAGTTCGCCACCGTCGCGAAGAGATCGATCTGGGGTTTGCCCCATCGTCGGAAGAGTCGGTCCACTTGATCCTGGCGCAGTTCCCACTCGTGGCACGAGCGCAGCTCTCTGCTGAGTGAGTCGGCGATGGTGTTTTTTATCCCTGCCAGAAGAAAGGGTACCAGAAACATCCCTTGGGCGACGGCCCAATGCCACAGATCCTGGGCTTCCTTGGATAGGGCAGGGGATCTGGTTCCGCCCTGCTTCCGAACGTAAAACATCGTGGTGGTGTTGTCGGTGAAGATCCTCACCACCTTGCCCTTGATGGACGAAGGAAGGACCTGAGGGCCCAGAACACTGCGCAGAGCTCCAAGATGTTGATGTGGAGAGTCTTCTCCTCCGGGAGCCAAAGGCCTCTCGCGTGGAGACCCCCGGTGTGCGCTCCCCAACCTTCCAGGGAGGCATCCGTTGTCACCGTAACCTGGTGGCCCGGGGCTAGGAAACCTTTTCCTGCTGTCAGATGAGCGCGGACACCCCACCATCGTATCGCCTGACGGAACGCTTCGTCAAGCGGGATCCTGTCCTCGAAGCTGCCCGTCGTCTGGATCCAGTGGGCGTCGAGGAATTCTTGCAAGGGCCGCATCCGAAGTCTGCAGTGGGGCACCAGATAAATGCAGGAGGACATCATTCCGAGGAGGGACTTGATAGACCTCACTCTGTTACAATAGTTACAGGTAAGTAACTTGTTCCTTCCCCCAGCCTGCCAGCCAGGATCGCATGATCGACTAAATCCGCTGACAGGTCTTGGAGCATGAGCATAGATACTGCGCCCTTGTCCATTCTTTCCAGGAGTCTTGATTTTAATCCTAGCAGTACTCCGGTTATGTTTTGCTATGGCTCAGCTCAGCCTGCCTCCAAGCCCTGCATCCGCTCAAACTCGCTCACAACCCAGGCCAAGCCCCCTGCAAACCATCATAAATCCAAGTGTCGCGTATGCTCAAGCCAACCTGCATCCTAGCCCAACATGTGCCCAAAGACCCTATGCCCAGTTCTTGTGCCTGTTCAACCCACCCTCCCAAGTATCCCAGCATCTGCCCAAACGTTCCGACGACCGCGCTTTGAATGCCCTCCTTCTTGAATGGGTTCACTTCGGCATGCATGCAAATCCTTCTTCCGCGGAACTTAACCTGCATGGGCACAGCAATGCAGTCGTCACCAAATCAGTGAATGTTCGCAAGCCTTAAATCGAGCCTGGAAGCCAATCCTCTAGCCACTAGCTGTTTCGTTCACTTACCAGCACAGGTGTCCCGTGCCCTGCATTCATTCACCCTGCAGAAAATCCTGAGCATCGTATCACGGAAACATGTGTGCAAAAAGTTAAAAGCTCACTTTGCTCACAACTGAAACCTTTTTGTGTAGTGCCTAGGGTGGTGCTTTCTCTGGCTTTCCCCGGTATGAGAATCTCGTTGGTTGAAAGCACACCATTGAGCTTGTAGGGTCTGTGAGAGACCACTAGATGGCAGTATTGATCCACCTTTGAGCAGCAGAATATGCTTGTTTTATCCAGGGGATGCCTCATCGGTTCTAGCAGAGGTGTGGACGTAGTGTGGCTGACTTCTTCCTATATAACCTGTCTCTTTTACAAATCTAGCACCTTTGGGGTCGTCTCCAAGACAGATGTCGCTGACACAGACAGACACTCCTCTGCTGAGCGCATATCCCCGTTTATTGGAGGGCATGCTACAGGAGTGGACTGGGAACCAAGAGACCCTGTATTTATTTTCAAAGTCAATCGGAATCAAAGCCATTGTTTTTAAAAAAATGTAAAGAATTGGATTTTATTTATGATTGTCGCTTTTGTAAATGGCTTAAGGTTTTCAATTGTAAAACCATATATTGCCAATAACAAAAGATATATTTTCAAAGTGGCCCCAAGTTACGTGTATAAGCAAATGTAGCATCCTAATTGTGTGTGCTGCATGCAGTTGTAAATAAGCATTGCCAATGGCAACAGTTTGGGCTTTTGTGTATGCATGGGAAAGGCACTTTCTAGACACTGCAATAATAGCAGTGCCTGGCAAATGCCTAATATTAATACACAAGCCCGAACGGTTGCCTTTGCCAATACTTGTTTTTAACAAGCCTTCAGTGAATGACATACATAGTGCTTATAGTGCCTGAAGGCAGACCTGGTTAAGACATTTATTTTTATTACACCAGTAGTGTGTTTACAGCTCCAATTAAGCTATTAACTCTCAGAAGACATTTGAAAAAAAGACGACAGGCACTTCGAGTGCATAGTTTGATGGCAAGGCTTGATTACATCAACTTCAAAGAGTTCTTTTGAGGAGGTGTGTTGGTCGGGGATGGGCAGGGCATGGGCGGGAATAGCCATAGGGATTAGCTGAGCCATGGGTAGTCAGTGGGTGGGCAAATAACCAAACACAAGCTCTGTGGCCCTACTAATATGCAATTTGTCAGCATTTGTACTCTAATGCAATAGTTTCCGCTTATAGGTGGCACAAGCACTACCTAGTAGCCCAAACTAAAAGTTCAGAGTGCCCTCACAAAAGAGAGCCATGGCAGAGAGGCCCACCAGGAACTCTCCAGATGTCCCTGTTGGCTTGTCCGCCACTGGCATCTGCTGCTGCTGCCATGCCTTAGACATTCATTGTATTGGCCCTTGAACCTGGGTGGCTTGTTGATTAAAAACTGTTGAGCAAAACAATCCCCCCTAGTGGGGGTTAAGACATGGAGGTCATATTAACGTTTCCCTTCACATTTTTTTGCATTTACTCCACACAAACATTGCTTTTTAATAAAGCATGATGGCGCCTTTATCCAGTTTCTAAGCACTGAAATACAGGATGTATTATTGCCCAATTTCTTAACATTGAAATGACCAACATAAGATACATAAAGGGCTGATTCCACTCTGCCGGTTCGGATCTATGACTGCTGCCTGCGCTCGGTTGTCGGATGGGAGCGCTTAACTTGCGGACATGGCTTATTTGATGGCCATCTTCTCTGTGCACCATGTGGCATCATCCTGCCAAGTATGCGGCTGCTATTGGAGCACTATCATATCTTAACTGGTTGGTTTTATAGCGCTTTCACTACTGTGAGGGCACTGCAGTGCGCTAGTGGTGAAGAGGAGAGCGGGAAGGAGGCAACATTATGGACTGCCGAAAAAAGTGGAGTGTGTCTTCTTGGAAACCCTTTACATTAGAGCTTTAGACTCCATTTTGATGTGATCAGGATGACAGTAGCTGGCAACGTCTCTTTACAGGGGTCGAAATGCGTGGGAACTAAAGGGTATGACGCACCCCCTGCTTTTCGGGGGAAATCTGTCATAGTTTCCTTATTTTGTCTCTCGAGCACCGTACCGTCGTTCTTTGTTCTTTTTGTCTCCCTACTGGGGATTTGAACACGGGCCCTGCTGGTATCACTCCGGCGCCACATCTAACTGAGCTATCTTGCTGCCACGGATTGCTTTTCTTTATTTTAATGGACTGCTTGGGCCATAGCGCCCATTCCTGACTCGCCACAGAACCTTGCTGGGGCAGTGATCTGGGCAGGCTCCGCAGTCTGTACCGGTGATGGGAGCGATGGGTGTCGCTAGCTACAGTCCTGGGCATGTCCCTTAAGAGGTGTGGAGGGAGGGAGGGTGGGTGAGGATGTGGGGAACAATGACAAACCAATGGCAGTCATTTAAATGCATTTTCCACCACTGTATTCTTCAGTCTTGATGGCAGTGTTGTAAAGCACTGCCCTATGGAGTGGGGTGAAGGAAGCTTATGACCCAGGTTACGGGGTTTGAATTGGGAGGGGGGTCGAAGATGGGGTCAGTGGGGAGCGGGCCGGGAGCAGAAGGGGGCAGGTCGGAGGGGGAGCATGGTCCCAAGCAGACCCCTGTCTATTACCATTACAGAAATAAACCATAAGCGAGGAGGGTGTCATCCTTTCCCGCTCCCCTCTCACTACACCCTGGCATCCGTTCTATATATATCCTTTCCTCCGTGCCCTTCTACAGGTGCCGTTTTGGGACAATCACAGTTGATTCGTCCCTCCTTCCAGTACGGCTGCCCTACGAAAACGCAGCCCATTTCATGGCGGAGTTATGGACGTTCATGGTCCCATTATTTTGGATGGTTGGGGTTCCCCCACAGCTCTGTCACAGGGTTGTGAGACCACGGGCCAACCATTTGGCGAGGACCCCGTTACTAAGCAACGTGATGCTAGCAATTCGTTTTTTAATGGACCATTAGAAATATTCAACAAATTAAAAGGTCCCTGCGTTTACAAACTTGATAGATGCATAAATAAGTGGTTATTTTTATTATCACATTTTTTGTAAAGCACAACACGCCCGCAGACCTCAGTGCGCCCAAAGAGACGGACAAGAAACAAACAACATAAGCAGTACCAGGTCGAAGGATGGTGGACAGGGAAGGATGAAATGGTTAGTCCTTTGAATTAAAAAGGTGTGTTTTCACTGCCTTTTTACAATTAGCAAGGTTGACTTTACAAAGGTATTAGAAAGAGCAAGCTTGGCTGACCCGTCTACACAGTTGACCTGCCCGCAGGTTTTCGAACCAGTGTTTCGCTGCTCTTCTGATCACCAGTTTAGTGCCTCTTCAGGCCTTCTGGTCTTCAGATTTCTTGAAGTGCTTTTTCAACAATGGACACTAGTTAAAAAAGCGAACGTATAACCTGTAGTGCCATATGATACTGTGTTAATTCGCATCTGCAAAACCAGTAACCTAAGCCAAGCTGTCCCATTCATTGGTTCATGCCGCCATGGAGCCTGTTGAGGAAGCTTGTTCCTTTTCTCAGATGGATACTCCCATCTTCACGAGGCGGATCCTTAATGCGGGTGCAGTATTTAGGCCTGTCTAGCCCCTAGGAGTTTTGTGTGATAGTGGTGGTGCCTTTGTCCCTTTGAGGCACTGTTGGGACGCGGAAGCGAGCCGGTCGTAGATTTAGTCCCGTGCCCAGTGTGGCTGGCAGCGCTTTGCTTTCTGGAACTCCCAACCGGGCAGGAAGTTCGATTCTGAGGAGGAAGGCGCTGGATCTCCAAACGGGTGCAGCACAGAAGAGGGTCCACCTCTTGGTGTAGGAGCCTTGCCCTTAAATGGAGGAAGGCGTGGCATTGCGCAGAAGTAGGCTGCGGGAGAGGGAAAGCCAGCATACTACTGCTTATGACCTCTGACCTGTGAACCCTCGCGGATCATCGCGCTTCCAGCTAAGCCAGCACTTGCGCTCTTGGGGCTTGGAACGGATGTCGATGTGGAGAAAGGTCTTTCCAAAAGAGCTGGACTTGTCCAAAGGCCTAGTACAGAATTCTGATGAGTGCTTGGATCATTCCGCAATCACTTTGAATTCTCCCAACCATGGCCCTCATTACGAATTTGGCAGTAATTCAACCAAACTACCACCAAACAGAATTACCGTTCCTGCCACTTGGTGCCATGGATAAGTCGCGGGTTTACAAGCGGTGGTAGGCGGTTTGCGTCCCGATTTTTGGAGTCCCCAGGACTCCATGTGGATTTCGGTGTCATTGCCGCCGGTTTTTCCTATTTTTCGGTCCGTAAGAGGGAGGATTTACCTCCAGTATAGTGTTGGGGGCAAATCCTCCACTTCAAGGCCACACTCTGCAGTTACGGAGTGGTAAAAGTGGCGGTAATTGCTTTAGGTCCACTGTCTTGACACTCCTCCTGCCTAACCCGGAACGAGGCCCGTCGTATTTTGTGCCTGTCCGCCATTTATTTCACCGGATCACGTGTTTGCTTCTCTCACTGTTAGGTTTTGATCTGCCCCTGTCCATGGTATGTGTGCTTGTGTCATAGCTGGAGTGTTGATCTAGAATGTTTGAACTGGAACCAGCATGAATGTTCTACTGTGCTGTGAGTGTTCTTAGAGAAACAGTTGGGACCTGGCACTGAATGGAAGAGGGGGCCGGTGGATGTCTCTCCCTGCCTATGTACTTTATCTTATCTGTTCCTCATGTACTTACCTGAAGTTTAAACCCAGTAAACATTTATCAAACCCACGCACGGCTCCGCCTACATATTTTACCCTAAAGCTAAGACTTAACATTGGCGACGAGGATTTAGCTTTCGGGAGGTCGGCTGGAAATGGAGTGCAGATGAAGGCACATCAGAGGTGATATGGAGACAAGGGGCGCATGCAGCAGGGAGAAGCAAGCAGAACACCAGAGGAGACATCCACCGGCCACCCCAAGCTGTCCCCTGGACCTAAGGTGAGCGTGCCCCGTGTGCCAGAGCTGGGAGTGAACTGTGCAAGTGTTAATTATATCGGAGCCGGCGCTTGCATCTCAGGGGGCAGTGAACTGTGGCGGTTCCAGAGGCCAGCTGGCGTAGAGGTCCGGCGCAGCTGGTGCTATCCTAACGGGGAGAAAGACTGTATTATGCGGGCACTTACCTCTTCATTGCTGGCTGCTCTTCTTCTGGGCCGTGGTGCGTGCGGTCCGGGCGGCTGCGTTCTTGGGATGGCCTGCGCAGTGCCGGGTGGGTCTTGGAGACTGGGTCCACTGCGGCGGTTCAGGACGACGGTTGGAGCGAAGAACTCCTTCCGTGGTCGCCCCTGCCACCATAATGGTGACGTCAGCTGGATGCTGGGGGAGTTGGCGATTGTGTCTCAGGTGGAATGGTCCCTCCGGCATTCCAGGACCGGCAGCGCAGTGATCGCGCAAAGCAGGAAGCATTGAAGGTTAGAAAAGAGGACCTTCCAACGTGGGCGCAGCGTGCCCTGGTTCCGGGTTTCACACAGAAGTGAACGTTGGACATTGAACGCTCTGCCAGCCAGTGGCTGCATGATTGGTTAATGTACTGCATTCATGAGGAACTTTGCCTACCGGAGTTTCCAGGCTATTTAGTGAGGCGCAGGATGTTGTCTTTAATTTTTTTTCTTCGGTGGATTTTGCCGACGACAAAAAAAAAAAAAAAAAAAGTGAAAAAGAAGAAAGGACAATTTTTTTAACACTCGTGTCGGTGCAGAGATCAACTCAAGGACACGTTGCAGAGTCGTGGGGAAGTTTCGGCGAACACAACGTCTAAAATGGAAGTAAAGTGGCGAATCCGGACATGCAGTGATGTGCACAAACTGTTGGAGGAACTGCATTCTGTACTTAAGCATTGGGAGTTATTTATGGGGGTCGCAGTGATTTGAACATGGTTATGTCAATCCATTTATGGAATGTGTATTTGGCACTGTTGTTGGCAAGTTAGTATGACAATTCTGTCAATTGCAGACTGAATAATCATATGTGTTAATTTTGCATTGTTTCCACTTTTGGGTCTAAATCGTTCCACTGATATGTTATGGGAAGGGCAGACTAATATGACAATTTGAAGTGGCATTATGATTTGTGAGAGAGAGTATGGTTTGGGAGATATGTGACATGGTTTGGCACATCAGGTGTCAGCAGTCTGGCATAGTAGGTGCCATTGGTTTGGCATAGGTTGTGCCATGGTTGGCATGTTAGATGCTATTCGTTTGGCATAGGTTCTGTATTAGTGCACAAGAAGTGCCATTTGTTCGGCATACCTGTGCCACAGCTTGCTTTGGTGATGCCATTGTTTTAGGATAGTATATGGGATAGTCTGGCATAGGATGTGCATTAGAGGTGCATGTGAGTTGTCATTGGTTAGTAGCTATTTGGGCATACTAGATGCCATCATGGTTATGTGGTTAGGTGTAATGTTTAGTTGCACACAACAATGTTAAAATGTTGGGTGTTGAGCAAAACAACTACTGTATTACTTAAAGTAAAGTAAATGCAATTCTGGTTACATCTGATGCACTATATGTTCAACTAATTTTTCTTCCACAGGTACACACAAATGTAATGTATGTTTAAACAAATACTTGGTGCAGCCATCGTGTTTGGCGTGAGTTTAAAAGTGCAATGGTTGAGGTGAACCGTTGAGCGGACTACTGTCCATTACATGTGTTGCATGTGTGAGAAGGTGCAATGGTTGAGGTGAACCGTTGAGCGGACTACTGTCCATTACATGTGTTGCATGTGTGAAAAGGTGCAATGGTTGAGGTGAACCGTTGAGCGGACTACTGTCCATTACATGTGTTGCATGTAATGTGTTGCACTAGGTGCATCCTGATATTTGCTGTTTTGGTGGGATGCATGGTCTCGGTAAAAAGGTTCTGGTTCTGGTTGAACTGGTGTCCTTCGCACTAGGTGCATTTGGTGTGACAGTGTATTGGGATGTGTGTCCTACTCACGCTACTTTGGGAGCGTGAAACATGCTGATGTTGTTATTTGTAGAAATGTGTATCTTGTGTTGGTGGAAACAGTTGGAAGTGTTTAACTTCTTATGGTGTCCTTGTACACCTTGTTAAGGGTTATGGATGATGATAGTTTGGTATCTGAGTTGTTTGGTTTGGTTTGGTTTTGAGAATGAGGGCTGGTTCCCTAGTAATAGACGTCTGTGGTGGGGCCCGCTGCAGAGTTGATGAATGTCCATGGTTGGTGCTTAGCTATTTATAGGTATAGTGAACTTAGCAAACGTTTGCTCTGAGCAGTCGCTTGGCTGGTAGAGTTGTATTGAGGAGGATTTGACCCCTGTGGTCATTATCGAATTTTGTTCGGAGCAAGTGTGCATCTTTTCCCTGTGTTTTTATCCTGTTGTTGTCTGCTTATATAGGGGGAAGATGTGTTAGGTTTTGATCTGCCCCTGTCCATGGTATGTGTGCTTGTGTCATAGCTGGAGTGTTGATCTAGAATGTTTGAACTGGAACCAGCATGAATGTTCTACTGTGCTGTGAGTGTTCTTAGAGAAACAGTTGGGACCTGGCACTGAATGGAAGAGGGGGCCGGTGGATGTCTCTCCCTGCCTATGTACTTTATCTTATCTGTTCCTCATGTACTTACCTGAAGTTTAAACCCAGTAAACATTTATCAAACCCACGCACGGCTCCGCCTACATATTTTACCCTAAAGCTAAGACTTAACACTCACACTTTTTTTTTTTTTTTTTTTTTTTTTGCTCGAGCCTCCGCTTCGCCTAACAGCGCTACATTAATTTTAGTGCCCGCGTTCCCCGGGATCCGGTGAGTCGGGCTGAATTAATGAGGCGCTCACGCGGGAAAGCAATCAGTCCGAGGACAGGCGTGCAGCTGGTCTCCCCTGCTTCCCGCCGTCCCGGCACACTTCCCGATAATGGAATCGCCTGGCCTGGTGCTGCTCTCTCCGGTATCCTCCTTCAGCCTCGGCCCTTGCCTCTGCTCTTGCTGAGCCGGCCCGCCCGGCCCCCATTCTTCACTGCCCCCACTATCTTTCCTCGCTAGTGGTCTCCAGGCTGGCTGTGAAGCCTCGTCTTCTGCTGCACCCCAGTGACTTACAGAGTATCTTCCTGCGGGAGGCTCGCGTGTGGCCGTCTCCTGGGAGGCCGCTCATGTGCCTGCAGGGAGATGTGGCGTGTGCCAGCCCCTGCAGGCCTCCCCAGAGTTTGGAAGCGCCCCCCAAGCCCACCACGCCTGGCAGGCAACTGGAACCCGCCTGGCTCTGCAGCAGCCAGCTACTGATCCGTACATTGCTCCAAGCCACACAGGCCATGGTGGGTCCAGGGGGAGCAGACCCTCTCCGGGTTAAGGGCGCGACACTTAATCTTCTCAGGCAGCCATCCTTCAGCCAGTGCGCAGCAGGTCGATTCCACCAAATGCCTCACATGGTCCTTCCACAGGTTGGCTGACATGATATAATCGGCCCTGCCCTTGGCATCCCGCCCCACCACTCCCCTGCACCAAGAGAGGAATGGAAAGCTGGCAGTCGGGGGTTCACAATACAAGAGCAGCCGGCACGGCTCCAGCAGACCGCAGGCAGGACTTAGCACCCGAGTGCTGGCAGGGACTCTGCACCACACAGTCAGCAGGGCTGTGCCCCAACAGGGCAGGCAGCCCCTTACTGCCTGGGAGCAGTTCAGGACTCCTCATTGGAGGGCAGGTGACACGGCTGGTGGTTGCCTGACATTGCAGGCAGTGCCTCACTAGAGCACGTGACATGCTGCTGCATTAAAGTGCAAGCAGTGCCCGGGGCAGGCAGAGTGCATGGAACATCAGCGGCAGGGAGGGTAGGACAGTTTAGGGAGTCACGGGGTCAGGCGCGGTGGGGCCAGCAGCGATCTAGACCTCCCCAGGACCCCAGCTCTTCCCTGGCCCACCATAGAGGCGTCTGGGGGGCACACAGGATAAAGAGCAGCAGGTGCTCGTAGGAGCCCACTGCAGGGAGTCCTTCCCCCTTACCAATACTTTAAGTGAGATCAGAAATCCAGGGGGTGCCTAGTGCGCCGTTATGCTACATTGTGGGGTTGGGGCCTAAAATGTGGTCTGGCGCATCCTCAAATCGCAAAGCCTTTAAAGGAGGTGGGGTCCTAAGTAATTGGGCGACATAACAGACCCAATGGAGTTTTCATATGTGCAATAAAAGGGAGGACATTCTACTTTAAAATATATAATAAATGTGCTTACAAATAAATATATACATATTTAAAGTAAAACTTCAAATCAAATTAGGTCACTGCACCATGCAATGCCATAGATCTTTTGAAAGAAATTAGTTATCTTTATGTACTAACTAACATCATTGTAATGACAATACTTTAATATAATGTGTTACAATAATCAAGTCTGTTGGAAAACAATCTAATTTAAAATGTTAACTGATGTAATTAGAAACATGACTGATACTGACATCTACTGGTGACGAGAAGTATTGTCACTCAGCATTGTATTTACATTACTGCAAGGAAAATATCTGGTGGGGATAGACAGTGCAGAGCCCTGGCTCAAAGGGAATATTTGGATACTGCTGGGGCTGAGCTCTGGCTAGCCACAGCCCACTTAAAGCCCTGCCAGTGACCCCAACTTGGATGTACATCGGCTGCTAGGAGGGATCTGACCGGGAAGGTTATTGGAAGTAAGGGGGCGGGGTCCTGGTGAAAGGAGCGGCTGACGGGTAGACTGGCGGGCTTTCTAGACAACGGAGTGGTCCAAAGGCCCTGTCCTTAAGATTGCGGCAATAGGAATTTGCTTTATCCTGTTTTTGGGGGTGGCGGGGGGGCGGGGCGTGGGGGTGTGTGTTCCAGTTCCACAGTTCCGCTACCAGGACACGGTGCCAATCCTCTTCAGGTGTGCTCCCACTAATTCTCTATTCGTTCTTAATGGGGGACAGGTGGTAGTCGCCTTTATCCCACTGCATTGCGCCCTTCCCAGCCATGCTTTCTTAATGGTTTTTGTTAACCCTTTAGGCTATTCGCATTGCACAATGTTTTTGTAGTTAACGGCACTGGGGTAGGCCTTTCTCAGAAGGTGTGTTCACAGGAACCCGTGTAGTCCACGGGTCTCCGCTGGGTACATGGACGCAGCACCCGCAGCTCTTAAGCTTCTGCGAGCTCCCACAGCTCTGCGCCTGTCTGTGGCTGCCGTGCCAGGGGGCTGCTGCGATTCGGGCACCGCACGTCACAGTGGGCTGGCTGTGACGTGCCAACAGTGGCGTGATAGTGATGGGATGCACACTCACTCGCGTCCTGGGGATCAGCGAGCACGCAGGGATTACACTTAAGGAAACGGGCACACCCTGCATCGACTTTAGACAAAAGGCAGTCCCTCGCCATCAGAGAAAACAAACAAGCCCGATCTATGTATTACAAAGCAAGTGGGTCAGGCCAGCAGAGGGGCTACAGGATGCCGGCGATAGACCAGACACAATACCTGACGATTGGAGAGCAGGCCGTGCCTGGGGTCCGGCGGGCAGCTGATGCTTGAGAACCCGAGAGCAGGTCGTGCCCGGGGGCCGGCGGGCAGCTAATGCTTAGAGGAGACTGTGCCTGAAGGCCAGAGAGCAGGCAGCCTGAGTCTGAGAGAGCCGGCAGTGACCTGGGCTCCAAGAGCAGGCCGATCCTGAGGACCCGAGAGGAAGCTGTGCCTGAAGGCCAGCGAGCAGTCAGTGACTTGGGCTCCAAGAGCAGGCCGAGCCCGAGGATCAGAGAGCAGGCAGTGCCTGAGAACCGCAGAGGAGGCTGTGCCTGAGGCTGAGCGAGCAGGCAGTGACCTGGGCTCCAAGAGCAGGCCGATCCTGAGGACCAGAGAGCAGCCAGCACCTGAGAACCAGAGAGCCGGCAGTGACTTGGGGAAGAGCAGGCCGAGCCTGAGGGCCGTCGGACAGGCAGTGCCTGAGAACCCGAGAGGAGGCTGTGCCTGAAGGCCAGAGAGGAGGGTGGCTGAGGCTGAGGGAGCCGGCAGTGACTTGGGCTCCAAGAGCAGGCCGGGCCTGGCGATCAGCGCGCAGCCAGTGCCTGAGAACCCGAGAGGAAGCTGTGCCTGAGGACGTGAGAGGAAGCTGTGCCTGAGGACCTGAGAGGAAGCTGTGCCTGAGGACCTGAGAGGAAGCTGTGCCTGAGGACCTGAGAGGAGGCTGTGCCTGAGGACCTGAGAGGAGGCTGTGCCTGAGGACCTGAGAGGAGGCTGTGCCTGAGGACCTGAGAGGAAGCTGTGCCTGAGAACCCGAGTGGAGGCTGTGCCTGAGGACCCGAGAGGAAGCTGTGCCTGAGGACCTGAGAGGAAGCTGTGCCTGAGGACCTGAGAGGAAGCTGTGCCTGAGGACCTGAGAGGAAGCTGTGCCTGAAGGCCAGAGAGGAGGTTGTGCCTGAAGGCCAGAGAGGAGGGTGCCTGAGGCTGAGGGAGCCGGCAGTGACTTGGGCTCCAAGAGCAGGCCGGGCCTGGCGATCAGCGCGCAGCCAGTGCCTGAGAACCCGAGAGGAAGCTGCGCTTGAGGACCTGAGAGCCGGGAACAGGTCATTCTTGGGGACCGCAGGGCAGCCTGTGCCGAGGGACCAGTGAGCAGGCTGCCTGAGGCTGAGGGAGCCGGCCTTAGGGGTGGGCCGCCCGGGCGAACTGCCATTAGCCACACCAGCTCGGGGCAGATTTTGAAGGTCTCCCCCCGAGAAGGTGCGCCCCATTGAAATTAAATGCGCTCCGCTCTCGCATTTATTAACAATAGGGACCTTTTAAAAAATGTGCCGCCCCCTCCCCCCCCCACCCCCTGTCTTGACCAGGGACGCACATTTGGCCGCCCTAAGGTCGGCCCTGGTTAGGGTCAGGGAACAGGCCAATCCTGAGGCTCAGCGAGCAGGCAGTCCCGCATGAGCAGAGAGGAGGTCATTCTTGGGGACCGGAGGGCAGCCTGTGAGCAGTCTGCTGGAGGCTGAGAGAGCAGGCAGTGTGTTGGGGGTCAGAGAACAGGCCAGTCCTAAGGCCCAGCGAGCAGGCAGTCCCGCATGAGCAGAGAGGAGGTCATTCTTGGGGACCGGAGGGCAGCCTGTGAGCAGTCTGCCGGAGGCTGAGAGAGCAGGCAGTGTGTTGGGGGTCAGAGAACAGGCCGATCCTGAGGCCCAGCGAGCAGGCAGTCCCGCATGAGCAGAGAGGAGGTCATTCCTGGGGACCGGAGGGCAGCCTGTGAGAAGTCTGCCGGAGGCTGAGAGAGCAGGCAGTGTGTTGGGGGTCAGAGAACAGGCCAATCCTGAGGCCCAGCGAGCAGGCAGTCCCGCATGAGCAGAGGAGGTCATTCTTGGGGAACGGAGGGCAGCCTATGAGCAGTCTGTCGGAGGCTGAGAGAGCAGGCAGTGTCTTGGGGGTCAGAGAACAGGCCGATCCTGAGGCACAGCGAGCAGGCAGTCCCGCATGAGCAGAGAGGAGGTCATTCTTGGGGACCGGAGGGCAGCCTGTGAGCAGTCTGCCGGAGGCTGAGAGAGCAGGCAGTGTGTTGGGGGTCAGAGAACAGGCTGATCCTGAGGCCCAGCGAGCAGGCAGTCCCGCATGAGCAGAGAGGAGGTCATTCTTGGGGACCGGAGGGCAGCCTGTGAGCAGTCTGCTGGAGGCTGAGAGAGCAGGCAGTGTGTTGGGGGTCATAGAACAGGCCAATCCTGAGGCCTAGCGAGCAGGCAGTCCCGCATGAGCAGAGAGGAGGTCATTCTTGGGGACCGGAGGGCAGCCTGTGAGCAGTCTGCCGGAGGCTGAGAGAGCAGGCAGTGTGTTGGGGGTCAGAGAACAGGCCAGTCCTGAGGCCCAGCGAGCAGGCCGTCCCGCATGAGCAGAGGAGGTCATTCTTGGGGACCGGAGGGCAGCCTGTGAGCAGTCTGCAGGAGGCTGAGAGAGCAGGCAGTGTGTTGGGGGTCAGAGAACAGGCCAATCCTGAGGCCCAGCGAGCAGGCAGTCCCGCATGAGCAGAGAGGAGGTCATTCTTGGGGACCGGAGGGCAGCCTGTGAGCAGTCTGCCGGAGGCTGAGAGAGCAGGCAGTGTGTTGGGGGTCAGAGAACAGGCCAATCCTGAGGCCCAGCGAGCAGGCAGTCCCGCATGAGCAGAGAGGAGGTCATTCTTGGGGGCCTGAGGGCAGCCTGTGAGCAGTCTGCCGGAGGCTGAGAGAGCAGGCAGTGTGTTGGGGGTCAGAGAACAGGCCAGTCTTGAGGCCCAGCGAGCAGGCAGTCCCGCATGAGCAGAGAGGAGGTCATTCTTGGGGACCGGAGGGCAGCCTGTGAGCAGTCTGCCGGAGGCTGAGAGAGCAGGCAGTGTGTTGGGGGTCAGAGAACAGGCCAATCCTGAGGCCCAGCGAGCAGGCAGTCCCGCATGAGCAGAGAGTAGGTCATTCTTGGGGGCCGGAGGGCAGCCTCTGAGCAGTCTGCCGGATGCTGAGAGAGCAGGAAGTGTGTTGGAGGTCAGAGAACAGGCCAATCCTGAGGCCCAGCGAGCAGGTAGTCCCACATGAGCAGAGAGGAGGTCATTCTTGGGGACCGGAGGGCAGCCTGTGAGCAGTCTGCCGGAGGCTGAGAGAGCAGGCAGTGTGTTGGGGGTCAGAGAACAGGCCGATCCTGAGGCCCAGCGAGCAGGCAGTCCCGCATGAGCAGAGAGGAGGTCATTCCTGGGGACCGGAGGGCAGCCTGTGAGCAGTCTGCCGGAGGCTGAGAGAGCAGGCAGTGTGTTGGGGGTCAGAGAACAGGCCAATCCTGAGGCCCAGCGAGCAGGCAGTCCCGCATGAGCAGAGGAGGTCATTCTTGGGGATCGGAGGGCAGCCTATGAGCAGTCTGCCGGAGGCTGAGGGAGCAGGCAGTGTGTTGGGGGTCAGAGAACAGGCCGATCCCGAGGCCCAGCGAGCAGGGAGTCCCGCATGAGCAGAGAGGAGTTCATTCTTGGGGACCGGAGGGCAGCCTGTGAGCAGTCTGCCGGAGGCTGAGGGAGCAGGCAGTGTGTTGGGGGTCAGAGAACAGGCCGATCCCGAGGCCCAGCGAGCAGGCAGCCCCGCATGAGCAGAGAGGAGGTCATTCGGCAGGATGGGAGAAGGAAGGCCAGGCATCAGCACTCTAAAGTGGCCTCAGTATAAGGGAACAGGCTGAGCTTGGTGCTGCCTACCTCCAGGGTGAGGTTCACCTGAACATGCCTCCTCATGGCTACCCCGATACCAGGGACTGTGGGTCGGTGGGTCAGTTTGTAGGATGTAATTGGATTTTTGAAAATGCGGATACATAAAGTTCCCCGCAGGCAGTGGTGGAAGTGGAAAAAAGAACTAGTGGTACTCTGGCTCCATCCAAATAAAGATGAAGAGGGATGGTGGCATGGGCTGGGCGAGAGTGCGGGAGGGGCTCGGGTAGGCAGGCAGGACAGGGCCAGGCAGGACTTGACCTTTGGTTTTCAATCTACAATTGCTCTTGTTGCTTCGTGATTAGACTAGACATTGCCAGGAATAATGAAAAAAGAATGGCAATAGATCTGCCCCCGATAATAGCAAAACAACATGTTCATTAATATAAATCTTTGGCCCAACTGTGCTTGCTAATTAAAGCAAGATACTATTTGACACACGTCTCTTTACAACATGTGGATCATCATATCCACTTGCCACTGAATTTCACCAGCATAGGGCTCTAAGTAGTGTCAGTAGGGAAACATGTAATGTTCCTACATGAATAGTACAGGAAGTTAAATCCGCTATGACAAGTGATGCTTTAATGTTCATTTTAAACTATTACTGTATAATTTTCTCTTAATACTCTGACTCAGTTACCAATATTTATACATTAAACAGAACCTCTATACTTCATGCACACCCATACTCCCTCCTAAAACGCAATACACTTTGCAGGTGTCAGTAGCTCTCTGACTGCAGCCACTGCAGTTGAATACACACATTTGCTAAGACAGCTGTAATGGCTTTTGTGTAGGAATGAATGGGTAGGCATTTGTCAGGAACTGCCATAATGGTACTACCTAGCCATAAAATGGCAACAGCTGGATATTGGTGTGATTATCTAGGCATATGCGACAGAGACTGACATATGCCTGTATATTATATGCACAACCCAAAATTGTTGACTTTGTCACTTCTTGTTTTAACAGGACTTCAGTGCAAGGGACAGATATAAATCAAGTGTTTGGAGGCACACCTGGCTAAGATATGTTTATTACAGCAGTCACTCAGTTAATAGCTCCAATTAAGACATTAACCCTCAGCAGACAACTTAGAAATATCATTGGCTGTCCAAAGATTGATGTGACTGTTTGATAGAGCTACCTGTGATGAATTTAGGGTATTCGTCCCTTCTCCCGAGGGGGAGCCACCCCCTTTGAGGCTAGGGAGGTGAGGCAGCTTCGCAAGACCCTCCTTAGGGGTCTGGGCAAGTGGGACCTCAATGGGAGTGACTTCCCCTTAGGACTGCCATTCCGATGGGAGGGATTCCCCAGACCAAATACCCTGTCTGAATATATGGGACTAGCCGCTATGAAGACTAATCCGTCATCCTTATGCCTGGCTTCAGGCAATCTGGGAACAAAACAGCCATGCCAAGGAAAAGGAGATCCCTCCTTAAAAAGACACTTGTATATAACTGGGATGAGTAGCTCTTGTGAGAAGAGAAAGAGTATGGTGCGCAGGGGAAGCCCCCTTAATTGAGCGTTGGAGTGGCGGGGCAGACCGAAGTCGCGGAGACCACGACTTTTGGAATGGCGAGGAACACCACAATGAGTCGCGAGACAGTCTACTAGCCCTGCAATGGGAGAACTGTTGCCCAAACGGAGACCTAAGACCCGTGCAATGTGGTGGCGTGACCACGGCTGCTTCATGGTGGGTGAGACACCCAATGAACGACGCTGTGACCAGCGAAGAAGGGAGTAGTCTTGTTTGCTCTGGGTTTCCTGTGACCTCCCGGGCATTCAGCACCCGCCTCTCCACCTGCATACCTGTTTCTCTGGAGTCCGGCGCTCGAGGGAGGTGCTTCCTCCTGTCCGGTCAATAGCGTTGGGGTGCCTTCTGCGGTTGGCAGCTTCTCTGCCACTTCCTTCTCGTTCTGTTCTCCACCTGCGTCTGGGTGCATGGATGCAACTGTCTTTGCTGCTCCACCCACATCCGGGTATTTGAATGCGGCTATCCTTGCTGCCTGTTTCTTGTTTGGCTCCCCACCCACGTCTGGGTGCTCGGGGCCGACCGTCTCTGCTGTTTACGCCTCGTTCGAGGATGTCGTTCCCCTGCCACAGACAAACTGGTGCTTTACCGGAAGGTTGCTTTGGGCAGTGTGTCCAGAAGAACCTCCTCCTCGGATTTCCCTCTCACTCTTGCCTTCTTTCCCCTCTCGCCGTTCTCGGCTTCACAGGACTCCTTCAGGCAGCGTCTACTCCTTCATGCTGGGTACAACTTTTATATGTCCCAGGACCTATCATATGCTCACAGCCACTAGAGCGTATTTGGTGCTTCTCGTTCCTATTGATCTGCATCGCTCTGCTCTAGTTTGTCTTTTTTGTGGTGTTCCTTAAGTGTCTGCCATCTCCCCGCTCTTGTTTAAAATCTACACTCAGCCCCTGACAAGCTCATCCTCTCCTATGGCTTCCTATGTTATTCCTACGCAGATGACACACAAATTATTGTGCGCCTCAATCTTTCTCAGGCTGAAACTGCGTCCAGGCTTGGAACCTGCTTGGTTGCTGTGGGGGAGTGGATGAGTAATAATTGTCTCAAGCTGAATGGTGACAAGACGAGGTGTTGGTGGTGGGGCCCCCCCTCTGGAAAGGCTTTCTAAACTCCTCTTTTCTGGCCCCCAACTTTTGGTCCGTTTCCCACTCTGGTTTTGGCTGTTAAAGACCTCCAGGGTTAAAATCTCTGCCTCCCTCTCTGCCGAATACCAGATTAGTGCTGTGTGTCAGAAAGGTTACTTCCATTTGAAGATTTTGCGTAAGGTCCTCCCATTTATATCAGCCTGGTTTAGGGCCCCAGTGGTGGCTTCCCTTGTCTTATCTTCACTGGATTATTGTAACTCTCTATTTGGCACAGCCCGCCTATCTGATCTGACGTCTGCAGGTTCTGCAGAATTCTGCGACGAGAGTAGCTACCAGGACGCCTCGGTGTGCTCATATCACTCCTGTTCTTCGTCATCTCTGCACTGGCTCCCGGTGGCTAAGCGTGTTCAATTCAAATCGTTGTTCCTGGTCCGTCATGCTTTTTATGGCATTGGCACAGAATATATACATGTTCAATTTCGCCCTTATGTTCCTGCTCGACCCTCTGCTCTGCCAATGCCTGTTTGGCTTCAGTCCCTTGTGTTAAAAGTTCTCATATCAGCGGCCACGTTTTTTCTATAGCAGCTGCTGTGCTTTGGAACTCTTTTCCTTTGTCACTCTGTAGTATGGCGAGCCACGTGCCTTTCAGGCCATCTTTAACGTCTTACTTGTTTTAATTCATTTGATTTTCTTCTGCTTCTTTTATCCATTTGCTTCTAGCGCCAAGATGCCTTTGAGAGGATGTTTGCGCTCTATAAGTGCCATTAGCATAAAATACTAGAACATTACACTGTTCATCCTTCACGTGCCAGTATTTCTAGATGTATGGGAATTGTAGGCAACTCTTGGTGTTTTATGTGTAGAGTATGGGAAGCTGTTACCAGTAGTATCTTTTCGATGGTTGAAGGGAATCAGCACAATATGCCATTAAGTCACAGGAAATGGAAGGGGTAGCCCTAAAAGAGAACATGTTTCATCTGATGATGTATCCCCGCTCTGAGGGTCACCTCTGCCCATGTGATGCTTCCTCACATTAATCAAAGAGCCCACCGCAAATAAGTATAACAAATATTGTGAAATCGGTCTATCAAGGGAACCGAATCATAGATGAGAGAATCCAATACCAAGAACCCAGGAGCGGGGGGACTTGGATAATGTAATACAAAACCCAGAGTTTGTGAACCCTTAGGAATATAAGAGATATTCAAGTAAAGACCAGAGTGTGAGAAAATATTTCAAGGGAAATTGTCAGAAACCTGGCATTAAAGAGAATGCAAGGACCACAAGGAAGAAAACCTCAAATGTCTATCAGGGAAGATACCTTCAATAAACCTATAATCTAAACCGAGACATTTGTGTGTCAATAACCACAGGAGATAAGATACAGACTTAAAGAGAAAGCTGCTGGGAAGAAGGCAAGAAGAGACGACCAGGAGAAGAGAGGCATTCTCTTGGCCTATTTTGAGTTATTCGTATTAGTGGTACGGTCAGCTAGAGTTAGGTTTGGGACGGAGGACAAATGCTACATTTTGACTTCCTGATGACAGACATGCACCTATAGTTAATTTAGATAGGCAGGGCAATCCCTTTAGTGATAGGGAAAGATAGGCCTTTGTCTTATTTACTCTTACATCCCGTCCCCTTTCCTCCATACTGCATGGGCGTCCCTCGCGAGGGACGGGAGACAGAACCTTTTTCACCAGAAAAATCTTCTTCCCCTCTAAATTTAGAGGCGCGCGGAGGATCGGCCCTGGGAGCATGCGCTGCCCTGACTCCGCCCTCCGGCACTACACCCCAGTCCCCTTTTTCGCATCGACGGGAACGTGCCAAATTCAACAGCGCTCCTGGGTTTGGCTTCGGCCATTTATTTCCACGCGCAGATTCTTCCTCTCTTCTTTTGTCTTTTTTCAATAGGTATTCGGTCCTCAGACGCCACAGCTCCTCCCCGGCGCATGTCGACTTCGACAGGGTTCAGCAGGTGCCCATCCTGCAATGGGCCCTTTCCAACTTCAGACCCCCACACCCTCTGCCTACGTTGCCTTGGCCCAGACCACGGTTGGCAAGCCTGTTCGGCGTGCGGCTCACTGTCCTCGAAAGCACGGAAGAACAGACTAGACAGGTGGAGGGAGCTCTTTCAGCGGTCTCCTTCTGAGGACCTCAAGAGTTTCGTGAGACATCGATCCAGGCCTGAGGTAGGGCCTATATTTTCATCCGCACCTTGCAAGGGAGGCTCCTTCCCGGGGATTCTCCTAAGCGGGAGGGACCAGTCAGGTCCTTAAACCAACGTACGCATCAAGGCTGTTACAGCTACTGGCCTTCGGGCTAAGGGGTCCTCGGAACCTCCCGGTGCCAAGGTTGAGGGGCCGCAAGGCTCTATTACCAGGCTTGCACCCGAGTGGCTCTGCCCTTGTACCGGCATCATGGCCGAGGGGCTTCGCCCTGTTACCGGCAGCACGTCCGAGGTGGTGCCTGAACGCACCTCTAACGACCCCCTGGTCGAGGTGGATACACCTACCGGGCACGGACCCAAGGAGTGGGGCAAGTCGCATGCCGCTCACATAAGAGACTTGGCAGAGGCTCGCACCAACGAGCCGAGCAACACGTCGCAGCCACGTTGTAGCCAGCTCAACAAAATGGCCGATGTGCCAGAAAAGGACACGCCTCTGCAGGACTTTGGCAAAGAACGAGTATCGAGGTGGGACTGGCATCAACCAGGTATGTGGCTTAGGGCGTACCCTTCTTATGCGCAAGGCTGTTTTCCCTTGCGTCCGTGTGTACAGGGTCGGCAGCGGCCTCAGCTGCCCCATCAGTGCCCTCCGCCTCCTCCTCCTCCTCCTCTTCGGCCAGCGAGAACCGGATCTTTGAGAGGTTCCTCGACCTCATGAAGTCTCCAATTATGGGGGCTAACATCATGGACGCAGTCAGGGAAGTCCTTCCCGCTATGCTAGCGGCATCACAGATGCCTCCGTCGACACCTCTGGCCCCGACGCAGCCGCCTCCTCCGGCTTCTCAGCCTACTCCGCAGGCGGTTCCATACCAGCCTCCTCCTCTTCCTCAGCCTCCGGCGGCGGTCCCCATGCCTCCTCCTCAGGATCTCCCAGACCTTCAGGATACTGATGAGGAGGAGGATCCTGACATGCCATCATCAGCCATGGCCTTCCACAAACGTATCTCAGGCCTGCAGAATACCTGGGCCTCCCACAACCGGCAGAGGGCGTCCTCGCCGAAGTCCTCACGAGGCACCTGTCTGCCAGAACAGGAATTCCACTACAGACCGACGTGGTGTCCCTCGCCAAGAAGGGCTGGCTCAAACCCCACTCTGTCCAGCCAGTCAACCGCCGCCTGGATGCCAAATATAGGTAGATGGAGGGGGATACACTCTTGCTCTCCTCCCATCCTCAGCCACACTCATTGGTGATCACTGCGGCATCACTGTTCTCCAAGCCTCAGTCATCCTCATCTTCATCATCAACGCGCTGTTAGGCAAGGAGGAGAAAACCTTGGAGGCATACGGTAAGAAGCTGTATTCCAATGCTTCCTTGCACCTGTGATAGGCCAACGCAGACGTCATGCTGCCAGCCGCTAACTAAAGATTATGGCAGGAAATTGCCGACTTCCTCCCGGAACTCCCCATCCACAGCCAATCACGTTTCAAGGCGGGGCTAGTTGAAGCCAAGCTCATGGCTCAGGATGTCATGGAATCCACTCTGGCACACATTGATACCTCTGGACGTGCCATCTGTATTGCCACGGACATGAGAAGGATGGCCTGGCTCCGGGCAACCAAGTTCAACCTGGATGTCCAGGAACGTATTCTAGACCTGCCCTTCGCGGGCAGTGACCTCTTTCACTCCAGCACAGATGAGGAGCTGGACAAGAAGAAGAATAGCTCTCAGACGGCTAAGTCTTTATCCATTCTGACAAAGACCACGCCCAAAGCGTACTCCCTGTCTCACCAACACTCGGATAAGGGTCGCTCATCTGGAGGCTTCCGCGGCTTCCAGGAACAGAGGACTAGACTGCCGGAACGCTCGCCGACCCCTAGTCGGCACAAGCATCAAAGGGGGGGGGGTGCAAGGGCTTTTTTCAGTCCCCGTCCTCCACCTCTGCCTCAGAGGGTAAGAAGTCATGACAGACCCACTCGGGTCCACGTGTCGCTAGTGGGGGGCAGGTTTGCTCTTCACGCACACACTTTTGGCGACAGAACTTCGCGGACCCCTGGATCCTGTCTGTAGTATCCTCGGGGTACGGTCAACCTATTCGTGTCTCTCCTCCCTCCTCTCCTCCTCTTCAGCATGTTGGGACAGCAACTCTTTTGGCGGAGATTCGATCGCTCGTCCTGAGCCAGGCCGTGGAGGAAGTCCCAGCCTCCGAGCGGGGATCAGGCTTCTACTCCAGGATCTTCGCCATTCAGAAAAAGAACCAGGCTGGTCTGAGAGTTGTACTCGACCTTTCCACCCTCAACCTCTTCTTACCTCTCCAGAGGTTCAACATGGTGACGCCAGTGTTTATTGCGGAGACATTATGCAGGGGAGACTGGATGTGCTCCCTGGATCTGAAGGACACCTATCTGCACGTCCCGATCTGGCAACCCCATCGGTCTTTCCTCCGGTTCAGGATCATGGGCTGCCATTTTCAGTACAAGGTCCTCCCTTTTGGCCTCAACTTAGCTCTTTACCAGACTCATGAATGCCGTGGCAGCCCTCCTCTGGGCTCAGGGCCTCCATATTTACCCCTATCTAGACAACTGGCTCATCAGCGCTACATCTCAAGAGGCAATTCACCACTCCTCTCATGCACTGATGAACATGCTACACGACCTGGGCTTTTTGGTCAATCTCAAGAAGTCACAACTGCAACCCACACAGTCGTTGACCTTCCTGGGCCTCATCTTGGACACGCGCTCCGAGATGATCTTCCCCTCGGAGGACAAGATTGCAGCCATCAGGAGGGCCACATCCCACTTCCTCAGCCATGGCGCTATGTCAGCTTGATGGTACCAGCATCTGCTGGGCCTTTTTGCAGCGGTACTGTTGGCCATCCCCCACACAAGACTCATGATGAGGATTCAGCTACACTTCGGAGCATTGTGGAACCAAGAGAAGGGCTCTCGGGCCGTAATTATCAAGATATCCATCTCTCTACACCCGGACCTCACATGGTGGTCCAGGTACTGCAACCTGAGGACAGGCAAGCCATTATGGCCCCCCCGTCCCTCAGGTGACGATTACCACAGTCTCCTAGCTAGAGGGGTTGGGAGCCACCCTGGAGGACCTCTCGGCCACGGCACGTGGACCCACCGAGAACAGGAATACCACATCAATTGACTGGATCTGAACGCCATCTGGTTAACGCTCAGAGCCTTCCTCCCACATCTCAAGGGAAGGGTTGTCCTCATCCAGACAGACAACTCGACCAGCATGTACTACATCAACTAGCAGGGGGCGACCAGGACCCCTTTCCTGTGCAGACTGGCGATCAGCATGTGGGAATGGGCCTTGGAGAACGACATCTACCTCACGGCAGTGCACCTTCCAGGGGAATCCAACCTGGAAGCGGACAGGCTCAGCAGGTTGGGAGTGGACAACTACGAGTGGCAGCTGAACGACCTCGTTGCACAGGAGATCTTCCACTGTTGGGGTCTTCCTCAGGTGGATCTCTTTGCCACCAGGCACAACAAGAAGTGCCCCCAGTTCGCCTCCTGGCAGGGGCTGGGCCTAGGCTCCCTGGGCGACGCCTTGTGGATCCAGTGGAACGGCATGTCAGTATACGCCTTCCCGTCCACTCCACTGATTCAGAGAGTACTTTGCAAGTTCAAGGAGTCTCGCCAACTGAACCTCATTCTGATAGCTCCAGGGTGGCCAGCCAGGCCATGGTTCTCAGAGATGCTCAGCCTCTCGGCAGGCCTTCAGTTCACCTCCCGACGGGCCCACCACATCTTCTGACACAGCAGGGTTGCAGGGTTGTCCACCCCGCCCCCCCAGAAGCTGGCCCTCACAGCGTGGTTCCTGAGCAGGTAACGCTCAGCCACCTCAACCTATCTCAAGTTAACCTGGAAATCATACAAGGGGCAACGAGCAAGGCTACCAGAGACTAGTATTAGAGTAAATGGACCAGGTTCTGCCACTGGGCTCACTCCAAGGATATCGACACGCTGGCTTGCTCATTGGACGACGTGCTGTCATTCTCAGCTCACCTCGCCAACTCTGGCGTGCACCTGCCGCACATACCTTTCAGCCATTGGGGCCTACAGGAACTGAGAGGAAGGGGTCTCCTCTTCCTCCTCCAACCCGATCGTCAGGAGACATCTGGCCGGCTTCGCTAGGCTATACCCGCCCATCAGGAAGCCACACCCTGTGTGGGATTTGAATCTGGTCTTGCGTGCCCTCGCGCACAAGCCTTTTGAGCCTATGGCGACTGCGGATATCAGGCTGGTCACCATCCAGACGGCCCTTCTAGTCGGCCTCACATCGGCGCACAGGGTTAGCGAGATCCAGGCCCTAGTCCCCTCAGAGCCGTACACCACCTTTCACAAGGACAAGGTGGTCCTGCTGACCCATCTGGCATTTTTACCTAAGGTCCCTTTCACTTAAAGGAGGAGATCGTCCTTCCTACATTCTTTGCGGACCCGATGGACGAGCCTAGGAGAGTTCTGCACTGCCTGGATGTCAGGCGTACCCTGAAATTCTACCTGGACAGGACCAAGGGCTTCCACAAGTCAGATGCCCTATTCATCACCTTTGGAGGCGCCAGGCTGAACCATCAGGCCTCCAAAGCCTCCATCTCCCGCTGGATGGTCTCGGCCATCAAGGAAGCATAGGAGGGCCAGCATAGATCCCTTCCGGCGAACATGCATGCCCACACGGTCAGGGCCAAGGCAACGTCCATTGCCTTTCAGCGCCATGTCCCCTGGCAGGTCATAAACTGGGCGGCCACATGGGCCACTCCCTCGGCTTTCTGCAAGCATTACTGTTTGGATGCTGGCTCCAGATCAGATGCAGCTTTCGGACAGGCGGTCCTCCGGAACCTGTTTGCTTAAGGAGGGTCTCCGCTCCACCCTGGGGCTACATTCATTTGTAATCGCCCATGCAGTATGGAGGAAAGGGGACGGGACGTAAGAGTAATTATAAGTTACTCACCGTAGTGACTAACATACTCTTAGTCCATAGTCCCCTTTCCTCCATACGTCCCACCATCCTTCCCCCTAATAACCTATGGTGTCATTAGGCAATGGTATATCTATTGTTGACGCATCTTTCGGGACTGAGGTGTGGTGCCGGAGGGCAGAGTCAGGGCAGCACATGCTCCCAGGGCTGTGCCTCCTCGCGCCTCTAAATTTAGAGGGGAAGAAGATTTTTCTGGTGAAAAAGGTTCTGTCTCCCATCCCTCGCGAGGGACGCCCATGCAGTATGGAGGAAAGGGGACTATGGACTAAGAGTATGTTAGTCACTACATTGAGTAACTTATAATTTTTCATTAAAGAACGGTAACATGTCCTCAATGTGTCTGACTCCTTCTGAACTGCCACATATCTCAAAGGAATCTTCTGAGGATGTGTTTTGGACAGCGAGGGGCAGAGAGCAGGTGGGCATGGCAGGATTAGAATGGCCAAAGGCAGTCAATGGGTTGGTACACTATTGGACAACACCCACAAGCTGTGAGTCCCTCCTCGCATGTCATCTCCCTCCTAGCCATGGTCTCCCTTGCGACCTCTAAAATAACCCCCCCCCCCCCCAAAAATGTTTTATTTTTTAAATTGCAATCTCTTGCGCTGTGGCCAGCACCATGTGGTTTTTTGGTTCTGGAGTGGCTGACTTTTTTGTTCAGGCCCCTTAAAAAAAAAAAGAAGAAAAATAAGAACCTGAGTGCCACAAGTCTTAACACTTTCAGCACTAACCCTAAATCAGAAAGAATAGGAATACCAAATAATGTGTATTTCTGGAATTCTATACAATAATTGCTAGACTCATTAAAGGTGTATTTCAGGCACTCTTCAGGGGGCGAGTCACTGATTTAATCTGTTCTTAAACGCCTCAACTCCGCCTTTCATCCTTCTGAGGTCAAGAGTACCAACACAGGTTGGGTGATATTGGGAGTATATTTTTTCTATATAAAGCGCTTAAGCGCACGTGCTGTATAATAACACATTATCATTTGGTCATGAACGTCTGCTTGCATTCACAGTAATTTGGTAATATGGGCCTATACACACTGATCTTAACAATACATATGGCGATCCATTCTTGTATGAAATGTACATCACATTATAGTGATATCGTAACCATATTTTTCGTAGTGTACAATGCTATGTGATGCCACTTCCTATTTTGTCAATGGTTGAAAGGTCGTGTTCCATCGCTTCCCGCGATATCACTTCAAGGTGGGCTCAAATGACATCACTTCCTGTGATGTCATCGGGGGTCAAGGGTCATGTGACATCACTTACACTACCCCTGGCATTTTGGTGAAATTACGCCCCTGATTGTCTAGTGCAATAGTTTCAGCTGATAGCCAAAACTAAAAATATACTAAAGTAAAACTAAGGTAAAAACAAAGCTCTCTTTTAATTTGCCCCTCTGTTCCTTGGCTGCTCTGGTGAGTCTCTCTTCTGTGGTCCTTGGCTTCCCTTGCGAGTTGCTTCTGTGGTCCATTTATCCTTTTCTCTTTGGCTCTCTAGTGAGTTGCTGGCAAAAGCAACTGGGAGCAAAATGATTCAATTTTCTGTGTGCTGTTGCTGCTTAAAGTGCACTTCTAAATACCCAAAGTCCAACTCTTGCATGTTGTATCCATGAAATCAAATTTGGCATTGTTTGGAGAAAGAAATGGTAACAATAACCACTTTAAAAATTGCCTTGCTCCCTAAATACAGGTTAGACAATAGAGCATACACCATCAGAAGGCACGTGCTTGCACTGAATGTCCCTAAACAGCAAACTAACCCGCCACAGATGCACCAGCCCAACTCGCCACACCCCTTAGGCAGCTCCCTGACACACTCGCAGACTACCACAAAAAAAGTACCTTATCAAAATGGAGCCCACATGAACCACAGCTCTCACAAAATATCACAAAAACGTACACTGTGCAGAGTCCCATCCTTTTAGATCTGCAGATATCAATGTGTAAGAATGCAATTTTCTCCTGCTCCCTCCCCCCTGCTACTGCATTAGCCCCTTACCCTATCTCTTGAAGATCCTGAAGCTCATAGAAAGCATTTCCATCCCTATTTTGGGGGATGTAAATGCAAGTGTGACAGCCATGGTTTAAACCGTGAGTGTCAGACTTAAACAACAAAAAAATCATGACCGGGTTTTCTGACCCATTCATGATGTGCACCTTCTCCTGCGCTTGTTTCAAAAGGCAGCGGGGGGGGGCCTTGTTTCGGGGCATTTAAAAGTGCTTCCAATTTGTGAATTCGGAATGCGCTTTTAAATGTCCTGAAACACCTCCTTATTTGCACAAATGCACAAAGGGGCGAGGGAAAATGCTCTCCTTCAGATGCCCTTTGTCAATTGCCCATCTATTCACACCAAAACAAGGTTTGAGAATCTGGCTCCTATATATCTCACTGACAAATCAAGTGGTATGGCACTGAGGGAGGGCTAGTCCAACAATAATGAAATTCTACATGACGGCCTTAGGGGCCACTAACAGAAGAGAACCAAGGTACACCATTTTGTCGCTAAACTCTTTAACTCTGTCCCAGTCTAGGGGTGTGAACTTCATCACTTATAAGCACTCCAGGTTTTGCAGTTAAGTGAGGCTGAGATTAAATTATTTGCACAGGATCACAATTGTGTCTAAACAGCCAAGCAGGGATTTTAACCCCATCTGTAATTTAGGCAATCGACCACATACTTTCCAAGCTTTTCTTGGTACAAATAATTACGTTTTGGATGCCAAGGCCTAAAATAATACTTTTTTTTCAGAGTGTACTTGCAAATTATGCAAATTGCACTTTAAAGCAACATGACACCATGTGAATCCTTCTAGCAACATGTTAAACCAAAATAATATAATTTTAGCTTTATTTTCCACATCCTGATTGGGAAACTATAAGAGCCTCATTCTGAGTTTGGCAGAATGGCAAAAAGTGGTGGTTACGGAATGGCCACTAGTTTGACCATGAAGTGGGTGATTTACCTATAGCATCAAGCTAGAGGTAAATTCTCTACCTAACCGCCAAAAGAATTGCTTTAACTTTCACAGATTTCCAAGGTGAGAGGTGCTATGCGAGGCCTTTGAGTTGGAAATGACCCATCTTGAATGAAAAAAGGCTCTGCTGCCGAGAACAAAAGCAATGTGTTGGGAGTTCGTTACATTGCTGGCTGCAGAGCCACCGCTGCTGTCTGTCTCAGAGGGGCTGTGAATTGTGAAATGGGCAGGGCTTGATTCTCTGAGCCCAGCTCATTGTATGCTTTGCTAGGATGAAAAAATGCATCCAGGACATTTTTTGTAACCCTTTGAACTAAGGGTACACACTTCAAAAAACTAGTGATATGGCATACCAATGATTTATATGACACTGCCACCTCTGCCCGCAGGTATGTAAGGTAAATCAACTTCAGTGGGTTTACCTAATTCATAGACATGATCATGATCAGTGTGACAGAGTGCAACTGTTAACTTGGCTCAAGAGGAAAAGGACTCCAAGATAAAAAGTGAGATTAGGAGCTGGACAGAATGTTATCAATCCAGGCCAAAGAGGAAAAGGGGCCCCAAGGTAAAAACTGAGATTAGTAGCGGGACAGAATGTTATTGACTGCAATCCAGGCCAAAGAGGAAAAGGGCCCCAAGGTAAAAACTGAGATTAGGAACAGGACAAAACTTTATTGACTGTAATCCAGGCAAAATATGCAAAGGGTCCCAAGGTAAAAACTGAGGTTAGCAGCGGGACAGAATGTTATTGACTGTAATCCATAATAAAGAGGTTAACAACCACAAGGTAAAAACTGAGATTAGGAGCAGGACATAATGTTATTGACTGTAATCCAGGTGAAAGAGGAAAAGGGCACCAAGGTACAAACTGAGATTAGGAGCGGGACAGAATGTTATTGACTGTAATCCAGAATAAAGAGGTTAACAGCCCCAAAATGAAAACTGAGATTGGGAACGGTACGAAACTTTGACTGTAATCCAGGCAAAAGAGGAAAAGGGCCCCACGGTTAAAACTGAGGTTAGGAGCGGGGCAGAATGTTATTGACTGTAATCTAGGCAAAAGAGGAAAAGGGCCCCAAGGTAAAAACTGAGATTATGGGCAGGATAGAATGTTATTGACTGTAATCCAGATGAAAGAGGTTAACGACTCCAAAGGTAAAAACTGATTTTTTTTACACTCCTAGGTTGACTACCCAAGGTCATTTTATTTCTAAGAGTTTGTCACGCCCAAGACCATGTTTAGTGGGTAATGTGATTTTGTCAAGCTCTCTGTTTACATTTTTTAACTGAACACTGTGCTAGATTAGTAAAATATTTATTAAAGATAGCTTTATTTTTTAAACTCTACTGAAAGTCCATGAGCATTGGAAGCCGTTGAATGAAGGCAAGACTTCCCATTTGCTTATTAGTGGACCCTCATCATGGGGGCCCGGTGGCTACATGTTGGGAACCATTCTTGCACCCAAGGTGGGCCCATGATATGGTTAACAATGCATTCTTGTCTGTAGCTCTACCCAGTGGAGAAACCAATGACTTGTTGATTGCAAAAGCCTTAGCTAGTGTGCGGTTGTTCTACACATGTGTACTGTGGTGCAGGTTTGACATCAGCTCTCAAATTAAAAGGAAAATCGGTCCCTGGGCCCATTGGGTTGGGTTCAACTACTTGTGTAGTTAAAGATGATGCAGCAGGTAATGTGTCCATGCTTTCTGATCAAATGGGTCTTCTTTACACTTTATGGTAATGGTGTGTGGCGAACAAGAAGGAGGACTCGGACTACATGTGGTCATGATTCACACATTTGATTGAAATAAAAAACAAAGTGCCTACCTTACCCGATTGCAATGAGGGAAATTCCCTAGCTATCAAAAGTAAAACTAAGGGTTCTCGTCAAGTCCAAATAAAAAGTCTTCTGTCTGAATCCTAAGTAGCTGTCTGGTCCTGAATCTTGATCCGCAGAAGCTGCTGAGCCCCACACGTCTTCCTGAGATGTGCAGTCAACTACTGGATGAGACAGCAGAAGACTCTACACCCCTGAGGGAAAAGGGGAAGTGGAGAAAATAAAAAACTGAACACAGGTCGCTCCCTCTCTCTCGAAACTCTAGAAAATGGAACTCTGATCTTTGTATTTCTTTATTTGAATTCTCTTTTCAATTTGATTTATACATACTTAGGCAAAGTGAAAGAGTCTCTTCCTTTCTAAAGACTTTTTTTTAGATTTGAAGCATTTTCTATATTTCCTATTAAATATCACAACTCTATTAACTAACCACCCGTCAAAAATGAGGCCCTACAGTAGCTTGCAGCCTCGCATAGATCGGAGACACTTTCTTGCCTTTTCCCGCAGGCGCTTTCAAAAATACATCAACTTCATTGCTGCACATGTGATGAAGGTAGCGTTTCAATTAGAACTTGCGCGTAGACGGGCAGCAGCTACTAACGCTACCCTCTCGCGCATGGGCATTCGTTCCAAAATTTTAAAAACGAAATCTCTCTTGTGCGTGAGCAGAGGTCCCCTTCAGACGGACAACCGCTACGCACAGGAAATCTATAATTCCCTGATAATTCAACTTAACTGGAAACGTTATCTGCCAGCGGCAGAATAAACTAGTGCGCGTGCAGCCTGCACTTCAAAAGAAAAGACGTCTCACAGGAAGCACTGCGCAAAGTCGAGTTCGTTGAAAAGGAAAACATGAACTGTCGAAGTAAATCCCTATCTAAATACCTAAACTATCTACAAATGCTAGCGCTTCAGTTGCCAAGTACCTTTCCTTTGAAACAGACATGAAAATGGAATGTTTTGCTTAAAGTCTTTTCTCTTTGAAGCCTAGAGCGCTGCGCTCCCACCAACAAGACTGCTTGTCTTGTCCCACGTCGTTATACTCCTGACCTGTTCCAACACCTTGCTTCCTTTAGTATATAGGGATATTTATATTGGGCCTAAACTCAGATTCAACAAGAAACAGGACCTTCCTGAATTAGGTTGAACAATGAAAGGCAGTGTAGAACCTTGCAGAAACTCCCTTGTCACATTGTCTCCCAATCACCTTACTGCTTCATCATAACCAATCAAATCCCTGCTTCTTGCCCACCATGTTGGATTGGGACACTCTCCCTCTGAAATAAAGGTTAAGGATTGAACCAAATTGAAAACCAGAAACTAGACAGAGATAAATAGGGAAAGAGATACCTGAACAGTGAAAGAAACCTGACGGGACCTGAACAGTGAAAGAAATCTGACGGGAACCTGACAGTAGGTAACTGGCCCTACCACTTTAGAAAAATACCTAACGCAAAAGAAAAGGGAGGCTGGTTCAATAGCCTCGGTATGGACTTCGCCTGGCCCAATTGCTGTTGACTTGTTCTCTGTCTTTAAAGTTCCTGTAGATTGTCTTTACAATTTTAGTTCCAAATCCTTTTATCAAATCAACAACTATTTTCTGTAAGGGTTTCCCTCTCCATCTGATAAGGAAACAGTTACTTATTTTTAAATGTTCCAATCCCTCCAGGGCGACTTGAAAATACACTTCTTTCTTTCCTGCCTTCGTAGCATTGGAACTTTTCAAATGTCTGTTTGCTCTGTGGTAAAAGTCTTATTTCTCAGTATACACTTTAGCTTAGGGTACTTGTCCCGTCGAATAACACTGCCTCTGCACTATGATGTCCGTGTTGTAGAGTATTCTATTTCCCTTTACTTTGTCTCAACATGGGACGTCAGTCTGTGCTTTCTTTACACTCTTGACGGTTACTTTAACTTTTGTAAACAGTTTCTGTATCTTTTCCCCCTCTTATTTAGTGAGGGCCACGTGCTCCTCTCACTCTCTTAACTTGGCATACTTGGTCCGCTATTCTTGCCTTGTATTACATCGTTCGTATCCCTTTTCTCTATAGATCAGAGGGGCGGGTGCCCGTTACGTTCTCTTGAACGTTCACAGTATTGGCGGCTATCCCAGCCTCTCAGTACAATGTTCGTATTGTTTGCTCTCTGGCTCAATGGGGTCTTGTTTTGGCTTTCGTACCTGCGTTGGTTCCTGTGCTCCTGGAAACCGGCAGCCATGTGTCTCGCTCGTCTCCACAGGTCCGTATGGTCCCTTTCCTCATCTGTGCCTCATGTGGCGATAAATCTGCTTGTTGGTGGGAGCTCTGTAGTTCAGGCTCCTCTTTACTCTCAGGTCTGGGCATTGGTTCCTCGGTGCCATGCCCACCACTGCTCTTCACACTAAGTAGGAAGACTGTTGTCTTTCCGTCCTCTGTCTCACCTTGATCAGAGCCTCTTGCTCGGTCAAGTCACCCACCGTCCAGCCTCCATCTGGCGGGTTGCTCGTTCTGTTCCTCACCGCTGGCTCTGTGGCTCGATGTAGCTCTGCCCCTTCCAAGGGTATAGGTGCTCCAGGGGCTCACTTAGCACTTGCTCATCTCCCACCGTGGGAGTTCCGGTTGCGTCTTATACACGTCATTAGAATTAATTAAATGTCCGTCTTCCGTGATTATGGCACTCAGGCAAGGTTCACCATTCCCTGATGCCAATAGGGTCACAGAAGGATCTTTGTGATTAATAGTTGTTACGGGGAATGCAACAGTTTTTCTAACATACATATATGCAGAAAGGGTATTTTTAATGGTGAGATCCACATTGGAATGGGAGTCCTTGTCTTCAAGAGGGGAGTCACTACCAGTGTCAAGGAGTTCCCCCCCTTCTCACCTGAGTTCGATCTTTGCTGGATTTCTTGATCAATGCCTTCTTGCGTACTGCTCGAGTCTTGAATAAGGCTGCACGAGTCTCTTCCGACTCCAACGTGCGTTCAAGTACCGGGATGCAGGAATCCAGGAAATAACAGGGTGCGCAACTAGCACACGAGTCCAGGAATCAAGAAAGGAAGGAAAGGGACTAGAATTGGGTTAGAGTGGAAGAAGCAAGGGAAACAATACCGCGAGCTACGGAGCACACGTCTGGTCGCTACTTCGCAATAGCATTAAGAACCTAGAGTTGCTGGGTGTTATTGATATTGGAAGCAGGAATACAGTGGGTCGGTTTCTGCTCCGCAAGACAGCCTAAGTCGTATCGATGTAAATGATTGGCAGGGAAGCAAGGAAGATTCTCTCTGTTCGGTGTGAAACAATTTTCTAGAATACCCTTTTCAAGCCTAGCCCCAATATCTAGCTCCATTCCGCCTCACACGGGTGCCACGGTGCGGGATAAAGATGGGATGCTTCTTTAGGAGCAAAGAGTTAATTCCTAGTTGCTATCCTCTGGGGCAGGCGAACAAGACACGGGTGGCGCCCTTGTTTCCTGAATAGTCTTGGAAGGAGAGTGCGTCAGAGCTCGTGTTTAGGTTTCAATTTTAAGTTTGATGATTGGTGTTAGGGGCCACGTGTGTAATGCATCAAACTGACTGTTTATCAAGAACGCATGTGACAGGAGGAGTTTTTATTGTGATATACAAGATAAGGCAGTTGGGGCTCTGAACTTAGTTGGTTGCCCCCATGTACGCTTGGACTCAATGGTATGCAGTCCCTTGATCGATGGTAATGACTTTGACACATTGGCCATGCAGTCACTGCAGGTGACATGACCCACTATCCAGCACTTTCCCCAAATATGCTAGAACTGGTGTTAGATTAGTAAATACCAATCCTAGTGCATGTGGTAAGGGTGTTTTAGGGATAAAAAAATTATTGCGACCATCCATGGAACTCCTTACCATCGAGTAAAGGATATAGATCAGACTCAACCTTGTAGGGGCTCCCATCTCCCAAATACAGGCTCCCTAGTCCTCAAAAGGCCTAATACAGTATTGGTTTACTATAGACTGGGTCCCCCTACTGTCTAAACTTGCCCTGCTCTGTGGAGGCCTAAAAGGCACAGCTGTATAGCTCCCTCTCTGTGACTTTCTAGGTGACCTAATTAGCAGTAACCTGATCCTCGTGTAGCCTTCCTCTCTGATTGCTTTTCGGTGCTTCTTCTCACTCTTCCCTCCACACATCCTCTCTACTCTGCCCCTGGGTCTCACGCCTCTCTCTCTCTCTCTCTCTCTCTCTCTCTCTCTTTCTCTCTCTCTCTCTCTCTCTCTCTATCTCTCTTCTCTCTCTCTCTCTCCCCCCCCCACTTCTCTGGGAGTCTTCATAAGGGTCTGTAGCCCTGCCCTCTTTTCAACTTTCATTTTCTTATACGGCCAATGGAGTTGTTTGTCCTCTGCTTCCCTACTGTATCAAGCAAGCCACTGTCCAAAAGGATTTTGGGGAGTGTTCTGTGCTATCCCCTGGCTGGATACCTTTAATCCACCGCTGCTGTACTGTTCTCTGTTAGCGAATCCAGGCAGCCTGTAGCAAGTGCTGGATCTCCCGTTTGGTTCCTGCATGGTTGAGACAAATCCATTGCTATCAGCACTGAGTTTTGGCTGTTGGACCCAGGTGGATTGTGCTACTGGTAGTCCCTGTTGTTGGTGTCTGGAAGGGGCTTCTCCCTGGGGGCTCACTAGCCAATTGCACAGTGTGAGGAGTGTGGTGCACGCAGTAGGTGTCGTCTCTAGGTCTTGCATTGTTATACCCGGCTGCTCTGCTCCCTATGTCTCTGGGGTACCCCCCGAAAGATTTAAAAAAGAGCCCTAGCCAGGGTAATGGCTGTTAAGCACCAGGGCAAAGTTAGAGGGACCAGTGCACATAAAAGACTCCATGCACACTGGGGAGCCAGGGGCGGGGGTCCATCTCCGCTCCCTCACACGGGTTGGTTCTGGCATTGCCCTGCTAGGCTGACTATCCCATGTTGACAGGGGTCCTTGGCCCCCTGGATGGGTCAAACCCACGACCCTGTCACACAAACGTGACTTTCATCTGGGTAGATGTGGCTGTTACTAAGGGCCTCATTACACGGAAGGCGGTGATCCAGGGTGCTATTAGCACCCTGGACCATGCCGGTAAATTACCAGCACCGCCTTGGCGGTAAGGGGATTTACCGCCCCATTCCAAGGTCGGTGGGGCGGTAAATCCCCCTTCCGCCATTGCCCTTCCCCATTCCCATTTCTGCCCCATAGGGCTCTATGGGAATGGGGAAGGCGCTAATTAGGGCACCGCAATTTTGCGGTGCGGTAATTAGCTCCGAGGTCCCTTAGCGGGTTGGTTTTTAACGCCTGCAAAAAGCAGGCGTTAAAGCATCAACCCGCTAAGGGACCTCGTAGTACGGCGGTAAGGGTTAACGGTCACCGTTGCCATTAACGGTGACCGTTAACCCTTACCGCCGTCCGTGTAATGAGGCCCTAAGTCATACGTGGATTTGTTCATTTCTGGTCTGCCCCGCCTTGATGCATGGAATCTGCTCCGCCCTGATGTCCTCCTTGGGTTTGCAGACTCGAGCAGGTGAAGGTTCTGCATCAGAGAACAGGCAAGGTATAAACGGCTCAAGCGAAGGCCGAGTCAGAGCAGAATGGAGCTGCAGAGCAAACCTAGGCAGGGCCGCCATCTGAGAATGCACGATTAGTTGGAAGTTACTGTGGTTTTGTGGACTTTTTCTATAATTGCTAACCATGAAGCGCCGTTTTGCTCTGTACCCAAGTGCTCCAATCTGGACTTCTAGCCTCTAAATTGCCCGCAGTTCTGCGGCATGCCGGCACCCAGCGCCATTCCATGTGGTCTCCAGCTGGTGGCTGCTGCCACGGTGCGCTTTGCACAGTTACAGGCCGACCGCTGCAATCTTCTTAAAGCCTCGGGTCCTCGCACTCTCTGTGGTCTATGGGGGAGGAACGTTCATGTGACTCCTGCTGCCTTATAGAGACTCTATCACCTAAACGCGCAGCACCATATGGCAAGTCATCTTCTCGCAGAAGGTCCCGGCCGCATTGCGAGGCCTCCACTGCAGGAGATGCAGTGTGGAGCAAAGCGCTAGGCCTGTAGAGTTACTATGAGGCTGGCTACGACTGGATTTAAAAAAAATATATATGTATTCACTTTATTTATAATTTTGAAAGTAAAACATACAAGAGAAAAGTAACATGTACATATCCATTACACCAGAGATATGCATTCATATTGTATAATACTTACAATAACAATTAACTAAACCTAACCAAACTTGAATCCAAAACTTTAAAACCTGAACACGCTACCACAAATCCCTATCTACAGTTGAAAATCAAACATCCCAAAACAAAAGACAATACAACCCCAACAAACACAACACACAACATCAAGTACGAAAATAATAACCCCCATCCATCCAGCCAATAAATTATGCATGTAATCGGTGAACATCAACTGTATAATTAATTGAAAGAACCCCAAGTTCTAAGGTAATGCTCCTCCCTCTTCTGCTTCGTTAACATAATTTTCTCGTAATCAAAGTACGGACATCTCTCAGCCATTCATCCACAACCGGCTTTTTCCTTGAGTCCCAAACCTTTAAGATTTGTTTAGCCTCTACCACTAATACCCTGTTAATCCATCCCGTTCTCACACTGCCTTTGTCCCCTCTCTCCAACAGAGATCATTATCCAACAATCCTAGTTTGGCCATTTGGGTAGGGGTCCAATATAATCTACATAAAATCCTTTGTCTAATATACCTCAACCCTAAATCCATTTTTGACTGCACCCCTATACCAAGCAGACTTTCCCATTCCCCAGTAGGAATATCCATTCCAAGTTCCTCTACCCAATCCCGGCGCAATTTATCCCATGACGCAACATGCGAATTATCCAATGGCATAAGTTTCATGTATGTCAACAGTGCACATGGAAGAGAATGCGTAACATCACAAACCATAGGTTTGCAACGAGCACATGGTATTTTCAGCAGCATGAGGCTGCAAGGCAGTGCCGCCTCTCCATCCTGAGGGCCACTGGTGTCCGTGCCCACGCTCTACATGTGGGGTCGATTGTAAGATGCTGTGCACGAGGCCCGTCACTTAACAAAGAGCAGGGGTCTCGCAGCATTGATTTAGCGCACCCACGCCCGCCCACCATTGGTGAAGCTCCAGCCACACGTGCCTACCGGAAGAGGTGCCCACGGTTCTGCCACGGCTGAAGTCAAACATGTTAGGCCATGCCTGCCGCAGAGTTAACCTCCTGTATACCCTGTTAATGGTCCACACATCAGCAGCCAGAGAAACACGCAGTGACAAAGCCTGAAAGTTTGATTTTGTGTAAACAGGTAAACGCTTGTATACGTTGTGCACAACAAAATTGTGTTTTTGTTGTGCAAGGTTGAGATTGTGCAAGCTAGTTAAGCTTTCAATGCTACTTTCTGTGAGACACCTCTTGGGGGCGAGGTGCACTGTTGATGTGTCAAATAAGCTTGCACATTAAGCTTGCACATTAAGCTTGCACATTAAGCTTGCACTACTCTGCCCCAACAACAGCAAAGTTACCTGAACAAGGGTGTTCTAGAAAAGGCGAAGAATTACTGGAAGGGAGCCTTTGATGAGGTGTGCGGACTCCCTGAGGCAGGCAATTCTGAAGGAGGTGTAAATGAAGAGAGGCATGGGGTCTCTGAAAAGGAGCAGTTCAGAATAGGACCACAGCCCTGAAACAGAGTGCTCGGTGAGAGGGGCGCATTCCCTTGATGAGAGGTTCTGAATCCCTGAAAGGGAATGCTTCCGAAAAGACAGCGAATCCTTGAAAAGGAGTATGCAGGGATAGAAGTGGAGTCCCTGAAAAGCAGCACTTCAGAAGAGGCAGTGACTCCCTGAAAAGGGGCGCTTGATATGAGGTGCTGAGTCCCTGATGCGGAGTGACTGGTTAGGAAGACTGGACCCCTGAAAAGGAGCATTTCAGAAGAGGCATCAAATCCCTGAAAAGGAGTCCCTCAGACAAGGCAGGGGATCCCTGCAAAGGGGCACTTGATTTAGAGGTCCCGAGTCCTTGGGGTACAGTACCGATGAGTTGCCGAATCCCTGAACTGAAATGTTTGAGGAGAGAATTTGAATCCCTGAAAAGGAGCACTACAGAAAAGGCAGCCCATCTGCGAAAAAGGGCGCTTCATATGAGGTGCTGAGTCCCTTAAGTAGAGGCTTAATGAGAGGCGCTGAATCTGTTAAGAGGAGCATTTGAATCCCTGAAAAGGAGCTTTGCTGAAGGGGCAGGGAATTCCTGAAAAGGGGTGCTCAAGGAGAAGTGTGGATCCTCTGAAAAGGAGCGCTTCAGGAGCGGAAGGAGTAGAATCCCTGTTAAGGTGCGCTTTACGAGATGTGTAGAGACCCTGAAAAGGAGCGCTTCAGGAGCAGAAGGAGTAGAATCCCTGTTACGGTGCGCTTTACGAGATGTGCAGGGACCCTGAAAAGGAGCCCTTCAGGAGAGGAAGGAGTAGAATCCCTCTTAAGGTGCGCTTTACGAGATGTGCAGGGACCCTGAAAAGGAGCGCTTCAGGAGAGCAAGGAGTAGAATCCCTGTTATGGTGCGCTTTACGAGATGTGCAGAGACCCTGAAAAGGAGCACTTCAGGAGCGGAAGGAGTAGAATCCCTGTTATTGTGCGCTTTACGAGATGTGCAGGGACCCTGAGAAGGAGAGCTTCAGGAGCGCAAGGAGTAGAATCTCTGTAATTGTATGCTTTACGAGATGTGCAGAGACCCTGAAAAGGAGCTCTTGATGGGTGACTCCGGATCCCTGAAACGGGTGACTGAGGAGAGGCGTGTGGCCCTTGAAAACTAGCGCTTCAGAAGAGGCGGGAAATCCCTGAAAAGAGGTGCTTGATGAGAAGTGCTGAGTCCTTCGAAAAAAGGCGTGCTTGATGAGAGGTGCAGTGTCTGAATGGAAGGGTTGAGCAGAGGTGCCGAACCCCTGAAATGGAGCACCAGTTAAGAGGCCCGGGGGCCCTGGAAGGAGGCACTAAGGAAAGGCGCTGGAAGTCTCTTGAACCTTTTGCTGACTAGATCGTACATTCCAAAGTATTCCTTGAAGTAAAAGTGCTCCGAGAGATGGTGATCATGAGATGCCTGGGCATGCTGCCTAGCACCCTTGAGCCCACTAAGCACGGAGTACCGCTGCTGGGGCATAGCTGCCGAGCCCTTAGGAGCGCTTAGTTGAAAGGTGTTCACACCACTGCCCCCCAAGGGCTCGGATTTGAAATGGTGTTGATAAATAGAGATGAGTGTAGGAGGGGAAGGAGGCGAAACACCGTTTTGGGGTATTACTGGACTGTGCTATAGCTTAGCGAAGAGGGAAAAAGCAGAAAAGAAAGAAAAGCAGTAATAAGAAGCAAATGGTGAGAGGAAGCGAACATCCACGCCGAGAGGAACAAGATTATCATTCTGACGTTTTAGAGAGAAAGGAACCCTGGTGTTTGCAATTATGGAATAAGCAAACTATAGGTCAATTCCTTAGAGATAGGAAAACCATGCTTAGACTGGATTGAACCACAGGGCTCGCGATAACGAGACAGAGGCCAAGTAGCGAGACTTCAGCCAGAAGAACTGTCACCATTAATTCATGACATTCTGCTCATGGAGAAAATTGCAATTTTAGGCAAGCCAAAGGCAGTGAAAGAATATGAACTTTGAGTTGTTATGAAAAGTCTATTTTAAAATATTTAAAGTCAATTTTATGTTGTTTGGAGTTATCAATGTCAACTGTTCCACAGCACCACACAGTGAACCTCATTACAAGTTTGGCGGCATTGGAATAAATGGTGGTAAAATGGTGGTAACAGAATGAGTGCAACTTTCCCGTACCTGCGAACTCCAAGCTTGGAAAGGAAATGGAGAATTTACATCTAGCTTGTAGCTGTGCAGCTAACTCCTCCATGTTACATTAAACAAATAATTTGATTTACCACAGTGAAATTACTGCTTGTGGTAAATCCGATGGATTCGTGTGGACTTTAGTGTTGGAAATGGAAACAAATTTACTGGGGGAACCCTCTCGTCCTTGGTGGGGGGGCAAGGGGCTTAGCCCCAGGCCAGGTGATGCAATACAGTATTTCTTCATAGAACCCAATCCTGGTGATTTGCATAAAGCAAAGAGCATTATGGGAACATAAGAATGCCCACAATTTTAAATTTGAAACCTGTCTTATTCAGTAAAAAAGCCCATTTGAGCGAATAATGCAAGTTGGGCTTTGCAGATTTGATTCTTCGCACTGCTCACACCAAGAAAAACATTTCTGTACATTGCAGGACATATATACCAGTTTCGACAGCTGCAACAAGTATGTGAGGCTTTGGCTGTATTCTGTTTCCTGTGCCGAGTCTACTGCAAGTGTCTGCTTGTTGAAACATGGGTTTCTCGTACATGTGAAACCTCGGCTTCAGGACAGATCTAACTAGGTGTATCCTCTTCTGAAGCCGACTTATCACATGCACAAGCAACATGCGATTTAACAGACGCCTGCTCGTTGAAGCCTGGCTTTCAGGTTTGTGCGATAACGTGGCTTCAGAGCAGATCCTTGAGTGTTGTGGGCAAGTGCCTGGGTCTGGGGGACAGGGCAGCGCATTGTCTTCCCGGTGCGCAGCTCTGTCTTGTTCCAACCAATTTTCTACACTGATGGACTCCAAAACTGGGGAATTACACCAACACTTGTTAATTCGCAGTGGCAGTGGCGGTAATGTTAATGGAGATTAACGCCAAATTTGGGAAAAGGCACAATGATCTGACCCTGCAAACACTCTGTGAACTGCAATAACATCACTGGAGGCTTAATAGGAAACTGAATGCAACTGGAGGGGGGGGGGGGGTAAAGAATATTTAGCAGGCCTCTATCCGAGCAGGTCATGCCTCTTCTGAGGGCTTACCGCCTAATCATACAGGGGGCAGCTCAGAGGACCTGCAAGTATTTCCCCTGAGCATGAGGATCTCAGTGGGTGAAGGTGCTAGCTCGGATCCACAGCTGCAAGCAAAACTAGCCCCCCTGCTTGCGAGGTGTGCAGGGCCACGTTTAGCTCTATCATTAACCGGGAAGATACACCCCCAGCATGTGAAATGAAGGGAAGAGAAGGCGAAATGGCTGTGGGACACCTGGCAGTCCCTCCCGCCCACTGCTTCAAGTCAATGTCTAATTAGACAGCAGGCTGCTGTAATGTGTTGCAGCCCCTAGGGTTGGCGACTACCTTTGCGGTCTGTTCCTTGCCAGAGGGATGCCGCTGGGCTCTGCAATAGGAATGGCTGTCCACAGATGGGGATTGCATCGTCTTTCCGCGTTCTTGAAATTGGTGCATACAAGTTGTGAAAGTATATAAGAAAGAGACACTCTAGTATAAGTGATTTTCATTGATTTCCTGGCATGTGCAGCCATCTTGGATGCTCCTGCACGGGAAGAATCCCACCGGCCACCGAGACCAAATTGCTCTTCGCTCTCGCCTTGTGCACCACTGCTGCTGCCGCTTCTCGCAGCTTGGCGCGGGCCATTTAGGCGACCTCTGCTGATTCTGCTTTGCTGTCCAATTTCCAAAGACCCTTGCCTTGCCTGATAGCACATGGTCACAGCTTGAGGCGGGACGGTTCGCTGTTGGCAATCGGTTTTCCTTTTTTCGTTTTCTCTAAAGAGACAACAAGGAAGATAGGCTAGAAAGGGTAGAATGCCACCCTTGTTGCGCAGGGTGAAGGGTTAGTTTCAGCAGCAGCTGGAAACGAAAGCAAATGGAATTCAGCTAAAGGGATCGTGGAGAACCGTGCCCGGTAGGAGTGTAGGCCGCTGGATCCTGAGGTCAGGCGTGTGGGAGTGCCGGTTTGCATTCATAAGTAGAAGGGGGGCTTCAATTGAAATGATGAGACCGGCTTGAAGCAGAGACATGCTGCTTTCTCAGGATCCTTGAGACCTTCTACTCAAGAGCAGGAGTCTGTCCTAATTTGTGAATTCACATTGTGAAAAGGTAAGGTGCCCATCGGTCCAGGCTATCTCTCTGCATCCCGCTCCAAGGGCATCTGCTAAACTCCTTTGGGAGAGAGACCATGTTGCTTGGAAAATCTCACCCTGTTGATAGTATCACACTCCTGTCCGAAAAATGAGGCGGGAAGCAGGGACTGGACATGCCGAGAGAAGGATTTGCTGGCGTGCTTGCCTCGAGGGGGTTCCGTCACTTTGTAAACGCAGCTTGAGAACCTGGATAGCTTGACATTTGCAAGTCTAGACGAAGGTCCTCAGCCAGGTCCCCAGCCACCTTTAACGTGTGATGGGTCGTGCAAAGACCTTGGACGGGGGTTTTCCTCGTGGGCGGAGCGTGAACAGCATTGGCGAATCCTGCTTGCTAAATCGTTTATCCAGGATCCCTGGCACGTTTTAGAATTGTGTACAAATATAGAAGCCGTGTAGACCATCATCCCTGCAATGAAAATGATTGCGTTAAAGGGTTTAATGCAAAGCTGGAGATCAGGAGGAGCGGGTCACTAACATACAATCTGGGCCATTCAGAGCACTGGTATCGCTGCTTCAGCCACCAAAGCACTAACTGCACCTGCTTCCCCTTACTGTTTATGAACAGTTATATAAAGTGCAAAGCATCTTGGTATTTCTTTTTTAACCAATGATTTTCTCTTTTGGGTGCAGGTTCTAGCCCTTGTGTGGTCAGTTACCTTTTGTTTTGACTCAATTTACTAGATGGCCTTCATCAGTACAATTTGTTTCATTCTCCATACCCTTGGCCTTGCAGTGATTTATAGTTTAATCTAAATTATTATAAGTATAATTGTTCTTTTATAACACGCTTAATACCACGGGATCGGGATTCGAACCTGTGTTGCGCTGCGTTTGCTTGTCTCCAAGACAAACACGTTGCCCCTGAGCTATCCTTCCTCTACACCCCCTAGTGGAGGCATACAACTGAAGAGAAACTACTATGGTGCCAACATTAGAACAGATGAAAGAAAGAAGTTACCGGAAGGATAGCTATGGGGTAACGCGCTGGCCTTGTAAACAAGACTGCACTGAGCAGCATTGGTTCGGTACCCAGTCCTGGTACTGCGCTAGAGGCTGGCGTACGGCATCGGCATGAAGCGCAATATAAGAAACCGATTTATTTATGTTTTTTATACTGGATGGAATTTTCGAAAGAACAGAAATCCGGTATGCACATTCTGTTGTGATTGTAGTTCCTTGGCATAAAGTGCCCAGAGGCCCCCCCCCCATACCCAGGTGGCATATTTGAATGTAAATGAGTTAATTAATATGTTTACAACCGAGGCAAGCATATATTTATGTACGTGGAGATTATTTACATCACTTAAAAAAAAAAGAAAATCTTTAAATTAACATTTCTAGGGTCCTACGTCATGCCATTGCCAGTTATTTTTCACAGATTTTTTTTGCCTCCTATATTTGTCTGAAAAAACAATAGGGAGTGCCCCCCATTTCCCCCATTCCCAGTTATTTAATTCTTCTTCCCCACACCCCGTACTCCTTATATCAACCTTATATACCTTTACCTCTCGGCCCCATATTTTTCGATTCGTTTTTTTTCAGCCAAAAATCGGCAGCAAAAAACTCAGCGGAAAAAACCCTGGCGATGAAAGAACGTCGTACCCATTTCTAGTCGCAGTTAATAATGTAGGGTATGCTGCATATGTTCTCACTAACTCCACCTTTGTCGAATAATCTCTCCTTTTGTCAAGATGAGCTTTGGTAGGGTTTACAACCAATGTATCCTTGTGTTACAACTTCTAATAACAGCACAGCGTCACAGATCTGGAAACAGAGGTACAGGCAGGGAGCGTGAAGGGCCTTATTCTCGAAGATTTGCACTGGAACAAACCAGTGGAGTCACATGAATCTTCGATTTTCACCCCGTTTAACTGATTCACAAAGCCTTACAGGGGGACGGGGGGGAGGAGGAGGCTGGTCGTGTGACCTGGAGCTGCATGGAACATGTCTGAGATAGATGCATGTGTGCAATTCTAAAGATTTGCCCATGAGCATATCAAAGATACACACCACGCATGCTCCAGATTTAGGCTTTGTGGATCCGGTATAAGGTGGCGGGTGCACATCTGAGTTGCTCACTTGCGTCCCCTGACTTGCTCCGGTCCAAATCTTTGAGAGTCAGGCCCAAGGTGCCCAAGACCACACAGGTGATGAGGAGGAATATAGCAACAATTTGAACGCAGATGGCTTGAATCTTAAAGATCTCAAGTTAAGTATCTCCAACTTTCATCGCTGCTGTACACCTGGTTCTCGAAGCCCAAAGCGGGAGCAAACGGGGAGATGCCTGGAGCAGATCTAATCTGTGTGAAACTAATGTGCATGAGAGCATCTGAACTATGCTTCCGGCCTGTCCGGATTTGCTCCATGTGTAGGCTTTATGAGTATGAATAGGGTGTAAGAGTGCAGGTGCAAATCTGAGAGGCTCACTGGCATCTCCTGGTCTGCTCCAGTGCCAGTCATTGAGAATGCGCCCCAAAATCCCTTAAACCTCAAAGATGGAGTCAGAGAAGAATGCAGGTTTTGAATGCCTCTGTTTCCATTGTTTCGTTGTGTCCGTGGAAACGTTCTCACTCATGTCTATTGGTTCTCTTGTGCACAGCCCTACAGGTAAATGCACAAAAGCCACTTTGACTCCCTAAAAGGCACATGCTACCAGCAATAAAATGGGGAGTGCAAATGCTCTAAACAAAATATATGACAGTGAGACAGGCCAATCTGAAGAGGAACTTGAAGGTGAACATGCACATTTCAATGGGCAAAGAAGTATATCTAACCAAAAGATATCTGCTTTGGGGTCCACGTTTATTTGTACCCTTAAAATAGCTTAATTGAAAAGGGGGTTCACTTTTTGCTCCCAGCTTCATAATGCAGTCAGTGAAATACTCACACCTCAAAATCTTTTCTAGGGGTCTGCCTTTGCCTCCCCCCTCAGATTGCGTGAGCAAGAATGTATGTGGTGCGAGTTGCATCGTCAAAGCCCAGAGAAGGAATGGCTGAAGTTTCTTTACTCAACCAGGCCACATTTTCTTATTTACAGCCCGGTCCACGCGACTGCCCCTCAGATATGAAACGTGCTGTGTTCGGTCCTCTCTGCTTGCCTCCTGTACACCCCATTAGGCCTTGCTGCGTCTGCAAAGCAGGGAGCACAACACACTGTGGAGCATGCAAAGTGCCTGGGGCAACGCACACAGGCTCCCACAGCGCGCGCACTATTGCCTGTTCTCGCGGTACAGCCACCTGCTTCCCCGAAGGCCACGTTCGCACATGGCGCCTTTTCTCAGCAAGGCGGACTTCTAACAGGAGGTGCATTTTTAGGCAATGATGTTGGGATTGCATTTCAAGTAACGTTATGCTAGTAACATTGGTTAAAACAGGTGTACACTGGCTGTTGGGCGAGTCCGAGCCTGCCAAAAGGGTTAATGCTTTCTGCGCCATAGATTTAACATCTCCATTGTGCACCGAGTGGACGTTTCTGCAGTGCAGTCCCCTCTGTGCTTTAATGCCTCCCACAATTAAAGGTTGCAGGATGCGTTTAAAATGGATTCCTCTGGAGTCTGCCTGCTTTAAGCAGATGCTTTAAATAGACAGACTCCATAGGAGTTGTAAAATGGGCATGGTATCAAAGTAATACAGACACAAGTGATCACATTTCAAGGGTGTTTATTAAACTGTAAATGGGTGTGATAAACACCTAATCTAAACCTCAATCGCAAGCTACGAGCATCAAATAATAATACAGTACCAGTAGAGTCTAGTGACATAAAAAGGGCCTATACTAATAAAAAAAGCTTGCCAATCATTACCAACATGCTACAAAATAGTGTGGGATAATGTTCACAAGAAAATAAAGAAGTGTTCACAAAATGATAAGTCAGGATGTTATGGCCGGGGTCTCCCTTCCCCACGTTTTTAGCATGGGACAAGGCGGACTCTTGAGCACAGCACACTCCTGGGCTTCGCTGGCACACGCTCACAGTTCCATTTCTCTATATCGGGCCGTCTGTGCCCAAGTCTCTTCTCATGCAAAGTCTCTTCTTCAGAGGGACCTGATATGCCAAAACAACAAAAACAAACAGTTCCTTCTGGTAACCTTCACCCTTGGACCCCTCTCAACCGGCCTCCGATCTTCCGCTCAGTGGTTAGCCTTCCTCAATTGGGCTCAGGCTTAGCTTCTTCAGGGGTTTGCAGTTAACTAGAAGTGGGGGTGAGGGTGGGTTACTTACAGGTGTTGGGCAGAGCTATAACCTTTCTTTTTGCCATTCTTGAGAAGGCCATCAAGTCCTATTATTAACCCCCTGATTTCTGAGACTTGTTTTCTTTTAAAAACACTGCACTGGATGGCCCTCTAACGCATAGTACCGGAAACTCGAGAGCTGTGGTGTTGGTCTTTGTGCTGGGCAGTGTTCACCTGTTGGTATGCTTGAAGTTGGCTGTGCAGCTGTGCGCGCGCGCGCGCGTGTGCGTGTGGTCAGAGACCGTGTGCGATAGTGCTGCTGTCGGTGTTGCAAACTCCTGGCTTTCGACCTATGCTTTCTCCTCCTTAATCACGATCAACGCCACCACTAACCAATCAGTAATTGACTGTGCTTCTTTGATTACAGAGGGAACATCCCCACGCTAAACAGGTACCCCATTTAATTTCTCTTTCAAATTAAATTCTGGCAAAATGTTCAATTGTTTGAAATTGCAATAACGGGAAGCTGCGGGCTGTTCTTAACCCTTGTAATCATGCAGTCGAACCACTCTCTGCTAAAGCACTATGCAAAGAGCGCGAGCCTGCCTTCCACTGCCTCACTACTCAAGATGCAGCCTTTCACTGTACTGTGTTGTCTCCTCTGCCTGACCGTTCTGAAACAGCAGAATGTACTGTCAGATGTGTATTGTAGTCATGTGTGAAGTTTTATACCGGGGACAATGACACGTACACTTTGTGTGATTACGTTACTCAGGAATCTAAACTTGCCATGGGATGTCAAACCTAGGCTTTGGTGTGTTAGAAAGGATCATGCGGTCAGCTTACAGCATATCCCTTCCCATGACACATGGTATACCGTTTTAATGCACATACCCGTCCGTTTGCAGTAAAGTCTGACATTGCATTAACATGCTCCCTCGTTATTGTGCGTAAAGTTGCAGTGGCATGTGCATTGTGTTTACATTGGCGGCAGAGGTTGCAGACAGGTGCATAGTTACTTCACAGCTGGACGTCATCTTGCATTGGGATATGTGGCTACAGTGCAGTGTGCTGCAGCGCTGCTGTCTAATATGCTTTGTTGCAGAGTGTGTGTTGCTGTGGAGCATGCAGCCAGTTTACAGTCGAGCTGACATGTGCAGTAAGTTGCGTTGACAGGTTGCATTGTCGTGTCAAGGTGTTCTGATGGGTGCAGTGAGTTTGTAGTGGGCTGTAAAGTTTAGGTGACATGTGCAATCATCTTATTTCGGAGTCAGGATGTTGCAGTGAGGTGTAAAGTTGCATGCATCTAGTCAATGGTGGGCTGTAAAGTTGCAATGAGGTATACATATAGTAATCCAATAAATTGTGCAATTGGATGTATGTTACTTAGGTTCTCCAGCATTGGATCTTTCATGGATTCACATGCTTAGAATATTCCCCGTCGTCAGACTGGGAACCCTCGGTACACATATATATAGTCATTTCCAATAGGAAAACTTTTGCCCTATCCCCGTCTGCGTCCTCTACGGGGCCGCCCACGTACGCCCCGTTGGACGTGATGGTATATAAGCCCCGCCCCCGCGGGTCCCTTCAGATTTCAACCGTCTCCAAAGATAGTGGGATCTCCTCGTGTATTTTCTTCAAATACTTTTCGATTGTTTCTAACTCCTAAGCGAGTTTGTCTGTTTGGTCCGCTTCTAACTCCTACGAGTTTTTGTTAGTTGGTCTGGCAATAATGTCGGGTAAGCCTCTTTTCCGCCCGTGTGCCACGTGCGGTCTAAAGAAGGTTTATGAAGGGGATGGCCATCTTGACTGCATCTACTGCCTTCACCCCCACCACTCGGCGGACCAATGTGATATCTGCAAGGGGTTTTCCCAAAAAACCCTGAAGGACCGGAATCGGCGACTGGTCTCGTGGCTGAACGACGGCGCTGGAGCGTACCCTCAGTCGGAGGTAGGATCGGTGCGCAGTATCGCCTCAGCGAAAACATCAGAAGCCTCCCGACGCTCACATCCGTCGGAACCTCCGGCCAAAAAATCACGACCTACGGAGAAGGACGTGCCTCGAAGTCATTCCTCTAAGGCCTCATCGAAAGAATCGACGAAGAAATCATCTTCCTCTTCTTCTTCGTCGAAGAAAGATAAGGACAGGCCAAAATCCTCCTCGAGCGATCAGAAAAGATCAGCTACGAGTAGAGAGGCGGATAAACGCAGGGAGAGCTCCGCGAAGGCGGGACCGCCTAAGCCACCTGCAGGCCCTCCGTCGACGACGACGACGGCGACGATCCAAGTGCCCACTCCGTCACAGTCCCCCGCCTTTCAAACGGGCTCATCGTCGACGACGATTCCCTCGTCGACGGAGTTCCAGGCCTGGAGGCCAGAAGCGTTCGACATGGGGCTACCCGACACACTGCTACAAGAACAGGCAGTTTCGATCGCCTCCAAAGAAGACGACGGCTTCAGAATAGTGAGCCCGGAAGACCTGGGGCTACGGCCCAGATTTCCTTCTGGTGCAACCTGCTCTCAAGTTTTCACCCAGCCTCCAAACGCCCAGGCTACTCTCTCCATGGAGGTACTTTCCTCCTTACACTCGCTCTTGAAGTCCCTGGACGAAAGGCTCCCACCTGTTCCGACGACTCCCCTCGTCGACGAGCCCGGACCTTCACACCGCCCGACTAGATCGGTCGTGGGCCCAACTGCTCCAACAGTCCAGGAAGAAGGTGAGCTCTCGGACTCCCTCTCTGAACAGGGGTCAGCTTCTGATATCTCCCTCTCGCCGTCGAGAGACCCGTCATGGGTTTCGGATGTGGAGGTGGATCCTCCGAAAAGTCCCATTCACCCATCTCCACCGGATGACATAGGGGCCTTCCATTCCATGATGGAAAAGGCCTGCAAGGAGTTCGGTTTGACCCAACAAGAAGAAAAGAAGGACTGCTTCCTCTTTGACCACATGGGCAAGAATAGGCGTTCCGTTTTTTCGATACCGATACTGGACCACGTATGGAAAGAGGGCGTCCAAACCATGCGGCATCCATTCTCGGAACCTGCGGTCAAAGGCCGCGTAGAGAAAAAATTTAAAGTTCCAGATTCGACGCCAAAATGCCTCTCTGCGCAACCCACGCCTGACTCGGTGGTATCGGCGGCGGCGACGAGAAAGGCAAAGGCCCAGCATAAGTGCTCTACCCCGCCGGACTCCGAAGCTAGACGCCAAGACGCTTTCGGTAAGAAGATCCTGTCATTGGGAGCGTCAACAGTGAAAGCAGCGAACTCCCTGGCAATCATGGCCAGGTATGACAGGGAGATGTGGCACAGACTGGCACCCATTTTGGACCACCTCCCAGAAGAACACAGAAAATCAGCTATGTCCCTGGTTCGTGAAGGAGAAGAAGCCTCTAACCATGCTATCAATATAGCGGTGGACCTGGCAGACTCGGGGTTCAAACAAATTAACAACGGAGTGGTTCTACGACGCCAGGCCTGGCTCAAGTGCACCAGCTTTAGACCCGAGGTGCAATATAAGGTCGTCGACATGCCTTTCGAAGGTGACCACCTGTTTGGCGAAAAGGTGGATGAGGCCTTGAAAGGAATGAAGGAGGACTCTGAGACGGCGCGCTCGCTGGGCTCTCTCCAAAGCGGTAAGCCCTTTCGTTCCTTTCGCCCCTTTAGAGGAGCTACGGGAAACGCACGATTTGCGGGATCCAGGGATAGAGCATTCGGGAGGTCTTCATATCCGTCCCAAGGCTATAGACGCGCCTCACAGTCCTCGACCCGACGCAGAAATTTTCAGGCCTCTAAGAGACGTCCCACTTACTCGTCGTCGACGGGAAAACAAAAAGATCAACAATGACGTTCTAGGAGGGAGAGTGTCAAGTTGCGTCGAGGAATGGGAGTCAATTACGACAGATCGGTGGGTTCTGGACACGGTGAGACTGGGACATTCCCTAAGATTCAAATCCAGACCTCCAAGACGTCCACCGATACGCCTGTCTCAACCACACCTAAGCGTCTTGCGTCGAGAGGTTGCGCTCATGCTAAAAAAAGGCGCCATCGAGTTAGTCCCTGCTTCACAGAGAGGCTTAGGGGTTTACTCACGCTGCTTCGTAGTAAAGAAACCAAACGGGAAGTGGCGCCCCATCCTCGACCTACGGGACCTCAACAAAACCCTGCTGAGTCAGAAGTTCAAGATGCTTACTCTACAGGAGGTAATCAGATCAGTCCAAAAGAACGATTTCCTGGCGTCTCTGGACCTCCAAGATGCGTATTTTCACATTCCGGTGCGCACTCACCACAGGAGGTTCCTGAGGTTCCTAGTCGGCCAAACACACTACCAATTTACTGTGCTCCCTTTCGGCCTGAAGTCCTCCCCAAGAACCTTTACAAAGTGCCTAGCACCCGTAGCAGCCTGGCTGCGGAAGGAAGGGCATCACGTTTACCCGTACCTCGACGACTGGCTCGTGAGGGGATCCTCCCCAGCGTCGACCAACGACAGCCTATTGACCACCTTGCGACTGCTACAGCGTCTGGGATTTGCAGTGAACTACGAAAAGTCTTCACTAAAGCCCTCGAAGAGCTTGAAGTTCCTAGGTGCTCAATTCGACACCCACACGGGACTAGTGAAACCATCCCTGGAAAGGTTGTTGAAGATCAAACACCTGACAAGCCAACTTCGTTTACAGAGAAGGTTGTCAGTAAGAAAATATGCGGCTCTCCTCGGCTCCATGGCATCGTGCATCCACCTAGTCGCGAACTGCCGGTTGTTCATGAGACCTCTACAGGAGTTCCTATCAGACAGATGGAAGCAGGCCACAGGCCGCTGGTCGGACAAGATAATAGTCGACGACGAACGAGTTATCAAAGCCATCCGATGGTGGAAAGTGGCGCGCAACCTGGACAGAGGGGTCCCCCTGCAGGAGCCGGAATTTCAGAACACCATCATTACAGACGCCTCTCTGTCGGGCTGGGGAGCACACATGTCTCGTCACCAAACCCAAGGCAGGTGGTCGTCGACCGAATCTCGCCTACATATCAACGTCCTGGAGCTAAGGGCGGTGAGATGGGCCCTGAAATCTTTCCTCCCACACATCAAGGGGTCAAAAGTAAGAGTGCTCACGGACAATACGACAGCTATGTTCTACCTGATAAAACAGGGTGGCACCAGATCCAGGACCCTCTCGAAGGAAGCTCAAAAAATCTGGCATTGGGCTTTAAAACACCACATCTCCCTAGTGGCATACCACCTACCGGGAGCGAAGAACTTACAGGCGGATTCCCTGAGCAGGACTATGTCACAAATACACGAGTGGGAGCTGGACTCCACTCAACTCGGGGAAATCTTCGAAAGATGGGGGACCCCGTCGATCGATCTCTTCGCCACGGAAAGAAACCGAAAATGTGCTCAGTTCGCGAGCAGATGGCCCCAAACAGGCTCCCTGGGGGAAGCGTTCTCGTTTCCGTGGACAGGCAAGTTCCTCTACGCCTTCCCTCCATTTCCCCTCATACGGAGGACGATCCAGGGGATCCACAGGTACAATTGCCGGGTCGTCCTAGTGGCCCCGCGCTGGCCGAGGCAACCATGGTTCTCAGACCTCCTTCATCTGTCTCTGGATCAGCCGATACCATTCAGGAAAGTACCGAACCTCCTGTCCAGGGACGAGGGGACCGTGTGGCACCACAATCCGGACAGCCTGAACTTAACTGCATGGCTCCTGACTTCTCGGAGTTCGGGAACCTAAAAGTCTCGACTGATTGCCGAAGGATTCTGCAGGCGGCCAGAGCCCCGTCCACTAACAAATCATATGTAAGCAAATGGAAAAGGTTCTGTATATGGTGTCAAACACAACAAAATATACAACCTTTGGAAGTAACTCCGGAGCAAATCCTCCCGTATCTTCTTCATCTTGCGGAGAGCGGACTGTCATCATCGTCAATCAAAGTACACCTGGCGGCTGTTTCGAGATTTACCAGAAGAAGACAGTCCCCTCCACTATTCAGTGACAGGCTAGTGAAGCATTTCATGAAGGGTCTGTTTAGAACCTTCCCTCCGGAAAAACGGTTCCCACCGTCGTGGAGTCTGAACACGGTTCTAGCTGCCTTAATGAAGCCTCCCTTTGAGCCAATGTCCTCTTCATCTCTACAATTTCTATCTTGGAAACTCGCGTTCCTAGTTGCCATCACTTCGGCTAGAAGAATGTCGGAACTGCAGGCACTGGTCATAGACCCTCCATATCTGAGGTTCTTTAAGGACAAAGTTATTTTATCAACTAACCCTTCATTCATCCCAAAAGTACCGTCGGTCTATCATAAGCACTCGACCCTGGTACTCCCTACTTTCTTTGCATCTCCTTCGTCGACGGCGGAGAAGGCTCTTCACACTCTGGACGTCAAAAGGGCGCTAAAATTTTACCTGCAAAAAACGCAAGATATCAGAGCCACCAGACAGCTATTCGTCGCCTACGGCCCCTCGGCTAGGGGTAAGGCTATCTCCAAACAAGGTCTGGCTCGCTGGGTCTCCTCGGCGATTACCCTGTGTCATTCCAAGGCCGGGAGACCTCTACTACATCGTCCCAGAGCCCATTCCACGAGATCGACATCTTCCTCCGTGGCTCTATGGGCAGGAATTCCGCTGACGGACATCTGCCAGGCGGCGGCATGGTCTGTTCCGCACACGTTTACGCGCCACTACTGCCTGGAAAAGCAGCACGCGGATGAGGTACAAATGGGAAGGGCAGTGCTTCGCAACCTTTTTCAATGAGGTAAGCCAAAGTTTCAAGAAGAATGCTGCCTATTATTATTTGGCCTCAGCTGGTTTTTCAGAGTGTATACATGAATGTGTATAGTTTATTGACCTAAACATAAGTGGTTGGGTAGATATGTGCGCAAGGGGTGCATACTGAGTCATATGACATAGCATTGTATGGCGGAAATCCGTTTCGTATCAGTATAATAAGTTGTTGCTTACATACATGGTGTAAACGGTAGTGTTTGGGGGTGTCTCTACGAATGTAAGTTACATTGCACTCTCACCTCCTTCTTGATGTTACTGCTTTACAATCTATTCTAAGCATGTGAATCCATGAAAGATCCAATGCTGGAGAAGGGAGTAGTTTCTTACCTGTAACTCCATTTCTCCAGCATTGGTATCTTTCATGGATTCACATGCGCCCTCCGGCCTCCCCGGACTGCAATGTGGAAGATTGGTATGTAAGCAAGTTTTCCCCCCGTTATCTTGGAGGGGTCGAAATCTGAAGGGACCCGCGGGGGCGGGGCTTATATACCATCACGTCCAACGGGGCGTACGTGGGCGGCCCCGTAGAGGACGCAGACGGGGATAGGGCAAAAGTTTTCCTATTGGAAATGACTATATATATGTGTACCGAGGGTTCCCAGTCTGACGACGGGGAATATTCTAAGCATGTGAATCCATGAAAGATACCAATGCTGGAGAAATGGAGTTACAGGTAAGAAACTACTCCCTTATGTTAAGTTGACTTGTATAGTTTGGCTTCTGTAAAATGTAAATTACAGAGGGATGTGTAGTGTGGGTACAATGAGGTTTTTGCAGCTGTGGGACACACAGCCAAGTTGCGTTGATGTGTAAAGTTTTGAATCTGGTAGCGCAGGTATGCTGCGGTATAACACCCCAGCGTATGCAGTAAAGCTACAGACACACGCACAGTTGCAGTGAGATGCTTTTTAAAGCGTGGTGTGTGTTAATATGTGGAGTAAATGTTAAATTGGGAAGTGATGTTGCAATGGGTTTCCAATACATTATAGTGAACTGTAATGTTCCAGTGATGTTTAATTGCTTACCAGTAGTGCGGGTTACCTTGTTATCACATGTAGACTCAAGTTTACAGTGGGCGTTAAGTTGCAGCCGAGTATTTTTACAAGGTCTAATGAAAAGTAATTTTGCAGTGAGTATTATATTTGGCACCCATGGCATGTGCAGTGCAGTCTTGGTGGGGTCCAAATGTGCAGTGACATGCGCAGTGCATCGAATTGTGTAGTGCAGCTTTATCATGAGAATACTGTGTATCAAAGTATGTGCGCCCGGAGTGTTACTCGAAGTATGTCTTCGCAATTCTCTTACCAATACATTACATGTGATCGTATGTCATGCACCACACACTGCATGCGCATTGGTTATTTAGTGGGGAGGCGCAAGACCTTGTCATGTTTGGAAGGCGTGATGTTAAAAATACGATGTTTGTTTTCTATGAATCCTGTTTGAATGCAGTTGTTTCCAAGTCCGAGTAGACAGCAAACATGATCCCACTCCTCTGTCAATGCTTGACCCCTCAATCCCGCCAGGCAGCTCCAAGTGACCCCTGTTTTCCTCTGTTCCCGCTTTCCACTGCTGTGACCTCATTTTGGCCACACCCTCTCCGTTTACACTACACATATGTGCTGTGTTCGCAGTGCTCTGGGCCAGTAATGCTGTGATAAGCACAGTTGTTTGGTAATGCACTATCGTTTCTTCCACGCTGAAGGCGCCAGGGCCTTATGCAAGATGGCGTATGCCAGTGCTTTGGTTTCGTGTTGCTGGTGTTGGAGGATGTTGCATGTTGAAGGAATATCTGAGAGCAGCTTGGTTTTGAGACCCTTTAAAGATCGCCTTGCACTTGCGGACATGCATTCCTTTGACCTTTCTCTTAATTCGTTTATTGGTTTGCTGTTCAGAATGTCGTTCTCTTCCAACTTGAACCACTACGGCATGTTCCACGTGGCCAGCGTCAGCGACGTCCTTCTGGACAACTCCTTCACTCCTCCTTGCCAAAGGATGGGCGGCATGGTGTCTTTCCGCACCTTTGAAGACTTCGTCCGGTAGGTGCCCAATCGCACGCGGTCTGAGAAGGCCTCCTTCCGCCATTTTGAATGCTTTGCTGGGTTTTCGCCAGAGAATGGGATGAATGCTCTCCTCCACCGCATCTGAGGCTTTATAAGGCACTTTCCACAAGGCACACAACAGGGTCTAGTTATTTATATTTTCTAAAGCACAAAGCATAAAAGCAATGATAAAATGTGAGCGGTGAATGGCCAGCAGTGAAATGTGGGCGGCTTGAGAGGTTGAGCCTTCGCATCACAACACGTCTTACTGCTTAAATCCTGAGGTTCATTGATCCAAAAGTACATGCTCCGGAAATTGTGCAGATTTCCTGGCTGGAAGTTGCCCTCTACCTCCCAGAGTTGCCATGCAGCTGTATTGTACTTTTATCGCCTCAAAAGAAGCATAATCAGGAACATTCAAAATTAGGAAATGATTGGCGCCAGGAGGAATGGTAGCAAGAGTGAAGTTTTATTTAGAAAGAAGCACATATCATTAGCAGAAGGTTTGAAGATACCAAGAAAAAGACAACATATTAGTAGGATTTGAAAAAGCCAGGAGACGTAAGAGGCCAGAGCTGCTACCTACCCCAAGCAAAAAGTAGGCACAGGGAGCAGCTATGAGCTAATCTGGCTCATTACAAGACCCTCTGCTCACACAAACGTGTTATACAAAATACTGCGCAAACACTGGCATCTTTTGCTTTTGGACAAAGACGTTTGAGAGTACACTAGAGATAAACGTTTGATGATATTCAGGAAAGCTGGGACTATTAAACAAAAACTGGGCCCAGGCTTTATGGCACCAGCTGTATCCGAGAATGATAGTAAGTGGTTAATTACCAAGTCACTTGCTTTTTTAAAATCTTGCAACTGCAGGATGTGCTCAATCGCTGATGAAATTAAGAACTTCCCTACATGTATGAACAAAAAGATCTTCATCAGGACTGCTCATGTTTTCCATTTAGTAATTAGCATTTGTAATACGTTCTATGTGGGGAGCACGCAAAAGGGAGTTGGTTTTAGGATGGGTGAACATTTCTACAGGAGTCGCGCAGGAAATATGCAATATGCACTTGTGCGACACTGGACAAATGCACTCTCCAAGGAAGAAACAATTTCAATCCGTTTCTTTGGCTAAAATAAGTTTAAGAAAAAGGCAAGAGTTGGGAGGGTGCGGGGTGGGGGGGGGGGGATAAAAACGCCAAAATGAGTAGAAGAGAAACAAGTTATTTTGTAATTGGGAGTGATTGAGGGCTGTCTTAACATAAACAATGACAGCAATGCGTTCAATGGTATCACATAAGGTTATGCAAGAATATGAGATGATAAATAGACCCTCACTTCATGTAATCTACAGAGGGTACACCAGCATCAACGGGTAACATGTACTTCTGATTTGAACCTCAGTATTTTCCAAGGAAGACCCATACATTTAATGAACATATTTTGATAATTTCCATATGCATTTAGACATGTTTCACAGGACTAGAGGTTAAGTGGGATATACATGTCTTAATAATTTTAAATTGGGGTTTTTCAAATGCTAGTTTAATAGGAACAATGCATGATAATAACTTGTGTAATCATTTAAAGTGCAGTAGAAAGTTAACATAAATATTATCTTACTAATATCAGTACAGTACACCATGAAAATGATGGTGTTTTTAGATCCTGACAGATATAGAGACCTTGATGATAAATCTGGCAAAAGCTGTGAATAACAGCTAAACATGGCAACCGATAGGCATCCTATACTTAAATTGGATAGAGCATTGCTTTTTCCATGTTTATTAAGACCCTAGTCTTTATGTTGGTTTGAAGGTAGAGCTAGGGAACCATAGCCCTTTGGTTATGTCCATGTACATTTTGAGTACACACAAAACGTAAGTCATTTCTCTATGGGTACCTTTACTTAATGGTTCAAGATGGCGCCCAAAAATTTAGTCATTTAAATATGTTTATCAAACAATATTAAGTTCCAAGATAGCACCATAGTTAGATTGGATACACCAGTCTTTTCTGTGGTCTGGAGCATCTCCAACCTTGCATTTTGAAAGTAAGGCATTGGTAAAATAATATATTGGGGCATTCAGCATCCTACAGTTCATTGCATTATAGAGATGACATTTTGTAAGTATATACAATGTGTGGTCATGCCAAGAATGAACAATTATTGGTCTGTTTAGGTTTGCAGAGAAAATCCTTTTATAAAGGGATACTAGCATGGACAACAAACCACAGTGGGGAACGAACCGGTCTGCTGCCCAACATTAAACTAGATGTTTAATTCCAACATAAATACAGATTGGAACATTAAATAAGTTGAGGCCAGTCCATAATAAGCTCACCTTTAACAAATCAAGCCATTGTGATACTAGGGATCAGCAGTTATTTTCTTGGAACGGGAGGGATGTACTAACTAACTAGTACTAGCGATAGTGAACAAAGAAGAGGTTCTGGATACAAGAATGCTTTGAAGTTAACACCTCAGACATTACAAATTGCATTTCCATTTCAAAATTACATAAAAAGGACAACTCTTGAGTAAGTATTTGATTAATTTTGGTGTTTATTGGCGCTGGGTATTATTATGATATGAAGGCATTTTTGTGCACAATATACTGTACTTTTAATTACATATCAGAGCAACAAATTGTCCAGACTAAGCTATTGTTTTGAGATGCCTTGGGCTTCAAACACATAGAGGCCTTTAGTCTAAGCTAGACACAGACTTATGAAAGAGTTTCTATTGAAAGACCAGTAGGAATGAATGCGATTAACCAAAGAAAAGTCGCAAATTCAGTGGTTTAAATTGCTGACGGCAGGTTAAGTGATGTAAATTTGGCCTATAGAAGGCACACATGTTTGAGTGTATAACACTTTACTAACCGATATTGTACTCTTTTTGTTTTTGTGTCCTTTGTCAAAATGTGTTCTTTAGATTTGATCTATGGTGATTATTGTTCCATCTATTTATTATTATTATTGATCTTGTTATCTGAATATTAACAACTATTAACATTTCCAGTACGAGCCAACAGTTCCGCACTCCGCTATCAGAGTCTTCGGTAGTTAATCTCTTGTCTATAAAAAGTCTCTTGCCTCCGAGGAACTGATGTATTCCAAAAATAAGAAACCAAAGTTCCTTTCTGCTTGTACGTTGGGTGAGGCCTTCTCACTCTTGGATTCCCATCTTCCGGGCTCAGATCCTTCTCTAATATTAGCTTCCCTTCCTAACTCTAGAATGGGAGTAGGCTCGACCATTAAACAAATAACAAACCTGTCCAATTCAATCTAGTCAAAATAAAAAGCTCTATACTAAAGGAAAACTTACCTTGCCCTCCTTCTAAAATGACAAATATGTATATTTTTAAAAAGGAAAAATAGTGTCTCAAAAGAAATGTCAGAATGGTTTAGGTAACTCCCTTCCTCTTAGTTGTAGTCCTGAGTCCCATGCCCCTTCTTTCAATAACTTGTATGTTTCCAGTCCAGTTTTACAGCTGGCTTTGTTTTTCTAGATTCTGTCCCACCAACACAGATTGCCAGTTACCTTGTTGCAATCCCTTGCAACAGTTCTATTAATTCAGTCAATTGCTACATTTATCACATTCTAAAACCTTGCCAAAGTTTTCTGCATTCCTAGTTCGTGTTTTGAATTTGTGTTTACTTTTTAGGTTCTTAGTGTCTGGTAAATGTAATATAGTATCCCCACCTGCGCTTTTGTACATTTTTTTTTGTACAGAGATTGGCTCCTATACCTCTCTCTTACTTTGTCTCGTCATTACCTGTAGTCCACAGTGTATTTCCTGTAACTGTGTGTTGATCGCTGTTCTCAGAGAATGTTTCCACTGTTTGTTACGGCTTAATCCTGCATAGGCTTGTCTCGTGTAAGGGCACTTCTTGTTTGGGCCTATGGTTCCCGACACTGAAACCACTCTTGCTGCCCCTCAGCCATGGGCTTGCACGTTGAGTATTGTGAGAAACCTTAGTGAATTCTCCCCAGCAGACCTTGAGAATCCCCTATTCAGTTGACCAGGGAAGGGCTGGCGCTCTCAGATCCCAACCCTGGGGGTGGACGAGCAAGGGAGGATCACCTGGGTAGAGGAGCCCAGGGTTATGCTCAGGGGAATGCCCCAGGTGAGACGCGATACTACCTCCTTTTCAATAATCCACCATCCCCTCCACATCTGGGGAATCCATTACACTCTTTTGCACTTAGAAACCACATTCCCCAGAATCCCTGTTTCCTACCTGAATACTCCCAGTCATTCTTCTTCGTGTCCCTTTGATTATTCTTTTGCGAAACCCCCGTATACTGCATTGACAATACACTACTGTTCCCACAATCCCCCCCTGTTCAGGTCACAATAAAATCTCTGATCTTTTTTGTTCATTCCACAACCCCTACCAATCGCATTGTTCCGAATTTACCCAGCTGCCTAGTACGAAGGCTATCCTCGTATAACACCTTTTCTCCATCCTACCCCATAGGATACTCAGGAATTCTACCGCCCTCCTTTTCCAACCCGAACACTTCCTTACATTGTGACAGAGAACGGACAATTGCTTAAACTGTTAACCTGATATGTCACAACCCAAGTGTTAGGCAGGGTCAGACAATTAACCAGAATCACACACACATGACAGGCCTTTCTCTTCTCCGCAGGGATAAAAGGTGGAGCACAAGAGCGCTATACGAGTAAGGCAGACCGCACTTCTATAGAGCTAACTCAGCACGGCAGTTCAAGAGGAGGAGAAAGATGGCGCAAACCGAGAGGGTGACTAGGAGAAAAACGACCTTGCCTTTTCCGACCAAGGCCTGTGAAACCTCTGCAGAAGGAATCGTAAGACCGCAAACAAAAGCCAGCGTGTGTTGCAGCAGATGTCAATGCTACACAAGACCCTCCTCCGCTGATAACCAAGCCGGGGAGAGACGTTTGTCTCTGTGGTACCAACCTTTACTCCAAAGAGAAGGAAAGCCAAGCGGTTCATCACAGCCGGTGAGTTGAGGGTAGAGTTGATAAGAAACCAAACTGTGTTGAATGAAAAGTAGTAAACGGCTAATTGAACAGTGAAAGCATAAAGAGCTATTGATGCTTAAAGGGGAAAAACCAGCAACAGAGGAGTCAGGCACCACGTGGTTGCTCACTCAGGAAACTCTGGGCGATTACCCGATTGTTGAAACTACCATTACCAGAAGGCCCTGGGAAAGGCGAGAAGGGGGTCAAAGCGGTCATACAGGGGTCTTGTAAAATCCTCTGTACAATCGAAAGTCTTTGACCGACAGATGATTGTGAAGCTAAGGAAAGTGAATCCTGCATCGTACGAGTTGAATGAAAAGGGCACAAGTTTCAAGATTGGCAAGAGTGAACCCGCAAGAGGGATGCAGATAAAGATGGGGCGAATTCTAAAGTCCTGAAATGCGGTGTGTTGACAAGAGTGAACCCAGCCGAGGGATGTTCACAGTGAACAATATAAAAAAGACATTATGATTTGTGAATGTCACCAAGAAAACTGCATTGAACGCCACAGTGTACCAGATCGGGGGAGGCGAACAGTCGAGTCAGATCTGAGCCCGGAAGAGGGGGAACCAATGGTGAGAAGCCAACACCCACCGACCTGTGAATGCAACAAGGAAAAGTAGAAGAGGGAACGCCTTTGAATGCATACCATGCCAGAGTGAACCCAACAAAGAGAAGCCGATATTCGAGAGGGGTCTGAGCCCGGAAGAGGGGGAACCCAGAGGTGAAGAGCTATCACCTAAATAAAATCAGAGAAGAACTCTAGAACTTTAGGTTGAATCTTTGTTCTGATACTTTGAACCTGCCAGGCGCTCAAAAGCAAGAAAACATAGCTATCGGAGGCCCTGGTATCATTAAGGATCATTCTAGGGATATGTGCCCGGAAGAGGGGGATCCAAGGGTGAAAGGCATCACCCAACGTGCAAGCAGAAAATATGTTTTGTTTATTATTTTTTTGGATACATCAGGTACATGGATTCCCACTTTGCCCTGTGCTCAAAACGTGGGAAAGGGAGACCCCGACTACCGCATCTGACTTATTATTTGTGAACACTTCTTTTTTTTTTTCTTATAAACATTATCCCACACTTGTTTGTATTTAGTTGTAAGGATTGGCAATAGGTTTTATCTTCGTATAGGCCCTTTTATTTGACAAGACGCCACTAGGACTGCCTTATTATTATTTGATGGTTGAAGCTTGCTCCCATCATAGATTTAGGTTTAGATTAGGTGTTTTCCAACCGACCTATACAGTTTAATAGACACCCTTGAACTGTGATCACTTGTGTCTGTCTTTAATGTTGCCACCATGAGTTCCTTACAGTATCTGTTGGTATCACATGCACAGAGGCATTGAGTGTCCCTTATATCAGTGGGTAGTCCTTGGCCAGACTTGTATACACCTGTAGTGGGATCCCATATTGCTTGTCCAGTGAATGGTTCCCATTCCTTCTTGTTCAGCGTCATGGTCTCCCTTTTCATACTCCTGTTGCATGTGCTTGCCTGTCCCCTCTCATCAGCTTAGCCGGTTGCCCCTCTGCACATCTTGACAGAAACACATCTGAGAAGTTCTCCTGTTTCTTGGAGACACGGCTCCCTCGCCATGCTTCTTCTAGTCGCCTTACCCTGCAGACTTCAGCATCTTGGCATTCCGTTCCCCACTGGCTTGTCCTTGGCCAGCCCAGTGTCTCAGCTGCTCATCCTTCATGCCTCTCAGCTAGCTCCTCACCATGACTCTCTTCTTGTTTAAGTTCCTCTTTTATGCAGCTGCCAATCACTAATAGATTGCAGGCGTAAGGTATGGGAGTCAAGTGCCTGACCTTGTCTGATCTCATTAGTGGGACATGGCTGTCTTGGGCGATAGTATTCCTCCCTTTCTCTCTTCTTCCTCTCAGTACTATATGTATGCATTCCATAGGGAATCTGCATTGCTTGCAGAGGTCCCTTCCTTGTCTCAGTAATGGCTAGTGGTGTGAAAGGGGGACGGGATAAGGGTGACAATACCCTATAAAGTGAGGGAGAGCAGGGTGTATTCAGGTTGGAAAGCAAGGGATTTTTGTGCGTTTTTCTCTGTAATTTCATGTCCTCATCTTCTTTCTTGACTGGGGTGCCCTATTGCCATTCGTTCTATTAGTGGAGTCAGAGCAACACCCCACAAATTCCTTGCAACAGTATATCTCTCCCGAATGGAAGGTATTGTGAGAAACCAGAATGGTCTCACCCACTAGTCCCTGGAGATTTCTCATCCAGGTGGTCAGGACACAGCCATCGCTTTTGGATCCAGTTCTTGGGGGTGGACCAGTGCGCGAGGATTACCTGGGTGAGGGGCTTAGTGGGAGTGGGACACCGGATGGTGAGACGCAGTATCCCCTTCCCTATAACACCTTTACCCCATCCAAAAAGGTAGGATATTTAGGAACTCTACCCCCACCCCCTTTTTACAATGTGAACACTTTCACACAGACAGCCCGCTATGGGAGAAAACAGACTAACACTCGAGCAGTATACCTGACATGTCCCAATACAATGGCCATGCAAGATCAGGCAATTACTGACCATCACACACACACCTGATTTCCATTAAGCTTCCCCACATGGATAAAAGGCGGTGCACGAGAGCACACTCTGGGCGAGGCAAAGCACAGGAGGAAACAGCAGTTTCGAGACGACAGCTGAACGAGAGAAGAGAGACGGCAAAAAAGAAGGGGATCGTAAGGAGGGAAATTCCCTTGACCTTTTCGACAAGGAACTGTTACTTTCCAGAAACCTCGAATAGAAAGCATAAGAACAGGAAACCAGGCTGAAGAATCCTGCATTGTGTATTGGAGATGCCCGCGGCCCTCCGACGTCCGTAATCAAGGCAGGGAGAAGCAGCGGCTACCGTGGTACCGTCCTTTGCTACAATAACAAAGCAGCATCAGTAAAATCAACACAGCCGGTGAGTTGGGGAGACTGATACAAGACCAATCTTTGTTGAAGCCATGGTTACAAGCAGCAACACTGTATGGCGAACACTGGAACAAACATTGTTATAATGCGTGTGATAAGAGACGCTAGTGAAGTTGAACTGCTGATGAGTGATTGAACTTTAAAAGTAAGATATAATACCTTTGACAGAGTGATCCGGCACCGCGTGGGTGCTCAATCTAAGGTCTCTGTAAGTTATCCAGCTGAGAAGTGGCAAACGTTAAAGTGAGAAAAAGGTTATATGAAGAAGAGAAAAAGTAATTGTGAATCAAAGTGGTCCTGTGACGGGTTGAGCAAAATCCTGCGCACAGTCAAAAGTCTTCGATTTTGATGAAGTAAAGAAAGTTTGAAAAAGTAGATACATTTGATCCGAGCCTGGCGAAGGGAGACCAATTGAAGGTTTTGTGTTATAGTGGGTCTGAGCCTGGCAGAGGGGGGCCCGGGATGAACAGTAGATCACACAAGAAGTTGTACATGTGAAATCCGAAGAAGAACAGAACTTTCATGTTTGTTGTGTTGCATCCGGCTCACTGAAATAAGAGACTTTGATTGGCCAAGAGAAGGCCCTTATTTGTGAGGTTTTGAACTTCATCCTCGTGCTAGAGAAGCCAGAGAGTGTGCTAAGCTCGAATATATCCCCTTGTCCCGTGCTGAAAACGTGGGAAAGGGAAGCCAATGGCTTGAATATCCTGACCTATCATTTCTTGAACACTTTCCTTTTGCATAACATTGTTTCCCACACTATTTGTGTTTAGAAGTAAGGATTGGCAATAGGTTTATTAGTATAGGCCCTTTTATTTTGACAGACTCGACTACGACTGCGTTATTATTATTTGATGCTCGTAGCTTGCTCCCATCTTTAGATTTAGGATTAGATAGGCATTTTTCAAACCTAATTGAAATTCAATAAAAACACCCTTACACTGTGATCACTTGTGTCTGTCTCACTGTTTGCTACCATGCCTTCCTTACAGTATCTTCTTTAACTATTGCCTCTTCTTCACTTCGGGAACAATGTTTACAATCTCTCTGCAATATTTTCCTCTTTGCTTTGCCAATGCTGTTTATAGTCTTTCTGATGTATTGCCCCCTCTTGGCTTTGGCAATGTGGTTTATAGTTTTCTTTCAATATCGCCCCCTCGTTATTTTGCTAATATGGGTTTCTGTCTGGATTAATTAGTGCCCTCTCTCTGTTTTGGCAATACTCTTGGCTTTGGCAATAATAATGAAACTCAGATGCCCTTGGGCTTGGCGCGCTATAAAATGTCAAAATTAATAAATAAATACACCTCTTTCAAAGTTCTCATAACACCTATATGACTTCCTTTCATTAGTTTGATATTCAAAATAATGATTAGTAGCCCGCGGTTAACTATGGAGCGTTCCGGGATTACCTGACAAAGGTAAACTCACTGGTTTCTTTATACGCGTCTGCTGGATTTGCTGCCACTGTCAGTTCTGCTTCTTCTGCTTTCTGTACGACAGACGGCTTTGGTCCTATTCCTGCGGCCTGCGCCGATCGGGAAGGGAGCTTTTGTCACTCCTCGTGCACTTTGTTGTTGCTCGCCAGCCACCGGCATAAGGCATTTAATAAGGAGAGCCTCTCCACAGGTAAAGCCTTTCAAAGCACTGCTTCCCTTTGCATGGCCTCTAGACTTCAGGTTTTCTAGCTCGAAGACCCTCTCTAGACCGACATCTACTTTAAAGACAGCAGCTCTGTTTTTCTGCTTCTGCTGCTGTAACTGTGGCTGGCAACTTCTTCTGCTGCTCCACCTTCTTGTTTTAATGGCCTGCACCTAAAGGGGCCTTAAGTATTCAGAGGTGCCACTCAGGTGTGGGTCATAAGAACCACTAGACTGCATAAGCACTTCTGCAGCTCTAAGCTCCTCTTCTTCGTCCCAGTACTTTGGGAATCCCCAATGTTCTGATTCCTTTTTACATCACTAACTTCAAATCCAACCTTATTTAATTTACTCTGTTTATTCAATAGATCTTTAGGGAATGATTTTAAAGGATGTTATGTTTTATTCTTGGCTTCATAGCTCAAACCGAAGGGAGAATCATAAGCGCCAGACACTAAGGTATTATTGTTTGGATGCTTATGTTGATCATAATTGTTCTTAGTACTACCAAGGTTGGTAGTATTGGAAAGGGAAGTCTCACTTTGACAACAAGCCATAAGATATTCTGGTATCATTTAAATCTCCCCCTCCGAGGAAGAGAAACGGAGTCATCCCAATCCCTTGGGGCCCTTCTCCTCCCAGACGATCCACCCGGCTAATACCACCTCCAGGGATAGGATCAGGTAGCGGCTGCCTTCCCCATGCCACTTGAGAGGAGACTTTAGGCAGGTGCTCTGTGAGGGCTCTGCAGGATTCATCACATGGGCCAGCAATAAGAACATGTTGGCGGGGGAACCTTTCTGGCCTCCATGGCCCCAGGCCAGGGTGGTCACCAACGCGCCACTGAAAGGTTGGGGTGCTCATTGCGAGGACTTGCAGGTGAGCAGTGTTTGGTCAACGATGGGAGCACAGTGGCCATAAACATGCTAGAGCTGGCGACAATCAGGTTGGCCCTGACAGTGTTCACGCCCTCTCTACAAGGGAAGCACGTCCTGATTATGACAAACAATGCAGTGGCCATGCACTACCTGAAAAAGCAGGTTGGCGTGCGCTCCTTCCCCCTTTGCAGAGAGGCGATGCAGCTGTGGTTCTGGCTTTTGGCGAATCAGATCTCATTCTCAGCAGTGCATCTGGCAGGGAAAGAGAACGGATTGGCGGACACTCTCAGCAGGCAGAGCACAGTCTCAAACGAGAGGGAAGTGTGCCAAGAATTCCTGGAAGAGGTCTTCTCTCAGTGGTGTACCCCAGCAGTAGATCTGTTTGCCACAGAGTCCAACAAGAAGTACAGACGGTTTTTCTTGAGGGAATTCCTGATGAGAGGTGCACTGGGGGTGGCGTTTCTGGTGGACTGTACCTTCCATCTTCATTACGCTTTCCCTTGGATTCCCATCATTCCTTTGGTTCTCAGGAGGTTGAGGAGATTCCGAGCGACCGTGCTCTTGATCGCTGCCGATTGGTTCTCGGATCTCCTGGTCTTGGCCACCTGCCCACCTCTCTGGATGCTTCGTGGCCGGATCTTCTGTCTCAGTTGGAAGGTTGTGTGCTCCACCCAAACCCAAAATCTCTCAACCTACATGCATGGCTCTTGAGAGGATGACGTATGACGACTGGGACCTCTCAGAAGAAGTTTTGGAGGTGCTGCTGGCTGCACATAGACTTATCAACAAGATTGCTGTATGCATGCAGGTGGAGAAGATTTGAGGCATGGTGCAGGGAGCAAGAGGTAGACCTGATCTCTTGCCCCACCACTACAGTGATGTAGTTCCTTCTGTCACTGGTCTCGTCAGGCCTTCAGGTGACCACAGTCAAAGGATACTTGGCAGCTTTGTCTGTGTTCAAAAGGTCTCGTATCAAGGGTCCTTTTTTACAATCCATATTATGACCCAATTCCAGAAGGGCCTTGCAAATAAGTTTCCTCCTGTCCCTTTTGTTGTTACAGACTGGGACCTTAATTTGGTCCTCACGTTACTTATGCAGCTCCCTTCGAGTCTTTGCATTCATGCTCTATACGTTTGCTGACCGTGAAGACCGCGTTCGTGGTGGCCATCACGTCAGCCAGACGGGTCCGCGATATGCAGGCCTTGTCATGCAACCCACCTTTTCTTCGTTTAAGTTACCGTGAAGTTGTGACCTGGGATTCTGCCCAAGGTGGTATCAGAATTTCACCTGTCCCAGGCCTTTGACCTTCCTATCTTTTGCCTGCCACCACACCCCTCCAAGGAGGAGGAGCAGTTCCGGAACAGGCTAGACCCAAAAAGGGCACTGAGTTTCTACTTTGCCAGACAGTGGCGTTTCGGAAGGTGGACCAATTGTTTGTGTCTTCTCTATGGCTAAGAAAAGTTTGGCTGTGTCAAAGCAGACCATCTTGTGGTGGATCACGCATTGCATTTCTGAATTCTACCACAATGCGCAGAAAGAACTTCGTCCGGGCATCAAAGCCCACCCCACTAGAGGGGTGGCTGCCTCTTCGGCCCTGCAAAGGGGAGTGCCGGTTAAGGGCATTTGCCGGGTGGCAATCTGGTCCTCCCTGCATACTTTTACCAAATACTACTGCCTGGATGTGGCCCGTGGAGCTGACACTCGATTTTGGGAGGGCGTTTTTGCAAAATGTCCTCCTCTATAAGGCTTTCATCCCGCCTCCTTCACGGATACTGCTTGGGGTGTCTTTCTGATGAGGAATCTGCAGGAGGAAGGCAATCAAATGAAAGAGAATTATTTAACATAATGTTCTTTCTATGGATTCATCTCACAGAGATTCCTCATCACCCTCCCATCCATCCCTGCTATGAAGGTTCTTGATGTTGCAGGCGACTTCTCTGTTGGGAGGAAGAGGTGGAGCTCTTGTGCGAGGGCTACCGCACACTTCCTTTTGGGTACTGCATTCTTTCTGTGGCACCTTTTTTCCTCCCAAAAATCTTTTTTTAAAGTTAGTTTCTTTTCACTTTTTTCTTACCAGTTACGGCTGTTTAGCCGGACCATTTTCCTCTGCAGCGGCTGAGCTCGTGGCGGCGTGGGGGGGAGATAAAGAAGGAACTGAGGTACAGGGGTGTAGTAATGTATTACATGTATGATGACCGTCCCGTCCGGAGCTATCGTCCGAGGCATCGAGGCAAGATGGATCGATGACGGAGTCGAAGTGCACTATGGCCCCTGTCGAAATGTTTTCTGAGCAGCTGACGCTGGAATGGATATCTATCTGATGAGGAATCTGCGGGAGAAGAATCCATAGAAAGAACATTACGGTAAGTAATTTCTCCTTTTGGAAGTAAAGGGTGCCTTGTGTCAAAAGAAACCTTTCCTCCTTCTCCACCAAGGTAGCTTCCTCTATAACCAGATGGTATTGCCCATTATGATTACCAGCCATCTCGTGTGTAGGGTACCGTGCTCAGTAGAACGGCTCAATCATTTTCATTGCTCAGATTATTGGTTTAGGGATAGTGTCATGGGTCCATCCCCTGGAGGAATGTGCTCCCTATTTTCCATTCTGTGGTATATTGGAATTTACTCTGTCTGAATCTGGGTGCCCTGCAGCAAGCAGGGTACCTACGTCTGGACATACCTTCTCTGACATAGTGAGATAAAGCGAGGCAGAAACATGTCTGGGGTTGCTTGTGGTCTTGTGCTGAAGGAATGTGACCTAGCAGTTCACACTGAACTGCCCTTTTTGAAGCCATGTTTCCATTGTACACTGTTTCTAAGTGCCCCTTGTTTTTGAAGACAATTGGACAGAAGCCTGAGCTTCGCCCCCTAGCTAGCCATTCTAGGACCCACTACGTCCTGAGGTTCTCCTTCAGCCGAGGATAAGCCCAAACTTCCACGACCATCTCACCTGGCGGAGAAGAGATGTGAACTTCCCTCAAGGTGATGCAGAGGAGCAGGTGGATGCGTTTTTCCTGGCTCGTGCCCCCTCAGTGCCGTAATATTGGAATAGCAGCAGGAGAGCTCTATGTGGGACCCCATGTCTAGTCCTTATACTGCATCGACTGTATGTCATACCGAATGTACCCTCGTACTGAAAGAGTGGAAGGATGTCCGCACGAACCATTGAACATCATGGAGCTCTGAGTGAAATCTGATGAAGACAGAGTGATCATATGAAAAAGATATACAAGGATATACTGAAACAATATGATAATACTAGTAATGATGTAACTGCAGTGACAAGAGAAACCTGTACAAAATGATAAAGAAACCATATATACAAAGAAGATAAAGTAGCTTGCTGACTAATAAGTGTAAATACGCAGTAATGCAAGGTAGGTGAGATATATAGAAGCTTGCTACAGAGGAAAATATAACGTGGCAAGGGCGGCCATGATAGGAAAATGGATGCCGGCTCATATTAAGACTCAATCCAGCTACATCAGAGACAGACCAGTGATGTAGAGCCAGTAGATGGTGGAGAAACAGCTTTATGTGCAAAATAAAGAGGAGTCTATGTTGGCCTGGGATCAAGGGTGCTATTTTAAGGAATCATTGCAAGGCACAAAGGGAGGCAGACAGATAAGCCATGTACGTAAGACATATATATCTTGGATTAAAGAAGAAGAAAACATTTGCAAGAGCCAAGTATTGGACAATTAACAGTGGGTACGGTCTATACAAGATGAAGTGAGCAGGTCTTTCGAGGCCAAGAGAAGCAAGAACACCCAGTATAAGTAAATCAAATAGCTGTAAATAAGAGGTCGAAATTGACAAATTTGCAGTCTCCTCACATGTGATTCAGAAGTCGAAAACAATGGCTTTTCATTAAGACTCGGATGAAGATAGTGATGTTCTTACAGTCCCTCAAATTTCCCAGAACAGAGAGCAGGCTACAAGGTGAACTACAGACGGGAAGCATTGTTTTATGGTTGGACTGATTAAAGATGATGGATTAATTGGGAAAGTGCTGAGTAATCTGACAGGACTCGAGCACCTGGGCTTCATTTTGCTTACATGCTGCTAGCAAGCCAAAAGTCCAAGGTTGGGTGAGCATGCCAACCAATCAGAGAGTCTATGGGGCAACGTGCTAAACAATGTTGCATAGACCAATCTGCTATCATTTTCTCTGCTATAATCAGCATTCTATGTATTTAGAAGTAGTTTGAGGCGTGCCCTACAGATAAGGGGCAGCCAATGACATACTAACCTCTATGTATACCATAGGTACATATGTTCCCTTAACCAACCCTTCCCTTCAATAGGTTTTGCAGTTTGCCACGCAGGATGACGTCATAGATGACACATATTGGGGTATATAACCTCTGTATAATCAAGTTTGTGTGAGTTTGTGAGCATCAGTCCGTTGTTCGCCAGTTCACATTGCTTTATTGAATTGAGAATAAAGTAGTATTTTGCCATATTTTCTGAGTCTGTCCGGTTATTTGGTCTGAGATCATTATTGGTAATTCCATCTATCAGAAGAGACGCTTAAAAAATAACTCAATAAGTATTCATCCTATAAGGAGTTTCCCTTCCCTTAAGCATTATGAATTGACACAGTATAGTAAATAACTTCAATAAAACCTCGAATGAGTATGTCTCATCTGTCACATTTTAGTATACATGGTGTCCTTTGTGGCAGGATGAGATAGACCAGGGTTCACCATTTTTAACTGTGCTTATTCAAAATAAAGATCTTAGTGTTGCCCTACTTAACAAACCTAAAACTATGGCGCTCGTCTTCAGTTTTAAAGTCCAAAACAAGTGTCTGTCCTTAGTCCCAAAACAAACCTATACGGAACCTAACACTAATACTAGACAACGAGAGACCAGCCTTTCTCCTGGGACAGAAAGATAGCTTTCCAATGAAAATATCCCTTTACAATATTGAATCTTCAAATAGCGCTTGAATATTTAATTCATCATTTTGTCTAGTTCTCTTATAGGACTTCTCCACATCCTGCTCTTTATCACTCCTTGTTTTCTTGACTTCCTCTCCTGAAGAGTATTAACCCCTATCTTTTCCTGTATCTTGTTCTTATCAATTAATAATCTCCCTTTCTCTTTTCTACTATTGATTCCACCTTTAGGATATCACTTCTCATGTCTCTTTGCTTCCTTGTTTCTTCCCTCAGGTCTGTGTATTGTACCCATGCGTCATATTCATTCTTCCTAAGGTTTTCAATACTACTGGGGTGAGTAATTAGAGTCCTTTAGTAATTCTCACTCTTCTCATGATTCTCGGTACTAGCGGGATGAGTAGGATGAGTCCCGTAGGTTTTCTCACTCTTCTTATCTTGCCAATTTGAGTTTAGCCAGTCGATATTGCCACCCTCTTCCCCAGGTCTTCCGCTATTCCTGTTACCTTCCTGGATTCCGGTTTGCATCACCCAGTTGGCGTCCCTCTTTGGGAATTCACTTCGTTGATGTATGATGACTCTCGTGTTTCTGTTTATTCTGTTTATTCTGCTTCCCAGTACTTTGTGGATTGTGGTATCTGCTCCCAGAGGATTTATCTCATTCTTCTCTTCTTGGCCACCATGCATCAGGATAACTTCACTTCCTTGCTTTAGTTCCTTCTTGAATACACCGCTCGGGATACCCTTCCACTGACGGTATTGGTACAGAGAGTTTTTTCTTCTCTCGTCGTCCTCCGCCAGCCACCTCTTATGAGCAAGTCCTTCCTAGACTGCTCGTCCACTTCGTAGCCTCTTCGTAGGCTTTCTCCACACCAGTGTTCATCATGGCCCTGTTCCTCCGTGCTTCTTTGCTGTCTGGAGGTCAGTGTCTCTTCCTCCCCATAGCATGTTTGAAACACCCGGGTCTCTTTCCATGTTTGCTTTGTTCCTCCCACTTTTATGCCCCCATACTGAGGCTTCCCCAGTTTCCACAATAGTCCTTTCTTTGTGTTGGTGTTATGCTCAGCCTAACTCCATTGGGTTTCTTCGTCCCAGTGTCAGGCATTTCTTTGTTTTTTCCTACAACTTGGTGTTTACTCGTTTCAGTACCAGATAGATATGTATCTTCAATAGAGACAGTACAATAACAGATGTAGGCGGATTCTGGTTTTGTATCTATTTCTTTATTGGATTCTTGAGTGAGATGAAAAGGGAGTTCCTCTGCGGAATAGGAGTCCTTATCCCCAAAGGGGAGTCTCTCCCTGTGCGATCCTGCTTTCTGCCACCCCTAGGCGAAATGGCTAACCTCCCTAGTCTCACAAGGAAAGTCTCCCCCGTGGGGAGAAGTGACCGAATCCCACAATTCATCACACCTTCCTTCTTGCTTCTTCAACATGCTCATATCTTCGCTTATTTCAGTAACTGTGCAAGATGAGCTAGAGTTTAGACTCCAGGAAAGGGAAAGAACAAACCTCAGATTGCCCGGTTGCCAGCCTGAAAGCGCTGTAACTTGGGTTTTGGATAGGTTAGCGGAGGTGACGTCCTCTGCTCGGAAGCTAATCAAAGTATAGACAATGTCCCTTTTCATGGTATCAGGTAATATTATCCCCACCAAAAATATCGCCGTACATATGGTCGTCTGGAACGGCCATAGGCGATATTTTTGGTGGGGATAATTTATGGGGTAAATGGGTGGGGGGGCTGCAGGGGCGTCCCCCGCTCCCTTTAAAAATATATGGGGGTTGCGGGGTGTCCCCCGCAGGTTCCATGGGGTAACATCGCCGCACAAATATGGAGACATTTTTGTATGGCGATATTTTTGCGGGGATATTATCACCTGGAACCCTTTTCATTTGTTAAAAGTAACAGCTGACTGTCAAAGTGGATCACATGAATGATATTGTTGTTTTCTTGTTGTTTTCAGAATCTTTGATGATGTGATGAGTTGCTTCTCTGACTCCCCTCCTCAAAGCCCAACATTCCCTGAAGCTGGCCACACGTCTCTGTATGATGAAGATGACAACAAGGTAAGCATTTTACTGACAAAATAGCAGGGGTCATAGTTGTTGTACCCTGAATAACGGCCCCTTTGATTATCAAGTTTATGGTCGTGAACCTATTATTAATACACTTATGAATGTTGCACAAGGAACAAACCCACATATAGGTAACCATTATCCCCACAAAACCCAGCAAATAACTTGCCTTCAACTCTGAGCCCTTCCATTTGCGGTCTGTTAGGATGTTTTTCAGAACCACTACTGGTGCTGGGTGCTAGGGGAAAACTGAAGTTTGATAGCTGGAACCTTTTAAATTAATCAGAATTTACTGTCATTGCTCCGGGCAAGCCTCCAGACCTTTGTTTTTTAGCATGGATTCTTGGAACCAGCCTTAGTGGACCTGGGATCAAGGGTTTGGCGTAAACTGCAATTAACATACTTAATAGCTTTCTCAGCAATACATTCTCCACCCACGCAAGTACAAAAAGAATCTATTCAGCCAGACATTTGTATTAAGTCAGAATACCAAAAGGTGAGCAACACAATATATACTATCACCGCTGTGTGTCCAAAAGGGACACGCACCACACTTCAGATTTTACACAGTTTTAGTAGCACCATTGTAACAGTGGCCTAAAGTGGGAAGAAAATGTTAAAACAATATATGGCAGGCCTCACAATGCTATAGGGCAATACCATTCCACAGTAGCTAAACTTAACAAGTCCAATCCCTAACCTAGAACCACGTGTTCAAAAAAGTTCAAGGTAAGTTACTTAAGTTAGGGTTATTATGGGGAGTTTTAAAAGTTGATACAAGTTCTCTAGTAGAGAATAATGGGGCTCAGGGTGGGAGATAGTACTAGTAATTGAACCAATCTGTAAAGCTAGGTTTCCTGTTTAGGAAATAGGCAACTGCCATTTCTAGTCATATGTGGGGACCCCAGTCAGGGTTCCTATGGTCATGTTCCACCATCAAAAGCAAGGCATGTGCAGTTTCAGGGTAGAACTTTACACCTGTTGAAATTAATGGTGACCAGGAGGCAATAAAACAGGTAAGCAACCCATCCCCTCAAGCCCTAATCTAGATGAACACAACCCCAGGCAAGCCCGGGCTTTTGGGGGCAATGGCTTTCACCATAGGTTCCAGCATTAGAGGTTCATGGGTCGTGACCTCAGAGCGTTCTTTGGATGACAGCTGGGTATGGTGATTCCGGTCTCCATCAGCGACCTAACAGAATTGATCACCACCAGGCTAGACTTGCATGTAGCTGCAGAAAGACTGCTGCAACAACTTCCCTGATGATGGATGACTCCAGGACACCTAAGACAGGATGAGCCATTGGAGTGACCGTAAAAGGGCCTGCAGACACAAGGACGAAGGATTGCAGGTCTCTGACCTCATCAAGACTTTTCTTTTTGTTAGTGAGCAGCAGCAGTGCAGTGATGTCCAAGTTCCATGATGAGAAAGCACTGCAAGTTTCACAGCACCAGGCAGTAGAAGATTTAGGCCACAGGAGAAGTCCACAAGCACCATCAGGATGATCTTAGCGACGTAGAACAAGAAACTGGTTAAGCCATCCAGCTGTGCGGCAGATGGCCTGCCCAGAGGTGGTACTGTAGACTCATGTGCTTCAGATTCTTGTCTCCAGTGGTCGACGGAAGAATGGATCCAGATGCTCTCCTAATTCCTATCAGGGGACCTGTTACATTCAAGTTTCCGCGTAGTTATTGAATGATGTACAGCCAGCATAGACACAGCCATGACCTGCCAAACGGTCTAGAACGTGTATTGGGGCTGTTTGTAATTGTAATTGTTTATTTGTACATCGCTTATACACAAGTGCTTCAAAGCGGGAAGGGAGCGAGGGAATACAGTAGTCATTCTTAGGCCTTGAGGTTTCCGAATGATCTAACCAAAAAAGTAAGTAGTGTACTAGGCCTGACAGCATTTCTCCTAGTACAAGTGCATAAAGTGTATCAGGTGAAACCAGATTAGGGAGGGACACGACAGAACTTACTAGGCCTAGTAAATTCAGGTCATGCTAGTGTACAGACGGAAGTGCAAGGGAAGGGGAGGGAGAACAAGTGCGCCCCAGTCCAGCAGGGTCCTGGGTTAAGTGCAGAGAGGTTACCCCTCTCATGGAACGTATGGTGAAAGTGCAGCAGTGCTGAGCATAGTGCAGAGGCCTGGAGGCAAGTGCAAAGATTTGCAGGGGAGCCTGGCACCTGTGAGGCTCTGGAGGTGCGCCAGGCAACGAGTCAGCAAGCTGAGCAGAGGGGGGGCTGATGAAGGAGCGAGGCTGGAGCACAAGGAGTTGGAGGAGGCAGCGCGAAGGGCTCTAGAAGGAGAGTATTTAGGAAGAGAGCGTTGTGGATAGTGCGGGCCCCGGCCCCAGAAAGCCTTGTGGACTATGCATAGGGTCTTGAACTCGATCCTAGCAGCACGGGGAGCGAGTGGAGGGATTTCAGCGCCAGAGAGATGCAGTCCCTGGGATTGAGGCCAAGGATAAGCCTTGGTGTTCTGTTCTAGATGAGGTGTAGCGGACGGAGAGTAGAAGTAAGAAGTCCAGCCTAGAGGCTCACCACCTCGAGAGCTCTGGTTCTCTCTAGGCTGGACTAGTTAAGTTAAGTTTGTCTGTCCTGACCTGACCACCGCACCTTTTTCTGTCCCCCTCCCTAGCTTGGTTGAAACTGTAACACTCATGCACTTGCACTAGGAGAAATGCCATCAGGCCTAGTATTCTAGCTTTCTGTTAAGATCATTTGGAAACTTCAAGGCCCGAGAATGATTACTGTATTCCCTTGTTCCCTTCCCACCTTGAAGCTCTTTGAAGCACTCTACCTGTGTAAATAAATAATTCCATTCCATAGAGAGAACGAGGGCTCTGGAGACGGTGAGCCTTTAGTGGAAGGTGAGAAAAGGTAGAATACTTCTGACTAGGTGCAGCTTGTAGTGGGACTATTTGGAGTTGTCCGAGATGTGCGAAAAGAAGGAGAGAGTGGAGTCGAAAATGACCACCAGATTTTTTGCCTCACTAGCAGGTGGGGGTGCAGGGCCCAGGTAGACCGGCCAGTGAGAAATTGGGAAAGCAGGGGCAGGGGTCCCAATGAGGACGATCTCTGTTTTACTGGCATCGAGGCAGAGATCGTTAGCAGCACACCAAGACTGAATTGCGGACAGACAGTTGGGAATGAGCGAGGAGGAAGAGTTCGAGGGTAGCCTGAAGGAGTGCTGCAAGTCATCCGCATAACACTTAAAGTTGCAGGTGAAGGTAGAGCTCCTGTGTGCCAGAGGGGCCATGTAGACATTGAAGAACCATGGGAATAGGTTAGATCCCTGTGGGAAGCCACAAGTAGAGAGAGTGATAGAGGAGAGAAAGGACCCAAGTTCCACCTGGGAAGGACGGTCAGCGAGAAAGGAGGCAAGCCATGCAAGGGCCAGACCTTTGATGCCCAGGGTATCATCGAGACGGGAGATCAGGATGTTGTGGTGGCAGAAGAGCGAGAGTTAGAGTCAAGATTTGAAAGCAGGTCATCACGGGTGTTCAAAAGAGCCGTTTCCATGCCTCTTGATGCTATAAAGCCAGGCTGATGGTCATGGAGACAACCAACAGATTGTGTGGAGGGTAAGTTGAGATATAGCTGATTTTTCCATGAGTTTGCCAAGGAAAGGAGTGATAGAGATTGGGTGATAGTTTGCCGGGATAGAAGGGTCAGCAGAGGTTTTTTTGAGGAGAGGGTGCACAAGAGATTGCTTTAGAGAAGTGGGGAAAACTCCAGTGGCGAAAGAGAGGTTGCAGAGGTTGGCCAAGGCTGGAGCAAGGGAATCCATGTTATCCTTCATGGTTTTAGAAGGGCATCGGTCAACCTGTTTGGAGGAGGCTTTTATTGACCCGACTTGTCTATAGACTTCCTCAGGTGTGACAGGGGAGAGGGAGGAGACGAGACGAGAAGGGAGGTGGGAGGGGTGGCCGAAGGGAGCCCAAGAGATGTGGGTGCCGGCAAAGTTGCGGGCGGAGAGAGAGGACAGGATGTCCTGTGTTTTGGAAGTGAAATGAGCAGCCAGGGCCGAGCAAAGGGTCTGGGTGGGTGCAGTAGAGAAAGAGGCTGCAGTGGGATTGGCCAGTTCCTTGTAGATTTTTAAGAGTTCTGCTGTGTTGTTAGATGCCGCTGAGATGCGGGCTTGAATATGGACTCTTTTTTTGGAGCGGATGCAGAGTCTATGTTGCCTTTGAAGAAGGCGGCAGGCCAGTTTGTCAGATGGTGCACCTGAAGATTTCGATTTCCGTTCTGCTGCTCTGCACTTTCGTTTAAGCAGCCAGCTCAAGAGTCGTACCAAGAGTTGCACTTTTTGGAAAGCTTCAGACGGACCCTCATGACAGAGGCAAGAATGTCGAGAGTGTTGGAGATGGAGAGGTGAAAGTTTGGGAGGGCTGTGTCAGGGAGGAGAGTAGGTGAAGGCAAAGGCAGCCACTGTCACTTTTTTCATGGGTCGGATGACCTTGAAGGCAGGAGGCAGTGAAGGGTGGGTCAGTGCTAGGGGAGAAGAGAGATTGATGTGAGAAGAGAGTGATCAGTCCAGGAGAGTGAGGTAGTGAGAGGGATAGAGAGGGGGATGCCAGTGGAGATAAAGGCATCTTATGTGTGCCAGTGGTGTGCGTCGAGCCAGAAGGTAGAATGGAGAGGGAAAGAGAGTCGTATAGGTTCCGGAAAGGACCTGAGGAGTCAGGAGAATCAAGATGGATGTTTGTGGCCCCATAGCCAGCCTGAACCAGCTCCAACCACACACACGTCTACTTTCTGAGCTCTAGCAAGATCCTGGGGAGAGGATGCCTATATATGGCCACATCCTACCCCTGCCTGGGAGGAAGAAAGCCAAAGGGAGGCATAAAGACATGGCTTAAACACCATGGCCAGCCACTTTGAGTACTGTAGTGCCCAATATGCTGCCATCTGATGAAAATTGACTTTTCTTTCTCAGTTTATTACAAATCAGAGCAGATATTTGTTTTTTAACCGGAGTAGGCCACCAGCCTCCCCTATTTCTTTAATATTGGCTCTCAGTAAATGAATATTGGGTGTGTTCTGCTCTGCTCACCATTTCTGCCTTTTGATTCCATAAAGACAACCATAAAGGAGTTGAGGAAAAATAACATTTTTTACATCTACGCTGGACAGGGTCTGCAATGTTTCGTGTAGTTATTACACATTCTTAGCTTTTAGTTTGAAAGTCTAAAAAAAGTTACACTTTAGATTAGAACTACCTTATGTTGGGGCTCTTTTAGAGCCATGTATTTTGGGATTTTCTTAAGTCTTTTATAACTTGACTTGCATAGATATATGGTTGTGACTCTGTTAGGCGTCACTTATTGTGAAGAGCCTTCAATTGGAGGACATTGGTCAAGTGCAAGTTGAATCTTGGCATTTGGAGGTCTTCCACAGCTTGGTAGGACAACTTCTATCTAAGGAAGGTTGACTGGCAGAGATCCCTGTTGTCTTTGGTACTCTCCAGTAGCTTTCAGTAAAGGCATGTGTGAGGTGCTTGCCTTTATGCTATCCACTATTTGTGCTTCCCTTTTCTCAGAGGCGGCTCACCCAATATCTGCAGGAGTTTCTTCTACATGCACCCCTTCTGTTATCTCCAGCCTGCTCAGTCTCCTGGGCGTATCTTCCTCTGACTTAACCTGTTTCACTTCTATTTTCAGAGTGCCCGAGACGAGCCCATTCATATCCTGAATGTGGCCATCAAATCTGACTGTGATATTGATGACGATGGGTTGGCTGCCATGTTCAGGGAGTTCACACAGAGCAAGGTGAGTGTTGACTAGAGCACAAATCGATTGGTCCAACTGCTATTCAGATGAGTCAGTGAATGTGTGATGGCTTGACACAAGATTTTGACGTTTCCCTGCAAACACTGAACCCAGATGACATGACCACAATGAATCTGTAGAAATCTGTAAAAGATTATCCAAGAAATTGTAGATTAATATCCCTATATTAAGGCCCTTTAAGCATCCACTAGTGATTTTACAACACTTTTCCAACAAAATGAGGTTTAGTGTGACAGAACCACCTAGAACATAAATTGTGAGCGCTGCTCACCCAGTTCTCTGTAGGGTGATCCTTAATGATTATTTAACAGTGCTGCTGTGCCTTCTGAGTTAGATGAGAAATGTCTGCTTGCACCGCAATGGGTACTAACGAATAGGGCAGATGCTAGCTCCTTAGTGGGTAAGTGATCTACTTAGTTCTCTAATGAACTTGAAATTGGTAGTAAAATATCCTTAGCACATATGTATAATCCTAATCCTAATGAAGTACTGCAGCCCTATTAATTAATGCAAAAGGTTTTCATTGGTTTATATCCTCTGTTGCCAGCAAACCCATCCTAAGTGTCAGTCAGTGAACATTGTCACACTATGCACAACCAGTCCCTCTGCACACATCTCCTTGTATTCATCTCTTTACATGGCCTTGTTCCCCCTACCTGGCATCCTCCATCTTCCACTTGTCACATAGATCCTGCAAAGACACAAGACCAGAAAAATGTATCTGAGTAAACCAAGTGTTTTATTAGTTAACCAAAGAATAATGTGGTTCAGGTGAGTAAAATAACTCAATTGATAGGGGGAAGATGAAACTAAAAGTAATCTTGAGTTCAGCTGAGTCAATGTTCTCGCAGATGTGTATGACATATCAAACAGGAAAGACAATCCAATCTGGAGCTGTTGAAACTCAGTGTTGCAAAGAAAATGTTTCTCCCAACAGTCTGTGACGAATCCCCAGATGTCGTCACTTCTCCCTTAGGGGGAGCCCCTTCACATTAGGCCAGGGAGGTTAGGCTGCTACCCGATAGTCCGCCTGGGGTTTGTACTCAGCGGATGGATTTTATGGGGAGGGAGCCCCGTATGGGATTAGTGATGACCTGGGTAGAACATGGTATCCCTGTAGGTTAAGGGTGGTTACATCGAATCTATTTGGTCATAGGACAATTGGTCGAAATATATATCTATGTTTTGAGGAGCTCGATTTTGCTACATATATATGGGGGGACCCCCCACAGCCCAACATTAACTCCCCTACCATAATTATTTCCCTAAACCCACCCGCCCCCATATTTATGCAGCACAATTAGTCAGAAAGTCTGCAATGAATTCTCCTGCGACCAAATAGGCTGCACAGTAATCTGCCAATCCCATCCCCTTAGCCCACCTAACCCTAAAACACGTTCCCACCCCCCCCTTCAGCCAATACTTTCCCTCGTGTTCCTATATGTTTCTGTCATGCCACCAATAGAGGAAGTACTGGGACGAGGAAGAGTGTGGACTCCTCAAGGAGCATGTATCGCTTATGTACTGAGACGATAGAGAGACCAATTGATTCACTGGAAGACCTAAAGATCAGTACTAGGATGAAGAAGCAGTGCAGAACCATAGAAAGCACTCATGAGAACCTGAATGAACAGTCTAGTTGTTCCCGAAAGCTAATTGGGCAGGACCCATTCAAAACTGAAGATGGAAACAAGGAAAGCGAGAGAGGGAACCGCGAGCATGGGCAATTCTCGCTCAGCAAAAGGCCCAGGAACTTGCCGGAGAGCTTACAAGCCGGCAAAGAGGCTCTTACCTGGTTTGATGTGGAAGGACCATTCGACGAAGCTGAGCAGCGGACGCCCAGGGCAGCCAAGCAGAAGGACCACGTGGTTGCAGGAAGGTGCACCTGCTGAGAATCTGTGAGTGCCGCAGAGACACTGCAGCATGCCGGAAGAGTGAAGAAGCCTAGAAAAGCCTGAAGCAGAGGGCGGAGAGCCCAGAGACCCGCCTGGCCGAGACCGTAGAGACCCTAAAGGTGCAAGGGCTACTGGGGCGGTTGGAAGGGGTACCGAAAGAAGGCACTGGTAGACGCCGTAGCTACGATATTGCGACCCATGGGAAGCCACTGGGGTTGAATCCCACAGGTATGGGATCTGCATCCTTCTATGAAGAGTAACCTAAGCCATCTTCATAGTCACAGGATCTAGTCACAGTATCTGGCAGGAGAGTGAACCAGGTCTGCAGCACCAAAAGGGAGGAATCCGACGGGTCTGGGACCCGCATCCTCTTATGAAGACCAACCCATGTCATCTTCATAGTTCCAGTACCTGGCAGGATAGTGAACCAGGACTGCTGCACCGAGTCAGGCGGAACACACAGGTCTGGGACCTGCATCCATGAGATTGGGAACTCATGTGAAATAAGAACTTTTGAAGTGCAAAGCAAGCCAGGGGAAGGGACGTATTCCTCCCTGAAGATTGTATATGAAATGTGAATTGTGAAAGTCTGAGAAGAACTTGGGGGAAGGGAGTCATTCTGCCCAGCCCTTGTGAACTGGTAAAGCAAGGAGACCTCAGGAGAAGGCAACAATACCTCCAGCTGTCTTCCTAGAAGATTGGATAGTGTGAAAACCGTCAAAAGAAGGCCTGCAGAAGGGAGTCATTCCCCTGGCTCTGTGAGGACATAGAGAACCATATACCTGGAGAAGGGAGGCATTCTACAAGAACCCAATAGTGAAGTACAACAATGTTCAAGAATTTAAGTTGGGACTTTTTCTTTTACATTGGAGATGAACCCTTAAGACGCTACAAGAAAGGAACTGGGAGCTGGAGAATGGATTCTTTCTCACAGGTGAATTTCCGCCTATAATTGTAACTGTGGCACATCGTCCAGAAGAAGGGAGTCATTCTTCTGGACCAAGAAGACTGTGATAAATCCTGCAGTGTCAACCCTGATCCCCAGCCTAACGTCTCCTCCCATGTAGTCAGGGGAAGGCAGCCGCTACCTGATCCTGACTCTGGGGGTGGCATTATGCGAGAGGATCACATGGCTGTCGGCGTGAAGTGGTGACTCCCTTGGGAGAGACTCTGTATTCTTCTTTTCATGAGGATGAAGATCCTATAATTTCCAAATAATTAATGGCATGCTATCACTGTGCATGTCCCTCCCATGTTGAAACCCAAAGAACATTATATGAGAAACGACCTAAACAGAATAGGTTTTATACCTTATGAATCTAGTAGTCACATGTGACGTTCCCCGATTATAATGATTCTGTCATGGGTAAAAGTCCTGAACATAATATCACTGCACATCATATTGACATAACATTTTCTGTTTATGACAAACTTAAGTACAACCAACGATTGAAACAATCTAGCCTTGAAGAGTGTGAAAACATGATGGTCTTCAATTCCCATAATACCCATGGTACTGGGATGAGGAAAAGGAGAGAAGAGTCAATGTGGAACAGGAACAACCTTAAACCAAAGGTGCAGACTAGTTTTTCTAATCTTTATCAGCTGTGCGGGAGATTTAAAAATGGTGCACCGTACTATGCACAGGAGGGTGGCAGGAGAGGAGGAGGCGGTCGTAGCCAGAAGGAAGAAGGAGCAGAAAGTCACAGAGGACGTGAAGGGGGAGACGAGCTCTGAAGCAGAGCCACCGGAACGAGCCGGCTGGAGGAGGGAAGACGTTCACAGGCGCCCACCTGGAGAAATTGCATATTGGTGGAGAGAGCATCCAGTGGAAGGCAGGGGCTGCAAGACCCTACTGGCGGAGGTTCCATTGGTGGCGGCTCAAGAGACCGATGAAGGAACCACAAGAGACTATGCAACTGGGGCAATCGGGCCGGTAACAGTGCTCTGTTACAGCCACACACTCACACGATGAGTCAACCAGAAGGAGTTGGGGGGGCCCCTGGAACATGTGGTAAAGCTGAAGGACACTTGGGGAGGCAATTTGAACACTGACCAAGTAGAACAGAAGGGCAGAAAGGGTACAGTTCTCCTCACATGAGACATCACTCTGGGGAAACCTGGAACCTGCATTGCCACCAGCCAAGAGAGATTGGAGAAGAGACAGAAGGGCAAAAAGAGTACAGTCCTTCTCACATGAGATGCCAGTTTGGGGAAACCTGGAACCCACATTGCCAGAAGCAAAGAACCAATAACAGTTGTGTGAAGTAGAAATTATTTCTGCTAGGTGAGTAAACCAGGAGAGAAACAGTTGTGTGAAAGTGAAACCATTCATGGCAGGCAAGTGAACTGGAAAAGGAACAAGTTGTGAGAAGTACAGAGCATCCCTGACAGACCTCAATCACCAATGACCACCAGTGTAAGTGCATCGCCTACAAACCCCTCGAAGGTAATACCTAATCACAGTACTCCTACTCCTAGAGTGCTATTCCACACCCTTCTAGCCAGACCCAAACACCCTAGCAGAGGAATGAATGCCTTTCCTCTTAAGGGAATGAAGTTGCAGCATTCTGAATTCACCAGCGCATGTGGAAATACATTTCTTTCTTCTCCACCACTGCTGAAGGAAACATTCAAGAAGAGTAAGGTTACAGCCCATTGGACGCCCACAGATAGAAAGTTGCGTACGACAAACATGAAAATAAAGTGCATTATCTGTATGAAGGACAATACAAACAAACACTGCTTTCCTGATAACGTTGCAGAGATTATAAAGGTGTCATTTCCACGCAACAAAAGTGTTACGTTCACAGTATACAGCTTCCCTGGTTTCCCAAAGGTTTTTCTGACTTGTTTTTTACAAGCTGGAAAAAGAGAGGGAACCAGTTCACAGCAGGCAATGACAGATCGACTCTAAAGTGGAGGAATGTGGACTTCAAACTAGTCCAGGACAGTTTTAGAATTCAAGATGGCAGCACTGTATTTAAGCTTAGGTAAACCCCCTTTCAACTCGCACGACCTCAAGCAGATGACCTAATCGCAGACCAGCCTATATTGCACTTCAAAAGGTGCAATCCATACACCTAAGCATTCCCCACGGTGAGGGATGACAAGACTGTAAAAGGCAGCTTGCTAGGTAGGAGTGTAGGGTGTTTGAAAAGGAGTTGGAGGAAGGTGTTTGGAGGAGAATGGCGAGCTAAAGATTTATTGAGAGGAGAGCTGGGAGGAGAGAGTTGGAGGTTGGAAGTTATATTGGAGAATTGTTACCATCTGGAGAGATAATTATAGAGGCGGTTGGAGGGAGAAGTATTGAGGAGGCTGAAAGGAGAATTGGTACCATCCGGATGGAGAGTTCCATGATTAGGTCATAGGTGAGAGAGTTAACTGGAATGAGTTTCTGATGAGGTTGGAGAAGGAGAGAAGCATTACCATCTGGGGAGAATGACAGAGAAAAGCTTGAAGGGGAGATGAGAGTTGCAAGACAGAGAATGTGGGAGGAGAGCAGACTCCTTACTAGTCAAAGACCAGGTAGGTCCTGGCAGACCAGATCGGATCAGGGCAGACTTCTGAGGTGCAAGTAGATACATGGTGGTACAATCTAACTGAGGGATCGAAGGCTACAATAGGGGTCGCAAGAAAGGAAGCGCCCTGGAGACTGGGAACCCCGTACATGGAGGTGGTATGGTGGGAGTGAGATTTCCAAGTACATCCATGAAACCCTCAGAGAATGGAGCGGTGCTGAGAAAACTCCACGTCTGCACAGCCTTCTGGAATAACATTGAAGACTCTGCCAAGCCTGTGACTTGTTGGCCTTGGAGGGCTCCGACCGCAGACTCTATAAAAGTGGGGTCAGGAATCCTGCAACCCAAAAACAAAGGTAATGGTTCATTATTGCAGATTTCATTGTCTGCTTGCTCCTTTGGAACTTGTAAGGATGCAGAAGTATGAGTCTGACCCAATAGTGGCATGGTGATTGGCAAATACTTTTTATTCCGGCAAAAATAAAGAGAAACCCGAATTCTTCCTAACTCTAAGAGGGGTTTTCTTGCCTCTAATAAAGAGCGAATGAGTCGGTCAGAATAAATGAAAAAAGTCCACCGTCATGTCAAAATACTTACTTTATCCCTCACACTTGTAGCTAATAAGAAAAAGGGCAGTGGGTATTGTGAGGGGTCAGAAATAAGAGACAGACACAAAGTTGTACTTTACTCAACATTTGCCATGTTTATTAAAAATAAAAGGGGTTGGGATAAAGGCCTATCTGTCCCTATCCTAACAGAAATTTCCCTACCATCCAAACTACAACTAAAGAAAGTCGACCTTGTGTCCAAAATATATCTGACCCTCACTGTAACATATACAACCAAAGTGCGCAAGGAAAATGTGTCTGTGTCCAGTTCAACAAAAATGTGCAACAGTTCAAAATTATAACTCTGATAAAGTAATCCTTGTGCCCAGGGTTGGACTCCCTTCCCCTTGATCAATTCAGGAAGACCTTTGAAAGAGTTTGGTTCCAACAATATTCTCTTCAGTTCAATGTAAATTGTCTCTTTCATCCCAAAAGTCTCTCAAATTGGGAAAACAAATGTATCTTCTCTAAAACATTGGTTCAAAACCAAAGCAACCGTTTCCTGCACAACGTGTTCCTCTGAAGATGGCAAAATGATTACTCCGAAGGATGAAACAGTGTTTCTTGTAGAATACTCGTCAGAATGGCAAAGCAAGTCTCTCTTCTTGTACAATAGTTTGACACAAAAGATTATTCCCAACACACACTTCCTAACAGCAAGTTTGTTATCCTTCAAAGCAACAGCTCCTTGACAGCTCCTGTGACTGCTCACTGTCATAGTGTAGGGTACCAGTGGAGGGAGGGGCTTCTGTAAACAACACCCAGGATAAAGCAGCCACTAGTTCCGACTGCCCCTTACCTTCACTTGACTACCACATTGTCGGTCCTCAAAGTTAGACAGAGAGCCTCATCACATGCTATTCTCCTTCTTAAACTATATGGTCTGGTGCACTTGTCTGTCTGTCTGTCCTTCGCCCGCATTGTTCACTCTCTCACCATCTCTCCTTCTCTCTGTCTCATAGCCACTCTTCACTGAAACGCCTTTACTCCTGATTTTAAAAAAAAGGCAACAACATTCACCCATTCAAATAACCACCCAAGATCCACTTATTTCACCTTGAAGGAGCTCACACCCCTTGGCTCAATATAACAGCCCCCACAAATCCTCAGTTACTTGCACTGCTGCACTGTCTCACCAACCACTTTCATCCCCCCTTCATGTGGGAGTAGTTGAGCTCCTCTGTACTTGTCCCGGATCGATCTATTCCAACATATCCCTACACCACCAGGTCATTTGTCAACCACCCAATGCATGTTTATTTTTTTGTAAGGTGCCTAACTCCAGGACTCCACAGCCTTTGTTTGATATTTTGTAAGTGCTTCTGTTGTAGACACATGTCCTCAATAAGAAATTACAATAAATAAGGAAACATACCCCTGACAAAGAGCTTTGAGCCGCTACTAGCGGGATGCAGTGCATAACATTCTGTTACTTTCCAGCCAGTAATTGTTTGGATTTCTTTCAGGGACTTTTATACTGCACACCCAGTGACAAGGTCAATGGACCAATTTATATTTGCCACAAAAGGGAGGCCAACCGGTTGGTCCATTAATCCATCTGATGACCCAAACGAAACCTATGCCACCTATTTTAAAGTGTGCAGATTAAGCTTTTTAACTCTTGCATGGAAAACAGGGGTTCATCCTCCCCGACCCTCTTATGCTCCCAAAGGTAAAAGAAATACCTGGGTAAGCCACAGCCATGTTGTAACCCAAGCCCAGATGGGCCAGTAACCTACAGGACCTAGGGTCGGAGATTAGCCTATTGGTAGGCCCACTGGTCTGGTTGACGAGACTGATCAGGCCAAGACCTGACCACCCTTCCGGTCCCATTTTATTGCTCTAACCTCTCTGCAGGACCAAAGGACGTATATAGACAGGAACCATTTTTCCCCCTTAGGCAGATATGCTGCCTTTTCACCTATGTCACCAGTCCTCCTTCCGCTTCTAATTTATTTTCCCTTTCCGTCTTGGCAGAGAATGCTTCTTCACTGGAAGGAAAACATGAGAAATCTGGCAATCAGAAAACTTACTTTTCTCTGGTCTGGGCAGCATCATGACCTTCCACCTATAGGTTTCCTTGTGGGCTACTAGCCATGGCCTGCGGCCTTGGCCAGTGAGCTCGGCCTTTGGCCATGCCCATTGTATATTTTCATGCATTAGGTTTCTTTCAAGCACACTTGTCATAGTCTTCAACCATGGCCAGTGGCCACTGCACATGTTGTGCCAATAGGTTACTTGGGGGCCCACTGACACACAGACCCATTTCCCCCTGCCTAGTAAATGTGATCGCCACAGATGTCGCCCCATTCTTTTTCCCCCCTCAGTTTACATTATCCCGATAATCCCTCGATAATTACTGTGATAATCTCACACCAATTACTGCAATAACGCTTGAAAAGTAAAAAGTCCTCACAGGCACTCCCCATTTGCTTCCTTCCTTTTCTCTTGGTCCTGTGAGAAACCTGAGGGTATTCTCCCATGCTAACCTCGAGACACCCTTATTCAGGCAGCCGGTGAAGGGCAGATGCTCTCATTCTCCAGCCCCAGGGGTGAAAAGAAGAGAAAGGATCACCTAGATGGGGATCCCGGGGTTGTGCTTGGGTAAGGCCCCAAGTGAAGCACGGTATTACCATGAGGAAGAGGAAAAGAAGGATGAGAAGCCTGAGGCCTTTGTAGGCTATACGGCACCTACCTCCCTTCCTCTCAGTGAATTTCTCAAACCCAACTCCAAGAATCCTCCTTTTTCTGCGGTCCACCCTAAACCGGTCATTTCCATTTGTTTAGCAAACCCCACCAATCTCACACTCCTCCCTTTACCAACACCCCTAGGATGAAGAGTGTACATTTCCGTGACAACCCCCCTTTTCCGACGCGAACACTTTCACATATCACGAAGGACGACGGAGTAACACCCGAGGTGTTTGCTTGACATGTCCCAACACAAGGGTCCAACAAAGTCAGGAAATTGACCAGAATCACACACACACACCTGACAGCCCTTTTCCTTTCCCACAGGGATAAAAGGTGGAGCACGAGAGCACAATATGAGCAAGGCAGACTGCACGTCGAGAGCTCAGCACAGCAGTTCAAGAGGAGGAGAAAGACGGCGCGAACCGAGAGGGTGCCAAGGAGAGAAGCGACTTTGCACTTTCCGACCTAGGCCTGTGAAACATCTGCGGAAGGATTCGTAAGACTGTGAACAATAGCCAGCATGTGTTTCAGCAGATGTCAACGGTACACATGACTCTCCTCCGCTGATAAACAAGCTGGGGAGAGACGCTTGTCTCTGTGGTACCAACCTTGAATCCAGAGAGAAGAAAAGCCAAGCAGTTGATCACAGCCGGTGAGTTGAGGGGAGAGTCGAGAAGAAACCGAACTGTGTTGAACGAAAAGTAGCAAACGGCTAATTGAACTGTGAAAGTACAAAGAACCATTGATACAAAAAGGGGGAAAACCAGCAACAGAGGATTCCGGCACCACGTGGGTGCTCACTCAGGAAACTCTGGGTTTACCTGATTGTTGAAAATACCTTTTACCAGAAGACCTTGGGAAAGGCGAGAAAGGGGGTCAAAGTGGTCATACAAAGGCGTCCAGTAAAATCCTCTGTACAGTTGAAAGCCTTTGACCAACAGAAGATTGTGAAGCTAAGGAAAGTGAATCCTGCCTTGTAAAAAGTGATGACAAAGTTGGCAAGAGTGAACCCGAAGGAGGGATACCGATAAACAGGGGGCAAAGTCTAAAGTCCCGATATACAGTTTGTTGACAAGAGTGAACCCGGCAGAGGGTTGTCCACAGTGAACTGTTTAAAAAACCATTAGATTTGTGAATGTCACTGAGGAAATTGTTGAGAAAATCGTAGTGAACCCGACGCAGGGTGACAAACAGTCAAATGGTATCTGATCCCGGAAGAGGGGGATCCAAGGGTGAGAAGCCTTTACCCGCTGACCTGTCAGGACTGGCTTGCTAGAATCCGCAGGAGCTGATGCTGATCCCACAGACCCTCACCAGGAGTACCCTGCTCAACCATGTATTCACAGCTGATTCGAGAACCCCAAGGAAGGGAGAGGGGAAGTGGATAAAATAACAAACGAGATACTGCAGACTCCCAATCTTCTGGCCCGTCTCTGGTATCTGTAGCGGAACAAATACACCAGGTTACATAAGTTCAGTGTAAAACAGGAATGTAAGAATAATATCTGTAGCTAAACAATCTATTGCCTGTTATGCCTCTGCTACTTGCTCAGAGACGTAGTATTGACTAATTGGTCACCTTCTAAATTGACAGACCATGAAATACTCAGTTTAGAATAGTTTTGGCAACAAGAGTTCAATAACTAGCCTCTTTCAGAAACTTTCTCTGAATAATTACTTACTGCTTTCTTTTTCTATTACTAAAAGAAAAAATATATTTTCCACAGATGCAGTTTAAAAACTGGAGAAAATGTCTTTTCATGAAATAATACTATTGACTGAAAACAATGTTCTTACTTTAACTTGCAATAGTAAGCAGGAAACAATATCCCTTTTTGAAACTTGCAATGGTAGGCTTTGAATAAAGTCTTTCTTTCTTGCTTTAGTTAATCAGTAGCACGTATACTATGTACTGTTCTTTCACATTAATTAAACACTCAAATGTTTAAAGCATTCAGAATTATCTTTGTTGTTGCTCTCTTAAGAAGAGCATAGTCCTCTTTCTGTTTCTTAAATTTGGAAATAACTCACAAGCGTTTTAGTCGAAACAAACTTGCTGGGATGTGGCTACTGTAGTTCCTGTATGCTGCCACGCGTCTTTACTGATACTGCGTCTTTATTTGAATAAGCACCGCACCCAATGTCACGAGCGTGGTTAGTGCACCGTAGCCCGACGCCTCACCGCGCTGAAGTAAGAGATAAGGGCTTGTGCATGGAATTTCTTGCGTTCCACCTCGCCCTTGTAACACAACGTTTATGTTGATAATAAGAACTTGCGCATGAAAGCCGCTGTGCTACCCACCGCGTCTGAAAAATTACATTAGCTTCCTTAACACCTTTACATCTGCAGTGCTTTCGAAAAAATGAGAAAACTTGCGCCGGAGATCTACTTTTACACGTGCACAATAACACAATGCTGACTTGCTTCAGTTTCAAATGCCGCTGCGCCCTCCTCAGAGTAATTTAACTCGCGCCTCGCGTGCTAACTGTATCACGTTGGCGACTTCCTCAAGACTTGTTGCAGAGTCAACTGAAATATCACGCGCTGCTCTGTCATGCGCTGTTCTAGCTTCTGAAACATGTGCTGAATATCTCTAACATAAAGCGCTATTCAAAACATGAACCTTTAAGCTATTTACATTACGCTAAGGAGATAACCGTTCTGCTGCTTGCTGTAACAACCTCAGCATGTTTTCTTAACTTGAATTTACTGTTCTTTCCTTCATAGATTTTCTGAATGAACAGCTGACTTTAGTTTTTATATTTTCTCAAGCATTTGATTTAAAATTGAAACGCTCCCACCAATGGTCTTCTAGGGAAAAGACTCTCACTGCTACAGATGTCTTCTTACTTCTTTTGGAGGGATTTCTGGACTCTGGATTGGGCCTAAATTAAGGCACTATAAATCATACAACCTGTCTATGAATTTCTCTGAATGAAAGGCAGTTAAAGAACCCCAAGCCAAGTACCCCAATCTATTGTTCTGCCAACCAATCAGATCAGCCCTGCATTCCAGCATCTTAGATTGGGAAGCCCTTAATGCTCAACCTTATCAATAGATGCAAAACACCCACGTATTCTATGAACCACCACAGGCCATCTCCACCTGCCAGACCCCCTACACCTGCCAGCCCTGATAGTGATTGAACAGAGAAAAGTACAACAGAGAACGTATTTTGAATAGGTGCAAGAGGGAATCTGACAGAGGGAACCTGCTATTCGAGAGGGGTCTGAGCCCGGAAGAGGGAGGGCCTGAAGTGAAGAACTATCACCGGAGTACAACCAGAGAAGGACTTTGGAACTTTTTGTTAACCTTAACTGTTTGTTATTTTGAATGTAGCAGACCCTCGGAAGTAAGAAACCTAACTGTCGAAGGTCCTGATATCGCTAAGAACCTTTGGTGGATCTGAGCCCGCAAGAGGGTAACTTTTGTCTATTTGTTTTGAAACCTATCAGGTTCTCTGAGGCCAGAGACTTTCCGTTAGTAAGAGACTTTACCACCGAAGGCCCTGATTGCTGAGAGCGGAACTGTCGGCTCGTACTGGGAAAGCTTGAGCGTGTGCTCCAGAATCCTACCTACCTTCTCCCGTGCTTAAATTGTGGGAAAGGGAGACCCTGACTACCGCATCCTGACTTAATATTTGTGAACACTTCCTTCTTTCTTAAAAAACATTATCCCACACTTCTTTTGTATTTAGCATAAGGATTGGCAATAGGTTATTCTTAGTATAGGCCCTTTTATTTGACAAAGACACCACTGGGAATGCCTCATTATTGTTTGGTGGTCGAAGCTTGCTCCCATCTTATATTTAGGTTTATAATAGGAATTTTTCCAAACTACCTTTTTACAGTTCAATAAACACCCTTGAACTGTGATCACCTGTCTGTCTTTACTGTTGCCACCAGGAGTTCCTTACAGTTCCCTCCGTCTACCTCAGTTCATTTGTAACTCCCTGACCCCATCCCATTACCCCCTTTCTCTCTTTGTATTGTGTGATGCATTTTTGTTTGCGAGTGCGTCTTGCGTTATTACTGCAGTAATCTCGCAAGATTTTCCGGCATTCTCCCGATAATGAGAAAACGTCAGAAATGTAACTGGCTTCCCAGACCACCCCCAACTCCCCAACTTCAGATTATGTCCTCTTTCCCCCTCCCTGGCTCTAGCCTGATGCAATTTCAACCTTTTCCCTCATCAAAATAGATTTCATTTTGCACTTTTCGTTTTCGCACTCCCCTGATATTACCGCGGTGATCATGCTAACCCCAAACCTGTCCAGGAAATTAAGTCATCGCTTTGTGCCCAAGTTGTTTCTTTTTCTTATTTGATCCAATATGATTTGAGTAGGCCGAAAAACAGCTTTTTTTGCTTTCTTAATATTTTCATTTTTTAACAAATCTTCCCCACCTTTTCCAGTTCAGGAGAACGGTGGAGGGGATTGGGGGCGTGGCAAACTTTTTGTTTGGAAACTATCCGCTAAATCCGTCATGCAAGTCAAAAGTTATTAACAGTCGAATTTTTCGGATTTCCTACCGCTCATGCCACTCACCTTAATTATAGTGTGGAACATATATATATAGTGTGTTGATATATTTATATGTAGATTTGCATACGCAAACTGAGTGTTCATACTGTGGTTTACTAAGTGATTTATGTCTTTAAGCAAAATTATGTTTTAAAACAAAATGCTGGCGACTTGAAGAACTATTTTGAATTGTCATTTGCATGATCAAGCTGCAGGCAGTTAAAAAAATGTGAAAAAACAAGACGTTTAACCATCAACAAGAATGATCCAAATTGTGTGAAATAATCTGGCAGCCCCCGCATGTTTACAGCAATGAGGCTCGTAGGCTCGTGAATGGCTGGCGGCGGAGATGGAAGCGGGCCGCCTGAGTGGGGTTCCTGCAGGTGCCGCTGCCTAATCGCCTGGTAATAGCCGCAGACGTGCTGGCAGGCCGGCTTTATTGCCATGTAATCAGAGTCCTGTTGCTCGGCTCTTATTATCTGCAACTTGTTGGATTCGCAAAGCCATACCAATTCTGATTTTAAATGGCTTTGCATTGGACTTCTCGCCTCCCCAGAGGCCGCGAGCCTGAGCGCACCCACTCGTTGGCGCGCAGGGGGGCGGCGGCGGGGGGGAGGGTTAACGCCTCTTCCTGCAGAATTGCGCGCACGTTGTCCAGTCTGTTCCTGTGGTCTCTACCTCCTTGGGAATCTCACTTCTGATTCGCCTTCCACTGGGCCTGGATCTTCATTAATGCTGTAGTACTCCGGAAGCCGGAGTATAGTGACAGGCTCTTCCTGCACCCCCCCCCCCCCCCCCACACACACACACAAGCAACCCACTGAAAACGGTATGAAACGTTTCATTCAAGCGGAGCTCAACCTCCTGAGATGCGGACACCTATGCAATCGCCCCTCGAACTCATCCAAGGGTGCGCCCCCCCCCCCAGCTAGAGGCATTGCAAGGGGGGGCTGAGTAGGCTATAGCCCTGGGTCTTTTGGTTGTAGCCCTGGATAGAAGCTCAGGTGCTACAACCACAATGCTAGCTAGCAGGGCCGGCCTTAAGGGCAGCAGCGCCCTGGGCGAATTGGCACCACCCCCTCGCCCAATGCGCCCCCCTGCTCAACAAGGGGTGTGGCGGAAGGAGGCGTGGCCAGAGTGGGCAATTTATTATTATTTTTTTTTTAACCTCGCTCTGGCAAGGAGGTTAAATAGGTGCCGTTAGCACCCCATTGTCATTGAATGAGCCGGCCGCCGCGGGTTCATTCAATGACAATGAGGTGCCTGCCACACCTTCTGCCACCACACCAGCTCTTGAAAGACTCCCCCGAGCTGGCGTGGTGGGGGGGGCTAATGGTGCCTTTTCTTATGAAAAGTGCCCGCGGCGGAGGGGTGCATTTCAATGCACCCACAGCTGCGGGAACCTTTTACAGTAAAAGGCTGCCGGCCACGCCTTCTCCCACAACGCCAGCTTGGCGGAGCCCTTGAAAGACTCCCCCTAGCTGGCGTGGCGAGGACAAAAGGCGCCCTAAGGGGCGTGGTGCCCCGGGTGGTCGCCCGGCTCGCCCCCCCCTAAGGCCGCCTCTGCTAGCTAGCCCCGAGTCCCGCCAGTCCCAACATTAGCATAGCCCCTGATCTTTTCCAGACGTAGCAACACCCCTGCCCCCAGCGCTCCCGCCGCCTCCTTCCCAGACCATGCTCCTTCTGCACCCTGGGCTAGGGTGATGATCAGATGTCCCTGTTTTGCTCTGTCTGTCCCCGAATTGTTCCCACTGTGCCCCTGGCCCGAGAGGTTTTTTTAAATGTAAAACCCCTGTCCCAGTTTTGGGGGAAGGGAGATTGATGACTGTCGGAATAGCAGCAGCAAGGGTATACATCTTCAAAACATACATTATGAACCAAATAAATACTATAATTTGGTAAATCTACATTATCACTAAGCCACATCTCGGCTGTCCTGCGTAGTCTCGAACCCTCAACCTTTCAGTTAACAGCCACAGGCATGAAATGATTGCCACTAGGAAAGGTTTCCATTGCAAGGCCTTAAATAGCAATCCCAGAAAAAAACTCCTCTGTTCTGAACATGTTTGCAGTCACAGCCAGATGGTAAACATGAAGTGGACATTCTATACCCCAGCCTTAAGAGAGCAGCCAACGTGGTCCCCAATATCCTTAGCCTTCGGGTTATGGACATTAGAATTGCCATTTGGTGCTGCGCGTTCGCAGTCCTCGTTGCACTGGCATAGATAGGGGTAATCTTGTCCTCACCTTTGATATAGATAGTCTGAAGCCACATCATTGGTAATCGAGCACTTAAAATAAATGACCACACCATTGGTTTATTACATGTTTTTGATTACATTTCCTGGCCATTAAAACTTCTTGTGTCCATCACATACATTTTTACTCAAAATCCACATTCTCTGCCCTTCCCCTTACACGCTATAACGCCATAAACAATGTTCTAATAGTGAAGCTGGATAATAGTGGGAATTTCCACTTGTGTAACTCTGCACCTCCGACCCGCCCACACACCCATTTGGCAATAACATGGGACAAAGGCCCACATGGCAACTCAGAATGCACCAATCAATGCTCCCAAAGACCCTGAGGCACAGTGCGTAACTTAAGCCAAAACTGTGCTTGTATTTTCTCAGTATTAGCCAGGTACTGCCTTAATGGTACTATCTGGCCGTAAAGAAAATAGCAACAGCTAAAAAAAAAAATATGCAATTACATGGACATATGAGGTCAGTTTGTTTATTTGGTAATGCACACCAAACCCGTAGGTAGCTGGGCGCAGAAGAAAAGAATACTTTAGGCATGGTTACAGCATAATATAGGTACAATACAGTGCTTGGCATATACTAATGATGTGTTATTTATATAGCGCCTTAATCCTAAGCGCTTTACAGAGCACATATTTACATACAATATCACCCAACCGAAATTGGTACTCATTTATTGACCTCGGAAGGAGGAAAGGCTGAGTTGGCCTTGCCGGGATTCAAACCTGCGAACTGCAGATCACGCTCAGTTCACAGCAACAAGCGCTGAGCTATCTTACCGGCATACTGATCAAATGCCTATTCAAAAGGATGTCATTGCAAGGAATAGATATGAGGGCACATTGCTTATAAATCAAGCGGATACAGGCACACTTGGTTAAAGCATTATTTATCAAAGAAGCTCATTTGCAGCTGCAGTTAACTCTCAGACGTTTGTTTAGAAATAACACGAGCCGGCCCTAAACAGCAAAAGCTTGAAGTTTCTGCTTGTTGGAGCTAGCTCCAAGAGATCCCAGCACGGTGCATTTTGGGAAGGGAAGAACTGGTAGTTGGTGGGAAAGGCCACAGGGATTAGCAAGGGAAACTCAATGCATGGGTTAAACATCTTAACACCCACAAACTCTGTCCTTGAAGACCATGCTTGGGGTGTAGTGCTGATGGCACTGTGCCTGGAGGCTACGACCCTGGGCTTAGCGCAATGCCAAGATGACAGGGCAGCAGGCCAGGCCCTTCTGGTGCATAATGCAGGCGCAGTGTGATAAGGCATTGTGGGCATTCACTGCGGCTAAGGTCCTTGCATCAGTGCAGGCAGCTGGCCATGCCTGGGGGGGCAGTGTCTGTTGTGCTAGTGCATAGCCAACCCTATGTCTTGCAGTTGTATCAACGACATGGTTGCTTCTGAGCTCATCTTTTGCATCAGCAAATCCTTAAGTGACAATCTAGTTGCATAATGCATCAAGAATGCCATTGTCGCGTAAATCATTCCTCAATGTGAAAATGGTCACAAACTTCAGACCCATTGTACAATGTCGCCTCATTGAAGAGATGCTGTTACAAAGAGATCAGTCTGGGCTGCGTCCTAGGCACAGCACAGGATCAGCCCTTCTTGATGTCAGCAAATGCATTCTTGAAGAATTCATAGTGGGCCAGGAATCCTTTCTTTCTGGATTTATCTGCAGCCTTTGACAGTTGAAACTACTAGGTATTTTTTGCAATCCCAACAGATCGGGTGGAATTTACCAGCACAACACAGTCCTGCTTCAAGTGTTTTTTCAACTACACCTCAAAAATAAGTTGTCGCTAGTCCTTTATTTTCACCCATTTCTTCTGAGCATCAGCTTTGCAAACGGCACCTCCAATATTGTTTCACCATTACAGTGCATATTGGAGTCCTGCAGGCGAGGTCCGAGGTCATCAAGCACTGGCTGTTTTTGCAGTGTCCAAAGTAACCAACTATCAGCACACGTCTTGTGGCCCAAATATACTGCGGACAGGAGCTTTCAGTCCACATATCCGATCTCATCTGCAAAGCGGGCCGTTTTGGTGCGGCAACTTTGTCGTAGATCCCTTGTCGGTGCGCCTAGCAGGGTGCAGGAATCCATCTCTGCCGGCCAAAGAGCCGGATAAACCCAGGATATGTTTAAAAAAAAAAAAAAAGAGAGAGAGAAAAATGCACTGTGCAATGTTCGAACCCGGGTCCCTCGTTTCCAAGGCCTAGCACTTAGCCACAAGGCCACACTGACCTTATTGATTGGAAATGCACAACTTTTATATGTACCCGGAAACCATATATATATATATATATATATATAATTGCAGGTTAAGTCTGAAAGTTGTGAGTTGTGCCCTTCAACTTCACGTCCCGCTTGATCATGTGGCTAATAGCCTTCCAGGCAGTGCTAATTTATGGCCATTCCTATCCATTTTCCTTTCCCATCCTCTGCCAGCGATCTGAGCCATTGTGAGGCTGTCTACCCGTCCTATACTCCTATTGAGGGGCTAACAAGATCCATCGCATTCTATTTATGGACCCACTGGTTGATTTGGGCTAGAGCTCATTGCCACAATACACACGTATTTTAAATGCATTATTTCTCTATGGTAAAATATCCCTGATTCTTTGGCACTGTCTGTCACTACAACCAAATGATCTTACCTAAATAAACACGGAACACTGTATGGATCTTGGCACATGGGCAGCAGCTTCTCCCTCACTGGAGCAGAGCTGCTTCGCCTCCTGCTGCCCTTCTGCCACCTGGGGACCTGCGGGCTGCTCCCATGCCTGGGCGGCTGCAGTGCTGGACCTTGATCCTCCAAGCCCAATGATGGCGAATCGGTAGTTAATCAGAAGTTTCTTTAGAGTGTCCTCCTGTGTCCAACCCCCTGCTGATGGGCTCTGGACTGAACACAGTGCAACCAGCCCAAATTCACCCCCTGCCCCTCTGACTGCCGCAGCTCATGAGCCGAGGAAGAAGCACATGCGGTCAGGCCTGGCAGGGCCCGGACTCATAAGCAACACGTGTTGCTTTTTGCTGCCGATCACAAACTCAAGCACTCTGTGCTATCCTGGCTTCGCTGGACAGCAGCAGCCAGGCATCATGCAGTCAGCTGTAGGGAACTCATGGTGGCAACAGTAAAGACAGACGCAAGTGATCACAGTTCAAGGGTGTTTATTTACTGTATAATGTTGAAAAAAAGGCCTAATCTAAACCTAAATCTAAGATGGGAGCAGAATGATATTCTCCCACTTACTCCCCCGGGATCTTCCATTCAGGTGGCCAGGGAAGGGCCATCGCTTTTGCATCCCAACCATGGAGGTGGACAAGCAAGGGAGTATCTCCTGAGTGGAGGGTCACGGGCGATTGGGAGGAGAATACCTGAGGGCGAGACATGGTATTCCCCCTTTCCCAATTATACACCAACCCGCTCTCCCTCAACCTTAATGGAGTATTGTCAATCGCACCCCATCTCCCCCTACCCTTTTCCAATTAGTACTAGGACGAGGAAGAGGCGATCGGGAGCAATGAGGGTTACCCATAGAAACAACATAGGAACACAGAGTGAGACCTACTATCTAACACCTTTGAATTGTCCCACTAATAGAGTCAGGCACTTTATTCTGACAATTCACACCTGTCTCCACTTGACCTTTTACACCAGTATAAAAGGTGTGGTTCTGCCCAAGAGTAGGAGCGAGCCCTTGGAGCAGGAAGCCAAGCAGAAGGGACAGGAGCAGCCAGAGGAAGAAGGTGGAGGACCGGATGCTATCCCGTGGTCTCAGGAGGGACATAGTGTGGCGAGGGAGCCGTGTCTCCAAGGATCCTGGCTTGCCGAGTCCTGTCAGCTCTCGCGAAAAGGGTGCTAATTTTCCTGGGCGTGAGAAAGGCCCAGGTGTCAGAGGGGCAGAAAGAACGGCCCGACCCCCAGTGCTGAAGGAAGCTGTGAGAAACCTGAAGGTGTCTTTCTGACTAGTCCCTGGGGATGTGTCATCCAGGTGGCCAGAACAAGGCCATCGGTATTGGATCCAGTTCCTGGGGGTGGACCAGTGAGGGAGGATCACCTGGACAGGGAGTTGGGGGGGGGGGTCCTTGGGGAGTGGAAGTAGGACACCAACAGGTGAGGCGCTGTATTCCCCTTCTTATAACACCTTTTGCCCAGCCTACTACATAGGATGCTCAAATACTCTATCCCTCCCCTTTCCGACACGTACACTTTTGCACACAGCGAAAGATGATGGACAAACATCAGAGCCGTCTACCTGAATTGTCCCAACACAAGGGTCAGGCAGAGTCAGGCAATTGACCAGAATCACACACACCTGACGGCCCTTTCCCTTCCCCACAGGGATAAAAGGTGGAGCACGAGAACACAATATGAGCAAGGCAGACTGCACTGTGAGAGAGCTAACCCAGCACGGCAGTTCAAGAGGAGGAGAAAGACGGTGCGAACCGAGAGGCTGACAAGGAGAGAAGCGACCTTGCCCTTTCCAACCAAGGCCCGTGAAACCTCCACGGAAGGAATCGTAAGACCGCGATCAAAAGCCAGTGTGTATTGCAGCAGATGTCAACGGTACCTATGAACCTCCTCCGCTGATAACCAAGCTGGGGAGAGATGCGTGTCTCCATGGTACCAACCTTGACTCCAGAGAGAAGAAAAGCAAAGTGGTTCATCACAGCCGGTGAGTCGAGTGGAGAGCCGATAAGAAACCAGACTGTTTTGTGCGAAAAGTAGCAAACAGCTAATTGAACTGTGGCAATACAAAGAACTTGATATCGCAAAGGGGGAAAACCAGCAACAGAGGAGTCCCGCACCACGTGGGTGCTCACTCCGGAAACTCTGGGCGATTACCCGATCGTTGAAACTCAGATTACCAGAAGGCCTTGGGAAAGGCGAGAAGGGGTCAAAGTGGTCATACAGGGATCTTGTAAAATCCTCTGTACAGTTGAAGGTCTCTGGCTGACAGATGACTGTGAAGTTAAGGGAAGTGAATCCCGTATCGTAAGAGCAGAATGAGAAGAGGTACGATAGACAAGATTGGCAAGTGTGAACCCAAACGTGGGATGCCGATAAAGAGGGGGCGAAGTCTAAAATCCCGAAATACAGTGTGTTGACAAGAGTGAAGCTGAGGGAGGTCTACACTGAACTGGTTAAAAAGACATTGCGATTTGTAAATGTCACAGACGATATAATGTTGAAAGCCATAATGTACCTAGCTGAGGGAGGGGATGCTGACATTCGAGAGGGATCTGTGCCCAGAAGAGGGGGATCCAAGCGTGAAAGGTATCACCCAACGTGCAAGCAGAAAGGAACCTTTGTTGATTATTTTGAACACATTAGGTTCACAGAGGCAGGAGGCTTTTTGTAGAAAAGACACTTAACCACCGAAGGCCCTGATACCCGAAAACAGAACTGTTGGCTCGTGTTGGAAAAGTTTGAGGGTGTGCTGTGCTCCGGAATCCTACCTTATCCCGCGCTTCTTTTGTATTTAGTGTAAGAATTGGCAATAGGTTTTTTAGTATAGGCCCTTTTTATTTGACAAGACGCCACTAGGACTGCCTTATTATTGTTTGATGGTCGAAGCTTGCTCCCAGCTTAGATTTGGGTTTAGATTAGGCGTTTTTCCAACCTACCCTTACAGTTTAATAAACACCCTTGAACTATGATCACGTGTCTGTCTTGACTGTTGACAGCCGCGTTCCTTACAAAGCAGACAGCGTGCAAGTCAACGCAGCTACCATTGAGTTTCTAAAGACAGTGAGAAACCTGGTGCGCTTGTGAAACCTTAAAGTGTGCAAGAGGCCCAATGAAGAAAGCGTTCAAGCGGCACAGGAAAGAAAGTAGAATTTGAAGTGTGCAAGCGGCATGGGAGAAGTAAGGAGAATTTCAAGTGTGCAAGAGGCACAATGAAGGACAAAGTAACAGACAGAAAGTGATTGTGAAATCACGACTGAATGCAAACAGCATAAAAGAAAGGGAGAAAGACAAAACATGTACAGAGTGAGAGAGACCAGGACAACAGGTGCAAGAAGAGTGTGCGAGTGGTTGCGCATAAGTCAAAGCTAAATCCATGCGTTCTCGAAAGTCTCTGATATGACAAAGTATAAAATTGTTGAAAAGTGAATCCAAGTGAGGAAAGTCAGAGCGGTCTGGCAGCATTATGATAAAGTAGAAGAAATACTTAAAACACAATCATTACCTCGGCCAAAAGGAAACCAGTATTGTTTTAGTCGGGAGGCTATTGTTGATTTGCAAAGCAAGTTTTGTTGGAACTATTTAAAAGGGAACGTTTTTAAATGTATTGCGAAAGATCAGTTGAAAGTGAACTTTAGGACAATTGTGAAGAGGCTTGAGACAAGGGCTTTCAAGTCTGTGGAGAAGGAAAGCCCAGAGAAGCCTAAGAAGAATTGTGTTATATTTTGTTTGGAACTTTCAGCAGAGGACCTTGCAGCTGGATATAAAAATCGAAAGTATGGTGGTCGGACCAGAAACACGGGATAATGCGATCAATATAAACTGTGAGATTATTCGTAGCAACCCAATCTAGAACACCATTGTTCGCAGTCGTGGGCTCATTTTTTTGAATTTGGGAATTGATTTTCTTCAGAGCCAATTCCAATTCTGTGGCCTCTTTTTCCATGGGGTTTCCCTACCAATGGTTCAAGCCCCCTAAAAAGAGTGTTGCGTAGTTTGGGACAGTGAATTTGCTCAGTAACTGAACAATCTTGTTGTTAAAGCCTGACATCACTGATGGTGGGCGATAAACCAGGATGAAATTGATACAGCTCTGGTTAGTCAGAGTCATTTTAATGTGCGGGATCTCAGTCTTGACCGCGGCATGGCGATGTAAAACATTCAAATGTGCTTTTAGCAATAAATGCTGCCCCAACCTCTGTGGCCGTGTTCCCTGTTCTTACAGAATATGAAATGTCCTCCGGAACAGCCAGATTGGTCATAGGATCGCTGGCATCCGTGATCCACGTCTCAATGGGGCGAATTATGTCTAGGTCTCTGTCTACTATAAAGTCATGTATATCAAGAGCATGGCTGCTAAGGGACCTGGTGTTGAGAAGGATTGTTTTTATTTTCGTGCCCGCCCCGGAGGGAGTTAAGGGGGAGACATGTTTGTTCCCAGTTCCTTCATGGGTTTGATGGCGTAGGTTGCTTGGCCGTCCCCTCTTGTTGTTACGGGGGTTTAAATCCTGCTAATGGTGCAAAGGGGCAGTCAAGGAGGGATGAGGGTAACAGAATTGGCGGGGAGCTTGTATTAGTAACTTGACCTCAACTCGTTCAGGAGGAGTCTGAGGATATGAGCCAGGGGCTGAAACTTCTCGCGCTAAGGGAATCCCTGTAGTAGCATCTTTCAGGGCCAAGCTCCATGCCATGGCATTCAGGGTAAGAGCATGCAGTATAACTGGGATGGTATTTAAGCTAGCCCAGACGGGGTCTCCAGGAGTATGGGAGGAGTCATTAGTGTTGTCTAGTTTAATTTGTTTGTGTTTGTTTACAATAGAGAGGCGCTGTGCATGCTGGGCTGCTAGCAGCAGATCAAGTTTTGTTGGAAAGCCCATGACTTAAACAGCCAGACACGAGCAGTTGAGGTCTAAGTACTCTGCTCCACTGCCAAGTGAAATTCTGGACCAGTGAAAGGGTTAATCAGGGGGAATGCAATATACTATACTATACAATATATGTAAGCACAATACGTATGTACAACACGCATGGGTTGGAACTGCACAGTCAATATGCTCTGAAAGTACACGCACTCTGTTAGAGTAGATTTCCTTTCTGAGTGAAATTTTCTCCAACTGTGAGTCCCCCATCACTTTTTGTGCCAGACTCATGGTTTTTATCTATTTCTCATGAGTGGGAACCTTTTTTCTCACTCATTCGTTTACTCTGTACTTGGGAACTCTTTTTTTTTAATCTCTTTTTGATACTTTTTCATGGAGTTATGCTTTCCTCCATGTTTTCTGGCATCTACATTTTATTATTGCTGCACCCAGCACTTTCAGTGCTGTGTTGCTGGGAGCTCCTTGATCTTCCCTTTTCATTTTTCCTATGATAACACATTTCCATGTCAGGAGGACACTCTTTTGACCCTCCTGTATATTATTTTGTGTGAGATAAGCACACCCCACCTTATGTGGAGTGCTGAGGCGAACATTGTCTCCCTTTTCTCACTGTTCCAGTTACTTTTAGTCACTGTTACAAGTTCATCTGACAGGCTGGTGACAATTTACCTTGTTTTCACGACTTTTGCGGACTTTTGTCGCAGGCTGCCATGGCAGCTGCGACAAGGGACTCTAGGGTCACCATTTGCTTAAAGTGGTGGCTGTACTTATTTAAGCCCTGTTCATGATGACTTGTTCTTAAATGAGCCTTTTTCTACCTGCCTGGGTGGGGGAGGTCTTGATGTGTCTTTTGTCAAGCCTGCCAAGGCTCTGTGGATGCCTGAAAGGACAGGAAGTGGGGGAGGTGACTGAATCTCCCCGGGTGTTTATCCTGCAGTGTGCCTGCCTGGAACCAGTTTGAACAGATTTACATGAAAGGCTTGTCCGGTGATTGATGGGCTCAGCCGGTTTTCCTGCATAAAAGGTGTGTCCTGGAGCTGAACCTCAGAGTGGACCACTGGACTCAAGATCCAAAGAGGAATTCGTAGAAGGATATCCCAGCAACTTCCATGTGACCTCCAGAGCCGTTGTGACCGCTGCAGACCTGACCCTGAATTCCGAGTGACAGGCAAGATCTCTTGAAGACTTCCTCCCCGGGACTGGTGGGCCTAACCAGTCTCAAGACCACCTGCATTTTGCGCCATCCCGCAGAGCTGCGATGTCTCGGGCTGCAAACTCCCAATACCATTTCTTGGTGCAACGTCTTGTGAAGTGCAGTTTCGGCTGAAACCTTGTGGGCATCTTTCTGGGCCTGCATTGACCCTTTTTCACTCCTAGGCGTCCCCTCAGCGGATTCATGGACCGAGAACCGAAGAGAAGTCTACCGAATGACAACTGTAGCTGACCCGAAGCCTGTAAAGGGCTCCAATGCACATGTGCCGTGAAGATCCACTGCTGGACGTCCCACTGCTAGAGTGCATCTGTCTGTTCCCTCCAGAGTGCCTCCTTCAGTCACCCAGGCAACAAAACCCGAATCAGGGACAACTGTCGCCTCACCCTGGAGACCATCCTGCTGCACCAAGTTTTTCATTGAAACTGTACTGTCCCGAGCCTAGGTACTTAGGTTGGCCTTGCTGTGTTGTTCTTGTGTTCTTGCAGGGCTGGAGTTAAGTTGTTACTTGCGCCACCCTCCAGGGCACCTTGAGTCCCCTTGGGGTGAACAACCCATTGGGCTCTAACTTGCCAAACTGTTACTTGCCTGCACGCTTGAGGAAACCTTCATAGACCCTGCTTGCTCTATTGCTTACCTGCCTCTTTTCCTCCTCAGCCCTTGCTCACTGGCCCCCAGTGCTCCCCCCTGCAACACCCCCTTGACTCTATAAGACTCACATAGGATAGGGTTACACTTTTAAAGATTGGTTAAGCAGTGGCTAATTGAAGTTACAAGATTGCTTATTAGTTTCAGTAGCTTCTCCCACTTTCTGTTGCTCTACATTGATTAAAAGTGTGCTACCTTTTAATTCTCTCATGATATTATTGTGTGAATAGTACTTACCTGATTTACTTCTAAAGTCTTAGCGTATATAAAATAAATAACTATTTTTCCATAACTTCTAGTGTGTCAGTGTTTCCTTGAACTAATTGTATACTCTTACTGTGTGCCTCACTACAGCCCTTCTCCCTCCTAGACTAAGACTGGCTGCTTAGCCATTACTACCAAACCTTTGGGTAGTTCAGGCTAAACCAAAAGGGTACAATCCTGTCACCTAAGGTGGGCTTTTCCAAGTTCTGTCACAAAGGGCAACTTGAGTAAAACCCACCACACGCTACACATGCCCAGCTACTGTTCGTAATACAGGAGCATGACTCCCTTCTCCTGGATGTGAAGTATCCAACGCCTCTCAGGTTGTTCAAAGCAAAAGTTCCACAAAGGTTCCTGGTTCTCCATAACACAACAGAAAATAAACAGTTGCATAAAGTTCTTGTGTGTCTAGGAGAATGACTCCCTTCTGCTAGCTGATCCCCCATTGTTTTTACTGGTTTTTAATAAGGTTTGTAGCTCCATTACAGAGGTTTTTACAATCTCTTGCTTTATGCACAATTCTCGATCTGCCCTACTGGGACGATGAAGCTGTTCCCAGGAGTCCCTTCCTACTCTCCAGCACCACACTCCTTTTGAACTAGATTGGGAACTATATCAAAGGTTGGTTGACGGCTTTCTTAATTTTTTCTAGTTTATAGTCTCAAAGGGGTTTTCTATTCTCCTGGCTTTTTTTTTTGAAATTTCAATTTTATTGGTTTTACAGGTACAACAGTGACATTTCTTCAATGCAAACATTTGCGTGGAAAGGGAACATATATTCTTAATACGCAAGTAGCCATATAAACGTGTGGCATTTGATACGCTAGTGACAACAAAAGAAAGACATCCCTGACATCAATCGCCCCTCCCTTTCATTTGCATTTCAAATACAAGTATGGACATTTCTCCGGTTACTTATTAAAGTTCTTTACAGAGTTCAGATGTCAGCAATAGGCACGAGTGTCCAAGGGAAATGAGCACAGCATGTTATTCATACAGGCATCAGATCAATCAGCGAGATCATAGTAAGGCCTCACACACACACCAATTTTCAAATAATATATTGTGCACGGAAGGCAGCCCATTCCGTTTCCACCAATGTACTATGTCCGTGTAGGGCGGCGGTCAAACTCTCCATTCTGAAGATGTTTCGTGCGACATTCACCCATTCCGTCTTGTTGGGGAGGGATGGTCTTTTCCATGCCATTGTGAGGCAAGCTCTTGCAGCCATCAACAAACCCAGAGTCATCCTAGGGGCCTTTAAGATCTTATCGTCATCCTCAATTAATCCAAAGAGGACCAGTATGGGATCTTTTCCTCTGTCTTCATCATCTAGCTCTTTTATCCAACTGAGGACTTCATCCCAATATGTCTGCACCTTGTTACAGCCCCACCACATGTGCCAGTAGTTTGCTTCTTGGCCACAGCCCCATCAGCATTGTGGGTTGACCCCTTGGTACATTTTAGCAAGTCTGAGCGGGTCGTACTGCCATCTGTGAAGGAGCTTGAGCGCGTGAAGTTTATATTGGCATGATATCGATGCTTTTGCTGTCTGCCTGCACATGCGTAGCCACAACTCGTCATGTAGGGGTCTTCGTAAGTCTGTTTCCCACCTGATCCTCAGCTTGGTCGAGGGGGCTATGTTGGTTGTTATCAGGGCGTTACACATGGCATTTATCAGACCTTTAGAGCCCTTCCAGGTGTCCAAAATTTTTTCAAAGGGTGTAAGGTCTCTCTGAAGCTGTTCTTTCCACTTTCCTCGAGACATTACTCCTTTCAGTTTTAAGTATTGGAAAACAGATAGAGGGCCTATATTGAGTGCTTCCTCGAGTTCTTGTATGGTTATGAAGGTCTTATTTCTCCACAATTGTCCTGCCCGCTCTAGGCCTGCTTCGTACCAGGACTGGTAGCTTAGTGGTTCTGGTATGTCATCGCATATTCCCGGGACCCACAGGTGGCCCAGGGGAGAAGGCCAGGTTGTAATCCCTTTCATGTTCTTGTTCGGTTTCAGAATAGACCAAATGGTCCCGATTATCGGGTGATTTCTGATACTGTTTCGCAGTTTTGGTCCAGGCACCCATATCCATTCGCCTACAGTATACGGACGGAGGTGAAAATTGTCCAACGCTATCCAATGTAAATCCGTCTGTTGTCTCAGGTGAGGGATCAATATTCGCAGTTGTGCCGCTCTGTAGTATGCCTCTAAGTTCGGGAGGCCCACTCCCGCGTCATCCTTTTTAAGATACAGAAGTGCTTTGGGGACTCTCGGTTTTTTACCTTGCCAAAGAAAGGCCAACATGGACTTTGTTACTTCAGTGAAAAATTCTTTAGGCATTTTTATAGGCAGCATCTGAAATAGGTATACTATCTTCGGGAGGATTACCATTTTAATAGCATTTAAGCGTCCCATCCATGAGATTGTGAGATTGGCCCACTTTTTCATATCGTTTTGCAATGTTAGTAACAAGGGCGGGAAGTTAGCTTGGTACAAGGTATGGAGGTCTCGAGTGACGTTGATGCCCAAGTATCGCAGGGTGGTCAAGCTCACCTTCATTCCTAATGGGGCGAATCTTTCTACTTCATCGTCCCTGCTCTTGTCAAGCGGGAGCAGGATAGATTTCCCAGTGTTGATTTTCAAGCCTGCCATCTGTCCATATTCTTCGATAATCTTTAGAGCTGCCGTGATAGATTCGAGTGGGTAGGTGAGATGAAGCAATATGTCGTCGGCATATAGACCCAGCTTATATTCCTTGTCTCCGACTCTGATCCCTCGTACTCCGGTGTCTTGTCTCAGCCGTTGCGCCAAAGGTTCGAGGGAGAGGACAAACAGGATGGCAGACAATGGGCAACCCTGTCTCGTTCCCCTCTCCAGGGGGAACCATCTAGAATAGCCACCATTGACAGAGACAGATGTTTGCGGGGATGAGTACAACGCTTTTATGGCAAGGCGGAGCCTCGGGCCAAGTCCCACTTCAATGAGTACCTGTTCTAAAAAGTCCCAGTCCACCCTGTCAAAGGCCTTCTCGGCGTCCAGTGACAGGAGGGCGGGGTCTCCTGGCATGCGCCGTGCTTCGTGTATCAGGTGGAGTGTTTTCCTCATGGTGTCTGCCCCTTGTCTTTGGGTCACAAAGCCAACCTGATCCGGATTCACCAGTCGTGGCAAGTGGACTTCCATTCGGGCTGCTATGATCCTTGCGTATATTTTGGCGTCTATATTCAAAAGCGATATGGGACGGTATGATTCGCATAATTTCGGGTCTCTGCCTTTTTTTGGAATAACCGTTAACAGTGCTTGTGCGAAGGAGGGGGGGACTTTCCCTGTTTTAAATATTTCATTGAAGAGCGTTGTTAAGAAGGGGGCTATGTACGCGGTGAATGATTTATAGAAGCCAGGGGCGAATCCATCGTCTCCCGGAGACTTCCCTGCCTTGAGCCTCTTGATAGCGTTGGTAACTTCTTCTTCGCTAACAGGGACATCGAGCGCCTCAGCTTTAGCACGTGACAGCGATGGCAATTTGACTCCTTTGAGATAATCTTCTATGACACCCGGCGGGGATGCGGGTCACAAGTGTATAGGTCTTCGTAGAAAAATGCGAACGCGTCTTGAATTCCTTGGGGTGAGGTTTCGATGGTGTTTAGGAGCGTGCTGTCCCTTCTCTCTATTACATTCACCCACCTTTCAGCTCTCTGTGCGCGTAGTCTTGCTGCTAGAAGAGCATCAGCCTTGTCGCCTTTTTCGTAAAATTTTTGCTTTAAATACTGCAGAGTTTGGTTGATTTTGCCGACTTCTAATATTTTTAGTTCTTCTCTGAGTTCCCTGGCTTCATTGAGGTATTTCGCTCTTTCTCGTGGGTTTGATTGTGCAAGTTTCTCTGCTTCGCGCAATTTCTGCCTGATATTTTCTTCGATCAAGGTTCGCTCTCTCTTTTTGCGGGCCCCTTCTCTAATGAGAATACCTCTCCATGTTGCTTTTGCAGCCTCCCATACCGAACTTTTTGAAATCTCCCCAGTGTCATTGGAGACGAAGAATTGTTTGATTTCATTTTCGAACTCATCTCTGAACGCCGTGTCTGTCCAGAGAGAGTCGTTGCATCTCCATTTTGTGTTCTGGGGGGTGCGTGTCGCCCAGTGTATCTCTGTCAGTACCATATCGTGATCTGACCACGAGATCGGACATATTTCTGCAGCAGAGATTTCTCGTAGCAGGTTTTCTGACAGGAATACGTAGTCAATCCGCGTGAGGGTTCCATGGGGAATAGAGCGGAAGGTGAAGCCGCTATCCGTGGGGTGGAGATGACGCCAACTGTCAGTTAGCCCAAATATCGAGAGTGCTACTTTCATATCAGTGTCTTCAGCCGAGTGTGGCGGTTTGGGTATGCTTGTTGCACTTTGTCTGTCCAGCGCGGGGTCCATCCGCATATTGAAGTCTCCTCCAAGGATCGTTTGCCCCTTCGTCATTTGAAACACTTTTTCAAGTGCTTTGTGAAGAAACCTCTTTTGACCTTGATTGGGAGCATATACCGTGGCCAGCGTGACAAACTTGTTCTGAATGAGTCCTGTAATGATTGCTATTCTTCCCTCTGTGTCCACCCACGAGCCCTGGACCGACATGCGTAGATTCTTGCGAATTACTATCCCCACTCCTGCCTTTTTTGTTATACCGGAACTCCATAGGGTATGGCCAATGTGTCTTCCCGGGATTGCTCTCTCTTGTCCTTTCATGTAGTGCGTTTCTTGGACGAATAAGATGTCAATCTTGGAGCGCTTAAATTCTCTTGCAACCAAGGAACGTTTCGTAGGGGTGTTTAGCCCTTTCACATTCAGCATGCCTATGCGTAAATGCTTCATGTTGTGTGTGGCTGCCATCAGGGCTTACTTAAGAAGATTTCGCTATTCTCTGTGCCTGTCGTGTTGCATTCATAGATTCTCGTAGGCCAAGTGGTCGAAATGCGCTCCTTGTCAAATTGTGTGAGTGCTATTAGATTGATGCCTGTTTGCATGTGTATCCTGCGTTCTGTAAAAGGAACCTGTAAGAGTCCAACTTTTCTACCCCAAACCCCCACCCTCCCGCCATGAACAAAGTATCCCATTATAGGGTTACCCCTAGACTTTCCCTCCCTCGGCGTCCGATGCAGCTGGTTGGACATCACCCAACTGTTATCGAACCACCAGTGTGAACCGCACAACAAACGGTCCGTATTCAATCAAAACACATCATAACTTAAACTTTCGAGCCCCCCAATCTCATCATTCGATGCCTGAGGGAAGGAGGCCCTCTATATTGACGGTTAACATAGTCTCAAAGACGGCCCTCCCCGCCCAGGTCTATTCGATATCTTAATCATTTCCCCCCCTTTGATCCCACCCTGTACCTCAGTTCACGTGACACAGCCTGCAGACCTCTTACATGGGTCCAGTTTGGGAGTCAACGTAGTAAAGGTGGCACCCAGTTCGCTTCTGTCATTCGCGTTGCCTTTTCATAGTGGGTGTTCAGAATAGAGGAGAAGTCAATGTTCCATGTCTGATGAGGCGTTCATTCTCCTGAATTTCCTGGAACCTTGCATTCTCCGTCTTCGAGGGCCTTTAGATTGCCAATTTTCTTCCTGGTTCTTCTTTGTCGGGATGGGAGTTCCATCCTGCTGCGGGCCTAGTAATTCAGTGATGGCGTTGGAAATGTCTCTTTCTGATGTGAGTTTCATCTTCGCGCCATCCCATTCGAACGTTAGTGAGAATGGGTAGCCCCACCGATATCTGGCACCTTTATCTTTGAGGAACTTGGTAATTGGTTGGCATTTCCTTCGGAGTGCTAGCGTAAGGGAGGGAGGATAGGTCCTGGAAGATGGTGATACGTGACCCCGTCAGGGAAATCTGCGTTGCAAGCCTGGCTTTGTCTAGAATCCGGGCCCTGTATGCGTGATTGTGGAACCGGGCCAGGATGGACCTCGGGCTGCCCGGTTTCCCTCCGGCTCTGTGGATCCTGTCAATTTTGGGTGCGTCTATTCCGTCGTCTTCGAATAGGAGTTTCAGAATGTCGTGTAGGGTTTGTTTGAGGTGTGTCTCTGATTCTCCGTCCACTTCGGGAACACCAAAGACCCGTATGTTGTTCCGACGCTCTCTATTTTCTAAATCATCGACTTTTAGGCAGAGTTCCTCCTCTCTGCTCTCAATTTCCATTAGGCGGTGGTCGACCTGCATTTCAAGGATGCCTGAGGAGGTCTGGTTATGCGCAACCTCCTCAATTCTTTCCTCCATCTTGTCGATTCTGCTCGTGATCTTGTCGATCTTGTTGCCTATATCAGCTCTCATCCCTTTCATTTCTGAGAGGAGGTCAGCGATGTCGCCCCTAGTCAGCGCTGCCTCTGGGTCTTTGGAGGCCATGATGGAGGGTTCGCGTTGAGGCGATGCTTCAGGGACCTGGTTAAAGCGAAATTTGGCCAATTTCTGTGTAAAGTTCATAGATCTAAAGTAGGCCTGTGCTCCGTTAGGCAGGGTCCCAGTATTACTGGAACGAGACTGTAATGCACCAAAATGGCGGCGGGGGGAGATCTATGTCGCAGTTTGTGGCTCCGTACTTGGGCAACCTTGTGCGTAACACGCGGATCGCCTGATTATCAGAAGTGGGAAAGACTCGTCGCCACGCGTGGGGGGTCTGTCTACCGTCGTGATGGACTGGGGCAAGATGTCCAGGGTTTCGGAGGAAGGCACACGCCCCAAGGTTTTGAGGGCCCAACCCTCGGCTTGCCAATTGTCAATTGTCACATCGAACGGGCGAACCTTTATGGAGACACCGTGTAGTTATATGGATAATCCGTGGGTCTGGGTTACCTTTCGACTTTTCCCCGTGGATGTCTCTTATGGATCTTGACCGTGTGCTTGCAAGTTGCCGAGCTGTGGAGTCGGATCTCCTGGGGGCCGCGGCCATGCGCGCCACCAAGAGGGCGTGGGGTGGCGCAGTGTGGCCTTTCGAGCTCCAGCTCCGAGGTACTGTCCGTGGGTCGTCCAGAGGGCCACGCGTGTCCCCTTTACATCGCACAGGCCGCGCGCAGACGGAGCCTCCGCGACGACCGGGAGCGCACCCCTGCGCACCGCCGGCGCTCTGGTGTCTGCGGCTTCCTTTGCAGATCTGCCACCCGGAACGGTTCGGTGGGGGCGGGCACGGTATGTGCGATGTGTCGTTACAGCCTCCAGCTACTCAAAGTTGTCTGTATTCGGGAGAAAAGCCTCCGCTGGGCACCTGCTAGGCGGGCCCTGCGCTGGTCTCCGCGCGCTTCATGTTGTTTCAAAGTGGAGACGGGGAAGAACTTCAGACGGTCGGTTCAAGGTGAAAACTCCACCGATTCGCTACATATTTTTTGCCACTGGCGGGGGGCACCTTCCCAAAGCCTCGTCTCGAGTCTCAGCCGTGGGGGGGTCCTAGAAGTGGGGGCACAGACCTCTCGCAGGACCTCTGATGAGCGAGCTCAGACGGGGCACGACATCACCCGTGCGCCCCCTGGCGGCCAATCTGCCTCTCCTGGCTTTTTAAGTGCTAAGAAAATGGCAATGCTAATGTTTTTCTTCTTATCTTTGAGGAGGGCAAGGTTAAGCTCATGAGCTGATAGACATGACTCTTGGCAGGATCCGGTGTTGACCAATCAGCTGTGGGTAACGGTGATGTTGACAAAAGATGATTGGGGTTTGGCTCCAAGGACCAGCACTAGACAATTCTGGGGTGTGGATAGTGATTATCTCCTTTGCCATGGGATTCCCCAGCTATTTGAGGTCTGGATAGAGAAGGAGAGTATGAACTATGTTCGGGCCGCCAAACCTTTTAGGCCTCTCCGTTGTACTTTACTGGATCGATAAGATAACCCCCCTTCTATAGGCATTTCAGCGAGTTGGGGTCTCGGGTTCACAGACAGCATATCTTCTCAACTTCTGAGGTAGGTGTTCTAAGTTCATACTTGTTCTCCCCTGTTGCCGTAAGTTTCATGGAATGTCTAATAATTTCTTAAACAGTTTGTCTGCTCCCTCCCGGACTTTTGTTAACTCCTGTTACCTGTGTTGGGGTCAGGATGCTTTATTGGGACGGTAGGATTACGGATGATAGTCGACCGCCTTCTCCCACTCTCGTTGTGGTTCGCTTCTGTCGGGAAGCAGACCAGGGGCTCAACAACGCCCAGCCACCACCTCTCTGAATGGTGTTCAAGTTTGTGTAGTTAGCTGTGCGAATGGATAAGGTTAGCGGTTTCAGCGCAGTTGTTGGATCAACCGGTTCACCCAGTACAGGTTATGCCACCATGACCTAATCTCTGTCCTTCTGTAGGGCTGACTCTCGGCCAACTAATACGACACTTTTCTTGCGTCTTGTGACCAATGTACTTCTGGTCAACTGGAGTGTTCTGCTACTCCTTCTCTTATTCAGGTTGCCTCTCACCCACCTGCCACCAGCTTTCAGTTTTTTAGGGTTTAGCGTTCTGCCTCCATGCCGGACGCCTATTACCTTCTTCGTTTCTGCTTTCTACACGGCCAACACCCCCTCGGCCTGCGAGACATCATTGTGCGATCCCTTGAATCACACCCTAGACGTCTCTTGCTCAATCTTCTCCGGCCTGGCTTCGGGTGTTCTCTCGGCTTTGCTCTCTCTCTGATTCTCGATTTCTCTCCACCTCAGCTGCTCTCTCTGGTTCTCTCTCTAGTAACCCCTCTGGTATCCTTCCTGGTACCCTTCCACCTTCATTTGTTCTGATGCCCTGATATAGTAGGGTCTGCCCTGACGTACATCCAATCCATTGACAATAGATGTTCTGGTGTTTTTCCAGCTCGTTTGTAGCATTTCCTGGAGCTTCTTCATCTCAGTACTTAAACCATCAGGGTAGTGCAATGTTTCACAATAACACATGGTTTTAGACATGAGTTTAGACCCATATGGTTCAGGTCCTAGTGTCAGTTTACCGGGTTGAGGTTTAAAGGTGCTGTGTCTCCCAATCACGTCCTTCTCCCCAGGAGAGGAGTCTCTCCCCATGAGATCCCCCCACATGTTACCACCCCTTGGGGGACTATTGGGTAGTAGCCTCACCTCCCTAGCATCATGGGATGGGATTCTCTGCTGGGGAGAAGTGATGTCATCTGAGCGATCATAACAACACACTGTGCATGGAATGCAACTCTACGTGTATGGTAGCCAGCAGCACATTCCAATGGAGCAGCACATTTTCATGTTTTCATTACTTTTGAAGAAGTATTCATTGATGGGCTTAAATCTTTGATGGCAAAAATCTATTCTCGGAGTCAGAATGCTGCTGCCTCTAGAGAGGGCTTGCCCAATCTACTATGTGGCACTGCATGGGTCACGTAACGTCCGGGCTTGCGATGTCGTCGAAGCATACACAGGAAGCATGAGCAGTGAGAGCCCGCTTTCAGGTCGCCATAGAAAAAACACAAGCAAGCTGTAGCATTTTGAGCACAGGCAGCCTACTTGGATAGAAGTACCAGCAGAGGGGAGCGATGTCTTCAACCTCAAGAGCTGCTTTTGTTCGGCCCCGGCGCTGCTGCTTAGCAGTGCTTAACAGATGACTGTCACCCTTGCGTGCGTGAGTGGCTGAGGTATTTCAATCGAATCAATATTTGTATTACAAAAGTTACAAATGTAAGCGGCTAGACGATCCGCACGTGAGAGCCTTTTAAAAGTTGCAAGATGGCGTTTAGGTTTAGCACATTTCACTCTTAATTTCAACTGCTCAATACTGCTGTGCTGTGCCTGGCGACCTCTTATGAAACCACTGTGACTCCAAATATATGATAAACAGCACTTTTCCATTGTAAAAGTGGGACTAATAGGACTCCGGTAAAACTGTAGTCCTACTTCTATGTCGCTGGCCTGTTGCCTCACAGGCACACTTCTCTCATTGGAGGAGAGCGGCCAGGGAGAGGAAGGGTGAGGAGAGTGGGGTGTGAAAAGCATTCACACCCCCATTCACGTGCAGGAAGAGTTGCACTGGGCCGATTTCGGGATTTTCCGAATCAGTTCCCAGCAAAAACCTGGACCGTAGCAACCCTCCCTTCCAATCCCGGGACATGGTTTATCGAATAAAAAATCTCCCTAGACCCTGGATGGAGGGCGATTTCCTGGGACAACTGGGACGTCTGGTCCCCCTCGCCAGGTGTGCTCTTTTACTAACCGACGCTGAAGTATTTTATAATATGATGCGTTAAAGAGCTGTGTTTACTGTTTGCTGAATGGCAAGCCACAATCAAAGCGTATAAGGTTTCTCCAGAGTTGGCTATTGAGCTTGGTTGTCATGAGTACCTGTGTTCGAGAGACAACTATTTAGCATGCCTCACAGCATTGCATTGAATTTACAAAAAGGAGACACAGGTGTTAGGGTTGCGCTGGGTACATAAAGAACTACACCCCTTACCTATTTATCAACTCACTCCCAGGCAGTAACTATTTTAGTTTACATTTTATGTTTCAAACTTGATGTTTCGTAACCAGCAACGTCCAAGAAATGCATTGGGGTGGCATGAGTTAAGCATGGAAAAAATGCTGCATGGTTCTGTGTGAATGCCAAGTAACAGGAGTTGAAGCTTTGTTGTGGCGTTACTGCTCACATTGGGGTCATCTTGTATTAATTCTGCACGTGTGTGACTGCAATTCTAGTGTGGTTCACTACCATGAAAATTAATTATCTGTCAAAATTTGGGAGGACCGAAGCAATTAAATGACAATAGAAAAAAGTCAAAAATCTTACAAAGCACAGTGGCGAGAAACAGCCAACCAGTGAAGGGGGTATCATTTCTTTCCACTCAAATGTAGTACTTGTGCTTCTTACGATAAGCAGGGGCAAAGTCTGGTGAAGGGAGTAGGCAGAGTAAAGTGCGGGTGGGGGTGTGCAGGATCTGTGTTGGGCCTAGGGCAGCAGGAAGCCTAGATACCCCACTGATGGTAGCAGATAAGATATTGCTTGCAATAACCATGTGTGCGCACACACACACACACACACACACACACTCTCTCTCTCTCTCTCTTAAAAAACAGTAGATTACAGAAATAAAGAATTTAAGAAACATGAAGGGTACTAACAATAAAAAGGTGAAGTCTGTAAACATGGGAATACCAACGTTAAGATACAGTCACAGGGGCCCATTGAGCCATTTCCCTAATGCTAACACAGCTCATCCTATTGCATGTGTAAACGTAGCTTTTGCTACACATGGAAGCTGATTGCCTAATACTTACTCAGTGTAGTATTGAAGTTGAGGTTGCATTTGTTATTAACATTGTCTTAGGGAAATAGTTGATTCGATATGAGTGTTTTTTCATTAATATTTGCATTGCCACCATTTGTAGACTTCAGCTTTTCATAAGGTCCCAGAACACCAGTCCTCCACTACTTCCTTTGACTTCCGCTGGGATTCTGAATCAAGATAGATCTGTGGGCGTAATTCTCGGGGCGGGGGGGAATAAGGGTGTTTGTCCCCCCAACTTTCGTGGCACAACATTTTGTCCCCCTCATTTGACAGGGGCCCTTTCTTTTAGATGTCTTGCCCCCCCCTAACATTTTCAGCAAAGTTACTTCACTGGATAGACCTCATGGATTAGAAGCATAATGCATGCAGAGGTTCCTGAATAGGTGTGCATTGAGTGCACCTCTGAACAGCTGGAGTGCCCTGATGCCAAACATCTGCATGGCATCCTATGTTAATTTTCTCTAGAGGACCCGTACTCACTTCTTACATTCTTCTTTCCCAGCTCTAGGTGTTTGTGTGTCAAGAGTGCAAGCGTGCAGCTGAACACTGTTGACCGTGATGAGGCAATGGCACACCTTTGTGCAGGTTGCATTAACAAGGATTTAGAATAAGCTGGGGAACCCCAGTAGCCATAGGTCACCCAGTGCTTGAAGGTTGCAGCTTGTGGCCTCTTAAACACTGGATGTACAACGTTTGGCTCCCCAAATGTGTTGGACTGCAACCCATCAGCCTAGATCGCATAGCCAATGGTGGGGATCTTGGGTGTCGTAAGCAAGCACATCTGATGAGCCGCTGGGTGCAGATCCATGTGGGTAGGTATGTAATGCTAGTGTGACGTCACCATTTGCGTGAACAACAGTACAATTGGTTAGATACAGGTGCATTATAGAAGGATTTGTTGCAAATAATTGCCCTGTTCAGAAGGCAGGTGTGAGGTGCCTTGAGGTAGGAAGGGACGGGACTGTAAACACCTGTTTTCCAGTGTCGTAAAGCTCGAAAGAGAGCCATGCGATTAAATGGGGCAGCCAGGTGCTTGCCAGGCCCACTCACCATAGGGTGAGTGGCTGCGCCATCGGCTGGATTTAAAGGTAGTGTCCTTCTTCTCTTTCGTGTGTGCTGAGGTAACCTCTCCCCATTCTTCTATCCACAGAAAGCTGTTCTCATTGACCACGGAATCCGACGGTTGACTTTCCTTGTGGCACAAAAGGTATACTTTTGACTCCTTCTGTAGTTTATCGCTTTGGAATTATCCATCTTGCTTTTAAGGTTTTCATTTGCAGGGTTTGGGGTGGGAACCATATATATATATATTGCCCAAAAGCAGCAATTCCATAGCATCTGTTAAGTTTAGGGCAGGTTGTCTGGTGGCAAGGGTCAATTTTTCCCAACTGGACACCTTCAGCCCACTAGTCTGCATCCACCCCACCTCCTCGCCCCCACATCAGAAATGCTTATAGTTCATTGAGTGACCTGTGCCATGATTTCTCTCTCTCCTTCGACTCACTACACGTTCACACTCTAATAAGTGCACTCAGCCTTTTAGCTCTACTGAGTTGATAATTACCAGCTTGGTCTGATCACTTGTACAGAGCACTGTTATAATTTGTATGCACACCCACAGTTCACCAGCTTGCACAACCATTGAACTGATGCGATGTGCAATAAAAATGCATTAATTTAAAATAATGATTTTATGAACTCTAATGCTCCATCCGACCTCTCTTTCCAACAACCCAGAACATATTTCCTATCACAGCTCAGAGTTAGAGCCCTTATTCTATTGCTGCCTATGCCTTGCGTCTTGCGCCCGCCTGGGACATTATGTACAGGGGACATTATGTACAGGAATCTGCCATGCACGTGTCTATTCTTGGTACACAGGACCCTACCAATTTGTGCCCGTCACCCATCTTCATCCACAATCAATCCCACAAGCCTGGTGTAAGTTTTATGCCATAGCATACTCATACCCCAACTGACCTACCAGACGGAATCGACTGGCTGCCTCCACAATCACGAGTCAGGCCTTTGAGCATCCATGGTATGGAAACTGCTCTCCTGAACACCTGTGCTCTCAAACCTGGACTCTAACTCTCCCTCTGTTCTGATCCTTCTCAATCTTTTTTATGCCTTTGACATGGTCAATCTTGCCATTCTCATAAATCGTCTCCATGATACCCTAAGCATAACGGACCGGGCACTGGCGTGGCTGACCTCCTTCCTTTCAAACCGACCCTCCCAAGTGCAATTGGGCCCTTTCCTATCCTCCACCTCACTCTCTACCTGTGGGTTCCCTCAGGGTTCTATCCTATCGCCATGGCTCTTCAACATCTACATTGCCTCTCTGGCCCACTTGATCTCCACTTTCTCGCCTCACTTCGAGTGCTATGCTGACGACACTAAACTTTCCTTTAAACTTCCATCCTCTACCTCCTCCCCTTTCTCTCTCATGCCTGACTCCTTTTCAGGCACGGTGCTCTGCTAACGATCTCTGCCTTAATGCCAGCAAGACAGAGATCCTTCTTATTGGGACACCTGCTCCCTGTTCCTCACCCCTCCCCCATTCTGGCCACACCTTTGGGTCATCTTTGACTCCTATCCCTCCTTTTCTCTGCATATCACGGACCTTGGCAAGAAGTCTAACTTTCAGCTCCACCTCCTCAAGGGCATCCTTCCTTTCCTCAACTCTCCCAGTGGTTCAGTGTCTCCATAGCTCTGGCCTCGCCTTCCCCCAGAAGCTCAGTGTCTACAAAGCTCTAGTTCTCCCTAGGCCGGACTACTGCAACAGCATTTTCCTCAAGCTGCCTCTGTTTTCCCTCCTGCCTCTTCAACTAATACAGAACAGGGCAGCAAGACCTATTCTTGGCCTCAAGCCCAGTAACTGCATCACTCCAGCCCTAAAATCTCTCCACTGTCTCCCGGTGACTTTAAGGATCAAATTCAAGACCCTTTGCATTCATCCACAATGCTGTCTGGGGCCTGGGACCGTACTTCATCCAGTGTTCACTCCCTAAATACCTCCCCTCTAGAGTTCTTCGTTCCTCTAGCGCCAACTCTCTGCAGGTCAGACGCTTCTCCAAGCAGAGAGTGGGAGGTAGATCCCTTTCCTCGGCACAAACCTACTTCTGGAATGGCCTCTCTGCCCCCTTCAGACTTCAGCCGGATCTTCATTTCCGTGAACTCCTCAAGACGTTCCTTTTCTCCTCCTCCTTACTTCTCCACTTCCCCTTTCTTCTACCCTTCCTGTGCTAATGTTCCCTGCTGCTGTGACTTATGCCTGGTCCCTTATGAGTCCTCGGTGGCCAGACCCCTCTTGACCAGTCTCCCCTCCACCCCCCACCAGCATCCCTAACCAGCACTTGCCCTTAGGCTCCCTTCCCGGACTAGCTTGAATCTGGTCCACCCTGTCCGTCGCACTTTTCCCTTTCCCACTGTACTCGCCCTCCGTGGCTCCCCCTAGCACTTGCTCAGCCCCCTGTGTCCCCGACTCCTGCACTTCACCTCCTCTGTCCAACCCGCTCCCCCCTCCACAGCCCTGCCCCTTATTTCCACCTTCCCCTGCACTTTTTGTCTCTACACTTGCACAGTAAAAATGTCACAAAGCCTAGTATGTCCGTTACTGTTTGGTTTTTATCCTATGTCCCCCCCGCCCTTTCTTGTCTTGTGGCGTCTGGAAACACTTGTGTTTAGGCGCCATACAAATGACCAGTAAATGCCACCTCTAGAGCCTGTTCGACAAAGCCTTATGCAGCCGATGACTTGAGGAAATGGCTGATGAAATCCAACATTTAGCAATCTCAGTGCTGGATTTCATCAGCGATTTCCCTAAGTCTGATCCCCCCACATCGACAATGCCCTCGTGTGGCCGTGGGTGGAGCCAGCATGATCTCAGAAGACACCCCTGTGTTCTCCACTACTCAAAGAGAAGTGTGTGTGTTGATTGGAGTTGGGTGGGGAGCGTACACACCTTTTGAGGCGATGCCTTAATCAGCTCGTCTGGAGATCTACTGCCTACTATGAAGCAGTGTAAGAGGAGCATGACCTGGGATGCATCAGTGTATTCAATTAATTATCTTTAATTACCACTCGGCCGAAGACACCAGCCAATCACGATTAGAAGCATGTGGGCCGAAACTCATGGTATAAGCCTACATTCATCTTGAGGTCTGCACTTTCCTCCCTGGCTGCTAGCAAATCTGCATGGTGCATTCTCTGCTTCCCATATGCACCACCCTCCCCTTCCTGCTCCGCCTCCCAGCCTCTCCCTCCTCAATCTCCCCAACCTTATTCACCTTCTCTGCCTGCCCCCACTCCTTCAGTGGGTATTGCTTCACGCTCTGCATCCCGCAATATAGGTATGGACAGGTTCTGCTGTAAACCTCACACATGCTGCAAGCCTGTTTTTTTTTCCAGACCCGGGATGTTAATAGCTATAACATCTGCAGTGGCGGGCTAGATCGGCCGGTATTGGCACTGGGGCCCCACAATATCTTGGGCCCCCAGGTGGTTATTGTCTGATCCAGGGTAGCCACAGTGGGTATTATTGCTTACGTCCCACTTCCTTTTAAGATCAGAGGCATCTGCTCTGCTGTCCACTGGGTATTGCTGCTTCAGGGTTTGTTAATGTTGCTGTTTAAATTGTGATCCAATGTGTTATGTCTAATGAGAGAAGGGGCTTCTGTGGAAGTGTTCTAAACCCTGACATTTCGCTGCCTGAACGACACCCGGGGCAATTACAAGACTGTTTAAAACTCTTCCATCCATTAAAGGCTGTGTGGGTGACTCAAGTAATTTTAAAAGCCACTCTTGTTGCTGCCTAGGACAAGACCCTCATACGGATAGAGACATATAGGGTGGTCTATCGAGTGGCTGGCGGGTGGGCATACTCCCAGACATGACATTACCTACTTGTGCCATGCTGTAACTTGTCTGGGCCTGCCACATTCATTAATTGTGAGGCCTCCGTGTAAGAAAGCAGGTTTTTAAAAAGTCGGAAATGGCAGCTGTTTTCAAGAGTGTGGCCATTTTCAATATCTGCAAGGCAAGAACTCTCTGCAGATATGTCCACAATCAGCACTGCAGGATAGGGAAAGGCACAAGGCCAGGTGGGTTACTTTGGGGAGGAAGAGTAGGGAATTTCTGATAAGATATCCTTCAAATAAAAAAGATGGGTTAATGTAAAGATTTACTGTAGGAAACGGGACTTTAACAGTCTTCCAAGATGCTGTAATCTGGGGGCCAGTCTAGCTATGTAAACCATAGCGGGGCTGTTAATCCAGCCCAAGGAGCCGAGAGAGTGCAGAGTTTCCCACAATAACACAGTATCTAGTTCCCACCAGCAACCCAAACCAGCCTTTGCTACCGGCGGACATCCAGGTAAAAATCACTCTAGGCCAGTCAATTATTGGTGCCATCCCGGGAAATCATAACCTGCAATGATCAAACCTAGTTGCAGAAACCAGGGTCCTTTGCAGAATTGGGGCACGACGTGGTGACCCGCCACCCATGTTAAAGATCAGCAGTGAGCTGTACATTCTCAACAAAATGGTCTCGCCCCTTTGTCTTTCAGGCAGAGACGTGCTGGGGATTTAGCATTTCCAAGATCGGGGTTTCCATTAATTGAGCGTTAATTTCGTTATTAATTGCCAGCTTCTTTTTGCTTTCTCTTCCCTTTCTCTTCCCTTCCTCTGATCATTTGTAAGGATTTCCGGAAACAGGTCAACTGTGAGGTGGACCAGCGATTCCAGGTATGTGCACAGCAGAAAAACCAATGAAAAGCAGATTAGTGAAAATCTTCTTTCACCAGGCTTCCAGGTGAGTCTCTGAGCAGAGACTTTTTTCACGCTATCCAGTATAGCATGGTATACCAGGGCCCTGTAATCTTTGACTCTCCAGATGTTGTGGACTACAACTCCCATCAGCACTAGACCATAGAGTCAATGGTGATGGACCATGGGAGTCGCAGTCCAAAGTTGCAGACTCCTGGTTTGCTCAGTCTAGAAAATGTCAAGAGGAATCAAGCTGTAATATGAATGGGGTGGAGTGTGTTCATTCATGATTAGCTCACTAAATTAATTGCGTAAAGCTTGCTTCAAAAGCAACCCTAATGTATAGTTCAGAAACTGAAGCACAGTAAGGATCTGATGTTTCACCTAGAGGTGGAATGGGGAAAGTCCCCTCTCAAGTCAGCTTCTACCCTTGGAATAAAATGCAGCCTATTTTGCATTTTTTTTGTACTTTGCCTTTTTCAATCATTTCAGCCAATTGGATTGGCCGAAAACATCAGTCTAATTGCACAAAATGTTGAAGACGGATTCGCTGAACAGTCAATCAGAATGGCCGAAATGCTGAAAACGATGGTGTACCAGGCGGGGAGGTCAGTGTGCCTGCCCCCCAAGCTACCCCTGGCCTCGTTTAAGAGCCAGACTGGGACATTTGGCAGCGGGACAACTCTCCCGTTTGGTACGGGACCAGCAAAAGTCCCACTTTAGCTTCGGTCTCCCTGTGAGGGTGTCTGCTGCAGGCTGGACCTACCCTGTCATTTTGGCCTTTCCAGGGCTCACCCTTTCATGTGAAAGTTGGGCGCCGGCAGCAGAGCATCTCTTCCCATGTCTGTGACACATGCTAACATGTTGCTCTTTGTAAACCAAGTAATACAATGGGAGCAATTAGACGTTGATGGGAGGGAGGGGGACTATTAGCAGGGACGTTTGTCCCTTAAGAAATGTGAATGGGGGTGATCAGATGTGAGAAGGGTGCATAATGCTGCATGCTTTATGAAATAATGACTATGGCTTTAAAACCCCACTCCAGTGCCTGGTCTGTGATGCCTAGGCTCACATTAATCTGCATGATGCTATTGTGACTTTGCATGCAGGATGGAGAGGATAAATCCTAAGCCATCGCAGGCAGAGTTGAGGGAGAGCTGAGGTGTGGGGCGCTGAGTGGTCCATTCCTCTAGCTCTCTGTAATGGTGTGCGAGGGAGAGTGTTCTGAGTACTCTGAGTGACCAGAAAGTAGGGGTGTGGTTTCTCTTTGTCGACCGTCGGCCTGGTTGCAGAGCAAGAACGAGAGGACCTGCAGTTGTAGTTTTAGTTAGGAGGTCAGAAGGCCCGGATGGCTTGGCAGCTTGGCTGCGAGGTGCACCAGTGGCACGGCTTGGTGACCTGATTCCCTCCTGTGCTCTGGCCAACCCCCCTCCAATTTCCCTACTGGTGGCATAATTGGTGGTAAGGTAGGCGGTCCTTGGGTGGCTCTGACAGTATTGTGATAATATTTGAATCCTCCTTTCTTGGACCGAGACTGCCTCGCTTCCGTTTGTGAATCTCCCTCGCACCATGTAGGTGGTGCCCGGTGAGTGTGGCGTTAATTCCATTTGAGTAGTGCGGAAGCAGAGTGTCGTGAAGGCAAGCTTAGTCACCAAAGTTGGTATGAGTTGGAGGGGTGAGAACTCTCCCTTTCCCAGTCTGGGTGCTTGTGCTTCATAATTTGCTCTTCCTGGTGGTGCACGAGCTGTGTGTGCAAGCGGTTCTGTGGTTCTGTGACTCAAGGTGTATTAGGTCGGAAATCTGCTGGGTTGGGACTTCTCTGCTCATATTTTTGAGAGCTGATCCTTGACCTTGTTGGCAAGCTGGAGGGTAAAAGGCACTGAAATTTGATTTAACTTACTTCAAAGGCTTCAGAAGCAGCAACTTGATATATTTTCTGTTGCCAACATGCAGTGAGCACACACTTTGTAGATTGAATCTTTGTTATTCCTTGTGCGCACAATGTATAATCTCCAGAGGTCAAGTCTTTGAGATGATCAGAGAGCAATTGAAATTAACTATGTGGAAAATCCTAGGAAGAGACTTGGAGTCCAGCGAAATGTACCGGATATGCTTCCACTTTATCTATTTTGCAAAGTACCCCAGTACAAACATTGAGTTAATCCTCTGAATGTACCTACCCGCCCATGACCCGACTTAGCAGGCAGAACTGGTACAGCTACCCCCAATGAGTACACATGATCATCAACTACGATTAAGAAAACAATTGGTGACTTTTTTTTTCAAAGGTCGAAATGTTAGTCTAGGGGATCTTTGTTCTGCAACTACGCCGTTAGCTTGTTTGACTAATCTTGAAACCGATAACACGGCTCCTTCACACTCTGGTACTATCCATCAAGTGACCCAAGTGCTACAATTACCCCCTCGAGATCCTGTGGGTGATCTCGCCACCAGTGAAACGGCAGCTATTTTTGATGTTCAGGAACAAGGAGTGGAAGTATTTGGTCCTGATGAACATGTATTAGCTATTTACTCTGTGCATTCTGTGCAACAACAACCTTGTCAAACTACGACAGATAGTACTTTGTTTGCTTTACATTTCATTTTTAATTGGTTAGTAAAATTATTCAAACTTTGAAAGCGTGAGGTCCAGGTACATTCAGGGATATTATTTGAAATGACGAAGAACTTGGTAATACAGATTCTTCGGGAGGTAATAAATAATAATGTTCTTGGGGAATTAACAGGAATGAAAAAGGAATTGTTAGAACATTCATCTATATTGGTTGATATAAAGGAAGAGGAAAAATTACAAACTGCCAGATTTAAGTTGGTGCCTTTGGCAAGCCCCATTCAAAACCCTGCAGATTCTAATGCCCCACAAATAATTATGTGAGATGTTGAGAGAGATCATAATATCACAAATGATACGCCGCTGTCACAGTCAATCCTGGAAGAGTTCTCTCGATTGGCTAAACGTCCCTCTGTGTCTAATGAAGAAGACCCTCTGAGCCTGTAAATGAACCATTAAGAATTAAGAAAAAGAAAAGAAGGTGTGGGAAAAAAATTAAGGGTGGCGATCAACAAGAGCAAAAATCTAAAAATGTGAAGAGCCACATGTCTAAGAAAGTATCTGCCTTGAAATGTTTACAATTATTGCCTCTAGTCAATAAAGATGAGGGAAGGAAAATATAATTCCCCTAGAAATTAAGCTGGAGGAATAGTGAATCAAATTTCTCTAGCTTCAATATTTACGTTGTGCTCTAAAAATACTCAGATGGGCCTAATAGGTGTTTAACACAAGAAGATCCTCCGGTTTTTGTTATCTTTAGCGCAGAGTTGCAGGGCAATAACATTGGAGCTCTAGAAGAATGCGACGATACAGTGCAGAGATTTCTTAGATGTGTCAGTAAGGGTAAAAGGGCGGCTGGAAAATAAGTCAATAGGGAAGAGTCAAAATGCTATCCCGGAAAGAAATTCCCAGGCGTCTGTTGATTTTAAGGAGCTGGTTAAGGGGATGCAATCGGTTTATCATGGATGCTGTGTTTCCGGGGAAGGCTGATATAACAATGCACAGGAGCACTATATTGTCGTTGTTATACGATATTCCGGCTTTGAGGATAATTTAATCAAAAGAGAATTCAAGAGTTGAGCACATTTTTGATGATAGGCTGGATGTTGCTGTTCTAGACATTGCTTCTCTTTTGGTTCAAAATCACTTATGGTTCTATGTGGATAAATTACGACAAAGAGGTCTAGATTTGCGTCCCTGTGCAGTAACCCAGAATTCACTTGTTCGCGAATGGTCTTTGGCGTCTGATGTTTCAGGAGTTAAAAATAAGAGTAACCTAGTAAATCAGTCAGGTTTTTAGGATAGCATGTTGGAACACCCTAGGCCATAGGCATCTTACTAATGAAAACAATGCCATTTCCAAATTTGGCAAGGTTAGGTTATTGTTATTGCAAGAAACCTTCTTGTTAGATGAAGTAAACTTGAATGGCTTTCTTGTGTCAGGAAATGGCATTGGAAATCTTAAAAGGTAGGCATGGCAGGTGGGGAGGGGTTCAATTGATATTGTCCAAAGCCTCCGGGCATGTTTTTTTGGCTGCGCAGGTTAAAACTCACTGCAATATCGAAGTACTATTGGTTATTAACATATATTGTAACTACCTTGAAATGAGCCAGCATGACCCGATGGGTCATTTGGAATTAATCTTAATGGGTATTTCTGGTTCTTGTGTAGCAAACAACGTGGTCATTGCAGGTGATTTTTAATTCAGATTTTTTCGAGAATATGAGATCAAGAGAGTCTGGACTTCAGTGGTTTAATCAAAAAAATACTAGGGGAAGGAAATGGAATATTATTTAGACAATGGGAGTTTGCCCCTCTCAATGGGAGTGCTGTGGGCGATATTGATGGTAAATCTACATGGCAGAGTGGCAGCCAGAATTCCAGAACAGATGTTGTCTTCGTAATGGGAAAATTGTTTGAGCAGTGTGATCATTTTTGTGTCTTTAACAGAGACCCCAGTGATTATTCAATTTTATTGGGGCATTTTTTATGTTCATACCAGGTTGAGGACAAGAATAAGTTCACTAGTCTGAAACTAAATAATAGGAATAACAAATTGACCTAGAATGAGAGATCAATGAGTAGTATTTTGACTGCATTCAAGGGAATCTGGCCTAATATCGGGGCCCTGCGAAATAACATTATTTTCCACTTACTTTTCTCTGAGACATTGCAAAACAGTATCTTGTGCACTAAAGTTACTGGAACAAGAATAACTTCCAGAAGAAATGATTATGTACCAGAAATTCAAGCTATTAAGAGAGAGATGAAAAAGAACATGAGATTTATAAAGAAAGCAGTCTAGAATAGCACTGACAGCGTAACAATAGTATGCACAATAAAAAAGCAATATACAGATAAATTAAAAAAGGATGGGAGCTGTGAAGCATCGGAGAGCAGGGGATAGTATGTTACAAAGTATGTTGTTTAAATCAGTCATTTTTGGGAAATAATAAATGGGAAAGAATTCCCAAGTAGACCTCCAGGATAATCCAATTGTAGAAGGCTCCTGGGGTAAGCATTTTCTCAGTTATATACTTCTAATGTTGAAGTTGGTTAATTTGAAGTTCTGGATTCTCCTTGAGAATTGAAATTTGACTGTCTGGATATTGAGAACATCATTCGTAGGTCAAGCCACTCAAGAGCTCCTGGCCCTAATGGTTTGTGTAATGGGATTTTGAAGGACAGTACTGTCAGGATTAGTCAGGCGAGTACAAAGGCAGCGAATATGGCAAGGGAAATGTGCACTAAATAACACAGTGAAGAGCTTCGAATTAAACTACGTGCACCCAGGAACAATGACTCATGTATGCTAGAACCCAGGAGTGCAAATAGAGTGTGACAACAAAACCAATATATGAAAAGGGATGTGGGGTAAGCACCTGACCGCGAGGAAAGTCGGCAAGCGCCTTACCCCCAATTGCTGTTACAGGTACTGACAGCGCTAAACCCACGTGGAGGGCAAGCAATGACAGGATCTGTGAACTAACACTCTTGATGGTATTAATTAAGGGAACTAAAGAACAGTACTCACGAGGACAAGATAAACCTCTTGAATGTCAGCTAGCCCACGAATCCTGTTGATGAAACTGGGACCCAGAAAGGCCATAACAGCAATGGGAGAAGTAGGAAGGTCCAGAGGACAAGGGCTGTAGGTTGCCTGAGAGAGGTAGACTGCAGAGCAGGGGGCCCCTGAGGACAAGGGCTGAGGCAGGAAAGCAGCAGAGCGTGATCAGCTGCAATGTAGCGTGTACGCAGGGCAAGGGCGGAGACTGGAAGACAGCAGAGCGTGATCGGCTGCCATGTGGAGAGCCCGACAGGGCAAGGGCGAAGGCTGGAAGGCAGCAGAGTGTGATCCGCTGCAGAAAACTAAATACCCAAGTTGGAATAGTGTTTACAGATTAGAGAGGAAAACATAAGCATTCACACAGGAGCTAGCTACAACAGCACACCACACCTAATAATCAAATGGGAAATAAATGCAGAAGTGTAAAGGAAAACATGGAATGGATCCCAATGGAAAGTAAGGATCAGGAGCAGGGAAAAAACGAACTAACCAATGCAAACTTCTCCCTACCTCTCCAAGGAAAAGACAGGAAGCTAATCTAAGAGGAAGGCTAAGGCATACGGGTTTACAGCAGCAAAGGACAGAGTGAAAGAAATATAGAACACAGACAAACTGGGCTGCATCTAAAAAGGGAAAGCACTGAGAATTGCTGCCTGCAAACAGAGGAAGACAAAAAGGGAAATCAAGGGAGCAGAAATCAATTAGCGCATGAATCCGAAATTCAGGGCGGAGGAAACAAGAAAACAGGAACAAGGAAGTAGGTACAAAGGCAAGGAACCAGGAACCAGGGACTAGTCAAAAACAGGAACACTGCAATCGATGACCAGCGCTGGACTGAAGTAAGACTGAGGCTTTTAAAGCTGCTTAACGAGCACACGCCTCAGGTGTGCTGATTGCTGCACCTGCCGCCACAGCTGTTACCTATCCTCCACCCAACCTTGTGTTGCAAGGGTGGAGGTGGAGCAGTGGGCCAGGCATTCTGGGAAGCATAGTCATTTGGTTAAAGAAGCATGCTGGCTGCCAAAAACCTGGAATGGATCCGGAAGGGAAGTAGCTGGGAAAATAGGGATTTAGCGCTCCCAAATCATCACAGCACTGTAGCATAAAGTTCGGAGGAAAAGTCCAGTAGGGAATAAACCCCAAATCATGCCCCCAAATGGTGGGAACGGGAGCGAAGGGAGCGAGTCGTGACAGTATACCCCCTCCTACGGCCGGCTTCGGGTGCCCGCCACCCGTACGAGACATCTTCTTTCCATGATGGGAGTGCTTTTTCTTTGGAGGTGGCACTGATGGAAATGGTGGCCTGTGGGCAAAGGCAGATGGACCTCCATGATAGGAGTGCTTTGTCTTTGGAGGTGGTACTGATGGAAACGGTGGCTTCTGGTGAGGAAGAGACTCATGGTTCGAAGAAAGGCATGAAGGACTTGCAGGACCAGAAGCAGAGTTGGAAGGTCCAGGAAGCTCAGTCACTGGGAGTGGACACTTATAAGTCTTTGAGGAGGGAGGCAGGCTGGTGAAACATGCCTTAGACAATGGTAGAAGCTCTGTTAGCCTTTCTGCCGAGAGTGGACATGCGGGAGGTGAGGAAAATGCTGGCTTCAGGAAAGGTTTATGCTCAGCCATTAGAGAAGGTGGTGGCTGAGGTAGAGGTTCAGATTTCCTTCTGTCATCCATCTGGGAAAAGGCTTTTGGTTGAAAGTGACTTAGGTTTGACTGCACATGTTCTACGCCTTGGAGACCTGAAAGTCCAATGGGTTGTACAAGGCTAGTACTCCTGGTGACAGTCGTGTAGCCACTTTGTTTCACGTGGGATACCACAGCAGGGATGTTTGGCATCCTGATAGGAGTGATAGACGCAGTACTTGGTATTTCAGGCAGACTCGCAGAAGGAGCAATAATAGACACATCTTGAACTGCAGCAGTCATTCCCTTCCTTTGGCTACTAGCACCCGACTGGTGCTTCTTGGCGGAATTCTGTTGCACAAGTCCTGTAGGTAATACGCCGGTCTGCACCACCCCTTGTGCACACCCAAGTGAGTGGTTCTGACTCACCACTTGGTCCAGCTTGATGACTCTGAAGCGGGAGCTGGCAAAAGTCTCAAACTCTGATGCTGCATCTTTAGGAGGCTCTGATGCTAAAGTGAAGCAGTTGGGAGAATCGTCTTTTGGAAAAGGCAGGCATTCTGGTGCTCCTCCTGAAGCAAAAGAAAGGCAGGCTAGACGTTCATCGACTGTAAATGGTTGGGATTCAGGAGGAATCGCTGGAGCAGAAGAAAATACAGCAGAATCTGATGGTGTAGACAGGTATACCTCTGATATTGGCAGCGAGGCTATGCAGGATACAGGCGTCTCATGAACTGAAGGCAAATACTCAGTATACTCCGGGACTGAAGACATGCTCTTTTGATGGACTACCGGAGGCTCTAAAGCTGAAGGATGATCTGCAGGATGAGTCACTGTAGCTGAAGACAGGCAGGTCAGGGGAAACCTTGAGGCTGAAGGCATGCAAGCTGGAGCAATCTCGGTTGCTGGATACAAGCATGTCCAGGTCTTTGGGACTGGCTCTTGAGTAAATGGCAGACATGGCAGCGGTTCATTGGTTGAAGACAGGTGTGCCAAAAATGACTGCAGGGCTGTGGATTGAATCATAGAAGAGTCAATGGTTGTAGGAGGACAGACAGAAGTCTCAGAAGTTGACAGACCCATCGGTGGCTCAGGAATGAAGGGCACCTTTATGGCAGTAGACTCCTTGGCACCAGTAACCAAAGACTGAGCTGTACCCTTGCAGTCCCTTTCTTTAGTGGGTGACACAGAGTTTTTTTCTTTGTAGAAGTCAAAGTCAATCAGTGGAATCACCATAGTAAAGTCTCTGTTAATCAGGATTTCGTCTATTGTCCATTCCTCTGTTTTAGCTTCTGAAAGAGGCAGATTATCAATCAACAGTTCAGGAACCGCCTGACGGTTCTTTGGTTCGGTATACTGTGGAATGAGTCCATCAGAACATGAAATCTGTACTGTCTCTGACTGTTCGTATTGATCAGAAGTGGCTGAAGGAAGAGTGAACCCAGAGGTAACATTGTTTTCCACCTCAGCTTTAACATCTACTTCAGTCTCAGCAGCTGTATCAAGAGCAGGGCCTAAGCCTACGGTAGTGACTGAATCTGTGTATGCCACCATTGTGGATTGTGTTTGGAAATCAGAAGCTTGTATGTGTGCTAGCTCAGAATTATGGCAAACTGCTACACAGGGTATCTTTGGTAAAGGAGTGGCTTGTAACTCTTCAGCTAACTGCAATCCCTGATAAACAGCAGAACAATTGTTAGAACCTGTGCCTAGATTAAGCGCTGTGCTAGACGAAAGACCTTCACTCCCAATAGATCTAACATATCGACAATTATCATGGTTTACCAAAGTCTCTGCACTCAGGGGCTGAACAGTGTTCACTTCCTCCACATCAACAGATAAAGTCTGAGGTGTTTTCAATAAAGAGTGTAAGGTTTTATTTTTCTCTTGTGCAGAAATGAGTTCTTGTCTTAACTCCTCAAGTTTAGCTCTTAGCATGCCCTGCATTAACTGTACATCACTATCAGTAGGCACAGGGGGAAGCATAGTGGCATCAGGGCTGGATCCTGCACTAGCAATCTGGATGTGCATCGATTGTACATTGTCCTCTACTGCTTGCAGGTTCTGTGATTTATAGTTTATTTTTCCAACTTGGTCTGTGTTTCCCTTAAACAAACTATTGACATTAGACCTCTTGGCATTAGGGACTACAGTATGTACCTGTGCAACGGAGTATGCGTTAGACTGAGGGTAGAAAACAGAAGTTATGCAAGAAACCCCTCCATTCTTTATGTTGGTATCATGAAACTGTTCTATCTGAGGTGAAGCACTTCTGGAATCATGGGGTTCAACAACAGAGGTACTCCCGTATAATAAGTCTAACAGTGTGTTGTTTTCTGCGGCTAAGGCTTGTGCTGACATAGAATCGGGATCAAAACCAAAGATAGAACTAGGATCAGGCCATGTAGGATGTGGCATCCTATGGGAAAAATACTTTGCACGTAAATGCCCATTCGTGACAAGGAGTTCATTGGAGTCAGGACTAGTGATTTGATTGTCACAGGTAAATGTAGGGGAAGCTTTCTGTACAAACTTGTTAGAGGCCTTGCTGCCTTTCTTTCTTAAACTTGCCATATTCAATGGGAATTTTAGGCTGGTCATTCTGTCAGGATTAGTCAGGCGAGTACAAAGGCAGCGAATATGGCAAGGGAAATGTGCACTAAATAACACAGTGAAGAGCTTCGAATTAAACTATGTGCACCCAGGAACAATGACTCATGTATGCTAGAACCCAGGAGTGCAAATAGAGTGTGACAACAAAACCAATATATGAAAAGGGATGTGGGGTAAGCACCTGACCGCGAGGAAAGTCGGCAAGCGCCTTACCCCCAATTGCTGTTACAGGTACTGACAGCGCTAAACCCACGTGGAGGGCAAGCAATGACAGGATCTGTGAACTAACACTCTTGATGGTATTAATTAAGGGAACTAAAGAACAGTACTCACGAGGACGAGATAAACCTCTTGAATGTCAGCTAGCCCACGAATCCTGTTGATGAAACTGGGACCCAGAAAGGCCATAACAGCAATGGGAGAAGTAGGAAGGTCCAGAGGACAAGGGCTGTAGGTTGCCTGAGAGAGGTAGACTGCAGAGCAGGGGGCCCCTGAGGACAAGGGCTGAGGCAGGAAAGCAGCAGAGCGTGATCAGCTGCAATGTAGCGTGTACGCAGGGCAAGGGCGGAGACTGGAAGACAGCAGAGCGTGATCGGCTGCCATGTGGAGAGCCCGACAGGGCAAGGGCGAAGGCTGGAAGGCAGCAGAGTGTGATCCGCTGCAGAAAACTAAATACCCAAGTTGGAATAGTGTTTACAGATTAGAGAGGAAAACATAAGCATTCACACAGGAGCTAGCTACAACAGCACACCACACCTAATAATCAAATGGGAAATAAATGCAGAAGTGTAAAGGAAAACATGGAATGGATCCCAATGGAAAGTAAGGATCAGGAGCAGGGAAAAAACAAACTAACCAATGCAAACTTCTCCCTACCTCTCCAAGGAAAAGACAGGAAGCTAATCTAAGAGGAAGGCTAAGGCATACGGGTTTACAGCAGCAAAGGACAGAGTGAAAGAAATATAGAACACAGACAAACTGGGCTGCATCTAAAAAGGGAAAGCACTGAGAATTGCTGCCTGCAAACAGAGGAAGACAAAAAGGGAAATCAAGGGAGCAGAAATCAATTAGCGCATGAATCCGAAATTCAGGGCGGAGGAAACAAGAAAACAGGAACAAGGAAGTAGGTACAAAGGCAAGGAACCAGGAACCAGGGACTAGTCAAAAACAGGAACACTGCAATCGATGACCAGCGCTGGACTGAAGTAAGACTGAGGCTTTTAAAGCTGCTTAACGAGCACACGCCTCAGGTGTGCTGATTGCTGCACCTGCCGCCACAGCTGTTACCTATCCTCCACCCAACCTTGTGTTGCAAGGGTGGAGGTGGAGCAGTGGGCCAGGCATTCTGGGAAGCATAGTCATTTGGTTAAAGAAGCATGCTGGCTGCCAAAAACCTGGAATGGATCCGGAAGGGAAGTAGCTGGGAAAATAGGGATTTAGCGCTCCCAAATCATCACAGCACTGTAGCATAAAGTTCGGAGGAAAAGTCCAGTAGGGAATAAACCCCAAATCATGCCCCCAAATGGTGGGAACGGGAGCGAAGGGAGCGAGTCGTGACAAGTACATATATATATATTGGACCAGGTCCGGTACGGCACCTGAGATGTACCCTATTCGGTATTTTCACACATGTGGAGTCTCAGGAAATGCAATCAAACAGCAAATAAACAGACATTTTTTTAAAATCGTTTTTGCCCTTATTTGAGTTCTTTTTTGGAAAAAGGGTCCTGGTAATTGCCTGTACCCGATGTTCTATTGATGTTTCATGCACCTCGGGGCAGTATATTGTAGAGGAGAGGTTGCCTTATGTTAGGGTTTTTTTTAAAGTACAGAAAAAAGTAGAAAAATAGATTTAAAAGCACATGTTATAATAAATGCAACATGTGTATACTGTGATGGCAAGTGGAAACATATCAAATTTATTTTGTCCTATGTCATCTAGTATAAGTGGTAAAAAGGTGCTGGCGGTGCTGCCTATACTAAATCAGGGGGCACCACCGGCAAATGACCGAGCTATCTTGGTTTTGTAGAACCCCTTTTGTACTAGACCAGAGTCCAGAGTTCTATTTGTTCTCTGCGAATAGTAGTGTATGGAGTATCACAGAGGATTACAGAAGGAAGGAAAACCTTTTGGAGTTTTCAAAAAGGTGAGTCCTCTGCCACTTTCCAGCGTATTAGGTAATCCTTTTTTCGCTGGGACGAGGAATGGCCTACCGGTTTCAGTGGTAAAGTGACATGAACCACTTTCTTCAGGGCCAAACAAACGAAGAGCAGGTAATTCTTTTGAAGGCTGCTCCAATTGTAAATCAAAAAGTAGGTTGCTTAATATTGTTGAAGTGTCCCACCAGCTCTATAGTTCTTCCCGCTTCCACAGTCTTGTGGGAACAAAAGGGGAGGCAACTTTGCCTGCAAAATGTGTTTAGAATTGGTCGCTTTTAATGGGGCGTTTCAACAGAGGACAGCGCCGGGAAGGGTAATCTTGTCTTTCTTCTTATGTAGGTACCGGTTCTATTTTGTCACGCGGTTACTTTGAATAACGTTATTCACCATGAGGCTGCAGTTCCGTGCTCCACACGCCAGACACGCTCTGCAGAGCAGACTGCAAGGTAACCGCGTGACAAATTGGGGATGGTTAAATTAGGGGGATCACATGGGAGGAGACAACTACTGGTGTGATGTTTTGACTTCATTGGACCAGATGCAGTATTCTCCCATTTCCCATGAGGAAGACCCTCTAATACCCGAGTTTTTGATGGCCTATTGTCATTCTCGTCAGGCCCCCACCTTTGACCCAAACACTCACACAACACCTTTTGTTTCTGATGTGCCTTTATGTGAAGTCTCTGAGAAAAACCATCTAAGAGTTAAAAGTCCAGGGGCATCCTGTCAGGTTTCCTTCCCTTATTTGTCAGGTTTCCTTCCCTTATTCAAGTTTCCTTTTCATTATTTCTCTTTATTTATCCTTTTCAGATTAGCTTTGTGTGGGTGGGAAGTTTTCCATTATAGTTGGTTTGGCCTTAACTTGCTGATTCAGAATCCTGGTTCTGACCCAAGTCAAGATGGAGCCTCACAGTGACAGCTCTGATTGGTTAGAAGACCATGCTGAACAACAATGAACATTCTAAACTGTCACTCTGTGCCTTTCATCATCAAAACCCCATCTGAGAGGACGTGTTTAGTGGCTGCTCCTGCTTTAGTCTTAGGCCTGGTGGATTTTATCCTTCAGACATCAGCAGTTGAGCGGCTACTTTCTTGGGGGTTACAGGAGAAGTCATCAGCTGGCAGGAATTTGTTTTTGAAGACAGGAAAAGCAGGAAATCCTTATGAATTCGCTCAGGAGATAAGTGACTTTATTTTTACTGTAACTCTGTTCATCAAGTAAGAGAGATTTTCAGCTTCTTTATCAGCTTCTCTAAGAAATTTCAAGAGAAGAACCAGGTATGATTCTTAATTATTAGTTAAGGATTAATGTCTTCCCATTCATAAGGTTAAGTAAGTGAATTAAGGAAGTGTATCTGCTATTCTTTTATCCTCTGCAGGTTCAGCTCTGGTTAGCCTTGACGCAGTCTGCCTGGTGTTGTTTTGTTATCCCATTTCCCCCTTTCCCTTTGGGGTGTAGTTTACAGAGCTGAATTGAAATCTAGTTCTGGGAAATACATCTCAGGGGGATTGTCGGGGGTTCAGCAGCTTCCGCGGATGCAGGACCTCTCAGCCTGACAGTATGAAAGGCCAATAATTTAGTCCGCCCGAGCTGTCATGAACCCCGACGAATCCATGGAGATGTTAGGATCTTTGATCAGGGAGTTACGGGAGGAGTTGAAAATTTCTCGGGATGAAAATGCCTTACTTAGTCAAAAGGTGGATGACTTAAGTGTTAAAGTTACACAAATTCAACAGAGGGGAGAAAGGAGAGAGGATGAGGTTTCAGGGGGCGCAGGTTCTCCACCTGAGTTAGAAAGAGAAGATCAGTTACCACACATACAACGGGCGCCTCCAGTGGCAGAAGGGGTAAGGAGTATAATTATGCCAGTTCCTTTGGCGCCCCCAGAACGTTATCATGGGGATTCCAAGAGATTTAGGGTGTTTTTAACACAATGTGAATTACATTTTATGAGTAGACCAGAATTATTTCCATCGGATGCTTCTAAGATAACATTTATGTTGTCATATCTTTCTGGGGAGGCATCTGCTTGGGCTGGGTTGTTGGTGAGTCAAAAGAGTGCGGTTTTAGGAAATTATACCAGTTTTTTAGAGATATTCCGAAAAATGTTTGATAGAAGACAGTTATCTCTGGAAGTGGATGGTGAACTTTTAGAATTAAAACAAGGTAATAGAGACTTGATTGCTTATATAACACAATTTAAGTCCCTTGTGTTAGAAAGCAAGTGGCCCGAGGTTAAACAGGCCTCGTTGTTTTATCGGGGCCTTAGAGATGAGTTAAAGGATGCTTTGTCTGGAGTAGTTGAACGCCCTTCTACTTGTGAAGGTCTGATTGATTTGGTTATTCAATTGGACTTCCGTTTGAGTGAAAGGAAGGCAGAGAGACGTCATGGTCAGAGTGATGTAAAGTCTATAGTTAGAGTAGATAGACCTAAAATAGAGAGTAGACCCAAAGGGAATAATTCATCTCCAAGAATCAGAGGCCCGTTAACAGTGGAGGAAAAGACTAGGAGGAGAGATAATAATCTGTGTTTATACTGTGGAAGAGGTGGGCACTTTTTAGGAAACTGTCCTTACACTCCCAAGAAGACTTCTTCCTCAGCAGTCAAGGTACAACAGATCGCCAATACGGTGCAGACAGCGGTTCCTCATATAACCATAAATGTATCCTTATTTTTTGATTTGGAGTGTAAGGGAAATGGTCCTGTAATGATTGACTCTGGTGCGACTGGGAATTTCATGGATTGGGGTCTAGCCAAATCGTTGGGAATTCCAATTATTCTGAAGGAGGTTGTAGAGCAGGCTAGGGCTGTTGATGGTACGTGTTTATCTTCTGGTCCAATTACTCATAGAACTGGTTCTTTAACTTTGGAGTTATCAGGAAGTCACAGAGAGATAATTTCGTTTGAGTTAATTGATGCCCCTTTGTTGAAGATTATCTTGGGCATGCCTTGGCTTACTCTCCATAATCCCCTAATTGATTGGAGTGCTAGGACAATTGACATGCAATCCGATTTTTGTAAAGAGAATTGCTTTTCAGGAAGTCTTTTAGAGGAAGAGGTAAAACAAAGTAATTCCGTGTCTAGTTTTCTGGCTGAGACTGGAATTGGAGGTCATGATGTGGGAGCTGTAGTGGGTCAACTTCCCCAGTGTTACAAAGATTTCTGGGACGTATTTGATGAGAAAGTGGCAGGAGAATTACCACCCCATAGGCCCTTTGATTGTAAAATTGAACTGGAGCCAGGAACAATTTTGCCTAGTAGTAGGGTATATGCTCTTACTGAGAAAGAGAATGATTATTTAAAAGAATGTTTGTCGGAAAATTTGGCCAAAGGATTTATTCGTCATTCTAAGTCACCGGTGGCCTCTCCTTTATTTTTTGTACCAAAACCGGATGGCACGCTTAGAACTTGCATAGATTATCGAGCAGTTAACAAAGTCACTGTTAAGAACCGGTATCCTCTTCCTCTCATCTCAGAAATGCTTAATCAAATACAAGGAGCAAATATTTTCTCTAAATTAGATCTGAGAGGAGCTTACCATCTTGTACGTGTGCATGAAGGGGACGAATGGAAGACAGCGTTTAAGACCAGATTTGGGCTGTTTGAATATCAAGTTATGCCATTCGGTCTATGTAATGCTCCAGCGGCTTTCCAATTTTTCATTGATGAGGTTTTTAGAGAATACTTGGATATTTTTGTTGTCGTTTATATCGATGATATTTTGATTTTCTCTTCTGATCTAGATCAACATCAGAAACATGTGCGCTTGATTTTACAAAAGTTGCGAGAAAATCATTTGTTTGCCAAATTGGAAAAAAGTCAATTCCATACCGATTCTGTGGAGTTTTTAGGTTTTATAATTTCACCTAAGGGTTTAGAAATGAATCCTAAAAAAGTGCAAGCCGTTCTTGAATCGCCCCCTCCTACTAAGGTTAAGGAAATACAAAGTTTCTTAGGATTTGCCAATTTTTATAGGAGATTTATAGAAGGTTTTTCTCGGCTGGTTGCTCCTATAACGAGACTTTTGAAAAAAGGAGTGAAATTTGACTGGGACCTTGAAGCAGAAAAGGCTTTTCAAGAGTTAAAGCAAAGATTTACTTCTAGTCCAATTCTAATTCATCCAGATCTTTCGAAACCTTTTTTTGTGGAGGCGGACGCTTCAAATTTAGCGTTGGGGGCGGTGCTTTCTCAAAGGAATGAAACTACTGGTCAAATACATCCAGTTGCATTCTTTTCTAGGAAGTTTTCTGCTGCTGAAGTGAACTACACAATTGCTGATCGTGAACTGTTAGCAATAAAGTCCGCTTTTGAAGAATGGAGACATTTTCTTAAAGCAGCAAGACATACAGTAACGGTCCTTACTGATCACCGAAATTTATTGTTTTTAAAATCTGCAAGAACTTTGTCTCCACGACAACTTCGTTGGTCTTTATTCTTTGCAGATTATGATTTCATTGTGACTTTTAAACCCGGAAGTCAGAACAAAAAAGCTGATGCGTTATCTCGCCAATTTCCAGGAAGTGAGGAGAAAGAGATTCTAGAACCAGAACCTATAATTGCTCCAGAATGTTTTTTGTTAGCTGGAGCCATTAAAGAAATGGATTTTTTGAATGAAGTTCGTCAAAATATGTCCTTGCAAAAGATGGAGGAGTGGGTGAGACTGGATCCAGCTAGAAAGTTGAAAGACGATCTTCCTTTTTTTGATAACAAGCTTTATGTACCTACTGATGAGTTAAGAGAAAAGGTTTTGAGAAATTGTCATGAATCCATTTTAGCAGGACATCCTGGTTTCAGAAAAACTCTGGAATTGGTTCGAAGGAATTTTTGGTGGGAAAAAATTCGCCAAGACACATTGAACTTTGTTAAAACTTGTGTAGTCTGTGCACAAGCGAAAAGTCAAGTTGGGAAGCCGCATGGTTTCTTGGAGCCGTTACCTGTTCCTCCTCGTCCTTGGCACACAATTTCTATGGATTTCATAGTTGATCTCCCTCAAGATAAGGGTTGTACTACCATTCTTGTTGTGGTCGATCTTCTTACTAAAGAAGCACATTTTTTACCAATGGAGGGAGAGGTTACAGCGGAAAAACTGGCTCATAGTTTTTTGCAAGGTGTAGTTCGACTACATGGACTCCCAAGTCAAGTTATCTCTGACAGGGGATCTCAATTTATTTCAAAATTCTGGAGGGCCTTCTGTAAGAAACTTGGAGTGGAAGTTAGTTTGACTTCTGGGTATCATCCGGAAAATAATGGACAAGTGGAGAGAGTAAATCAAGAATTGGAGAAGTTTTTAAGGTGTTATTTACAAGCTAGAGAGGAATGGGTGGATTTGGTGTGGTTGGCAGAATTCTCTTACAACAATTGTGGAAAAGATGCTACTTCTATGTCCCCTTATTTGTTAGGTTGTGGGTTTCATCCTCGCTTTCTGAGTTTTGAGGTGTTGGAGGATTCAGGGAATCCTAGAGTGGAAGAACGTTTGTTGATGATGAAAAATAACTTGGATAGAGCAAAAAAGGTTCTGGGAGAAAATAAGTTGAAATATAAAAGGTGTGCAGATTTGAGAAGAAAAGCTGGTCCTGAATATAAGGTGGGAGACTTAGTTTGGCTTTCTACCCGATACCTGAAAATTAAGGGGAAGAATAAGTTCAGTCCACGATTTGTAGGCCCTTTTGAGGTAGAGAAAATCATCAACCCTGTGGCAGTAAGATTGAAATTACCCAAGCAGTTGAAGGTACATCCTACTTTTCATGTTAGTCTTTTAAAACCAGTTTGTTCAGGAACTAGATTTAGAACACCACCTTCCCCTGTGATTTTGGAGGATTCATCTGAGGAATTTGTGGTTAAACAAATTTTGGATTCTAGGAAAGTGAGGGGAAGGTTGCAGTATTTGATTGATTGGGAGGGATATGGACCGGAGGAACGATCATGGGAAGATTCAGTTGATGTACATGCCCCCCGTTTAGTTGCTAAGTTTCACGCTAAAAACCCACACAAGATAGGCCCAGAGACTGGGCATTAGGAGGGGGGTACTGTCAGGTTTCCTTCCCTTATTTGTCAGGTTTCCTTCCCTTATTCAAGTTTCCTTTTCATTATTTCTCTTTATTTATCCTTTTCAGATTAGCTTTGTGTGGGTGGGAAGTTTTCCATTATAGTTGGTTTGGCCTTAACTTGCTGATTCAGAATCCTGGTTCTGACCCAAGGCAAGATGGAGCCTCACAGTGACAGCTCTGATTGGTTAGAAGACAATGCTGAACAACAATGAACATTCTAAACTGTCACTCTGTGCCTTTCATCATCAAAACCCCATCTGAGAGGACGTGTTTAGTGGCTGCTCCTGCTTTAGTCTTAGGCCTGGTGGATTTTATCCTTCAGACATCAGCAGTTGAGCGGCTACTTTCTTGGGGGTTACAGGAGAAGTCATCAGCTGGCAGGAATTTGTTTTTGAAGACAGGAAAAGCAGGAAATCCTTATGAATTCGCTCAGGAGATAAGTGACTTTATTTTTACTGTAACTCTGTTCATCATAATAACATTCTCCTTGAAAATTCGTGAAAAGTTGTGTTTCTACTAAAACTATTGAACTCCCGGAGTGCGCGTGTGTTTCCAGTGCGTTGTTCCATAGCGCGAGAATTTGACTGTCGCGTGCAAATTCAAGTGCGCGTGTGCTTTCTAGCGTGGGTGTTCCGAGCGCGAGTAGATGTTGGTCTCATGCAATTTTAAATTTGCGTGTATTTTATAGCGCGGGTGATCCTTAGCGCGAGAAGCTATACGCCGCGTGAGAACTAAAGAGCGCGTGCGATTTCATAGCGCAGGTGATCCTTAGCGCGAGAAACTATACGCCGCGTGAGAACTAAAGAGCGCGTGTGATTTCTAGCGCGGGTGTTCAGAGCGCGAGAATCTGTTTGTCGCGTGCGATGTAAGTGCGCGTGTATTTCCAGCGCGAGTGATTTTGCGCGTGAGAATCAATTCGCCGCGTTTGAACTCAAGAGCGCGGGTGTTTTTATTTCGCGTGTTTCGCAGGAGAACATTATTGCGCGTGTGGATTATTGCGCGTGTGGATTATTGCGCGTGTGGATTTTCTGCGCATGTGGATTATTTTGATCGCGCGTCTTCATTCGTTTGCGCGTGTTCTTCAACCAGGAAGATTTCTATGTGAAGTTCATCGTTAATCTGAATGGAAATAACCTGCGTGTGCATTTAGCACGTGTTTTTTCTTCAAGGATTCAAAAACTCAATACAATTATAAATAGTTTGAAAAGTTTGAAAGAACAATAAAGAATATTTTAAAGACAATCTAACTGAACATTCAGAGCATTTTGGAAAAAAGACAATGAACTAAGACTTCCAGTTTTGCCTAAAGTAAGAAGTTGCTGTGAATTTCAAGTGTCTCAAGTAAGAGAGATTTTCAGCTTCTTTATCAGCTTCTCTAAGAAATTTCAAGAGAAGAACCAGGTATGATTCTTAATTATTAGTTAAGGATTAATGTCTTCCCATTCATAAGGTTAAGTAAGTGAATTAAGGAAGTGTATCTGCTATTCTTTTATCCTCTGCAGGTTCAGCTCTGGTTAGCCTTGACGCAGTCTGCCTGGTGTTGTTTTGTTATCCCATTTCCCCCTTTCCCTTTGGGGTGTAGTTTACAGAGCTGAATTGAAATCTAGTTCTGGGAAATACATCTCAGGGGGATTGTCGGGGGTTCAGCAGCTTCCGCGGATGCAGGACCTCTCAGCCTGACACATCCATGGACACCAACTCCCATAGCCACCCACGTTCTGAGACAAGGAGAAGTATGAGGGAGTTTGTGCAAAGTGACAGGAGTTCCAAGTATAACATGCAGGCTAGTCGTTTTTCCAAGTCTTCAGTGCACGGGACATTTAAAGATGGCAACCGCACTATTGGCCGAGCAGTGCAGAAGAAGACATTGAACCCCATGCTGAGGCTCAGGAACGCGAGGCGCACAGAAAGATGAGGTGGAACGGAGAAGGCCGCCGGGACAGGAGGAGAAATGCTACATGCGAGCGAGAAGGGCCGTGGAGACGCTGGGAGTTACGCAGGAGCTACTGGTTGTTTGGCCGCTCGAAGTGACCGCATACGCCAGTCCATGTCGAAAAGGAAAATCAGTGTGGGACTGCGGAGCCGCACAGGACGCTGGAAGAAAGTCTGCACACTCCAAAGTGGAAAGCGGGTGAAGAAACCACACTGCAGAGGTGCAAGCAAAATTGGAGACGCTGGAAGCAACCAGTGAGTCTGCTCAAAGCTGTTGGGGACCTTCGTAGTTCTGACAAGGGTGCCAACACATGCTTGAATGGTATGAAATTGCTGATGCAGAAAATACCCAAAGTTTGTTTGAATGCAGTCAAGGTAAAGTACAAATTCAACACCCAAAAAGAAGAATGTTTGAATGCAGACAAGGCAAAGTACAAAGGCAAACCCCAATCAAGTACAGATGCATTAGATGCCAGTGTGTTGGAAAGGTTTGAGCAAATGTTACCGTAGACAGATATACCAAGCACCTCACGGTATATGCTATTGTAGTATAGCCAAAGAACTGTGAAACGTATAAGAAATCCTGACAGGCGAGTACATCAGGCAGCTGAAATTGTATAAGGATTCCTGGCAAGGAAGTATACAAGATGATGTGCAAAGGTACAAGAAAGGTAAAGAGACATTATTTCCATCCTATTTAAGAATCCAGGGGAAGGGGACCACCCTCTGGATCCAAGGGTCTTTACATTGGAGAACATTTGTCATTGGAGTAATACATTTAGTTTTGAACACTTTTGCCAACATCAAGTGAAAGACATTTCCTTGCACCTCGTTGTTTTGTTTGTAGTGTGAGGAACAGGATAGAACATTTTGGACACGTGGACGGCTTTTCAGTTACTGACATCTTGACACAGACAGATCCTTAGTTTTTGGTTTCTCGGTAGGGAAATTCCTATTTAGAATAGGGCCAGAGAGGCATTTTCCCAACCCATTTTTATTTAATAGAACACTTTAGCCACAACATGACAACTTTGTGTCCGGCTTTCATTTGTGACCCCTCACAAATCCCTTGTTAGGGAAAACAAATTGTGGCACCATGATTGAGAACAAATCTATATCAACTATAAACCTGGGAAGATGTGTTCAGTTGCTTTAATTGTCCACATCCCGGTTTCACCATTTAACCAAAGTGTGTGATCCTGCGCAAATCATTTAATCGCACCGTCTTATCCGCAGCTCCGTAAGTGATTCACTTAATGATTTATGTTAATATATCATGCTATTATATAAAAAAGCCTAATGACTATAGAGTTGCTCCATATATAATAATCGTGCAATTTAGGTATTTTGCCCCGCAATGTTTTTTACCACTTGCCACTTGCTTATCGCAACTTATTCTCCAAGTATAAAAGACTTATGAATCTCCTTGCAACGTTCTTTTCTGTGAAGTCACTTCTGTTGGCGGAATCCATATGCAAATTGGGAGGTTTGCATGTATGTTTCCCCACAGTGCCTTGATGAGTTTCCAGCATCTGTAATGGTCTAACATGTGTTTTTATTTTTGTTTTTGCTATGCGTATGTGTTAAAAGGCCATCTGCCACTAATGTTGCCAAAAAAGTTGATTGTAGGGGGGGGGTGTGGGGGGAGTGCGAATGATATTGTATGGAATTGCGCGCACTGCATTTGGGGGGAAAAGTAGCAGGACTTTTTTCATGGCTCGCCCCCACTCTTGCAATGCTGGATACTGCGCTGGCTGAAAGCTGTGCATTAGCAATGCTAAATTACATCCCGTGTGATCGTCTTGCACTTTCCCATGTTGTGTTCCAATTCTAGATGGAGGATGGAGGCATAGCAGAATGCCCTCACATTCTGCCAATCCACTCTCTAGCAGTGCGTTGCTTAAAATCACACTGTCTTTAACTCCATAACTCATCAATTCCAACTTAAGGCTTTGGCCACTTTGCTGCCCCTCTTTGCCTTATGCCATGTTGCTGTCTTTAGCTGTGGCATGACCATAAAGGTGCATATAATGGCTGGATGAGGATAAGAGGAAAACGTTCTACTCAGCCGGTTTGTGTTTTAGGTGTTGTTTCAGTATGTCACCTTTGGACCTCTGATAATCGCTTTGCAACACTGAAAGTATACAAGAACACATAGATAATTCAAACACCTCTTTATTTCCTTTTGTAAGGTCAGCCTCAGGGGCCAGCCTGAGGCATGGGCTGTACGTGCTGTTGCCCAGGGCACCACTGTCGGACTCGTGCAGGCACTAGTGCCTGCCTTGACTATACCAAGTATTATTATTTTAAAGAGGGGCTCTGCTGCTTGCAGCTCGCTTTTCTGTTTGTTCGAGTGAGGCCGTGGTGTCACTTCCCAGCCCCCTGATCCTCTAAAGACAAACACCCCTCCCCCCACCGCACCACTCCCTGCAGCCCATCAGACGCTGCAGGCCCCTTAAGGACTGCTTGAAGGGATCTTTCTTTCTTGGAGCAGAGCATTTAAAGTGGGTGATTTACAAGTAATGGCTCATTTAAGAGATCATTGGGCCTCATTACGAGCATGGCGGTAGCCACCTCCTTGCTCGCTACCGGCACCGCCTTCCGCAATTGGGCAATAACCGGCCCATTACGAGATGAAGGGTCCGTAATTGTCCATTCGCGGGAGGCTGTAATGCCGGGCTCCTGATCCCCATTCTGCGCCATGGGGGGGGTGGGGCAGGATGTGGCTAGGTTTCATAGTCCACATGTAGTTGTCCTACACTGTGGGGGTGGAGAGCATGGTTGCACTGGCACCGTTGATAACAGTGCCGGTGCAATCACGAGTTCTGCTCGCCGGTGCTGTACAGCCCGCCAGGTAGGACCTGGCGGGCTGTCAGGAACCCGCGAACAGAACTCGTAATGCAGCGGCCCGGTCTGAACGGTGCCGGTGGCCGCTACTATTGTAATGAGGCCCATTGTTTTGGACAAGACCTTCTTAAAGTTTCTGTGTTAAAGTCCCTTCACGTGCATTTCTTATTCTTAAAGCACACACAAAGCACCAGTTAACTTCCTAAATCTACACCCTCCTCCAGGCCAATTAAAATATATCACAGAAAACCGTTTTCAACTATCTACATTATTTCGATGTTCATGTTTAACACACAAAAAAGCTTTTATTTTTGATAGTGTAATATTTTCATCACATAACTTCACACAAAAAGCCTGCATTTTTCAAACATTGAAACACAAACAGGTAATCTTTTCACACATTACCTTTTGTTATGATCCTTTAAGTTTTGAAAATACTTTCTTAAAAACTCAAAGGCCCTTCAGCTGAATTGTATTCTGCTAACATATTTCTATAACGATTTACCTTAGTAGGGTTTGTGTACTTTTCAAGTCATCTTTATAAAACTGAGTATTGTTGAACGCCAAAGTTTCAACAGGGGGGTAATGGTGAGGGAGCAAGTGAGTCATGCATATTTGCACTGGATGTGGCAAGAGGGGTTGCAATCCTGAAGACTACAAACATGTGTTCTCTGGTTGTGGCTATGTACTGTTTTTCAGGGCACAAGTTGTCAGGGTTGGGCTTATCTGTGGTGATCTTCACCACCGTCATGCTCCAATGCGCGAGTGGCGCCTCCCGTAGTGCTTGGTGCGTCGGGCCGATTGGGGCCGGTCCTGGCAGCTTATGGTGCCCCCTTAGGTGGCATGGATGCGACATGGTGCTGCATCTCTTGCAGTGCCCACTGTCCGCACCCACGCCTGCATCACACAACATTATAGACACACTACAACGCCTATCAGTAGATTTGGTCTGTCACGTGGGACACGTTCTAGCATGTCGCATTACGCAACACGGAAGACAACCCAGAAAATAAGCTTGTTGGAAACAATCTGCGCTCTGCAACTGCGATTTTGCTTGCAGTAGCGTTTTCCTTCTATATGAACTGTTTTCGGTGTCTCTTGACTTCTGCGTCTGTATCCTGGATTGTATTTGGTTTACCCTCTTGCTGTGCTATTTATTGGTAAACTACCTTTTGGCAATTATTTTGCCTTTGAATGCCCTTGCCTGAACTGTGTAAAGAACTGTGAGCTGCTTGGATGTTTGACAATTTTTTGCCTTTTGGATTGCCTTTGAATGACCTTGCCTGTACTGTGTAAATAGCAAGTGGGAGCTGAAGTGACAGTTGAAGTGGTCCTGCAGAGGTTTGTGAAAAAACCTTGCACACTGGAAAGTCTTCGACATCAGTGAAAAGTCTGAATCTGACTGATGGAGACCTGGAGTGGGAAATAAGTTAGGGGAAGGGAACCCCTGCAAGTGCTGTGATTGAGGGGTCCGAGCCCGACTGAAGGAAACCTACGTGAACTTTTGTTGAACTGTGAAAGAACTTTTGATGAACTGAAAACAAGTGACTTTAACGTGGAAGGCCAAGTGGGCCTCGACCCAAGTTTTGAACTGCCTTTTTGATAACTGAGCCAGGAGTATGTCATCCTGTCTACGTGGGCCGCCTTACCCTGTGCTGTCCAACGAGGAGAGGAGAGTTGACTCAGCCACCTTGATCCTTTGTTATAACACTGACTATCCTTTGCATACACATTCCCCTTTACACATTTTTTGTATAAGAGATAGGAGGGCATTCATTTGTTTTAGTGTAGGCCATTTTGATTTGACATAGACTGACTAGGACTGTGTTTTCTTTATTATTTGATGGTTGAGACTACTCCCATCGTAGCTATAGGGCAAAGTATGAGTGTTCCAAACCCCAAGAATTTAATAAAGGTTTTGAAACTTGTAGCTCTTGTGTCAGTGTCATACTTGTGATACCATGCCCTTTCTCATTTAGGGGGAACGGCAACCGCTTGGGCTAATCCTTTTTTAGAAGGTAATGACCCTGCTCTGAATGTTTTTGAAACTTCATTGCGAGCCATGATCATGGCTTTTAATGCAAAATATAAGGCACACGCATTGCATCTTGAGTTCCTGGTGCTAATACAGGGAAAAAAGCCTTTACTGATTTACTTGCAATTTTTCAATCTGCTAGCAGCCGAAACCACCGGGCCTGAGCAAAAAAAGGCGACTGCTTTATATCATGGTTTGTCGGATGAATTAAAAGATGCTCTCTTCAGTGGTTCCTTCACTCCCCTCATCCTTTCCGGATTGACTGGATTTAGTCCTACAAGTAGATGTGCGCATGTTGCAGTGACGCAGGGAAAGGAGGACACCTGAGTTACAGTCTAGTAAGACTTCTTCCACTCTTCCTGTGGGATCTGGGGATCCAGAACCTATGCAGATCGGCGCTTCACAGACCCTCTTACCAAAGGGGAAAGGGAAAGACGTATGTCGCTCAGCCTATGCCTCTATTGTGGTAAGACAGAACATTTCATATGGGTCTGCACAAAAGACCTGTCAAGCGCTCTGGAAACTTCAAAACTCGTCCATGAAGAGAGCCGTGTGGACGAGTCCTGTTCATTCCGGCTCAATCTACCTCCCTTCGTGCCTGCACTTATATGTTCCTATGTTCTTTTCTTTTGCTGAGACTCGTGAACTTATCGTTCCTGTAATGATCAATTCAGGCTGGGAACTGGCAATTATATGCATGTCCACTTTGCACATGCTAACGGCATTCCTATCCACGCTAAAGCCAATTTCCAAAACTGTCCAGGCTGTGCATGGTTCTCTTCTGACATCTGGTCAAGTAGTTGAAGAAACCTGTTTGGTTCAAATTATGTCAATTCAGGGGCGCAAAGAGACGTTGTCTTTCGATCTTATTGCTGCACCACAATGCAGTGTTATTTTATGGTTACTTTGGTGGCGACTCCATAATCCTGTTATTGATTGGGTTGGTCAAACTGTCACTTTCTAGTAACCATATTGCATGCAGCAGTGTCTTGGTTCGAGTCAGACTTCCACATCCTCCCTGTTTAGCTCTTTTGTCTGCCCTTCCTAGTATCAATATGGTCTCCCAACAACCTGGTTCTGTGGTCCCAGAGTTATACCAGGACTAACTGGACATCTTTGATAAAAAAACAATCTGATCAGTTGCCACTGCACAGGGCATATGACTGCCCCATAGATTTAGAACCAGGGGCTGCAATACCACATGGATGCATTCATTCTCTCATGCTTCAGGCAGAGGAAATGCTCAAAGAATATGTTGAGAACGCACTACAGTTAGGACATGTATGTCCTTCTCGGTCTCCCCTCCTATCTTTTTTGTACCAAAGAAAGACGGGGAGCTGCAACCATATGTGGACTTCATAGCCTTGAACGCTGTGATCATTAAAAATCAATATCCTCAACCTTTGATATCGGAGCTGTTGGGTCAACTGCGCCCCCTAGTTGTCTATAGAAAGCTGGACATAAGGGGAGCTTACAACTTGGTCCGAATGAGACATGGCAACAATTGGAATATGGCCTTCAAAACGAGATCTGGCCGATTCAAGTATTTGGTGAGGCCATTTGGTCTCTGCAATGCCCCGGCCACCTTTCAGAATTTCATCAACGACGTGTTTGGGGACATGTTGGATTGTTTTGTGGTAATCTATCTAGATGACATTTTGATATGTTCAGAGTCATTCGAGAAACGCATCCAAAGTGTTCGCCTGGTATTGGAGAGACTGCGGGAGCATTTGCTTTTTGCCAAAGCAGAAAAATGCATGTTCCATTACACTTAGGTGGAATTTTTAGGTTTTGTCTGGACTCCACATGGCATCCAAATGAGTGAGAACAAGGTGCAAGCAGTACTCAATTGGTGTGTCCCTTTGCCAATTTCTATCAGCAATGTATTGCCTCTTTCTCTAACATAGCAATCCTGTTAACGAGACTGACTCGCCAGTCCGTTCCCTTTGTGTGGAACCCAGAGGCACAAAAGGCCTTCCAGACCTTGTAGGAGGCGTTTACGACGGCTCCGGTCCTACAACATCCAGATACCGCTCTATCTTTCATAGTAGATGCTGATGCCTCTGCGGTAGCCATTGGGGCCTTTCTTTCTCAAAGGTGCCTGACTATGTGGCACTTACATCCAGTGGCTTTTTAGTCTCGTACCCTCTGATATTACGAGCAAAACTACACAATAATGGAACGGGAGTTGCTAGCAATCAGATCAGCCTTCAAAGAATGACGACACCATTTACTAGGCCCTAAGCACCCAATCCTTATGTATTCGGGTCATCTCAATTTACAGGCGCTTTTACATGTTAAATGTTCCAATGCAGGATAGATCCGTTGGCACTTGTTTTATGCCATGTTTCATTTTTCAGTTAGCTATCAACCAGGTCGTCGTCATGGTAAGGCTGATGCCCTTTCTAGGTTAGGAACGGCTGCAGAACCACTGTGTTATGACTGTCTGATTCTTCCTAAAGAAGCCGTGGTGTGTGTATGCTCTGTTTCTTCCCCGTTATTAGATACCATTCGGCTTTGGATACAAGATCGTTCCTCTGACTTGGAGTCTATCAATGCTCACATCACAGAAGGTTTGCTGTATGTGCAAGACCGTCTGTAAATACCAACAGAATCCACACGTCTTGTGGCACCGCAGTGGTCTCATGATGCAAAGCTGGCTGCTCACGCGGGTAAGCGGAGAACGTTAGATAAGCTGGTAAGTAACCAACTGGGAGTAAGGAAGGTAGGAACAACAGCCACAGTACATGAGAACAACAAACTCAGCGAAAGAACAGCTATGGTGGTGAAACAGAAGGAAGAGGTGAAATACTTTGGTATCAAGAGCCCAGTGACGGTGCACAGCAAATCAACAGGTGCAATTAAAAAGCAGATGAGAAGTGTCTGCAGCCGAAGACTCGCGTGCAGACCCAACCGTGAAAAATAAGAATAAAGGAGGAGCCGAATATGGTCCGGGTTATGGAACGGCAAGCAAATGGGACTGCGACTCCAAAGAACAGAAAGCACGGAAGACCAGAAAGAGAGGGGGAGAGAGAGAAAGAGATAGAACGAAGGATTGAGACAGCGAGAGAGCCGGCCAAGGTGAAATAGCGAGACGAGACTCGCAGACCGACTGCTCTCAAAAGTCACAGAATAAAGATATAGCACAAGAAGGAAAACAAAGTAAAAAGGGAAACTGTGAAAAACACAGTGTGTGACCAGAGATGTGGAGAGCAAGCAAGGGAGTATTAGAAAGTTGAAGGAAGCTAGAACGCGGGACAGTCTAACAAACTAGAGTTTTAACGCAAAGGGTGGTGGGGCGAGGCGACAAAAAAAAGAAGCTGAATGGAAAGAATAGACTGTGCACAGAGAAAATTGATGGAACATTAATGGTGGCTCCTCCACCAAGACCACAGCTTCTAGGATCCCCTCCTCATCACACTGAATGACTATCACAGACATGTTTCAAATAAAACATTAGGTGCATTCTTATGTTCTCAAAATGCTTTTTGTTTTGTACAAATCATCAGGCTTGGCTTCAAACAAGATACTGTGTTGCGTGACCTAGCATGGGGCTGTGCTGCTCAGCCCCGCCCCATCCCACCCTAGCAACCCCAGCCCACCTAAGGGGGAGAGGGTTCCCAGAGTAAATGTTCCCCATTTCCAGCTCTGAACACGGTTGCTGAAGCTGTCGAGACAGAAGAGCAGTGGTCCAAGTGAGTGGGACTGGTTGGGAGTGGTACTCCTCTACTTTTTAATTTTTTTATTTTTCCTACACTTTTATTTTGAAAAGAAACCGTTACAGAATGCTTTCCTTTAAATGAGCAGGAAAAGAAGCTTAAAGAGGTTGCCTGAAGTGCAAATCCAGGAACCCTGAATGCCACAGATTCAGAAGCGGCAATGGTTATGCAAACAGAGTCGAAATCACGTGCGTGGAAAAAGTATGGTTGGGGCAGGACCCTCTTCAGACTCACCATGAACATAGATCAAGTGACACACTTCCAGACCCAGAAGGACGCAAAAATGTCTGTTTTTCCATCTCTTCAGTGATAACAAGAAAATGTACCTACAGATGATATATAGGAACCTTTCTTGTTTGAGTCTCAGAAAGACTGACAGAGCTTGATTAGCAAAATCTTTAATTAATATAACCTTATTGACTGAGGGAGGGGTCATTATCATGGACCCACCACCAGGTTATGACTCAGAGGACCCAAAGGCCTTATGTTGGGGGAAGGGTCGATATGCCAAGCAATATATATTCCAGCCGTCTATTAACACATGGCGTTAGTAGCAATGCATGTTTTCAGTTTTGATAGTGAAGTAAAAAATACAGCCTGTTAGGGAAAAATGCCCAAGACACACTTGCAAGGATAACAAGTATGTATTTCTACCAAAATATAATTGCATCAGCAAGGAACTCTGCTGCTGTAGAATGTTCTGAGCTCCGTAGGCACGTGCAGCACATAATAAGCTCAAACAACGTCACTGATAATGTAATCATATATATTGCAATTCTACAATCCTAACTGGACGAGCTCTATACATGTACAGCCTGCTCCATATGGGATGCCATGCCATTGGGTCATCTTCATCCATCCGTCTCTGTGGGCTCCTCATCCGAGGTGAAGTTGACCTAACAATTAATTGGCTACTAACATAAACAATTATGGGATGAAAGTATGGCAAAGCTTTATATCTCGTGGGGGGATTGTTGGAGGCAGGAGGGCTTGCTATCTGTCCCGTGGGATGGTACTGCTAACAAGCGCTTTGCTCCATTTTCATGACCTTGCAGGGCACATTCTTTCCAGGGCGCGAGGGCCTGTAACTTTCTTAGAACAATGGAGGATTTCATGGACTCTGTGGGACCTGGCCGGGTGGGGGTAGTGTCCACGCTAATGCAAGGGTTCTAATACCAATACGCAAAATGTTGTTTGCCACTCTTGGGCCTAAATTCTAAGATGGCTGCCCTTGCCAAGATGGCGTTCATACCCGTATCTACCAAAAAACGTATACTGCATGCACGGAGGTGACCACACACCTTCTTCTATGTGCACCCCTCTTCCCTGCTCCCTGGATGTGCTCGCTTAGTGTTTATTTTTCATTCGGTATTGCCTAGGGGGGGATGGGAAGACCCTCTCTCCTTCCCAACAATAGTCAGTAAATGGTCAAACTCAGTAATTTAAATGTGGTTTTATTTTGTAGTGTTTATATAATAAGGTTGTCTTCAATAGTTAAGTATTTTAATTGCAAACTTAGTTAAACTGGGGTGGGTTTGGCATGAGCATGAATTAGGCGTCACGTAAAAGCTTTATGTAAGAAAGCGAAAGCAATGTAGCCATGTTTTAGCTTTCTCTGGTGTGTTAAATGGGATGTTGCGAGGGGAAGAAGAAGTCCTACCAGAAAGGAAGTGTCCTGTTGAAAGGAACTTTGTCTGGAAATTGCTTTGTGGTTTCCTTGTCTGCTTTTGAAGTCCGAATGCAGTCAATACCAGTAGTTATGGACCTCGCTCTGAGCATTCTGATTGTTTGAGGAAGAGGCCAATAACAGTCTCCTTGCGCTAATTTACAATGATGAATCCTTACCTCATTCCTACTTGCCATGATATGTAGCTGCAACACACCCTCCCCCAGACTCCCCCATCGACTCAACCAGTAGACCCCCTCACCTACAAGGCAGCAATTGTGGTGTTCTCAGCATACTGCAGCAACTCAGGTCTCCATCTCTGGCCACTGCTACCAAACCAGAAGTGGCCTCCCTCAGCAAGCTGGAGCTCCAGAATTCCAAAAGAGGAAAAGTTGAGGTCAAGAGTGAACGATCTCAATTCTAGGACTGGAGCCTCATCCATGTGAGCATCGGTTTTCATGCAGCCCTACTGCAAATCAGAAAGGAACTTAAGAGCCATCTGTATAAGCACACCTTTACGAATGCGCTTAAGAGCTTATCCGTGCTGCTCAAGCCCACCCAGGATTCCTAGCACAGAGGCCCCTTGCCTGCCAATACAGATCATTGCCCTGGGAGAAGTACTGTGTATGTTTCTAAATCCTCCCCCAGCTGTGATGAAAGTAAGAGTAAAAACGACAGTAAACACAGAGCTTTCAAGTTTCCCAGTTCCATGGGTGAGATCCATTCTCCTTCCGTTTTTGCCTTTTAATCCTGGGATTTGTAGTCCTACATTTGAAATGGAAAAGACTAAACTACAAGTCCCACAGTTTCCAGAGAAACGGACAGGATGGCTTCCTCACACATGGAATTGGGACACTTGCGGGCTCTGTGAACATATTTGAAGGCTTCGAGCTTGAATACGCAGCAGGAACACAACAATTCTGGGACCTGCTGCCGGGCTCCACCAGGCGTTTAGGGCAATGCCCGAATTGCAGCCCCAGTATAGCAGTGAGGGCCAGCTTTTTGGGCAAGTGTGCCAGTTCGAGTTACTTCACCATGCAGCTAGTAGTTTTGATCAGTGTTACTTAACACGTGTCCTTTAAAATGCACAATGTGTGACGCACCTAAAAAAACACTTTGGTACTACGCAAAAAGCTGATCAGAAAAGGAATGAATTGCCATTTGCTAGCGTGGGCCACTTTTTCATTAATGCCCCAGCAGATTTGATGCCCCAGTCCAACCCTTCCTGTGCATTGGCGCAGTGTTGCTTCTCGGTTGCAGTTCCATTAGGCGCCACCCTGGAAGGGGCACTTGCTTCGAAGGGCCTTGTTTCTGGAGGGCATCCTTGCCCAACTACCACTCAAGTCCTTCCTGCTCCTGGAGACCTTCTCCCCTCCCCCTATGCTTCCCATTCGATGCTGGACTTGCCACCAACTTGGGCCGGCACTTGAGTTTGCGTGTGTTTTAATTACACACTATATAATTAGTTCTCAGCATGTTTAGGTGAAAGCACGTTTCTCGAGCTAGCTTCCAATGTTCTCATCTCATTAGGCTTTTAATGCGATTATTAGTATAATAATCAGCTAAGCCTAAATCAGTTGTGGGTTTCCACAGTGCCTGGTTTGCGGGGTGTCTTGATTGGCTAATTTAGGCAAATGATGCCGCGCGTCTTGATGGCGGTTGGCTGATTAGAACGCAGCAGGAGCGTGATTCGCCTGCGTGGGGGGATCACAGTGCCATATTTTGGTTATTACTGAATGGGGGGTGTCCTTCGGCGCGTGCACTGCATTTTTCACACGGCCCGAGAGCCTGTTGAAATGCTCTGGGGACGGGGGTTGTTAGCAAGGGCTGGGGGTGGTATCTTGAAGTGCAGGTAGGTGGTGAGGGGAGGGCTGAGCCAACAGCGATGCCCGTGTTCACTTTCTCGAGGTCTTGCCTCAAGCTGGCTGGCTAAGCGCTTGGCATCTCCAGGTTGCTGCTTCAAGCAGGGTGGACATCCAGATGCCCACTGCCAAGCAGGGTGGACATCCAGCTTCCAGTGGGAGGCCTCCGCTGCAACTGCGCGGGCACCAGTCACATTGGCAACCCTAGGATGTGTGAGTTTGATCTATTCATTTCTTTCCCAAGTGGGAGCATGCGGGGAAGATAGAGTGGGGAAACGTGGCACTTTCATGCCCGTGCTCTAACTGGTCCTGAAGGCATGCAGAGCTGTCTCTCGGGCGCTTTAGGCAGCTACTAAAGGCACACTCATGGCTGTCTGGAGCCGGGGTTCCCAGGAAAGTTCACCAGATCACCCCGGCTCGGCGTGTTGCATGTCCATAAAGCAGGGTTCCTTAGAGGAAGTGGTAATTGGTGGCAGGCTGAGTGCTCGTTGGATATCTAGAACCATGCTCCCCTCGCCATCTAGGTGGACTAAATCTTTTGAAAGCCTCTGAGGAGCTATGTGACGTAAGGCGACATTAATACCCACAGGCTCTTAGAGTTGCAGCCTAGTGTTTGCTTACCAGGTCCTTGGCCCTCCCACTTAGACTTTCTCATGGATCCGCCCAGTGCTTTCACCTACTCTTTGCTAATGCTTCACTTTTCCCTTTTCTCCACTCAGCACTCGCCCTCTACCTGATCCTGGCTTCCAGTATTTCACTCCCACCTCCTCCAAGTCCCTTTTAATGTCCAGGCCACTCCCATTCCCCAGCAGCCCTTTATGTCACTCACTCAGCACTCTTCACTTTCATTGAACTCTTTATTCACTCCTGCCCCCCCTCCACTTCTAGTGAATATCTCAGTCCTCAGTATTCACTTCTTGACTCCCACACACCCTTGTTTCTCTAGCTTCAACCTCTCATCTTCTGCTGCAACTCTTTTTCCATCCCCTAGTCACTCTCGCTCCTTCAGGTCCTGCCTTCAGTCCATTGGTCACTTTTTGCCACCCCTTTGCGTTTCTCTCTATGACCTTTTCCCACTCCATCCTTTCCTCCCTTCTGCGATTCCAGGTCTGTCCACTTATCTTTTAGTTGCCATGCACCTCACCTGCAACTCTTTCCCTCCTCTGATCATACGCAACCTCCTCTGCAGGTTTACGGCTCCTCTGGTCTTCCCCCTTCACCTCACCTGCAACTCTTTCCCTCCTCTGATCATATGCAACCTCCTCTGCAGGTCTATGGCTCATCTGGTCTTCCCCTGCACCTCACCTGCAACGCTTTCCCTCCTCTGATCATTCGCAACCTCCTCTGCACGTCTATGGCTCCTCTGGTCTTCCCCTGCACCTCACCTTCAACTCTCTTCCCCCTCTGATCATACGCAGCCTCCTCTGCAGGTCTGTGGCTCCTCCGGTCTTCCCCTCAACCTCACCTTCAACTCTCTCCCTCCTCTGATCATACACAGCCTCCTCTGCAGGTCTATGGCTCCTCTGGTCTTCCCCTGCACCTCACCTTCAACTCTCTCCCTCCTCTGATCATACACAGCCTCCTCTGCAGGTCTATGGCTCCTCTGGTCTTCCCCTGCACCTCACCTTCAACTCTCTCCCTCCTCTGATCATACGCAGCCTCTTCTGCAGGTCTATGGCTCCTCTGCCCCTGCACATCACCTTCAATTCTCTCCCTCCTCTGATCAAACACAACCTCCTCTGCAGGTCTAGGGCTCCTCTGGTCTTCCCCTGCACCTCACCTGCAACTCTTTCCCTCATCTGATCATACGCAACCTCCTCTGCAGGTCTATGGCTCATCTGGTCTTCCCCTGCACCTCACCTGCAACTCTTTCCCTCCTCTGATCATTCACAACCTCCTCTGCAGGTCTATGGCTCCTCTTGTCTTCCCCTCAACCTCACCTTCAACTCTCTTCCCCCTCTGATCATACGCAGCCTCCTCTGCAGGTCTGTGGCTCCTCCGGTCTTCCCCTGCACCTCACCTTCAACTCTCTCCCTCCTCTGATCATACGCGACCTCCTCTGCAGGTCTATGGCTCCTCTGTTCTTCCCTTCAACCGCGCCTTCAACTCTCTTCCTCCTCTGATCATACGCAGCCACCTCTGCAGGTATATGGCTCCTCTGGTCTTCCCCTCAACTGCTCCTTCAACACTCTCCCTCTTTTGATCATACACAGCCTCCTAGGCAGGTCTATGGCTCCTCTGGTCTTCCCCTGCACCTCACCTTCAACTCTCTCCCTCCTCTGATCATACACAGCCTCCTAGGCAGGTCTATGGCTCCTCTGGTCTTCCCCTGCACCTCACCTTCAACTCTCTCCCTCCTCTGATCATACGCAGCCTCTTCTGCAGGTCTATGGCTCCTCTGCCCCTGCACATCACCTTCAACTCTCTCCCTCCTCTGATCAAACACAACCTCCTCTGCAGGTCTAGGGCTCCTCTGGTCTTCCCCTGCACCTCACCTGCAAATCTTTCCCTCCTCTGATCATACGCAACCTCCTCTGCAGGTCTATGGCTCCTCTGGTCTTCCCCTGCACCTCACCTTCAACTCTCTTCCCCCTCTGATCATACACAACCTCCTCTGCAGGTCTGTGGCTCCTCCGGTCTTCCCCTGCACCTCACCTTCAACTCTCTCCCTCCTCTGATCATACACAACCTCCTCTGCAAGTCTGTGGCTCCTCTGGTCGTCCCCTGCACCTCAGCTTCAGCTCTCTCCCTCCTCTGATCAAATGCAGCCTCTTCTGCAGGTCTACGGCTCCTCTGCCCCTGCACATCACCTTTAACTCTCTCCCTCCTCTGATCAAACGCAACCTCCTCTGCAGGTCTGGGGCTCCTATGGTCTTCCCCTGCACCTCACCTTCAACCCTCTTCCTCCTCTGATCATATGCAGCTTCCTCTGCTGGTCTATGGCTCCTTTGTTCTTCCCCTCAACCGCGCCTTCAATTCTCTCCCTCCTCTGGTCACGCAACCTCCTCTGAAGGTCTATGGCTCCTCTGGTCTTCCCCTGCACCTCACTTTCAACTCTCTCCCTCCTCTGATCATACACAACCTCCTCTGCAGGTCTATGGCTCCACTGGCCTTCCCCTGCACCTCACCTTCAGCTCTCTCCCTCCTCTGATCATACGAAGTCTCTTCTGCAGGTCTACGGCTCCTCTCTTCTTCCCCTCAACCGCGCCTTCAACTCTCTCCCTCCTCTGGTCACGCAACCTCTTCTGCAGGTCTATGGCTCCTCTGGTCTTCCCTTGCACCTTGCATTCAACTCTCTCCCTCCTCTATACGCGGGCTATGGCTCCTCTTGTCTTCCCCTGCACCTCAACTTCAACTCTCTCCCTCCTCTGATAATACGCAGCCTCCTCTGCAGATCTATGGCTCCTCTGGTCTTCCCCTCAATCTCGCCTTTAAGTCCCTCTGTACTTTCCTCCAAATTGTCCCTCTTTTTCTCCCTTTCCAGGCCTCTGTCTCTCATTTGGGCACTTTGGTCACCTAACATCTTTGTACTGGTGTCGCCCCCTCCCGACCCCCCAACGCCACACTTCAGGTTTCTCGTTCCGATCATTCTGTGGCCACACTTCGTCTCTCCTTCAGGTCACTCCCTCTCCTGTGGCCACTCTCTTCCTCCCCTGCTTCTTCTTTCCCTGCCTTGCCTGTCTCACCTTTCCTTCCCTTCACTTCGTTGTTGTCCCATGCCTCATTTCACGGTATCCAGTATAATTTTCGAAATACCATTTTTTTCAAAACAAAAATGGCAAAAAAATTCTGATTTTATTTTTTTTGGTTTTATGTTTCATTTTTGTTTCGTTAGTAAAAAAAAGGTGTCAATAAAAAAATGGGGGTTTGGGGGGAACCCCCCCATCTAAAAAATAAAAAAAAACATTTGAAATTATTTTTTTTCAGCATTTTGGTGTTGAAAAAATGGCATTTCGAAAATGTGACGTTCGAAAATGTCACTATAAACCTCCTCTCACCGCTTCCCATTACTTTAATTGTATTTGCATTCTTGGTGGCTTGTTCACCAATGGCTGCCCGTCTCCCCCCTCCCACCACTGTCTTCAGGACTAGACTGCACTGCCTTGTCCGCCTTATGCTGGCTGCTCTTGGTGTTATGCGCCAGGCTGATGTCTACTCTCATATTATAGTAGTAGCGTTTAATTAGTTTGCTATGGAAGCCAGTTCTCTTCCTGTGAGGGACTGAGTTTGGATGAGGGCGGGCTAGATTGTGGGCATGGGGGGAGCAGGCGATTTTTTTTAGGGATTTCTAGAAGGTCTTGTGTTTCTTTACATCTTCTTGTGACTTCTTTAAGATGAGCAGACCTGGGCTAGTAAACTGTTATTCCCAAAAGTGGACATCAGTACTTCTGGGTTCCTAATCTAGAAGGAGGGAGGGGTCACCAGGTGGGTTAGGGGTAAGTAACATAGTGTAAGAGAACTGTATGCCCATTTCCAGGGAGTTAAGGGGTCAGAAGGGGCCCTACCCTGGCTTGAAACTGGCTCCTGGCTGGTGAAAAGGGGAAAATAGATAAGTGTGAGAATGCGTAAGATGTAAAGTCGCCCTTTTAACTCAAGAAGTGCACAGACAGGAGTATGATTTGGGTTCAGTCGGTCACGATCCTCCACCCTCGCCAACTGACTCCATGCCACCCTGGCTCATTCGTATGTTAAACTGTAAATGTGTGTATTATAGATTGTGGCACCAGGCCTATATTGTGCTAACTATATCTGCTCTCTAGCTTATGCCCCAAGTGTCTGTACCCCATTACCCGCAGTTCTCAACAGCTGGCTGCTGATTCCCAGACACCCCGAATCACTTGCGAAGTTACTCTACCCCAGGACTGCCGCTACCTCCTGTATTCCGACCAAATTGACACCCCATCCTTCAGCGAATACAAATGCAGGCCATGACTGCTCATCTAGTTGCAGTGGCCTTCATGGCCCACAAAGTTATTCAACTGAGCCCTCCTGAGCTCACTATTCCTAATCCGGTTAATTGGCACATGCCTTGAAAAAGACCCCTGTTCGGTCAAAACATGCGTCGGCTACAGTGTTTAATAAATTCACCTGGAATATTAGGCACAAGTGTCTAATGAAAGCACTTATAATCCAACCTCTATGCAAGACGCGGCTCTCATTCATCATAAAGAGCCTAGATGCCTATGGTTCCAGCGCTTGGTTTGAGTGCAGTTCCCTCGCCATACCCAGAGAATTTCAGCCTCATCCTGCTGCCGGCGGGTGCATGGAAAACGTGCAACAAAAAAATGCGTCTCCATGTTTCCTCCGCTCTCACGCTATTTTGGGGATGGACATCTGCTTGCATGCGATGTGCATAAAGGAACTTGCCGGGTGGGTTTGCATACTGCACCTCGACGATTCAGGTGTGGGTGTAATCGTCATAAAGGGTCGGCTCTGCAGCACGCCGCCCCATAGGTGGCGCAATGCACTGGAACCAGGGGAGTTGCTAGGTCTGGAAAAGACCCGGGGCTAAGATGATGTCGGAACTGTTGGGACTCGGGGCCAGCTAGTCTTTTGGCTGTAGCTCCTGAGATTCTATCCGGGGCTACAACCAAAAGATCAGGGGCTATAGCCCCCTTAGCCCCCCCTAGCAACGCCCCTGACTGGAACGACCACGTGTTAGACCATAACAGGACGACGAGCCTCACAAATGGTCATTCTCTGGAACTTGAACGTGGAAATTCAATGGCATTACCCAATGTTTCATGCACCCACCCCCACAAGCCCCTGTTTGCTGCCTCCAGGCTTTGAGCGTGTTTTAGGAATCATAGGGATTCTATGCATGCGTGCAGTGACATTTGAATTGCCTCTTCTTAGGGGGCTGGGGGGAGGTCCTTCCAGAAACATACAGCATGTGTGTGGAAAAACCCCTGCTCCGTGGGCTGGGGAGCCCGAGGAGTCCATGGAAAGTAGTCGGACCTCTGAGTTTGGTGGCATATCTGTTGGAATAATGGCACATATGTTTAGCATTACGAGTGTCAGAGTGGCTGCCTCACTTCCCATTCCGGGAGTCCAGGGGACTCTATTAAGGATTTGGAGAATTTACCACAGGTGGTAATTCTGCCAGCGGCAAAAATTTGGTTATGGGTCAAGTGGAGGAAAAAGCTCAAGCGAAGTGCTCGAGGGTTTTCTTCCACTTTAGCTCCAATCTCGGAATTTGGCAGTGATGGAGTTAGCGCCCCTTTCTCCTGCACCAGCACACCCGTAGTCACGCGTAATTGTCTTTACTGGGAATTATTGGCTCAGGAGAGCAAGTGTGTTTATTCGCTCTCTAGGCGCTAGAGGAGGTTGTGAAGCTGGCGCACTAGGTTGACCTGCCCATTGCTGTGCATCAAGAGCTGTAAGCATAGCCATGACTGTTCTCTGGAACTTCTGCCCCCCTCTCGTCAAAGAAACTCATGTCTTCTTTTTATTTTCAGCGAGAGTTCCCTAAGTTTTTCACCTTTCGCGCCAGAGACAAGGTAAGAGTACGCACTTAAAAAAAATGCTTACGTTATTGTAGACTCTCGTGTTGGTGTGCTGTGGGTGTGTGTGGGGGGGGGGGGCTTCCTGGGGTGCCTGAGGGTGGGAAATGATTGTGCTCCAGTTAGATAAAATAGCTGCTCAGCCCTGATGGATGCTGAGTGAAAGGTATGTTTTCGAGGCGCTGAGTGAAAGGTATGTTTTCGAGGCACCCCACGCACATCATGTTTGTACGTGCCCTGATGAGACTGGATCCTGCAACAGCGCCTTGTAGCGCAGTTTCTGTTTTATAGTGCTGAAAGTCAGAGGTGTTCATATTTCTCATTTTATCTGTGTAATTGGCAGAACTGCGGGGGGGGGGGTGCGTGTGTGTGTATATGTGTTTATGTGGTTGTCTGTCTGTCTCACTGCGCTGGCCGAAGATGTGTCGGGACTAGTGGGGGCCCACTGCAACATGACTTTTGGTGGCCCTCTTGCCTTACATCTGGGCGTCGCATGTAGAGTCAAAAAATAAAAGCAGGTGCTTAATGGCTGCAGATTACCGTGGGTAAAACAGCCAGCAGGGGGATCCCAGTGGTAACGCCGCCAACCGGAAATACTGTTACAGCACTTGTCTGCCGGGTATACCGGCAGATTACAAGTGCCGGTATTCACAGTAAGTCATCGGGCCTCATTACGACCCTGGCGGAATGGGTTTAACGGCGCCGGTAAAGGTGCCGGCGCTGTTAAACCCATTTCACCGTATTACAAGGTCCCCTTGCGGGACCCGCTCTGGACGTCTGGTCAGACCAGACGTCCTTTGCGGGTCCCGAGAGGGGACCAGCATGCTAACAACGGGCACGTCGTTAACGGGCCCATTGTTAGCATGCTCCCCATTCCCATTGAACCCTATGGGGGCTCGAATGGGGATGGTCCGGGTTCCCTGAATAGGGAAATACCGGGCCCTCCAAAGTCGGAATGGCCTGGTATTTCCCCATTCAGGGACCACGGACCCGAGTTTGGAGGCAGCCATGCCCTTATTAAGGGCATGGCTGCCTCCAAACTCGTAATGAGGCCCGGGGTTCATTACGAGTTTTGCGATAAAGGGTTAACAGTGCCGGTAAAGTTCCCGGAGCCGTCAGCCCCTTACCGCCGCATTAGAAGTCTGCTCGCAGGAAAACGCTAAGGATGCCTGGTTTTTACCAGGCACCCTTAGTGGGTCCCGCGAGCAGACCAGGGTGCTAACACCCTATGGGGGCTCGAATGGGAATGGGGATGAGTTCTTTGAATGAGGAATTACCCGGCCCTCCAAGGTCGGAATGGCCCAGAAATTCCTCATTCAAGGAACCCGGACCCGGTACCCGTTAAGGCGGAAGCCATGCTGCTAATAGCGGCATGGTCACCTCCTACCTCGTAATGGCCCCCTAAGTGTCTGTCTGAAAAGAGATTAATCGCTCTTTGACACCAAGGTGCTAACTGCAAGGTGGAGGTGACGGCCTGAGGGCGCCAGCAAAGGCAGGTTGTAAGGTGCGCGCTGGCTGCGCTGGGCACGTTTAATGTCCTGAAATATGTTTGTGTCCCAAGACTGCTGACATGGGGCAACTGCTCGGGGCTCCAGTACCAATTTCAACTGAAAATGTTGAAAGGCTCAAATGCCGTCACTGTGTACATGTGTACGTTTTAAAGAATAGCAAAGACGTTTTCAGGCTGTGCCTTAATACCTAGTATACACGCGTGCTTGCTGCAGAATAATATGAAAAGGCAAAGAAGACTCTAGGCATCATAATTAAATGATAGTGTGTTGCAATACAAATTTGTAGGATATTTTACTTCGAATTGCGCAGTTTCAAGGCTCCATTTAAGTGATTCCTAAGGGAGAGAATCTAAAGGTTGAGAGAAATGGTACACATTGGGAGGAAGTGAAATTCTAGAGGACGTCTTATCATTGGTGATTTGAAGGGGCTTAAGTGGGCTGGGGCTAGCCGGGTGAAGCACCTGCAGTTTCCTGTATGACCAATTCCTCCCTTCTCCTCTACTTACCTCTATCCGGTCCTCAGCCCGTAATGCAAGAGTTGAGCAGCTGAGCACCCACTCCCCTCTTCTTTGTTTTCTCTGTGCACAAATATGAAACGGACAAAGAAATCAGGGTGCACTGCGGTAGATGCCAGTATCATGAACACACCAGGGTGTAACTCTGCCACCCAGCTAACGAACACTTTGTGAATGCAGGAGGCGGGATTACATGCTGGTGTGTTAATGGTACGCTTTAAAGTTTTAAATTATTACCTTTATTTTCATGAATTCTTATTGCACACACAACGGTTTCTGTGTGTGAAGAAGTCACTTTTTCCTCGCATATGAAGCATGCATGCCTTTGCGAAACAAGGAGAAACAGCCAGTTACTTTTTCACACATTATTTTTTGTTGTGATTTCATCAAGAATTGAAAGTGTATTTTTAAGTCCCATGTTTTAGCCATACACTGAATTGCATTGTGGTGTTTGTAGTCCCCCATTCAACATGGCTCCCCATAACAAAATATGCCCCCCCCCCATATACACAACAACGCTCCTACCCATCAATACCGGGAAGCCAGCAGCATTCGCTGAGGCACACTGCAATAAACCCTACTCCCCCGAAGAAAAACAATACTTCTACCCACTAAATATCTCACAAATGCCGGCAGCTTTCTCAAAGGCACTCCACAACAAACTTTCACCCTTGCAGTTGTCCTCCCTCTTCTCCTATCATCCTCCTCATCCCCCACACGCTCCCGCGTCGGAACTCGCGCCGGTGCTCGGACTTTCGCTCCAGAGAGACCACAAAAATAAGGAGACCATGCTGTCCACATTGGACAAAGAAAAAGAACGCGCAGCTGAACTACATCAAAGCATACAGTATGCATGCCTTACACCACGTCTGTGGACACAGGCCACAGGCACGGCCATCCATCCCTGCACCATAGAATGCAGTTATGGCTATGCTATTCTGGTCTAGCAGTGCACATAGCCGTCCACACTGAAACCCCTGACGTACCTCAACACCTCTGCCAATAGCATACAGTGACTACCAACGAAAATAAAATTCGGTGTAACTGGGCACACATCCAATCTTCAGCAGTAGCACTCTATCCTAAATCACCAACAGCGCCCACCCACATGCCTGACCTCTGGGCTGCTTGCCGGAGCCTAGCCAGCCACCTAAATCCTAAGCCGGCGAAGAAAATGCGCACAAGCATCTCTTTATCTAAACTCTTAAAACCTCATACACATTGACAGTGGTCACCAAGGGCTTTCCAACCACAAATCGCATTGAGGCCATAAAAATGGGGAAAAAGCACTATATAAATGACAAATACAATACAATGGCGGACATAAAGCTACAAATAATGACTTAGAACTTTCATTTCTCACACTTGAAGGGAGAGCAAACATAAGCAAGAATGTACCAAGCAGACCATGTTGGGATGTGTGCGTAGCTACATAGGGCACATCACTCCTGAGCATTCTCTTCTTACTTGTGCATTGTTGGGCAACACCCATCACTTAACCCACACCCCCAAACGAGAACATCCCCCCAAAACTCCTTTCTTTTTTCACCACACTTATTGGGCTCTCACCAGGCACGCCAGTATAATTGGCGCCCTAGGAGCATAAATATGAATTCAAAAGTAGTCCAAGGAACATTGACAGTGTTTGTATTTTGTATTTATTTATGATTTATATAGTGCCTTAATCCAAAGCGCTTTACATAAGAAAGTATGAAAACAGTACAATATTGTGAGAAATTACATAAAAGGCCAAGATTAACCCTGCTGGATAAGATGGATTTTCAACTATTTAAAGACTAGACAGTGATGGACCGTAGTGAAAGAGGAAGAGCAATCCAATGCAGAGGAGCGAGAAGAGAGAATGGGCCTCATTCCGAGTACGGCGCTAACCAATGGCGCTATTAACACCTTGGTTGACGCCGTACCCGGACCGGCAGCGCCTTGGTGGATGGCGGAATTACCGCCCCATTCCAAGGTTGGCAGGGCGGTAATTCCCCATTCACCAAGGCTCTTCCCCATTCCCAAATGAGCCCCCATAGGGCTCAATGGGAATGGGGAAGATGCAAATAACGGTGACCGTTCATTACGGTCACCGTTATTGGCTTGGAGGCCCCTTTGCGCCCTCGACTTTAACACCTGCTCAAAGCAGGCGTTAAGGGCGAGGGCGTAGAGGGAACTCGGAGTATGGCGGTAAGGGATTACCGCCACCGGTCTTGTTACCGGTGGCCGCTATCCCTTACCGCCATTCTCGGAATGAGGCCCAATGTACGGAAACGTGACTGGGCACAAGGAGGGGCTGGCACTATAAGACGAAATTGAGAGCCAGAACAAAGAGGTGTATAAAATGAGACAAGCAAGGATACATAATCCGGGGCAAGACTTAGTGATTTGAAGAAAAGACATAAGAAATTGAATTTAAATTGAGCCTGGAAAGGGAGCCAACCAAGAGTGAGAAGAGCAGGGGAAATAGAATCCTGTGGAGTCAAATAAAAAGCTACACAAATAGAGGCATTGAAGACAGATTTCAGAGGAGCAAGACGAGAAACCGGAAGGCCAAAGAGTGTTGTGTAGAAGAGACGTGAAAAAATGTAAGAAGAGTGTCATCAGCATAAAAGTGATGTGATGGGCCAAGAGAGGAAATAACCTTAGCCAAAGACGAAGAGTAAAGAGAGAACAGAAAATGTCCCAGAACCGACCCTTGTGGGGGCAAGAGAGTGACAGTGTGAGGTGGTACCTGCCCAGGAGACAGAAAATGTCTGCTGCGATAAATAAGAACCAAGCGAGGACAGAACCTGAAAGGCCAAAGGATGAAAGAGAGACTAATAAAAGTGAATGGCCCACAGTGTCAAATGCAGCCGAAACATCCAGTAAGATGAGTAGAGAAGAGTGTTTGGAATAGTGTTCTGTGACTAATGAGTTTAGAACTGACAGAAGAGCGATCTCTGCAGAGTGCATGGGGTGGAATTAGACAAGGCGTTCAAGTAGCTTAGAGAGATAGGGAAGAAGAGAGATTGGAGAAAAATTTGAGGTGAGATAGAGTCAGTAGAAGGTTGAGTTTAGGGCCCTTTAGGAACGTGCATGCAATGCATGGGTTCATAGAATAACTGAGAGTCCATATTACCGAACCAACTCAGGAAGATGGCAAAGTACTGTTATATTATCAATTATCTAAAATAGGGAGTTACAACGAATACTAACGGACGTACGATTGGTTTCTCTCAACAATCTTTTTATAAAAACAAGATTATATACTCAAAATACATCAGAGGTGACATCATATTACAGGGCAAATAATGAAAAATCTACTGGGGATCGGGATAGGCTTAAGGGGAACATCTAAGTACACATTATATAGGAACTAGTATTGTAATTGGCTGCCCACTGTCAGGTGGAAAATATATGCCTACCTCTAAAACATGTAATCTTAAAAACATAACATACACGGTTTCTCATTGGTCTTCAAACTATAAGGTCCTTTGTTATATGTACCTCTACAATTGGTTGGCACTCTTGTGCCATACCTGGAACATTTGGTTCATGTAGAAGCACGTAAGCCCAGACCCAGGTGCAAGTAGATGGGGCCTCACTCTACCTCTCCACCCAATTAGCCCAGCATCTCTCATCACCCAAGCCTTCTGCCGTGAAGATTGTCTTTGAACTTGACCTTGCAAAGTATCCTCGTCTCTGGGAATACATGGGAGTGTGGGCCCTCAATATGGTTGTTCTAGGACTCCAAGTTTGACTCTGTTTTCAGCCTTGGCTCACCTGACAGCAGACCACACTTTGGTCCATTTTGCAGGTTTTAAATATCCTAAATGAATAAAACTTGACACTCTTGCTGTTATTTCTTTGCACTTTAACAAGAGATGATTCATCCTTCGCACATTCACTCCATTCCAGAATAGAGAGCCGACCGTGGCTGCTTCAGTCTTAACTTCAGGCCAGACAACCTCGCTTTGCAGCTTCACTTATTCAGCTTATTCTTACTGCGACACAATTTGCCCTTTCTTCTTCATGGGTCCTGGCTTACTAAAATTCATGATACCGATGTCCAGCTTCTATACAGTGGCGGCTTCGCCTGCATTCTATTCACTACATATAGCCAGCTTCTATATTGAACAGTTGATTCGCTGCAGCACTTTGTGCATGTGTAATCTTCTTTTTTGCATTTATAAGTTCACTTGACTCTTAACATCGTCATTAGTTTCTGTAGGATCCATACAACATCTTCAGCCAGTATCGGGACGTTGTACATGTCTCTTGTGATGTCACCAGCTTCTTTCTTTACTCGTTTCTCATATTCCTTCAGGGAGTTTCCTCCCTCGGATTATTGTCCCTTTGGGATACATTTGATAGGGTTGTCTCAATGGCTATCTTCTTTTGAATATACGCTGCAGTATTTTTCTCAGGCATCCAACATATGGGGGTGTCTAAGGGCGTGGGGTTTCCTGCAGAGGCACGCAGCTGCTCCTCTACAGGTTATTTTTCAAAATAGCAATAATAGAAGCATGCTTGAAAGAAGAAGGAAAAACAGAGGTTTAGAGACAAATATTGAAGAAAGATGAAAGGTAAGATATGAGAGACGGATAGACTTTAGAAATAAGAGTCGATGCAATAGGGTCCGTAGGAGCAGTAGTAGGATGGGCACGGGCCAGCAAAAGGGAAATATCACCATCTGTGATGAAGGAAAAATGAGAGAAATCAGTAGTAGGGAGCAAAGCAGGAGAAAGGTGAAGTGCAGGACTGGAAGAAGAGAAGGAGGCGATGGCAAGGCGAAGAGAAGCCACCTTAAAAGAGCAAAATGAAGCTAAGTTAGAATCCGATAACGAAGAGTTGAGCAAGTGATCGGAAGTAGGAGGAGAAAGAAGATGAGAGTTTGAAAAAGTCATCATGGGTGAGATGATTGTGTACAGAGGGGATCGGAGAAATAGGATCGTTTAGCAGAAAGAAGGCAGTCGTCATATAATATGTGATATGAAAAATAGGAATTCAAGTCAAACTCAGGCCCCCCTCTGCCCAGTGTCTGTTCTTGGAGCTAATGGGCACGTGTGAAGATGTCCAGGAGAAAGGATGACCACCATGTCCCCACCAGGTCCCCACCATGGCTATGACTAAATTAGTCAACGTGCTCCAGTTGTCCTTTTGCCAGACAGCATTTTATTTTGAATCTGGTCCTGAATGTTTTGGATTCCACTGAATAAGACATTCTCTTTCTGTGCCAATGTGTGTGTCTTTGTCTGCTATCTGAAATGCTTTCTAGAAATACACTTCCGAACCAGAATGGCTAAAAGCAGATATAGGGTATTGGGCACACCCCAGTAAGCAGGAGCTACCCCTGGGGCACGAGGAGCTAGTTCGCAGCGTGCCACAAATGTACATTCCTGATGAGATGCAAGCTATGACTTTGTATGCATATATTTGCCCCATTATGATTTAAATGTGTGCTCTACGAATGTTGGTGTAAAGGTAACCAGGCTCTTCTAGGCTGCCAGCAAGTGCCGAATAGCTCTCAGCAATTTCGCTCCATGCTATTGGGGCAGCAGTGGTTTATTCCTTGCCCACTGCTGCCACACATGTCCCACTTCTGCACACATCTCTGGTGGCCTTTCTGTTGCATGTTCCTCATGCTGTTGTTTCCTACACTTCCCAGTTCTTGGAAGACAGGATTTATCGACACCTGGAGCCGGCCCTCGCCTTCCAGCTGGAGCTGAACCGGATGCGAAATTTTGATCTCACTGCCATTCCCTGCTCCAATCACAAAATGCACCTCTACTTGGGGGCGGCCAAGGTGGAAGTGGGCACCGAGGTGACAGACTATCGTTTTTTTGTGCGGGCCATTATCAGGCATTCAGACCTGGTGACCAAGGTAAGTGTTCATTGCAGAACTTGAGTTTGTCAGGAAAGGTGAAGTACAGTGTAGCTCCATTTAAATGTCTCCATGTGCTCTCGGTCCCTAGTCGCCTTGCAATCTTTCAGAGATACTGCTCTTGGTACGAGAGGCCCCTCAAAATTGAATGTGTGTAAAGATCTGTAGATGGCTACTGCATGTGTCTTCCAGGTTGCAGCTCTGTTTGTTGCACTGCAAGGTGATGCTTGCTGTGGGGTAATGTATTTGAGAGCCGGTCATGGAGGAGATGCAAAGTAGGTTGTTGGACTGTAATGCATAAAGTTGATACAGCTTAATTGTCGGGATGGTATGGGAAAAGCTAGAGTGAGATAAGCTCTGGTAGGTTTGAGGTCCGTTTGATGAAGCTCGTGTACCCATGGTGCTCTGAAGATGCAGTGACCTATGCAGTGGTTGAAATTCATTTGATGATGCTTATGTGCACCGGGTGCTCTGGAGAAGCTGCAGTGAGATGTGCATTGGCGGTGGTGAGACCCGTTTGATGAAGCTTGTGTGCCCCAGCTGCTCTGGAGAAGCTGCAGTGAGGTGTGCAGTGGCGGTGGTGAGACCCGTTTGATGAAGCTTGTGTACCCCAGCTGCTCTGGAGAAGCTGCAGTAAGATATACGTTTGATGAAGCTTGTGTGCCCCAGTTGCTCTGGGGAAGCTGCAGTAACATATACGTTTGATGAAGCTTGTGTGCCCCAGCTGCTCTGGAGATGCTGCAGTGAGATGTGCAGTGGCGGTGGTGAGACCAGTTTGATGAAGCTTGTGTGCCCCAGCTACTCTGGAGAAGCTGCAGTGAGATACACGTTTGATGAAGCTTGTGTGCCCCAGCTGCTCTGGAGAAGCTGTAGTGAGATATACAGTGGTAACAGTGAGATCCGTTTAATGAAGCTTGTGTACCCCAGCTGCTCAGGGGAAGCTGCAGTGAGGTGTGCAGTGGCGAGACCCGTTTGATGAAGCTTGTGTGCCCCAGCTGCTCAGGGGAAGCTGCAGTGAGGTGTGCAGTGACGGTGGTGAGACCCGTTTGATGAAGCCTGCGTACCCCAGCTGCTCTGGAGAAGCTGCAGTGAGTTGTGCAGTGGCGGTGGTGAGACCCGTTTGATGAAGCTTGCGTGCCCCAGCTGCTCAGGGGAAGCTGCAGTGAGGTGTGCAGTGGCGGTGGTGAGACCCGTTTGATGAAGCTTGCGTGCCCCTGCTGCTCAGGGGAAGCTGCAGTGAGGTGTGCAGTGGCAGTGGTGAGACCTGTTTGATGAAGCTTGCATGCTCCAGCTGCTCTGGAGAAGCTGCAGTGATATGTGCAGTGGTAGAAGTGAGATCCATTTGAATGAAGCTTGTGTGCCCCAGCTGTTCTGGAGAAGCTGCAGTGAGATATACGTTTGATGAAGCTTGTGTACCCCAGCTACTCTGGAGAAGCTGTTGTCATGCCCGCGCTGCTGGCACACGCATTGGCAACCATCATGGACTACTTGGTACTCATTTATCCTCCTAATACTCCTTGAGCAACTCCTTTTCATGCCTTGGTCTTTTATTTCCATTTGCTCAACTTTGGTTCTTTCTTATTTTATTCAATTAACTACATTTACCATAATGCACCTGGCTACAGCCCTCAATTCCTGGCTATTCTCATTCATCGTTATTGGGACCACAATCCCCAGAAGCCCTAGCGGCCAGTGCTACTTCCACCTGCTCAGGACCAGAGACGGAGGAGACAGATTGTCTTCAGGTGTGCTGCTACAGGTGCTGTGAATTAGCCTGCCTCAGAACAGGGCAGGGCTGTATATAAGCAGCTGCCTGCAGGAGCACAGTGTCTTGCATCTTGAGATCTCCCCGCTCCTGTTTGCATTGACCCGCTACTTTGTATGCTGTTCCTGTTACTGCATTATCCTGTTTTGATCCAGTGCCCTTCCCGGGCTCCCTGCCTTGCAGCCTATTACAGTCCTCTGCAGCCCTCTACAGTCAGCGGCCCTGCTCCTCTGGGCTCACTCCTTGCTGCCCTGCTCCTCTGGGCTCCTTGCTCTGCAGCCTGCCTCACTCGGGTGCCGACAGTCCTTGTCCTCTGGGCTCCCTGCCCTGCAGCCTACCTCACTCCGGCTGCCTACAGTCCTAGTCCTCTGCAGCCCGCCTTGCAGCCTGCCTCACTCCGGCTGCCTGCAATCCTTGTCCTCTGGGCTCCCTGCCCTGCAGCCTGCCTCACTCCGGCTGCCTACCGTCCTTGTCCTCTGGGCTCCCTGCACTGCAGCCTGCTTCACTCCGGCTGCCTACCGCCCTTGTCCTCTGGGCTCCCTACCGTGCAGCTTGCAACCTTCTGCTGTCTCCAAGCCCTTGTTCCCTGGGCTCTCTACCTTGCAGCCTGCACCTCTTCGCTGCCTACAGCCCTGCTCCTCTGGGCTCCCTACCTAGCGGCCCTATTCTTTTGGGCTCTGTCTGTCGCCTACTACTAATCTCTCTCTGTCCTGTTCTTCTGGACTCCCTGCCTTTCAGCCTATTACAGTCCTCCGCAGTCCAATACAGTTTGCCTGCACCTAGTGCCACTCTTGACTGCAGACCTGCTTCCTACTTTGCAGCCCTTCTGTTTTCCTGACTGCTGCTCCTTGTTCTCTTCCTTGAGTCCCCTTTACTCCACCTTAAGTTATCTATTTCAGTCTAACTGCCTTTCCTTCATTTCCTTCTGCTAGATTGCTCATTGACTTCCTTTTCGCTGGATATTTCTGTTCTTGTCTTCTCATGTGTCTTTTGTAATCCCTTTGTACAGAGCTTGCCTGTTGGTTTCCGGCAGGCAACCTCTGCCCCTTCCTTTGTCGCGTTTTCAGTGTTACAGACACCCACTGCTGTTGTTCCCAGCCGTGAGCATACACCGTGGGCCTCTGTTATAGCAATCTGTGCAGAAGGCTGGAGTTTCCTAAGGTTCGTGGAACACTCTTTCCCATTTCAGCATACACCCCAAGAGGGAATCCAGTTTGTTTGTACCTTTGTATCTTTTGCCCCTTTTGGCGCACAGCTACTGTTTCCTACTCTTCTTTCTTGTTGAACTTCATGCTGTGTGTGCTTATCTGCTACCTTACCTCAGCACAGCCACCCAAAACCTACTTGGGTACCCTATGCCACTCTTGACAGAGTGCCATTCCTGACAGCTGTATTGAGATATATAGTGGTAGCAGTGAGATCCGTTTGATGAAGCTTGTGTGCCTCAGCTCCTCTGGATATGCTGCAATGAGATGTGCAGTGGTGGTGGTGAGACCCGTTTGATGAAGCTTGCGTGCCCCAGCTGCTCTGGAGAAGCTGCAGTGAGGTGTGCAGTGGCGGTGGTGAGACCCGTTTGATGAAGCTTGTGTGCGCCAGCTGCTCTGGAGAAGCTGCAGTGAGATATACGTTTGATGAAGCTTGTGTGCCCCAGCTGCTCTGGAGAAGCTGCAGTGAGATGTGCAGTGGCGGTGGTGAGACCCGTTTGATGAAGCTTGTGTGCCCCAGCTGCTCTGGAGAAGCTGCAGTGAGATATACGTTTGATGAAGCTTGTGTGCCCCAGCTGCTCTGGAGAAGCTGTAGTGAGATCTGTTTGATGAAGCTTGTGTATTTCAGCTGCTCTGGAGAAGATGCAGTGAGATGTGCAGTGGCGGTGGTGAGACCCGTTTGATGAAGCTTGTGTGCCCCAGCTGCTCTGGAGAAGCTTCAGTGAGGTGTGCAGTGGCGAGACCCGTTTGATGACGCTTGTGTGCCCTAGCTGCTCTGGAGAAGCTGCAGTGAGGTGTGCAGTGGCGGTGGTGAGACCCGTTTGATGAATCTTGCGTGCCCCAGCTGCTCAGGGGAAGCTGCAGTGAGGTGTGCAGTGGAGGTGGTGAGACCCGTTTGATGAAGCTTGCGTGCCCCTGCTGCTCAGGGGAAGCTGCAGTGAGGTCTGCAGTGGCGGTGGTGAGACCCGTTTTTTGAAGCTTGCGTGCGCCAGCTGCTCTGGAGAAGCTGCAGTGAGATATACGTTTGATGAAGCTTGTGTGCCCCAGCTGCTCTGGAGAAGCTGCAGTGAGATGTGCAGTGGCGGTGGTGAGACCCGTTTGATGAAGCTTGTGTGCCCCAGCTGCTCTGGAGAAGCTGCAGTGAGATATACGTTTGATGAAGCTTGTGTGCCCCAGCTGCTCTGGAGAAGCTGTAGTGAGATCTGTTTGATGAAGCTTGTGTATCTCAGCTGCTCTGGAGAAGCTGCAGTGAGATGTGCAGTGGCGGTGGTGAGACCTGTTTGATGACGCTTGTGTGCCCCAGCTGCACTGGAGAAGCTTCAGTGAGGTGTGCAGTGGCGAGACCTGTTTGATGAAGCTTGTGTGCCCTAGCTGCTCAGGGGAAGCTGCAGTGAGGTGTGCAGTGGAGGTGGTGAGACCCGTTTGATGAAGCTTGCGTGCCCCTGCTGCTCAGGGGAAGCTGCAGTGAGGTCTGCAGTGGCGGTGGTGAGACCCGTTTTTTGAAGCTTGCGTGCCCCAGCTGCTCTGGAGAAGCTGCAGTGATATGTGCAGTGGTAGTGGTGAGACCCGTTTGATGAAGCTTGCGTGCCCCGGCTGCTCTGGAGAAGCTCTAGTGAGATATACAGTGGTAGCAGTGAGATTCATTTGATGAAGCTTGTGTGCCCCAGCTGTTCTGGAGAAGCTGCAGTGAGATATACGTTTGATGAAGCTTGTGTACCCCAGCTACTCTGGAGAAGCTGTATTGAGATATACAGTGGTAGCAGTGAGATCCGTTTGATGAAGCTTGTGTGCCTCAGCTCCTCTGGAGATGCTGCAGTGAGATGTGCAGTGCCGGTGGTGAGACCCGTTTGATGAAGCTTGCGTGCCCTGGCTGCTCAGGGGAAGCTGCAGTGAGATGTGCAGTGATGGTGGTGAGACCCGTTTGATGAAGCTTGGGTGCCCCAGCTGCTCTGGAGAAGCTGCAGTGAGATATACGTTTGATGAAGCTTGTGTGCCCCAGCTGCTCTGGAGAAGCTGTAATGAGATATACAGTGGTAACAGTGAGATCTGTTTGATGAAGCTTGTGTATCTCAGCTGCTCTGGAGAAGCTGCAGTGAGATGTGCAATGGCGGTGGTGAGACCCGTTTGATGAAGCTTGTGTGCCCCAGCTGCTCTGGAGAAGCTGAAGTGAGATATACGTTTGATGAAGCTTGTGTGCCCCAGCTGCTCTGGAGAAGCTTCAGTGAGGTGTGCAGTGGCGAGACCCGTTTGATGAAGCTTGTGTGCCCCAGCTGCTCTGGAGAAGCTGCAGTGAGATATACGTTTGATGAAGCTTGTGTGCCCCAGCTGCTCTGGAGAAGCTGCAGTGAGGTGTGCAGTGGCGGTGGTGAGACCCGTTTCATGAATCTTGCATGCCCCAGCTGCTCAGGGGAAGCTGCAGTAAGGTCTGCAGTGGCTGTGGTGAGACCCGTTTGTTGAAGCTTGCGTGCCCCAGCTGCTCTGGAGAAGCTGCATTGATATGTGCAGTGGTAGTGGTGAGACCCGTTTGATGAAGCTTGCGTGCCCCGGCTGCTCTGGAGAAGCTGTAGTGAGATATACAGTGGTAGCAGTGAGATCCATTTGATGAAGCTTGTGTGCCCCAGCTGTTCTGGAGAAGCTGCAGTGAGATATACGTTTGATGAAGCTTGTGTACCCCAGCTACTCTGGAGAAGCTGTATTGAGATATACAGTGGTAGCAGTGAGATCTGTTTGATGAAGCTTGTGTGCCTCAGCTGCTCAGGGAAGCTGCAGTGAGATGTGCAGTGATGGTGGTGAGACCCGTTTGATGAAGCTTGCGTGCCCCAGCTGCTCAGGGAAGCTGCAGTGAGATGTGCAGTGATGGTGGTGAGACCCATTTGATGAAGCTTGGGTGCCCCAGCCGCTCTGGAGAAGCTGCATTGAGGTATGCAGTGGCGGTGGTGAGACCTGTTTGATGAAGCTTGCGCGCCCCAGCTGCTCAGAGGAAGCTGCAGTGAGATGTGCAGTGGCGGTGGTGAGACCCGTTTGATGAAGCTTGTGTGCCCCAGCTGCTCTGGAGAAGCTGCAGTGAGATATACAGTGGTAACAGTGAGATCCGTTTGATGAAGCTTGTGTATCTCAGCTGCTCCGGAGAAGCAGCAGTGAGATGTGCAGTGGCAATGGTGAGACCCGTTTGATGAAGCTTACGTGCCCCAGCTGCTCAGGGGAAGCTGCAGTGAGATGTGCAGTGGCGGTGGTGAGACCCGTTTGATGAAGCTCGTGTGCCCCAGCTGCTCAGAGGAAGCTGCAGTGAGGTGTGCAGTGACGGTGGTGAGACCCGTTTGATGAAGCTTGCGTGCCCCAGCTGCTCTGGAGAAGCTGTAGTGAGGTGTGCAGTGGCGTTGGTGAGACCTGTTTGATGAAACGTGCGTGCCCCAGCTGCTCAGGGGAAGCTGCAGTGAGGTGTGCAGTGGCGGTGGTGAGACCCGTTTGATGAAGCTTGCGTGCCCCAGCTGCTCAGGGAAAGCTGCAGTGAGGTGTGCAGTGGCGGTGGTGAGACCCGTTTGATGAAGCTTGTGTGCCCCAGCTGCTCAGGGGAAGATGCAGTGAGGTCTGCAGTGGCGGTGGTGTGACCCGTTTGATGAAGCTTGCTGCCCCAGCTGCTCTGGAGACGCTTCAGTGAGATGTGCAGTGGTAGTGGTGAGACCCGTTTGATGAAGCTTGCTGCCCCAGCTACTCTGGAGAAGCTGCAGTGAGATGCGGTGGGAGAGGTTTGTTAGACGTTTTATGAAGCGTGGGTCCCGCGTTGCCCTGGAGAAGTTGCACTCGTACCTTTGGGCATGGCTTTGAACCCACTGGGGGACAGCGTGTTTTGGGGAATACTGTGCACGCAGCAGCAGGCATGGGCTTAGGTTCATGTGTCACAGGTGGGATGGCTTGGTGCTTTGAAGAAGCTGGAGAGATGGTGTGAATGTGTATGGGGTTGGTGACTCTGGGGAGGGACACCTCTGTGGTGGCTTGCGACTTTTTGTTCCCTATTTTGGATGACTGTCGTCTAATGTGTTGCGGGGTTGCAGTCATATTGTTATTAAATATATTGGTTGTAGCTGCAGTAACTAGCTGCTTTGGAAAACTGCACCGGGCGTTGTGCTTTTGTAGAGCTGTCCACTGGATGGCGCTGTTGCCACTGTTTACTCTATCTTGGTTCTGAGCGAGTCTGCTCTGTTGAATTCTCAACATTCTGTCTACTCTTTTTTTGTATTACACATACTCCACCAAAACCTTAATTTGATGAAATTGGGAACCCCTCATGTGGGGTGGGTTAAAACAGCTCGTAAAATGCAGTGACCGTGTTGTACCTCCCCTGCAGGAAGCGTCGTTCGAGTACCTGCAGAATGAAGGGGAGCGCCTCCTTCTGGAAGCCATGGACGAGCTGGAGGTGGCCTTCAACAACACCAACGTGCGCACCGACTGCAACCACATCTTCCTCAACTTTGTGCCCACCGTCATCATGGACCCGTCCAAGGTGCGTCTTCGGGCCTGGGGGCGCGGCTCCACGCTGGGCCCGTCACAGGACCACTTAACATAATTCATAGAGCAGTGTTCATTTGCATGTATGTGTTTTAGGGCTTGGGGGTTTGATAAGAAGCTGTCACAGACATGCATCCTGTTGTCAGGGCAATCCGGCAAGCGGGTGCCTCCCCATGGAAGTGACTGGACCATGAGCCAGGGGGTGGCAGGTGAAAGGAGGAACAGTGAGGAGTGTCCACAAGCGGGTGCCAGGCTGCATGGAGTGCAGGCAGTGGCAGAGATGCGGCAGTGGCTGGGGGAAAATGCCTCGGCACATGCCCCCCCCCCCCCAGGGTGTAGAAGATGCAGCCCGAGGTCCCAGATGAATGCATGAGTTGGAAAGATGTTGGATGCCATGGTGTAGGAGAAGAGTTGTAATGAGCGGGCGAGGAGGGGCAAGGAGCAGAAGGCAGAGGCAGCCCAGAGTGGGCAAGGGGCAGAGAGATTGAGTAGAGGGCTGCAATGGAGGAGAGTGGCGGAAGATGAGAGGGGCAAGGTTGCGGGTGGCTGGCAAGTCCATTCAGTGATTTTAAGACTCTTAGCAGGGATGGAAGTGTGGCGGGTTCTTCATAGACGAGAAACTGGCATGGAGACGGCGGAGGTAGGCAGGGGGAGGCCGAGGGGAACTGCCCGCTATATCGAGTGGAGGAAAGCAGTACAGAGCGAGGTCCAAGAGCAGACGCGGCAGCAGTCTGGGAGCAGAGTGGTGGTAAGAGTGTTGGTAGTGTGGTAGGCGAGGCAAGGGCGGGCCAGGTTTCTCCTCTGCAGCAGTGCCAGTAGGAGCAATTACGTTTTATCGAGCATTACCAGCACAGGAAAGATGGCGCTGCAACAGCGATAAATGGGCCCTGTGCTTTGTCGTGTGCATGGAGCTTAATCATTGGAATATAAATGCCATACTCGTATTGTCTTCTGTTAAGACTCTTAATCACGTGGTAGGTCCAGAGAGAGGCAAAGCAATGAGCAGTGACTAGGATATGTTACTTATTAGCACCCGGTGAGAAGGCTCTAGCCAATCGGGTGGCGAGGAACGTGGGCTGAATCTCTCAGTTGCTCCCCCATGTCGCGATGCCCGGGTGGCCATTCCCTCCTAAATCCCCTCTCCCCTGCCCACACTTACCTTCTATGCCAGCCACTCCATCCGCTGCTTCTTTAGACTCCGCCTCCTGCCATCATAGAAACGGAAGACAGACTCCAGGCGGAGACCATCTTTCATTTTTGTGACTGGCCCCACTGCGGTCTGCATGCACACGGCGGGACACACTTCTTTAACAAAATACTTTGCTAATGGCACCTCTGTGCTCAGCCCCCCTGGTGCTAACAGCAACATCCCCCTCAGTGGCAAGCCGGATCAGCCGGTAATGGCCACGGGACCTGGCGTTAAGGCCCTTGTGCCACCACCAGAGGTGTAATTGCTTAATGATCATGCTTCTGCAATATCAGACTAAAAGAAATAGCAGAGAATACACATGACCACGCCCATCTGCTGTAGAAACAAACTCCTTAAATCTCTTTGAATGAAAAGCTCAGGCTCTACCTGTGAAAGTACAGCAGGAATGGAGATGTGTGTGACTTTGCTGAGGCATAGACACTGGTGTACATTTCAATCATGATATTGGAGGTGGGGGCAGTGAGGTGGGGCCAGAAGAAAGGCTTTCTGTGGAGTATAGATCAGTTTCGATGCGGAAAGTGAACTTGGTCTGCATGACATGATATGATAGTTTATTTATATAGAGCCTATACACAATGTGTTTCAAAGCACTTCAAGGCAAGGGAGGGAACAAGGGAAAATACAATGGCATTCTTACAGGCCGTGATCAGTAAGGATGTGAAATTAACTATCATACTCGGCCTGAAGACATTTCAGATAGTGCAAGAGCTAAAACATAGAGAGGGAGGGGGAGAGTGGGAAGGAATAGTGCAAGAGCTAAGACATAGATAAGGAAGGGAGGGGGAGAGTGGGTAGGAAATGGAAACAGACAAGCGACTACTGTACTAGGCCTGACGACATTTCAGATAGTGCAAGAGCTAAGACATAGATAAGGAAGGGAGGGGGGGAGTGGGAAGGAAATGGAAACAGACAAGCGACTACTGTACTAGGCCTGACGACATTTCTGGTAGAGCCAGAGAAAAACTAGAGGAGAAAGGTTGCAGAAAGGGAGGGGAGGAACAAAACAATCGTACTAGGCCAGATGACATTTCCGATAGTGCTGGGGAAGTTGGAAGGGGGGGCACGTAAGGGGAGGGGGAGGAATGCATGAATCTAAAATCTATAACGGGCGCTAATGTGATGGGGCCTCCCTTTTTGCGGAGTGCAGTAATAGAAAGCGGACCCTTACCCCTGTTCACCCAGATGTTGGACAGCCTACTAGGTTCACAGCAGCATTCGTTATAGATTCCTGAATGGTTCCTTTTTTAAACATCAAATACACCATGTTGACTCGCATGTGATAAGTTACAGGCTTATTAGTCTTCAAACAGATTTGTTAAATCGCGGGGGTAGAAAGCGGCAGACTAGGGTTAGCGACTACTGCTCATTGCTACCTCTTAAATCGGGTCCGGTGACAGATCCAGACCTTCCTTCTGTGGCAAAGTGAGTTTTTGCGCCCCGCCCCTCTGGGAGATTAGGGCCTGTCAGAGAGTACAGTTAAATGGGCTGATGGTTAAATAAGGGTTAAACTCTTTTAAAACTGAGCCGGAAGTTGGAACAGTCTTCTCACCTGAAGGTTCAGTCCTGGGAGAGGACATAGTCTTACCGTATGTCCTTCAAGGCTGCCTCTAACCCAGAAAGTTCGCCAAAAACCATTTTGAGGACCTTGAAAAGAAACCCAAGGCCCACCTTTGGGAGTCACTTAAAGCAGCGAGGTTGGCCCTCCCATCTGGTCAGGGGCACTCCTTGGATTCGGCAGGCGGCCCACCATCGCATCTTGATCCATCCCAGAATACAGCCGGCTCCGTTAGCATCAGTGCCACAATTCCCCCTTCTTTGCCCACTTCTCTGAAATACACACTTGGGGAAACCTCACGGCTCCTCCGACTACCTCCCTTCCATAGACGCCTTCACTCCCAGTTCCAGGTATTTACGCCGATGGCAATTGTTTATTTTCGAAGCTCTCCGCCAGTATTGTGCTTGCTCCAATTCTGCACAATGCACACCTAAGTGGGCAATGGCTGACTCTGTGTTGATCTAGCCGAAGCAAGAGGGGGGTGGGGGCTTTTCATAGTCACTAAACACCCCACCTTCATTCTCGTCAATCACCCTAAGCAACATATACAGTACTTCCCATATACTAGAGGCAACCCCAGGCTTCCATCTCATTGGTCGCTTCTTCTGGTTCGTCCCGCCATCTGAATACAGTACCATCTGTCTCTTGGACAGACATGAGCAGCTCAGCAAAGCGGACGCGGATTTCCAAACCAGAGCGCACATCTTGACTAGACTAGCACAAAGACAGGGTGCTAAGTGACCTGCCCAATAACCCACCTCCACTTCAAAAAAGGCAACAGCCAGCCTTGTTGGATCGAGAAATTCTGAGGCCTCAACAAATCTCTCTGCTCCCTCCATGTGCTCCAACATAACCACAACCTGTCCCGCAAGCACGTCTCAAGACTGCCCCAGCAAAGCACTCATCAAAAACCTTGCTTGAGTCCACCCACAAAACCATGCATTCCAACTTTGCCGCACGGCTGGATCAGCCAAGATTGTTTTTAGATTTTATTGTCTTTTTATTATCTTTTTTTAATAGTGATACAGAGCAGAGTGAAATATAATCCATCATGCATTTAATAAACTGGTAAATTGGAAATGTGAGTGGCTATGAGGCCTGATTCCGATGAGAAGTGGCGTCTGGGTAAATGGAGAAGAGCCTGAGATGAGAAGGTCACAAAAGGAGGAGAGAAGAGTGTAGCGAGGCGAGGTTTGTGGTGGCTGGCTGGCTGATGGTGGTGCAGAAATCTCTCTCTGCCAACTGCTGCAGCCTATACAGTGTGGTTGTTTTAGAAGCGGTGGTCTTTACTTCCACTAGTGGTGGTGTTTAATGTTTTAACTTGGACATGCAGAGTTGAGTCCTACCAGTAGTTTGCTATGGAAATTTGTTCGGCTGATCTCTGTAGCTAGCTTAGTCCTATTGCCATTTCAACACAGTTTTGAGTGCAACACAACCACGCCCACTAAGTGTAGTGTGAGTTTTTGCTTCCATTTGTCCAGTTAGACATTTTAGATCTGTCTGCTATTGCCATCAAAAGTCCAATAGGAGGGCGTCTCGGGGCTTGAATGCTTGGCTGATCGGAGTGGCAGAAATGCCTGAGCAAGCGGTTTGAGCATCCATTCTAAAGGTTAAGTGGGAGAATTTTTGCTGATTTCATTTTCTATTTTCTTCCAAGAGTAACAGATCTGTCACACTGAAATAACATACGCGGAGGGTCGCAGGGATCTTCAGAGCAGTGCTAGCGGGTGTTTTGGGTGATTGGTCTAAATTGTTGGGTGAGGCGCGAGAAAGCACGATTGAGAAATATTGGCCGAGAGATTTGGCATGTTTGGGTCTTCAGATTGGTGGCCACAACCGCTGTTGGTTGGAAAGCCAGCCCTCGACAGTCCTCGACCCTCTGACTCGGTCTTATTTCTTTCGTCACACGCAGTACCTTCCAACGTTGAAGAAGGAACCCAAGTTATGGCCGTTCGCGCAAGCTGTGTCCTGGAAGACCAATGCCCACATCTTTGGCTATTTCAGTGACTAATATGCAGTGTATATTGAAGGGTCTCTTAAGTCCGTTCCTCAACAGCCATATTCACATCCTGATTTCTGCATATCCACATAATATTCAGAATGTGAAAAAGTTCTAACTTAATAAATAAAGGGAATTAGATTAGAGACCATGTGAAGGGTCAAGTGTCAGTGACTGTCTCGATTTTCTAGATGGAATTGGGAAAGGATTAAAAAAAACCTGTAAAAAAATAAATAAAAAAATAAAAATAAAAAAATAAACTGCCAGCAGAAATGTTGTAAGAGTGCTCTTTTGCTTATAGATAGAACCTAAGAGAGGCGCAGTGATCAGACAGAAATATATTTTTTTAAACGTTCTTGTCCCCCGCTTACCACAATGGTCCAAGGAGAGCGGGGAACACACCCGCATCCGCTGCTCTGCTTGGGTGCAGTAATGGGAGTAGGTAAAAAGAAATGCATCAAAGTCGCCATAACTGCGTAGGCGCAGTTACCTGGTCAACATTTTGGTGCATTTCCGCTGGACAACCAACGGGTTTTGAGGGGTTGCCAGCACCCTGGTGATGAAAGCGTTAAACACTTTATGAAGATTGCTCCTGTCTATAGTTTGGACACAGCGGAACAGTCCTTCTTTCAAGCTACGTGCCCCTCTCTGTCTTTTGCATTTCTCCTTTATTTTCTACACATTATTTCTCATGGTATTTTTTGTGTTCCCCTCCTTCCACCTGCCCTGCCTTTCCTCTCTGCCTCTTTGCTGCTATGCCTTTTGAGAATACCTTTCTTTTTTTCCTGTTAGCGTTTGTTCAATATTTAGTTCTCTCTGAATATATGCTTATTTCTCTGAATAATTTGTTTTTCATTCACCTGTTTCTTCCTGCTCATCTCGAATTGGTGTTGATTATTCAGTATCAGGTAACATTATCCACACCAGTAATATCACCATATATATGGTCATGGGGTAAGGCCATAGGCAATATTATTAGTGGGGATAATTGATGGGGTTATCGGAACCCGGGGGCTGAGGGGGTATCCCCCGCTCCATTAAAACAATTATAGGGGTTGCAGGGTGTCGCCTGTAGGTTCCATGGCTTAATATTGCTGCAGAAATACGGTGATATGTTTGTATGGTGATATTTTTGCGGGGATATTAACCCATGGAACCGATTATTCTATTTCCCTTATGCTTCATCTTCCTCTCAGTTTAGCCCTCTGCTGCTTTTTTACTTTCAGCTATCTGTGTCTGTCCAACTATTTTGAGCGATATGAATTAATGATCTCCGCGATAGAATGTAATAAAAGGAATAATAAAAATTGTTTTATATAATGTTCATGTGTGCCGGTTGTCAAGATTAAATCAGCAATTGAAGTCATGGTTGAGCCAAAATAGGGGCCGACCACTATAAACAAATAGCATTTAAAAATGCTTCTGAATGGTTCGCTCTGGGGAACCCCCAATGTGTGTATATAGTTTGGCTCATTTGTCCCCAGGACGCCCTGTGAGTATTATTTGCCCTTGTGCTAAATATGAACTATTTTTGTGGGACACAAATGCTGCTGCTGCTGCTTATCAAGCCTTCCACTCTTCCATCGCCTTATACTACAAAATAATGGGAAATTAGGAAATTTTAGTTGATATTTGGGATCTGCAACAGAACACTTTGGTGGGCCAAAGTTGGCAAAGGGGAGTGTGAAAAGCGTTTTCATGTCCCAAAGAATTGACAAATGAAAATGTGACTTTTCGGTTTCAGATTGAGGAGTCTGTGCGCAGCATGGTGATGCGCTACGGGAGCCGGCTGTGGAAGCTGCGCGTCCTGCAGGCAGAGCTGAAGATCAACATCCGTCTGACCCCTACCGGGAAGCAGATCCCCATACGCCTCTTCCTGACCAATGAATCTGGCTACTACCTGGATATCAGCCTTTACAAGGAAGTGACAGACTCCCGGACTGCTCAGGTACAGGCAGGGCTTTAAGTGGGGTAAGAAATCGAGGGGGGGGCCCTCAATTGGGGGCGTGGCTTGTGGGAGGGGCGTGGCCTAAAAGTACGCAAATCGTAGGGTATACACACAAATATATATAAATGTTATATATTTGTGTGCGTACCTTACTATGGTTTGTGTACTATGCAAGCCATCTTTTCTAAACATAGAAATATGTAACATATTTCTACGTTTATAAAAGATGGCTTGCAAAGTACACAAACCATAGTAAGGTACTCACACAAATATATAACATTTATATATATTTGGTGCATACCCTACGGTTTGACTAGTTTTCAGGCCATCTTTTTTAAACATTTCGGGTTTATAAAAGATGGCTTTGAAAGTACACAATTCAAGCCATCTTTTATAAAGCTTTGACTATGGACAAAATTGTCCGTCGACAAAGCTTTATAAAAGATGGCTTGAAATGTGTACTTTCAAAGCCATCTTTTATAAACCTCGAAATATGTTGAGGAATCCCCAGGTTCGCCGAGGGTTAAAGACGCCTCGGCGACCTGGGGAAACAAAGGGATAGTAAGTCAGTAACTGCCTCTGGTGACCTCTCGCATGAGGGGTCACCAGACGCAGTTACTATGACTGACAGAAGTGGCAGCCAGTCACAGGGTCGCTGTGGCTGGCTGCCACTTCTGTCAGCTTGCCTGACTTCATTGCAGGCTACATCCCGCGATTCCCGCCAATGTTGCTGTAGGACGGGGCCCCGGCAGGGCCACGGCTCAGTCCCACTTTTTGGAGACTGCCGGGGCCCGGCCCCGGCAGGCCCCAGCCCACTTTAAGCACTGGGTACAGGACCGCTGCTCTCTGCTGTGTGTGGCAAGGGTCATGTTTGATTCTTAGCCCCCCCTTCTCTTGTCTCCTTTGACCTTTCCTCCCCCTTTGGTTCGATTGATTACGTGTTTTCTGGGCCCAATCTACATTTTTGTTTCTCTCGGGGTGGGCCACAGCAGCGGGAAGGTTTAAAAACCCTTAGTAGCCACACACCCTGTTTGCCTGTAGCGCCTAATGCAGTCTTTGATATGAGCTTCTGAATGTCTGCTCCCAAAGCGGTGGCTTGGCGAGTCTGGGATTAACGGTAGCATGCTTCGCTGGGCCGGCGAAGATGATGTTCCTTCTTCACCAAAGGTGGCGGCTGTGTTAAATAGCATGCGTCGAGTAGACCTCCTCTGCCCAGCCTTCTGGGACAGGTAACCCGATAGACACAGAAACCAAACTCTGGCCAGAATGGGGTATTTCCGGCACTGGGTGACCCAGTGCATGCAACATAGTAACACAGGGGGGCTGGCACAGGCTTGGGCCCTCCCAACTCCCACACACACCACGTCTGGGGCAGTGCTGGCTCCATTAAAGACCGTACTGAGCCTCCCGCCCCAGGCTGAGAGGGTTGCTTCTCCCCACTGAAGGGTTTGTGCCCCTGACCTTGTGACAATTTGCGTTTTTCAATTAATTATATAAGTGAGACAAATTATATTTTCAATAGTTTATTAAAAAATGTATTCAGAGAGGTCATATACGCATGTAACAAACTGACAAATGTATAGAACAGGCTTGTTATTCTAAAATGCTGGTAAGTGGGGGACCTATAGAGTGGGCTGTTATATATGGGATGCCAGGCCCTAATTGGCTGCTGCTTCCCAGTCAATCTTGGTGCACGTGGGTCAGCCGGGCTCATCGCCTCAGTGAAGGTCACTTCGGCGGGTGTTACATTTCTAACTAATCTAAGCTGAACAGAAACTGACAATTCATGAATAATGGCAGATACCTGAACCTCATATGCAAGGGGGACCTTTGAAAAGAGGGGATAGTATATTGAAATACCGACCTCCACATTCAGGGCTTCATTGATACCTCAGTCCCCGCCCCCAACTGTCTCTCCTGGGGGCTTAATCTAGCGCCTACCTTCCCTGGTGCCTCATGATACAGACAGAGGTGTGTTACTGTTGGGAGAATATATTGCTGCCCAGGATTAGGTCGGTGGTGGGTGTCCTGGAATGGCCAAGGCGAAGGGGTTAGATGTTTATCAGCATGAAAGGAATTGGGGGAGGGGGGGTGGTTGGGATGGAGAAGCCAGGTGGGCTCTGGCCTGGCGGGTTGGGGGTCAAAGGGACATGAGCAGTTTAGTGGAGATGAATGGGCATTTGGTGCTGGGGCCTGCTCCTGTCTCACGCTCTCCGCAGAGCGCATTCTTTTAGAAAATGATACTAGTTATTTGCAACATTGAAAGGACAGTGGACGGATGGACCTCCGTGGGAACAAGGCTCGCGCAGAGCTGTCCTGATGTGTGAGCGGCTTGGTCCCTTTGCGAGAGAGGCTGGAGGTGCGAGTGGGGGTGTGAGTGCGAGTGCCACAACCTCACAAAGTGGTGGTTTTCGGGCCTAGTAAAAAGATGGCATTTAGGCCTGGTACAAAATGGAGTCCTAATGCCGAAGCATGGGTGACGTTATTAGCCTACTTGGCTATGTTATAGGGCTCTTACCCTACAGTGGAGGAGGGAGCTTCTCCCCACATGGCTGCGATGAAGTTCATTCTCTTTGGCAGTGGCTAGGGAAGTGGGATAGGACCATTTCCTTCCCAACAGAACCCTCCTCATGGGACCTGCCAGCCTGGAATAGTGCTATCATATTCTGAGCAGTGGTTAATGGACTTCTTTGCACCTTTTGTACAAGAATTCTGGCAGTTATTTCCAAATTCTCCCTGCAAGATATCTAGTCCCTTGACAAAAATATTTTTAGTGAAGGGGGGGTGCAGCATGAAAAAGTGTCAATACCACTGGCCTAGAGTTCCAGTGGGGCTTAAATTATATTCATGAAATCCTCTCCCAAGATTCTGGAATTGGCCATTGCCCCTTTGGTTGGGACAGGTCCGCCTGGACGACCACCCAGGCCGCCATTAGCCCTCCCGCTACGCCAGCTCTGGCGAGTCTTTCAAGGTGGTGGGAGAAGGTGAGGCAGGTGCCCCATTGAAATTAAATTCGCCCTACTTTTGGGAGCTGATGCTTTCGCATGAGCACCTATGAAAAATGTGCCCCCGCCCCCGGGGGAGGAGGGCCGGTTCTGTGCATAATATTCGTTTTGCTGTACGGGGCGCTACGGCCAGCCCTGGGCTGGGGTGTGGATGCTGGACCATTGTTACCCACGTGCTTTGACTGGATCTTTGGTCCTGTGCCATTCTACGCTTCGCCAAGTGTACCTCCTCGCCCCCACCTCCCGTGTGCCCACCTGCAAGTTTCCTTCTGCCCCGGGGAGCTCACGAGAGAGATAGCGGCCCCCTGTTTAATTCTGCACGGCCGCTGCACGCGCACAGCGGCCATGCTAATCTCCGAAGACACACGGCCAAATCCCCGCCGCCATTCGCTCAAGGTGACCTTTTCCCTTTAACTGCTGCGCTGAAACGCGGCGGTCAAAATCTGACACCCCCAGGAGGCAAAAGGGAAATAAAAAAAAGCATGAAACATTTACATGAAAAAGGTTATTTAATTTTTGATGTATTTTTGAGGTTCTCTGGGGCAGCCTTAAACACGTTTTCCATCAGACGCCTTCCATGTGTAGGTTTGTTTTAATTAACTCGCACACTGCTCTCGCAGGGCATTCCATTTTTTTTTTCAAAAATGTTTTAAAGCCGGCCTCCTTAGGGGTGTGAATTTTTTTATCAATCCGTTTTCTAGAACTTCCATTTTAACCAGAATGGGTCCAGGTGGTGTCGGTGGTCTGCCCGGCCTCCTCGGTGAGCTGTCGGCAACACTAGTGAAATGCCATTGTGCCAGTGCCGGCTAACTCACAAACATTGCGCTGTTATACAAGGTGTGTTTATGCAATGACAAAATACCAATGCCATAGCTGCGTATGGTGCCTGTTGCCCAGAGCACCCGGTTTGATAGTGCTGTGCCACTTTTAGGAAATGTGGGGCCGTATTATAAATACCTTGCACCATTACAGGGATATTTTTCAAAGTATCTGCACTGGAGCACATTTTGTCCCGTGCAGAAATGCATTAGAACAAATTAGAGCCTGATTACCGCTGTAGCGGCAACGTTAAAATATGTTCTCTTTCACCAGTACCACCTGTTTGAATACCCATCATATTACATATAGCTATTTTTACAAAATACCCCTGGCGGTATTCCAGCGGTTCCGAGTTATCGTAAGAACTAAAGGGGATGACCTCTTACTTGAAAGGGTGTGCAGTGGCCTAGATATTAGCTGAGGAATCGAGCAGGCCTCCAGGGCTTGCTTAAAGAGGCGGTCTTTGTGTGGCATCAGAAATCGCTGCTGATTACAGCTTCTAGAAAAGAGGGTTCCATATCATTGTCACCGTAACTCTAGAAGAGGGTTCCATATCATTGACACCGTAACTCTAGAAAAGAGGGTTCCATATCATTGGCACGTAACTCTAGAAAAGAGGGCTCCATATCATTGACACGTAACTCTAGAAAAGAGGGTTCCATATCATATCATTGGCACGTAACTCTAGAAAAGAGGGCTCCATATCATTGGCACATAACTCTAGAAAAGAAAGCTCCATATCATTGACACGTAACTCTAGAAAAGAGGGTTCCATATCATTGGCACGTAACTCTAGAAAAGAGGGCTCCATATCATTGACACGTAACTCTAGAAAAGAGGGTTCCATATCATTGGCACTTAACTCTAGAAAAGAGGGCTCCATATCATTGACACGTAACTATAGAAAAGAGGGCTCCATATCATTGACACGTAACTCTTGAAAAGAGGGCTCCATATCATTGACACCGTAACTCTAGAAAAGAGGGTTCCGTATCATTGGCACGTAACTCTAGAAAAGAGGGCTCCATATCATTGAGACTGTAACTGACATAGAGGATGCTAGAGAGCAGACAGTCCATCCTCCAGGAGAAAGTCCTTCTGCCATAGTTTCAAAGTTACTTAAAAGTTGAGCACTTAATGACTGGGGCTTGCGCCCTATGGGCTGCAGATGGAGGGGCCACTCCACTCTGCAAACATCAAGAATAGCTGTAGCCGCTCCTTTCCTTAGCCCCCCTGATACCCCCATGGGTGGCTAGTCTCTCTATTGGATCTTAACATTATGGGTAAATTCAGACCGGGGTAGGTTATATTGGCTCAGTTTTTGGACTGGTTTCGGGCAATCCTGGGTCCTACTTGGGCCTGTTATTGATCTCATTTAATGGAAAATACTATAACTGGGGGGCATATGTTATATTGGATTAAGGTGCGGCTGCCCCCTTAAGCTCCTTTTAAATATGGATAGGGGTTTAGAATGAACGAGAGTCTCCATACTGTTCCCTTGAAACAGGAAAGCAGGACTTGCACCTATGAGGGGATGTACAGTGTAGGAAGTGGCCATAGATGTAAGGGAGGAGAGTGTGGCCATGGAGAAGGACGCCTGTAATGTGACCAAGAGTGGTCAGAGGGGCTGCGCGGCCGGGGGGAAATTCTGCAGTGGCATGAACTTGTGGATAAAGGGGAGTTCCATCTCTGACAGCAAGCAAGGTCTAGTGTGAGGACGTGTACTTTAAATGGAGTATAATTACTGAGATGGGAGGAATTCCTGCAAAAGGGTTGAGGTCTCATTAAAAGGAAGCATCGTCTGTGGAGACCTGGTAGAGAGTGTGCGCCTCAAGGAGCAGATTTGGTCTAATTTGGGGGCGCTGTTTAGAGTGAGGTGGTGGATTAGCCGTCATCTCGGGGGGGGGGGGGTGGGGGGATGATGTTTGGTTGAAGGAGAGAGATTATTTCAGGATCGAGGTGTGCTAACTCAGGAAACTGTGTCTGAAGGGTGGTGAGGTGTGTACAATTGTTGGGGAACTAAAGCTCAATGGGGTGCAAGTGGAGTTTGATTGGCAGAAGGGCTTGTTTTCTAATATTGAGGTGTTCCCTTACAATAAAATGTTGAGAAAGGCAATATAATGGGGAGAGATTTTGGGTCCAATTGGGAACATAGGGGTGATATATTGTGCGGAGAGCGGGTCTAATGGCAACAATATGTGGTGGTGGGAAGTTGTGCTAGAAAGCGACCTCTAATAGGCAGACATGGGGAGAAATGAGAATTGCCAACTCCAGGAGGAGGTAGGGAGGCCGCATGGTCTAATGGGGAAGAGGCAAGATCTAGTGTAATGGGGACGAGTGTTGGCCTGTTGGGAAGAGTTGTGGTGACGGAAAGTTGTGTTGGATAGAAGATGATGACCGGTGGGAAAAAATGTTTTAGAAGGAGAGTTGTCATCTCAGTTGTGAGTTCTGGTTGTTGGGGGAGGTGTGGACTATTGGCGAGGGGTTGTTGGCATATGGGGAAGGTGTGTGGTCTGTTGGAGAAGAGGTGTGATTCGTTGGGGCAGGTGTTGTCTGTCGAGGTGTGTGATCATAAGACCAGATGGGGTCAAAGTGAAATTGTCTTCATGATCAGCTGATGTCTAATTGGGAGGGCAGAACTGTCCTATTGCATGTATCTGAAATATTCACTTTCCCCGCCAAAGGCAGCACGTTAGTCTATTTGAACAGCCACAGTGTCTTCCTCTTTGCCTCATCCCTGCAGATCATGTTCCAGGCTTATGGGGATAAGCAGGGACCCCTGCATGGAATGCTGATCAACACACCCTACGTCACAAAGGACCTACTGCAGTCCAAGCGCTTCCAGGCACAATCTTTGGGAACAACCTACATTTACGACATTCCTGAGATGTTCCGACAGGTAATCTTTTTTATTCCACCCGCAGCGCTGTTAGAGATTTCTTTCTATCATGTTTTGTCCACCTGAGTAATGTACCATCCATTATGCTTGCTCCCAGGAATACTACACTTCCCACCCTCCATTTCCAAATGGAAGGAAAGTCCCATAGTGGTGACATAGAGGTCGACTGTTCGATACTAAGGGATTCCTGTAGTTCAGGAAGTGGGGACCCATCGCATATGTTCAGACATCCTTTCTGCAGACACATAATGCATCTATGCATAGTAATGGTACTATGGAATTAAAAAAAAAAATAACTGGCATGCACCCACAGACTGCTGAACCCCCAAATGTTCTTAAATGAGCGTGGTGCCTGAAAAGGAAGCGGGACTACTTAAGGCTTCTGGGATTAAGCATCATTGGCCAGCCTGAATATAGCGCCCATTAGGTGTCACCAAATGATTGCTTATCCGTAAGGCTACAAATATGTAGGCGTTCATTTATCAGCCTGATGTATTGTGGCATCTCTAGGCTTGGCCAATGCACATCAGCCTATTGGACTAGAGTAGCTCCTTACAAGGTTTGTAAAAAGAAAGTAAGAGCTGGAGAATTGTCTATGTGGTGACACAGGGGTCATCTCGTCACCCCAGCTTTGTTCCCCTTGAATTTTTTACTCCATGCATGCTAGGGACCTAGAGGAAGCCGAAGGAAAGAAGTAGGTCTTTTTCATTTTTTGTGTTTAGGTAGTAGCACTGCTCGAAGAGCATCTGCGCTCGGTCTTACTGGCCAGAGGCATGGCCACATAAGTCTAGGAACTCATTGTTTTTGCCTCCCCATTGTTGGCACTCATCAATGGAAGTAGGCCCCACCTCAGGATCCAGTCGGAATGCTTTTTCACCCTGAGCCTGTACCTTAGCAGTGACTGCAGAAAGAGAGACAATGGAAGCATTGGTTGTTTTGAGGATTGAATGGTCTTTTCCTCCTTTTAGGCGCTGATTAAACTTTGGGAATACATGGATGCCACAGCATTCCTACCGAAGATCCCCCTGCCTTCACATGTGCTCACGTACACTGAGCTGGTGCTGGACGACCAAGGGCAGCTGGTCCACATGAATCGACTTCCGGGTGGGAATGAGGTGAGCCATTAGTGTTTCTTCACTTGCTTTCGGCCAGTCGGTAGCTTGCTGCTATTTTCTTTGGGCATTCCTATGGTGGCCTGTTTGTTCCATTCCACTCCTGTATCTTACTCTTGTCTCTTTCTGATTTTTCACATCCTCTCTTTCTTTTCCCTTTGATCTTACCTTTGGATATTGAAACAAACATCTCTTCTCTTTTTTCCATTACACATTTGATAACAATTTGTCATCTGCACACAGGGCTTTAAGTGGGCCAGGCTAGCTAGGCCAGAGCCTCAGATTTCTCCAAAAAGGACTCCCGAGCTGTGACCCTGCCGGGCCAGGGAGTTTGACTAGCCCCATCTATGCCAACACCTAAGGCAGCCGGTGTAGCCGAAGCGCTGCATGGTTAAGGGGCTGCCTGCAGGTGTCACCACTTTGCCTCTTCTTTTTTCTAAACCAAATTACTGACACCTGCAGTTAGCCCGTTTAAACAGCTGCCTGCTGTATGATGTGCCCGGTCTCTCCTTTTGTTTTAAGAGTAAAAAGACAGCAGGAAGCCCTTTAACTGCGCGATTAAATGGCTTATTGCTGCGTGATGACTCTGAACTCGGAAACAAAAGGAGAGACCAGCATTCCAGCCCTGCTCCTTTCTCTGAGTACAGACACATCACACATTAGACAGACCTTTCATTCAAGGAGCTGCGTGATCAAAGTGTTGCCCGTGGCAAAGGAGGTGGCTTGTGGAAGGCCATATGTTAAGCAGCTTGGTACTGGGGATACTTCGGGGAGGGCAACACCCATGCATGCTAACCTGCCCAATTCCATTCGAGAGATGGTAGTCCAGTTCTAGTGTAAACGTTGCATTCTGGGACTTTTAGCCCAGTATTTATAATGGGAGACATCCAGGACTCCCAAGTCCAGAATGCAAAGTAAAAACTAGGCCTGCACTAGTATCTCCTGAATGAACAGGGCATGTTGGCATTCATGTAGGTAAAAAAAGATAAACACTTTACTGTACAAATGTAAAGACGGTTTGGAAATAGCTTATAACGCAGCCAAGCTATAATCCTTGTGCCAATGAAGATCTGTAAACAAAGTTTTATTAGTGGACTGATATATTCTGGCCTTGTGGGACATTTACTTGTTTCACATTATCTTTTCCACTATGCTTTATTCTTTTATTTTTCTTTCCTTTGTCTAATGTTCTTCTCTTTTTAGGTCGTTTTCCTCTATTATCCTCTCTTTTACCTGTTGTCTCCCTTTTCCTGTCTTAATTTCAATCTCATTCACGTATTCTATGAAACAACCATTCCTATCTCTTTCCCGGTAGATGTGGGCCTTCACTAGCTCTACCCTTTTTCGCTGTCTCACAATATCTCTCTCACCCTCTGCTGTCTCCTCCTCCCACCCTCTGCCTTTGTCCCGTTCCCTCTTTGCCCTGTGTCACGCGTCCTTTCCAAGTTCTCTCCAGCCAGCAGACCCACACATTCTCAGCCCTGTCGTTTTCTCCTGCCTGCTCCCTTCCTCTGTTTGAGAGGCGGAAGTCCTTGGGAATGGGGGAATTCCCCGAGGGATTGAGCGCTGTACTTGCTGAAATTGCACGCGGAGGGCTGCCTGGGCATGAGCGTGTTCTGTTTGCTCTGCTCACATGAATACAAATAGTCTGATTAGGCAGGCTCTGTACTGGAAGACTGCAACAACCACCACACAAAGAACCCAGGCCCTTTGGAGGGTTTCTGAAGGAGGCTGGCGCTCTGACCTTCATGTTCAGTTTGGATTAAAGGATAAAGCTTATGATCCGTGTTTTTGCTCGTCTACCTCCCCCTTTCGTTTTACCCCCCTCTGTGTCTAGTTCCTCTAACACATCTCTGCCTTTTTACATTTCAGCCAGCCTTTTACCAAATTCTCCATCTCCTACCTCTTGTTACTCCCCATCCCCCTCTTTTGCTCTCATGCACTTTCCCTTTTGTCTCTTTTTTGTCTCTTTCCATCCTGACTCTGTATTTTTCTCTTTTTCGAGCATCGGGTACCTTTTCTACCCCCTTCCTATCTTGTGTCTCTCTTCCCTCTTTTCCTTTTTTTTCCTTCTAAAGAACCTCTGCATTCTCCCTCATGTCTCCTTCGCTCTCTCCCTTTCCTCCTCTCCCCACCTCTTCTGTGTCTCTTCCCAAATAACTCTCCAAGTGACTGCCCTTTTGATCGCCACGTGTCTTCTCCTCCGGCATCGTCTCGGCGTCGCCACACTTCATCCCTCTCGGCCTTCTCCACTTCTACCCCCATGTGCATCGCTTGCCACATACAACCCTAATGAGGACATCACACCCCCACATACTCTTCCCTCTCCTTCCTCTGCTAACCTCGTTGTAGAGAGCAGACCTATGTACTGTTGTAAGGCAGAGTACCTCAAGGTTCTTGAAAGTACTTGGATGAAGAAGAACATCACAAACCTCGGTAGTCCAAGTACTTGACCCCGCAGAGCAATGAAGATGAAACCTGTGCAAGAGATGAAGGATTTATACAATGGGCTCAGACACTGCTGGCAACATTGTATAAAAATCGACATTGGACTAAACACTTGGTCTTGGGCAGCCACAGAAGACGGCAGGTGTGCTGCAAACTGAAAGCAGGAGATTCAAACCTGCGTCGCTGATCGGAGGGAGAAAGCTCAAAGGACGCTGGCAGTTCTCCGCATCTGATGATCGGGAGGTCTGCAGGAGGATGAAAAAGTGTCCTTTAAGGCGGACGTCGGTAGATGCTTTTCGAGGCACTTCTCCCAGTTTCTTCAATGGCCTTGTGTTGTCCTTTAAGGCGGACGGCCCAATAGCTGAGTAGTGTGTTGCAGGCAGCTGCCTTGTGCTTTGTTGTAGATTCATGGTCCTTTTGGCGCTTCCTACCTACGAAGCTTGCTGCAGAGGCTAGCAAGGCACGCTGTGTGCCGGCTGGGTACCAGTTCTTGAGCTGCTGGAGGGTCCTCTGGTTTCAGTATCTCCCTCTGTCCCCTGTGAGATGATATGGGGAGTGAACTTGCTTCCCTCTTTGGAAATCCTGGCCTTCCTTCACTGGCGGAAGATTTAAGGAGACTGTACCTTCAGCCAGGATCCAATGATGAGTTCTTCTTGCTACTCCTTGCAAAATCTTCAGATCTCCCAAAAGAGGGACTCAGCCCCCTGTTAAAGCCAAACTGGCCACTGTGATTGGTGTAGGATAAGACTACCTTAATGAACCAATCCTAGCATCCCCACCAACAATTTCCTGTATGCATGAGATCATAACTAGAGTGCTTTGCAACAGGGAAGGTAAAGGGTTAAAAACAGGCGATACTAATTCCCACCCATCCTCCTGCCTGTTGTGGATCAAAGAGATCTCTCTGTGGTTCCTGATTAAAGCAGGTCTCCCTTGAAGCTGCAGCGAGACCAGACTCTCTGGCTCCTGCAAACCACATTCTCGTACCTTATGAGTGGGTCCTCCCACAGGGTGAACTACTGTAAACACACAGTCCCAGACATGACGGCTCACTGTCATTGATGCTGAGGGCGGGAGCTGGCTTTAGGCTGACAGTTACATATGAAAGGTTGTTGGGGTTTTCTGTCTCCCTTGTAAAACTCTGCAGCCAGGCCCCATGTGGGTCTGTTTGAAGTACCCTCTAATTGGTATGTAAATCGCTGCCACCAGCTGCAGGGCCCTACAGCAGGGCGGATCCATGGAGCCTTTGTTAGTTAATCAAGGTGGACATGGCACGGGAAACATAAAATGTGGTCCTCCCCCTTCTGGAGGTGCATCATGTACCCCTAGCTGTGCCTCTAGACTGTGTCATGGGTCTATGTGTTTGTCGTGCTGTGAGCACAGGATGTGTGTGCATTAGCCCCACACGTTTTCCTGAGGTTGATCTACCATTGTTCCACTTAATTAAAAATGTCAAAAAAGCCCAAGTGAGCACACACCCACCATGCAGTTGGTCGAAATCCTCACACACCTGTAAGCTGAAACTATTGCATTGGAGTACAGATAGGGAGAAATGGCATGTGAGGAAGAAGACAAAGCTGTTAGGTGTTTTTTGGTTATTTACCACCCATTGACTGGCCATGCCTGTGCTACATCCTCCTCCTGTGATCTATTTTTAGATTTGTTAAGCCTTGCAAGCAAACTTTGTGCTGGAAGTGACTGCCATCGCTTTTTCAAAACAGTCTTTTGAGAATGAATGACTTGATTGGAGCTGTAAACACGCTACCAGTGTAATAAAAATGTCTATCAGGTCTGCCGTCAGCCACTCGATTTATAAGCACGGTGTATGTCTTTCACTGGAGTCCTGTTAAAAACAAGCACTTGCAAAGCAGTTTGGGCTTTTGTATAAGTATTAGGCATTTGCCAGACACTGCCGCTAGATGCCCGGGTACTCGCACAATTTTGCATCTGCTACCATCGATGGCCAGTTAATACCACTACGGCCAGTACTTTATTAGGGTAGAAAATGGGGGGGCCTCATTTTGGGGCGTGGCTTGAATGATAGGCATGGTCTAACATTTGATGGGTGTGGCCTAAAGAAGGAGGCAGAGTTAAGAGGGGACAGATCTGGCAGTTGAACTCCGCTCAATGGTAATGTTCAAAATAATAGTTTAATAATAGTTTTAAAATGGTGTAATTTCTTTAATGCTGCTTCTTTTCCAAACTCCGCACGGTACATCAATTCCACTTTAAATCACTTCCATGGCAGTGGTGCACCCGAAGATATGTTATCATTGCCACTTTCAAATGGCTTTGGGGTCCCATCATCTGATTAGGTGCAGTCTCCAGGATTGCAAGAACTCTTGCCACGTGACGTCCTGGCCAAATATTCACGACTCACTTGCACTCATCCTCTCCCCGCCTCACACCCCTGTTTGGCTCTGCTTTGTTATCAAAACATGATGTTTGAGCACAGAGGCGTATAAAACTACATTAAAAGTAAAAAAAGAAACAAAAGCTTGCAGAAGTTCATAGCAGTAAATTGAGGTTTGTACTTGATTCACAAAGCTTTTTAAATGGGAAAGTCCCATTGAAAAATCTTTGTGAATCAAGCCCAGTAAATCAACAAGTTTCAATTAATTCATATTAACCAAACACTATGACAACCGCAGGTAATTTCAGGCCTAAATTTACAATACCTGTGTGCCACAGAAAGGGGAGTGACAGAACATAACCGGAGTAGCCTGGGCCTGAAGTCTTCCTTCCTGATTCTCTGAACCCCTTGCAGTTCCCTTCTATAAGTAACAGGGCCCGCCACATTCACTCCCATTTGGTGCATTTCTTTAGAAAAGCGTTTGCCGTGTCGATCGTCTAGGGGAGTGATGGGGTGGATTGGGGGGGTGATTGCAGGTTCGAGGGACTTTGTCCGTTCCATAAAAAGAAATGTGGGCCTTTTATCGCTGCATTCCAATCGCAGGATAATAAAAGCAACATCCGGCTATCATTCGACCATAAATGCACTCAGCGCTCAAAATAGCTGCCTTCGTTGATGATTATTGGATCCGGGGTCCATGGGACGAGGCGCGGACACCTCTGGACACCAGCCGTCTCTGAACACCAGCCTCTCCATTCCTAAAATGGCTACAATGGTGCTGTAACTTCCAGTCACAAGAGGAAGTTTGGGGACGCTGTGTCAGTGTGTCTGACACGTTTCCTGCATTCCTGACGTTGTGAGCTGCAGCGTCGCTCAAAGTTGCAGTTTGGGCAACGCTCTGGCGGGCGAATGCACCTACGAAGGAGGCATGGCGGGCGCCGCCCCTTAGTGGGGGTTGCCCAGGCAGCCTCCTCCCACCTCCTCAGACACGTCGGGGGGCGGGGATATTGGCCTAAGAAAATGGCCCCCTGCAGAGGCTCAAAGTGTGGAGGAAGAGAGGCGGGGCAGGGAACCGAGGGAGAGGAAGGCCCTATAAAGGGGAGGGTCTTCATCGAACTCGTTCTCTATCCCTCGGTCACTGCCCCCGCCGGAGGATACATTTTGTTTACCCACCCACCCTCCAATTAACCAAAATGTATGCACTAAATTGTCTTTTGTTTTGCAGGTCGCCCAGCGGAGTTACATTGCGATACCTTTAGCAAAGAACTGGCAGGCCCTTAGGGGAATGCTCAGCCAACAGATTAGATCTTACGGCGCCCCAAGAGTTCTAGACTCAGGGGAGGCCCTAGGGAAAAAGGGGAGGGCTTTAGGGGACTTGGAAGTCATTTCCAACCCAAGATTGCAGGGCGTGGGGGGTTTAATGAAGAAAACACAAACTCACAGTAAAGGTCGTCAAGGGAAGTCGGTCGGGAGGGGGAGCAAGAGGAGAGTACGGGGGCTCAGGTAAAGTTGACAGAGGTAACTGGAGGGGGAAGTCTTGACGGAAGGGGGGAGGCACGAGGGGGAGGTGGGGGGACCAACACAGGGCTGTATGGCGAGCAGAGGGAACAGGTGAGGGGGAAATAGGTCCAAGGAAGTTAAGGGGGGGACAATGACCAACGATGGGGGGCAAGATACGGGGTACGAAATAACAGGGCTAGGAAGTCTGCCTTTGGGGGAAAAGGGAGCCTAGGATCTGGAGGGGCAGAATTGTCAGGGGGGGTTTGGCCTGACGCTAAGAAACCTGGGACCTGGAGAGGGGAGGAGCAAGCTAGGGAAAGGAATGGGGAGGGCTAGGGTCCGCGGAAGATGACGGGGGTGCGGGCACTGGGCTACACTTCGTAGGGAGGCCTGGGGGGATAGGGAACTGCGAGGGAATGAGGGACAAGTTGGGGCTTTCTGTAGAAGCGGCACAGTTGGGGACAGGGGGGCCAGATTAGAGTAGTAAGGGCGCTGGGACAGCTGGAAATCGCAAAGCAATGACTATCTAGGCAGGCAGAAACGTGTTAGCCGGCACCGGAGGGCGGTGTCGGCCAGAATGAAAAAACGTGTTAGCCGGCACCGGAGGGCGCTGTCGGCCAGAAGGAAAAAACGTGTTAGCTGGCACCGGAGGGCAGTGTCGGCCAGAAGGAAAAAACGTGTTAGCCGGCACCGGAGGGCGGTGTCTGCCAGAATGTATAAGGAATAATGGCTGGAAGTATGACAAACGGGAAGCATTCAAATGGCCAGGGGTAGAGAGAGGTTGCTAGCAAGGGCCAGGCTCAACCCGAGGCGTCCACCGGACGAGGACGGTATGGGAGGGGGCGGGGGAGGGCAAGGGATACCTAGGTAACCCCACACGGTGTAGAAGAACCTGTGGTGTGGTGAATTACGGATCGCCTGTAAGATAACTCCAAGACTTTATGCGAATAAAGCTGCTGTGGCATTTAACTCTTCCAACTTTACAAAGTGTCTGGTGTGTTATTTCTGGCTGACAAATCTCTACCGGTTTGGAGTAGCGCTGGGGGTGGGGTGGGAGGGGGGTGGCCTGAGGGAACAAGTCAATGGAGGGGGGGGTGCAGCACTGGGATGCCCCCGCTATGGCTAGCTGGCACTCTGTCCGTCACAGCCTGCCTGACTTGATCATGGTGGGCTCATCTCCATTCGCAGCTGCGGACGTGGTGAGATAATGTGCCCCGCTGTGGCGTGCTGGGACCGGGGGGCCCTGGCAGGGCCCCGGCTCAGCCCCACTTTTTTGGAGACTGCTGGGGCCTGGCCCTGGCCCACTTAAAGCACTGGCTACGACTGTGCCTCGCAAGTGCCTTTACCATGCCTGCACACCAGTCTAAACTGTTGGCATTGCCAATGCTTGTTTAAAACGTGTTTCCCCAGCTGATATCTCGCTCGCATCTCACTCATTTTGCTTCCCCTCTCTCCATGATTCCCTCCCGTGCACACTTCAGAACTGGTGGTTCTTTGTTATTTCGCGCTTTCATACTGCTATTTACTCTTTTGCAGCTCTGTGGATAACTGTCGCAATTGGCAAACACGACCGTACTCCTCCTCTTGACCTGATAAGGAAGCAAGACGGAAGCAAGCTGCTGGAATCCCAGCATGCAAATGCAGAGTGCACAGAACCTCTGTGCATACATACGGCACGTGCAGGGATAGAGCCATCGGCCAGGGCATTGCAGGGATAGAGCCATCGGCCAAGGCATCGGCCCGGCTGCAGAAGGACCTTCACACTAGCAACGCCAACAAAGCACTGCCTCCTTTCCTCGTCTACCATTACCCGCTCCTGCCCACTCTGGATTCTCAGGCGTTTTCAGAACCAAAATATTCAGGAAGCAACGGCTATCCCTTCACTCTGGTCATTTGCATTCCAGTACAATATGTATATCCTTATGTTTGTGAAAGCAAGCAACGTGAACACCGGCATTTTCCTCTGGGTTTTATTATTATTCTTTCAAGACAAAATAAGAAACTGTGTGATAAGGTCACCTCCTTGTAGTTTGGCAGAGAAAGGCATGCAGCTTGTTTTTATGAATGAAGCGAGAGAATTTTGAAGTTCAACAAAAAAAAATGCACAGCTTTTTTGCCTGGCTTAACAAACCGATTTCATGGAATTAAAGTATATAGTTTCTAAAAAATCCGGGTCAGTTCGTGGTTGTACCTGTTGTCTTGGCAGATTCAAGATCTGAGGCTTTGGGAGTCGAATGCACCTATTACAGTGCAAATCATTCAAACATATTATGCCGGCCTGTTCCAGACAATGGCCACTTGAATGCTCCATACAGAATGTAGAACTCTTCCCCTGCAGTCCATCTGTAGAACTCAAAACAAAGAGAGTGTTAAAAGGACTTGCCAGGCCAGTGCGAGGCCATGCAGGTGGTGCTGATGACCAAGGCACAGTGCGAAGTAGAACAGAGGACCGGCCGATGACTGCGATGCACCCCAAGCACGGGGGACCGTGTGGCTGCGCAGGCCTTGAGAGGAGGCGAGAATGATTATCCCACCAGCGACTGGCGTAGGGTGACATCGGAGAATTTTCTAAGCCTACCGCCCCCACACACACACATAAATACATTTTAAGAGATTGATTGGTAATTAACACCTGGACAAATCGGAGACAGGAGTGTTGCCTATGGTGCTACATGAAACGTATAAAAGGTGCCCATTGTTAGACCTACAAAGATGGTTTACATTTGTTCTGCAGTATGCACTCCTGAGTCCTGTATCCTGAAGAGACGATCCCCTGGTCTGGTGGGGCAGTCGCTCTGTCTTAAAGTCCCTGCTTCCGCAATAACAAAACCAAGTTAAAAGCATTAAAAACCGTAACGGGCATACATGGTGTTCCTGAATCCTCGAACACATACTTAGATGGAGCTCGGATCCGATCCGGGAAAATCCGGCAAAATAACCAGCACTGTTTGTGCTTTTGCGATTGTAATGCAAAAGTAATTGTTAGTGCTTTGCTAGATATTGACACGCGAATAGATGTGGGGTTGCTGCTGTATCATTAACCCGAGGGCCTTCCCAGGGTTCTCCTTGAAATGTTGTCTGCAGCGTCACGTTTCAAACATAGACACATTTGAATTAGCGAAATCATAACAAAGAGAAAGATATCTACGATGTTGAAATTGTGCGATGTTAATGCAGGCGATATATTTTGGGGGGAAATCCCATGGATACCGTCATCCTGGTTTCGCATCCGAATTGTACTGACTGGACTCCCAAGCTGAGGCGTCATGTCCGTGTACGCCCACTAGATGGCAGCGTTTTGCTGTGGAACGATCGCCGTTTTGGAGCGTACAAGCCGTGCCCAGCCTTGATGGGATGCTTCGCAGCGGGGGGGGGGGGAGGGGGGCAGCACCAGCCGGTGATGGGCAGCGGGGTCCAAGCCAGCAGCGCCACGTGCTTCCGAAGGGCGGTGTCCATGTATCCATTTATTTCAGAGGTGCGACGCTGACGGATGGAGCCCGCTTCATGGGGGTGGGGGGGGGGGGGTGGGGAGGGGAGGCACGGCACGCACTGGACTAATGGGAAGCCCGGCTAGCTAGAAGGTTTGTGTGGGGGGGGGGTAGGGTGTTGCTACTGGACTAATGGGAAGCCCGGCTAGCTAGAAGGTGCGTGTGTGTGGGGGGGGGAGGGTAGGGTGTTGCTACTGGACTAATGGGAAGCCCGGCTAGCTAGAAGGTGTGTGTGTGTGGGGGGGGGGGGGTAGGGTGTTGCTACTGGACTAATGGGAAGCCCGGCTAGCTAGAAGGTGTGTGTGTGTGGGGGGGTAGGGTGTTGCTACTGGACTAATGGGAAGCCCGGCTAGCTAGAAGGTGGGTGTGTGTGGTGGGGGGTAGGGTGTTGCTACTGGACTAATGGGAAGCCCGGCTAGCTAGAAGGTGTGTGTGTGTGTGTGTGTGTGTGTGTGGGGGGGGGGGTAGGGTGTTGCTACTGGACTAATGAGCCCGGCTAGCTAGAAGGTGTGTGTGTGTGTGTGGCGGGGGGAGGGTGCGGGGGGGTGTTGCCACTGGACTAATGGGAAGCCCGGCTAGCTAGAAGGTGTGTTTGTGGGGGAGGTGCGGGGGGAGGGTGCGGGGGGGTGTTGCTACTGGACTAATGGGAAGCCCGGCTAGCTAGAAGGTGTGTTTGTGGGGGGGGTGCGGGGGAGGGTGCGGGGGGGGTGTTGCTAGTGGACTAATGGGAAGCCCGGCTAGCTAGAAGGTGTGTTTGTGGGGGGGGGTGCGGGGGGAGGGTGCGGGGGGGGGTGTTGCTACTGGACTAATGGGAAGCCCGGCTAGCTAGAAGGTGTGCCGCCTAAGGGTTGTCCCTGCAGTTGAGGGGCTTAAAACAGGTGTCCCTGACGTGGGAGGACTGCCCGCCAAACTTTTAAAAGACCTACTTGTGACCACCCAAACGTATTTACGAGAGGGACTAACCTCTTTTGTAAAAAAGTGTTGTGAATATAATTTCAGTTTAAGTTGCAAACATCAAACAGTGTATTCCCTTTATTGCATTTCTTCTTCAGAGTATTGCAAAACAAATGAGCTTGGCTCCACTTATCCGTGTGTAATGACTAAGTGATGTCAGGCTGTGGAACGATACCGAGTATGTCATGGGTATCACTCTTGCGCTATTCTAAAGTGCTTGACACGGTCACAGCTGGGGCACTAGAGCAAAGTATTGTATAAGGATGCAAGCCAGAGAAACGAGCATTGACAATGCCAACAGTTTGGGCTTTTGTGTATGCATGAGAAAGCCACTTGCCAGGCACTGACATAGTGATATTGATTGGCCATTGATGATGGCAGGTGCAACATGGTGTGACTGCTTGGGCATCTACTATCAATGCCTAATACTTATACACAAGCTAAAACTGTTGGCTTTGCCAATGCCTGTTTTAACAGGACTGGAGTAAAGGACACTCATAGTCCTTCTGAATCTAGTGGCTGAAGGCAGACCTGATTAAGACCTTTCATATTACTGTAGCGGGTTTACAACTCCCATTTAGTAATTAACTCTCAAAAGACTGCTTTGAAAAAACATTAGCAGGCACTTAGAGTGTAATGTTTGATGATAAGGCTTGAATAAAGTGAGCTCAAAGAGTTCCCATGAGGAGTTGTTTTAGGCGGGGAGGGCAGGAACTGGGTGGGAATGGACATAGATATTAGCATGGCCCTGGGCAGTCAGTTGGTGGGAAAATAGCCAAACACCACCCCCGCGCTTTGTGTCTCTCCTCACATGCCATTTCTCCCTGTCTGGACTTTAATGCAATCGCTTCGGCTTATAGGTGGTGCAAGCGCCACCTAAGAGCCCAAACTAAAAAGGAGGTCACTGAGCGGAAAAGGGAATTTACCCCCGTTGGTTCATCTGCCTGGGATGGTACTAAGGATAGGCCATTTCTCCCCATCTGACCCTCCCCCTCGCCCAGAGCCCCCGGGGAGGGGGGCGGGGGGGGGGTAGCTATTAAGCCTTCCTTTGGCCTGCAAGATGAGTTTTTCATTCACAGTCAGTGGATATTTTGTTTCATAAGAGATGCTAATCTTTGGATGTACATTTGCCTTTGTCACCACGTTAATGACGGATTCAAAATAGATATTCTGCGCTCCCAGGTAAGCCATTTGGCAGGCTCTTTCGGTAGCACCCCTTTTCAGTCGGTGCCCCTGAGTTTACAGCCACAGCAGAGGGCTGCCTTCTGGCTGCAACCTCTCCCAAGCCCGGGTCTGCCCGCGCCACTGGGCCATTGACAAAAGTACCATAAAAAGGACCAATACAGAACAAGGGAGTGACAACAGGATAACGGTCAGGACGTTTACATTACAGGATGTCTAGGGGATGAAAGAGGGGCCCGAAAGAAGTTGGTTGGTTTTACATACAAAAAGGGGTGAAAGGATTACCCCAAATCATTTTAACTGAGCACCTGTAGGATAACTCCAGTTTTATATAAAGAGAACGTGCACCCTTTTCATCCTCTAAATACCTGTCTGACCTCATGTGTTGGGCAGGAAGGGCAGTGGCAGAAGTGTGTGTGTGCGTGGGTAACACAGCTGTTAGAAGTGGCACCTGGGAAGTGCAACGCCTGCCTTTTTTTGTGCGGCCTATTGGCCCGGGATCCTGCAAGAAGAGGGGCGGGATTGGTTGGTGGGAATGTGGATGTTGCGACTTCACATGCTAATATGTTAATGCATGTAGATGTCAAGAACCCGGTTTCTGTGTGCTAGGCCGCTTCCACATAGTTAGGCAGGTGTATGTGGCCAGAAGACCACCTCCCTCCCACACCTTTGTACTAATTCGAGTCATTGCAATGCCACAGGCATGTATCGAGTAGGGGTGTGTGGTGCGGTCTAGTGGACAGAGTGAGCCTGGTAAACTGTATGCATGGAGACGGTTCGAGCAGGAGCCTTCCTGTGGTGTTTGCAGGTGGCTGGGATGGACAGGGTGCTGGACACCATAGCTATGGGGTCTATAGGAATGCAGGCTGGAATAAGTATGGACTGTGCTGGCACTTGCCCAGTCCCTGACTTCTCCGGGGTTGTGGTTTGCAGCCTCCTGCTCTGGAACGCTCTGTGGGCACTGTAGAGGCGGGCCGTTGTAGATTATATTTACGTACTATTGGTTAATTGCCTGATCTTCTGCCTTAATCATTCTGCAATCTTATCAATGTATCCCTTAGATTTGCAGTCTCTAAAGGCTTATACCCAGATATATTCTGTCCATTAGTCGGGGAACTTGTATGCCATATATGATTATGGTCCAGTTGTAGCACTTCTGGAAGTTTAATCCCACAGAGCTCCCCCTTTGGAGTGTGTCACCCACTAGCTGGCTTGCATGGTACAGACTGTTCTGCCTTGGACATAGGACCCTCTTGCAATCTATGCCTGTGTAGATCACAAGATCTACTTCAGCGGAGAAACCAGTTCCACCCAAGCCATTCTGTAAATATGTCATCTGTGTGCCTGCTAATTGGACTGTGGATTAACTCCTGAAAGACGCATTTCCTCTTCAGATGCCAATGTACTGGTTTACTGAGAAGCCACCTTCAACACAGGGAGTTCCTTCCCTCCCCAATCTAAGTGTCTCACAATAAACAGTTAATGTCAGTTCTTTATTCAGTCCTATTTCCGATACATCTCATACCCCTTGGATCCCTCCCCCTGAACTACCAATGAGCCAAGAACCAGGCTGGTGTGCAGGAAATATATATTTTTTAATTTAAATTAGAAGTAATATAAACCACAATAAACTATGCTCAATTTCTTGTTACACAAATAAATCACACAAGTTACAATACTTTTTCGGTGCAATTTCGAATTTCCTGCATGCTTAAAAGGCGAGCAATTGGATTTATAGATTGGTACAAATGCATATGGCAATTACGATTTCATCCGCACTTTTGGTTTAAAATAAACACAGGGATTTAGCGTTGGCTTTCAGAGCCCCTTCACTGAAAGGTCTGTGTTGGGGAAGTTGAACAGTAAAATTGGGATGATTTGAGAATTTGGGATTTGAGACCCCCCTCAACTTGAAGGCCTGTGTTGGGGAAGCTGGATGGTGAAAATCAGGATGATTTGAGAATTTTGGATTTCAGATCCCCCTCCACCTAAAGGTCTGTGTTGGGGAAGCTGGACAGAAAGATTTCCCAATTAACTTAGTCTATAGTTTCGGCGCACACTCAAAATGAACTTTGTTAATTTCGCATTTTAACAAAATACATCCTGTGGTGTACTGCCAAGTGGAATTAATTAAATTAATATTTTTTAGTTAAATAGGCTAAGAATCTATACAGTTTTGCCCCCCCCCACCCCTAGCCAAAGGGAAAGGATTTAAGGCAAGCAGATTCCCCCACCTAGGGTTCAATTCTACTTACATAGAAAACCTCTGTTTAAAGTCAGGAAAGCCAGCTGCATGTCTGGACCCTTTTGAAGGACAGGACAGGTGTCTGGTCACTCCACTCTCAACGATGGCCTCCAGCTCTCCACCATAGGACTCAGCCAGCCTTTAGGCCATCCGAGAAATAGACCACTCCACCCAGAGACAAACTATGCAAAGTCTCCTTTTACTGTTTCCTGGCAGCTGTCAGATGGTAAGTTTCAGCAGCTCTCCCGATGGTAAATATCAGCAGCTCTGTCCCTTCCTCATAGTGCATTCCACTTTATATAGCACTTTATATAGCAGTGATGACACAATCACGTTTACAATCTTGGGGAGTACCCTGCAAGAGTTCTCATGAATAGGATTGGACCGTTACCCTTCTCTCTCCTCCCAAATCCAGCCCAGCTCTAATTAATTTGTAAGTGGGCCGCCAAACTTGCTTTTAGGCTGACCATCCCTGAAATCTCCAGCGCAGCCGCTTGCTGCAGGTGCGGGTAGACCCCCCCGAACAGCAGGCCTCGGCAGCAAAAGTGGCGCTCAGCAGTCCACGCTTGCCAATCCGTCTTATGCCATCAGCATCAGAGCAGCCTTCAGGCTCGACGCCAAAAAAGGCACGTAATCGGTAATCCGCTTTTTGTTCAGGTTTTCCATTGGACTGTACCAGACAGCTCAGAGTGCCAAAACATTGCTCCTGAAATCGGGTCCCTACTCGAAGACTCTGACCTTGCAGACGCAGGTTGTAAAGGAATCTGCCACCGCCAAACCCCATAGGCTGAAATCTCTGCACTGCCCTGTGTTCTATACAGGATCCAATTGCCCTGAGGAAGGCTCTTCAATCAATGCCAACATTAATGGCCACAAGCCGAAACGTGCCCTTAGCACAGCCCATGTATTTTTGATTGTAAAACTGGGGATCTGTGTATGCATTTTCTATCTACAGTTTAAAAACTGACATGTAGGCAGCTTTATTCAAAACATGATCAAATGCTGATCATGAGTACATACAAAGGATAGGTACCTTTGTCCACAAGAAAGTTTGATTCAGTATTTCAAACATTGATTTTAATTGTGCATTTTGTTTGCTTTAATATGAAAGTATTTTTTTCCTTTGTTTCTTTACCCTTTACTGCATTTATATCTTGAATTATCCTCTTTGTAAACATTAACCATTCAAGTGGTCACTCTTTTGTTTTCCCTTTGTTTAAGTTTTTGTCTGAATATTTTATGTGTACATTTTCATGGCACTGTTCAGAACCATTACTCTTTACTTAAATTCAATGTATAATGAAAACATTTTAAACTTCCCTTTTTTTGTTTACATTAATAAACAATATGTATGACTAAATATATACATGTAGTTTGCCCTAATTGTTTATTCTGGAAGTTTCGTATTTTTTTCTGACTTCTCAAGAAGCAGAACATTCATTGTTTGGGAAAATTAATATATTAACCTAGACCATAAATTGTTTGGTCTTATGATAGTGAGAGTTACAACCCCGTGTTTATTTTTTTTGTGTTGCCCCGAACTCTCACTGAACACGCAGGGGGCTTCCCCTTTTTTGTAAAATAAAAAAGGCACGTAAGCCATCAATGGCTGGTCAATCGCTAGAGCATCGAGAGGCTGACGTCCCAGTATTATCCAAGTCTCGACCAGCACCGATGTCCGTTCCACTGACATCGAAAGAAAAACCCTTGGCGCCACCCTTTAGCAACATATCTTTCGTTCCGCTCTCCATGTCGGGATTCTTCGAATCCATGGCATACATTTTTGACACTGACCAGGGCGATGACCAGGGGGACATTGGTCCCATGTATACAGGGTTGGGGGGGTTAATTTCTTTTTTTTTTTTCTTTTTTTTTTTATGACCCTGCTGGCATTATCCCAAGGTTTACATGGTACCAGTAGCCTGGACACGTCTCTAGATGTTGAATTTCAGCAAGGTCAGCCTCACACGCACACCCATGGAAAGGCTTAAATTTAGGATGGTTGGCAGAAAATTGGCCCCAGTGGCAGAAGATTACCTCTGATGTCTGGGCCGCGAAGCTCGTTCAGTGGGGTTATTGTCTGCCCTTCTTAAGAAAACCCCCTGGACAGGAGCTCCAGGAAGAATTGCGAGCTCTGTTGTTGAAGGGTGCCATGGAAGAGGTACCTCCTGATCAGAGAGGGTCGGGTTGGTATTCCTGGTATTTCCTGGTGCCCAAGAAAGGGGGAGTTCTCCGTCCCATTCTGGACCTCAGGGTCTTGAACAACTTTCTGACGAAAGACAAATTCAGGATGGTGACGTTGATAGAAATTCTCCACGCTCTCGAACTTCAGGACTAGCTGGTGTCAATAGATCTGCATGACGCTTATTTCCATGTGCTGTTACATCGAAAGCACAGGAAGTTCCTGAGGTTCCTCCTAGGGGACAGGCATTATCAGTACAAAGTGCTTCCCTTTTGGTTGACCTCCAAGCATCTTAACCAAGCTCATGGTGGTAGTCGCAGCTCAGCTTAGGAGATCTGTGGTCCATGTATTTCCATACCTGGATGACTGGCTTATCCCAGGCAAGTCGGGGGAGGGGGGAGGACAGGTCTTGTCTCATCTGGAGGACACCTGCCTGCTACTGCACAGGCCGCGCTACTCCCTGATATGAAGCAGTCCCATGTGATGCCAGTCCAAAGGCTACAGTTCATTGGAGCAGTCCTAGACATCCGGGCGGGGAAGGCTTTCCCTCCCGAGGTGAGTGTCGACAGCATAGCACAGATGGTTCACTTGTTCCGGAATCACGCTACCTTACCGGCTGCTTCCTTCCTCCGCCTCTTAGGGCTCATGGCCTCCTTTATTTTTCTAGTGCCAGAGGCCAGACTGCGCGTGAGATCCCTGCAATGGCTCCTAAGAGGTCAGTGGTCACATACCTCAGGGCGCTCACGTCCTCTCACGGTGTCCAGCCAAGTGGTCCACAACCTCAGTTGGTGGACCGACCACAGCAATCTTATGGTGGGGGAACCCTTCTGGCCCCTTTGGCCTCAGGCCCGAGTGGTCACGAATGCATCTCGGAAGGGTTGTGGCGCTAACTGCGAGGATTTGCAGGTGAGTGGCCTTTGGTCAGCTACAGACGCCAGGTGGCACATTAACAGGCTGGAGTTGTGAGCCATCAGGGGCTTTCGCCCCATCTCTCAAGTGAAGGCATGTCCTGATTCTGACGGACAACCCGGTGGCCATGCACTACCTGAACAAGCAAAGTGGTGTGCACTCCCTCTCCCTCTGCAGAGAGCGATGCAGGTGTGCTTCTGATTGCTGGAGAACTGGATCTCGGTCTCGACAGTTCATCTGGCAGAGACAGAGAACGGCTTGGCGGATGTTCTGAGCAGGCAGAGCACAGCCCCACACAAGTGGAAAGTGTGCATAAGTCCTGGAGGAGGTCACAGGGGTACCTCAACAGTGGATCTGTTTGCCAGAGACTCTAACAGGAAGTGCAGGCAGTTTTGCTTGAGGGAATGGTCCACTGGGAGAGGCGTTCCTGGTGGATTGGACCATCCCTCTCCACTACGCCTTCCCCCTTTTCCCGTCATTCCGTGGGTTCACAGGAGGTTGAAGAGGTTTTGAGCGACCATGAACTTGATCACCTTGGACTGGGCGAGGAGAACATGGTACTTCGATCTATTGGATCTCTCCATCTGTCCCTTTCACTGGTTGCCTCAGCGCCCGGATCTCCTGGCCCAGTCGGAAGGTCAGGTACTCCACTGAACCCCAGAGTCCCTCAACATAGATGCATGGTGCTTGAAAAGATGAGGTATAATGACTGGGACCTCCCAGAGGAGGTTCTTGAGGTGTTGCTGGCTGCACGCAGACCGTCTACAAGATTTCTGTGCGTGTGCAGGTGGAGAAGATTTGAGGCATGGGGCAGGGAACGCTAGACCCCATCTCTTGTCTCACCACTACAGTGATGGAGTTCCTTCTATCACTGACCTCAGCAGGCCTTCAGGTTACCACAGTGAAAGGATATTTGGCAGCCTTGTCTGTGTTCAAATGGCATCTGGATCAAGGTTCTTTCTTTGGTTTATAGTGATAGCATCAAATGCAAAAGCATCGAAAAAAATGCATCGAAAAAATTATTTTTTTCTTAAATGGGGAGGTCCCCCAACCCCGGTTTCTTACCCCTTAAACCCCATTAGAATAAAAATAAAACCTTTACCTTTAAAAAAAAGCATGTTTTGTATGCTTTTGCGTTTAATGCTTTTGCATTCAAGGCTTTGTATTCGACGGAATCACTGGATACCCTTTCTTTACAATCCCGATTATGGCCCAATTCCTGAAGAGTCTTGTGAATAAGTTTGCGCAAACTCCCTTTGTTATCCCAGACTGGGATCTTATTCTGGTTCTGACCTCTTGAAGGCGGCTCAGTTTCAGCCAACACATTCCTGTTCCTTGAGACTATTGTCTTTGAAAACAGCCTTTTTGGTTGCGACCAGGTCAAGCAGGAGGGTTAGTGCGTTGCAGGCATTGTGTTGAAAGCCCCTGTTCCTGCTTTTTTTGTGTGGAAAAAGTGGTTTCTGAGTTCTACCTTTCTCAGTCCATAGATATACCAGTCTTCTACCCTCCTCCACAACCCTCTTAGGGGGAGGAGCGGTTTCACTGTTTAGATCCCAAAAGAGCCTTGAGCTTTTACGTTTCTAGGACGTCTGAGTTTTCGAAAATATGACCAGCTGTTCGTGGCCCATTCATTGTCCCGCAGGGGTCTAGCTGTAACTAAGCAGTCTCTGTATTGTTGTATTATTCTTTGCATCACAGAATGTTACCAAAGTGCAGGCAGGGAGCTTCCTCCTAGCATCAGGGCACACTCGGCGAGAGGTGTCTCTGCTTCTACAGCCTTGCAGAGAGGAGTTCCCATTTGGGGCATCTGTCGTGCGGCCACATGGCCGTCCGTGCACACCTTTACCAGGCACTATTGTCTGGATGTTGCCCGTGGTGCTGATGCAAGTTTTGGTAGGGCAGTTCTTCAAAATCTGGCACTGTAGCACTTTCTGCCCACATCCGTGGTCCTAACTGCTTGTGGAGTCTTATCAGATGAGGAATCTAGGGGAGAATTGCATTCCATTGAAGGAGAAATTACTTGCCGTAATGTTCTTTCTATGGATTCTTCTCCCGCTCATTCCTCATCTCCCCTTCCATTCATCCCTGCTCATAATGTTCTCTGACGCCTGGTGATGGCTCTGAGGTTACTGCTTCTATCTGGATAGTCGCATGTTTTTCCCAAAAAATAAAAATAATCTTTCAATTTTTCTAAAATTTGCGGGTGCCCCCGTTGGTATATTTCCCATTGTTAGGTGTTTACAGGATGGTTAGCCTTGCCTCCCATTGTTTTCCTCTGCAGCGTTCAAGCCCGGAGAAAAAAGGATGAACTGAGGTATGGGTCGTAGTGACATGGTATATACACGACGCCTGACATCACTTCCAGAGCCGACGATTGTGCACCAAGCAAGATGAATCGACGGCTGAGTCATGGTCCACTACACCTCCTGTAGAAAAGTTTCTGAGCAGCAGAGCTGGATGAGGATATCTATCACATGAGGAATCTACGTGAGAAGAATCCATGGAAAGAACATTATGGTAAGTATTTTCTCCTTTTCCCAACCAGCTTGTTTGATTTATGTAACAAGTTTAATTGTGAACCACAAAGAAGGTGGTGTGTGTCGTTTAGTGCGATTTCCATACTCTTACGTCCTGTCCCCTTTCCTCCATACTGCTTGGGCGTCCCTTCCAAGGGACGGGAGAAGGAACCTTTTTCACCTGAATAAACCTTCCTGCCCTTTAAATTTATAGGCGCGCTGGGGTATGGTCCTAGGAGAATGCGCTGCCCTGTCTCCGCCCTCTGGCGCCACACCTGAGTCCTCTTTTCCACGCCGATGGGAACCGGCCGAATTCATCAGCGCTCCTGGGTTTGGCTTCGACCATGTAATTCCATGCGCGGATGATACTTCTCTTTTTTTTTCTTTTGATCATTCAGAAACTCGGTCCTCAGGCGTCACGCTCCTCCCCGCCGCATTTCGACTTCTACAGGGTTCAGCAGGTGTCCATCCTGCGACAGGCTCTTTCCAACTAAAGACCCCCATGCCCTCTGCCTACTTTGCCTTGGCCCAGACCACGGCTGGCAAGCTTATACCGCGTGCAACGCGCTCTCCTCGAGGTCTCTGAAGAACAGGCTAGCCAGGTGGAAGAAGGTCTTCCAGAGATCGCCCCAAAGGACCTAAAGGACTTTGTCTATCATAGATCCAAGCCCAAGGTAGGGCTGCTCTTTTCCAGTGCACCCTGCAAGGGAGACTCCTTCCCGGGGACTTTGCCGCGTGAAGGGACCACTCAGGTCCTCATACCAGTGCGAGAATCAAGGCTATATCAGCTACCGGCCGACAGGCCAAGGGGTCAGTGGATCCTCCCGGTGACAGTGCTGAGGGACCGGAAGGTTCTTTTACCGGGTCTTCACCCGAGGGGTCACAACCCAGTACCGGCAACATGTCTGAGGGGGTGCCTATACGGAGTTCTAAAAGCAGATACGCCGAGGGTGAAGCGCCTGCCATGCCTCGGCCTGAGGAACAGGGAAGGCCCCATGATCCACACTGAAAATGTGGATCATGGATGGGGCGGGGCCCAGCGAGCCGAGCAACACGACTCAGGCACGTGGAAGGCAGCTTGACAAAATGGCCACCATGGCAGACGTTTCTGACATCGGCCCGATACTGCACCACGACAGGAGCAGGTGGGGGAACGTGTGTCAAGGCGGGACTTGTGACAACCAGGTACGTGGCCTACAGCCCACCCTTCCTTTGTGCAAGGCATGTTCCCGCTGCATCCGTATTTGCAGGGTACGCAATGGCTCCAGCAGCCACCCGCTACCCCGTCAATATCGCCTACCACCCCTCCGGCCTATGAGGACAGATTCTTTGAAAGGTTCATCGGGCTCATGAAATATCCTTGGATGGGGTCATCCTCAGGGATGCCATTATGGACGTGCCCCCGCCAATGGCTGCGGTGCAGCAGGCCCCAGTTCAGGCGTCCCTGGCCCCTGTTGTCATGGATGCCGGCTCCTGGAGGCAGTGGCACAGGTATAGGTTGAGCGGCCATTGATTGTCCTGTCACGTTTTTCCTTTCGTCTCGGCGTGGCGGTCTAGTCTTTTTCAGCTCGGTTCAACGTGCGGAATGCTGGATAGCATTTAGCTTCCTCGCTTCCGGCGTTCCGCGTGTTGCAACATCGGAGTTCTTGCTTGTCGATTGTTCCTGCACCCGTTTCTTCGCCTCCGCTTGTTTTTGAGCAGTTTTTGCACCGCTGTGCAATCTCTCTCTCCTTCGATTTTGTTACTCTGATCGGCGGCTTTCCCCGCCGAAAACTACTCTAGCCTTACCTTTGGTTTCTGGGATTTCCCCGACTTCTACTCCTCTGTCCGCTCCTCCCCCCTGCCTCTCTTACCTTGCTTCACCTTCCTTTTCTCGGCTGCCGCTGCCCTGGCGTTTGCGAGCCTCTCGCTTTATCAACAGGCTACCGCGAGCAGTCGTCTGGTACTTCCAGGTTCCCGTAGCTGTTAAGGTGTTTACCTTTCCTTTTCTTCCGGACATTCTATGTGGAGCCTGTTTCCCAGCTACATCTGAACCGGAGAGACTTTTCTACTCCTCTTGTGGACATCACAACATCTGCACCTGCTCGTCGGCTCATTCAAGACCTTCCACAGCCAACTTTGGGTTTTTTTGTAGCCTAAGGCTTTTTCCCCGGAATTACTACCTGCTTCGGTAGTGGAGTCAAAGGCAGCTACAGCTCACCGGTGGCCACTGTGGCTTCATATCGAGGCAGGTTACAAACATCACAACTGTACCGAGAACCAGCTGGATATAGCACGGAATCTAGTACCTCAGGTGAGGAGAAGGAGGAGGGCTCAGGTTTGGGCGAGAGTGAAGTGTTTTATGACACCTGTTCAGCCTCTGCCGCCCGCTCTGGTCCTACCGATTGTACAGGAGATTCCGTACCAGCCTCCACTGCATCCTCCGGCTCCGGTCTCCACACCCTAACCTTCGTCTCCCAGCATCCATCCACCGGTGCTGGACCAACCGGACCCTCAGGTGGACACAGATGAGGAAGAGGACCCCGACACACCGTCCTCAGCCAAGGCCTTCCATGAAGGTCTTGCGGGTCTGGCAGAGTACTTGGGCCGTCCTCAACCCGAGGTCGAGCAGCCATCAGAGGGGGTCCCTGCCGAAGTACTCACACTCCGTCCCGCAGCAAGAACGGGGAGCCTGATGCAGAAGGACTTAGTCGACTTGGCCAAAAAGGGCTGGCTCAAGACCCACTCGGTCCAGCCAGCCAAGTACAGGCAGATGGAGTGGGATACACTCTTGCTATTGGCTCACCCTCAGCCGCACTCTTCAGTAATTGCTGCGGCATCACTATACTACAAGCCTCAGTGGTCCTCGGCCTCTTCCTCCCGGGCACTGCTAGTCAAGGAGGAGAAGATCTTGGAGGCGTACAGGATGAAGCTGTATTCCAACGCGTCCCTGCATCTTTGTCAAGCCATTGCCGAGGCCATGCTGCAGCAGTTAACCAGAGGCTTTGGCGGGAAATTGCTGATTTCCTCCCAGAGCTTCTATTGCAGAGCCAATCGCGATTCAAGGCGGGACTGGCAGAGGCCAAGATGGTGGCACAAGACATCGTGGAGTCAACCGTGGCCCACATTGACACCTCTGGCCGGGCCATCTGCATTGCCACGGACATGAGAACAACAGCCTGGCTCTGTGCTACTAAGTTCAACCCGGATGTCTAGTAACGCATATTAGACCTTACGTTCGAAGGGGCTGACCTCTTCAACGCCACCACGGACGAGGAGCTGGACAAAAAGAAAAACAGCTCACAAACAGCCAAGTCTTTATCTATCCTTACAAAGACCACGCCCAAAACATACACCTAGTCAAGCAGTGCTTGGACAAGGGGCGTACATACGGAGGGTTCTACGGCTTCCAACAGCGGAGGTCCAGGCAGTCTGACCGTTCGCCGACCCAACATCGGCGCAAACAACAAAAGGGGGGGAGGAAGGGCTTTTTTCCAGTAGCCCCTCCTCCGCAACAGCCTCAGAGGGAAAGAAGGCCTGACACTCCCCTCCGGGTCCACGTGTCTCCAGTGGGGGGCAGGCTTACTCTCCATCCACAGTTCTGGCGCTAGAATTTTACGGACCCCTGGTTCCTTTCAGTAGTATCCACGGGGTACTGCCTACGCATACCAGCCTCTCCTCTCTCTTCCCCTCCACTCCCACAGGTTGGGACAGCAACTCTTTTGGAAGAGATCTGGACGCTCGTCGAGAGCCTGGCAGTGGAGGAAGTCCCAGCCTCCCAGAGAGGCTTGGGCTTCTACTCCAGGATTTTCGCTATTCAGAAAAAGAACCAGGCGGTCCTGAGAGTTGTGCTGGACCTTTCCACCCTCAACCTCTCCCTACCTCTACAAAAATTCAAGATGGTTACGCCAGCTTTAATAGCGGAGACATTGTGAAGGGGAGACTTTATGTGCTCCCTGGATCTGAAGGACACGTACTTGCACGTCCCGATCTGGCAGCCTCATCATTCTTTTCTACGATTCAGGATCATGAGCTACCATTTCCGATACAAGGTGCTTCCCTTTGGCCTCACCTCGGCCCCCAGGGTCTCTATCAGGCTGATAAATGCGGTGGCGGCCCTCCTCAGGGCCACCACATCTATCCGTACCTCGATGACTGGCTCGTCATGGCGTCATCTCCGGTCTCACGCCCTCATGGACACACCTCACGATCTGCGTTTTTCTCTCAATCTCAACAAGTCGCAGCTGGAACCTACGCACACTCTGACCTTCTTGGGGCTCATCTGGGACTCAGGCTCCGAGAGAGTTTTTTCTTCGGAGGACAAGATCACGGCCATCAAGAGGGCCACTACGCACTTGGTGAGCAGAGGAGTGACTTCGGCCTGGTGGTACCAACACCTACTGGGTCTCATGGCAGCGGTCCTATTGGCCGTCCCCCACACGAGACTCGGGATGATGAGGATACAGCTGCACTTTGCTGCATCGTGGAACCAGGAACGGGGCACTCAGGCGGAGATGATCATTGTTCCTCCTTTTCTTCACCCAGACCACACTTGGTAGTCCAGGGACTGCAACCTGCGGTGGGCAAGCCCTTCCAACAATCTACCCCACAGGTCACCATCACACAGACTCCTCTCTCAGGGGATGGGGGCCACTCTGGACAACCACTGCGTCCATGGCACATGGATCCGGCAGGGGCAGGAGTACCACATCAATTGGCTGGAACTGAAGGCGATCTGGCTAGCACTGAGAGCCTTCTTCCTGGTTATCGAGGGCAAGGTCTTCCTCATTCAGGCAGACAACTCGACCAGCATGTTCTATGTCAACAAGCAGGGAGGTATCAGGTTCCCCCCACTGTGCAGACTGGCAGTCAGCATGTAGGAATGGGCCCTGGAGAACATCATCTATCTCACGGCCGTCCACCTTCCGTAGTAGTCCAACCTGGACGCAGACCGGCTCAGCAGACTGGGAGTGGACAATTACGAGCGGCAGCTAAACGACCTCGTACTCCAGGAGATCTTCGGCAGATGGGGACACCCCCAGGTGGACCTCTTTGCTTCCTGGGACAACAGGAAGTGGCAACAGTTCACCTCCTGGCAGGGGCAGGGCCCCGGCTCCCTGGGCGACACATTTCAGATTCAGTGGAACAGCATGACAGAATACACCTTCCCGCCCACGCCGCTGATACACAGGGTGATATGCAAGATCAAGGAGTCTCACCATTAAAACGGCCTTGCTAGTCGGCCTCGCATCCGCTCGCAGGATAAGCGAAATTCAGGCGCTGGTCGCCTCAGAGCCATACACTACGTTTCACAGGGATAAAGTAGGCCTTCGGGCTCACCCAGCATTCCTATCTAAGGTGCCTTCCACATTCCATCTAAACGAAAATAGTGCTGCCTACGTTTTTTGCTGAGCCCAAAGACGAGGCACAGAGTTTTGCACTGCCTGGATTTTGGGCGTGCCCTGAAATTCTACTTGGACAGGACCAAGGGCTTCCGTAAGTTGGATGCACTTTTTGTCAACCTCGGTGGATCAAGACCGGGATATCGGGCCTCCAAGGCCTCCATAGCCCGTTGGAAGGTCTCGGCCATCAACGAAGCTTCAGAGGGACAGCATAAGCCACTGTCGGCCAACGTGCACGCCCACGCGGTCAGAATCAAGGCAACGGCCATCCATTCCAGCGGCATGTCCCCTGGCAAGTCATAAGCAGGGCGGCCACATGCGCCACCCCTTTTCCTTTCTGAAAGCACTACTGTTTGGATGCCGGTTCTAGAGCGGATGCAGCTTTTGGACAGGAGGTTCTTAGAAACCTGTTTGCTTAAGGAGGATCTCCTCTCCACCCTTGGGATTACAACTCAGTTGTAATCCCATGCAGTATGGAGGAAAGGGGACGGGACATAAGAGTAATTATAAGTTACTCACCGTAGTGACTAACATACTCTTAGTCCTTAGTGCCCTTTCCTCCATATGTCCCACCATACTCCCCCCTAATAAAACTGGTGTCATTAGGCAATGTTAATCTATTGCCAATGGGTCTATGGGGACTGAGGTGTGGCGCCGGAGGGCCGAGTCAAGGCAGCACATGCTCCCAGGGCCGCACCCCCACGCGCCTTTAAATTTAAAGTGGAAGAAGGTTTTTTCTGTTGAAAAAGGTTCTGTCTCCCGTCCCTTGGAAGGGATGCCGATGCAGTATGGAGGAAAGGGGACTAGGGACTAAGAGTATGTTAGTCCCTACGGTAAGTAATTTATAATCTATCCATCATTCAAATAAATCCAAATATATTTCATGTACACCGGCCTGGATCTTGCTTGGCTCATTGGCATCTCAGGTAGAGGGATCCAAGGGGTGTTATATGAATCAGAAATGGAACTGAACAAAGCGCTGTCACTAAACAATGTATTGTGTGACACCTTGATTGGGGCGGGAAGGAACTCCCTGCGTTTAGAGTGGCCCTCTCAATAAACCATTACAAACAAAGGCATCAGGAACACGCATTTTAACGTGGCAGTACTGGCATATTGTGGGCACGACATCTTAAAATGTTGTGTAATGCTCTTTTGTATTTTTGGTGACCTTGCTTCCATCTGTTTTTTTCTGCATGTATTACACTGCTGAACGTATGCACTGTATGGCCTTTTGCCCAGTTTTCAAACTATATATATATATATATATAATACCATTTTACCAATCTCCACCAAATTATATGCAGTCACCTGTTAGGACCCTCCAAACATTACTGGTTACATGACATCTGTACACTCCACCCCTTTCCCTGGATTTCAGCAAAAGTTAAAATGTGGGTGTGGGTTTGTGGATTTGCATACTTTCCCTTTACAATTCCACACCGTTTCACCAATCGGCACCACATTTTGCACAGTCACCAGCTATGGCCCTCTGGACATGACTGGCTACATGCCATCTGGATTTCAGCAAAAGTGAAAATGTGGGTGTGGGTTTGTGGCTTTGCATATGTTCCCTTTACAATTCCACACCGTTTCACCAATGTGCACCACATTTTGCACAGTCACCTGTTAGGACCCTCTGGACATTACTGGCTACATGACATCTGGACACCCCGCCCCTTTCCTCAGATTTCAGCAAATGTCATAATGTGTTTGTAGGTTAGTGACTTGGCAAAGCGTTGTTCCTTATACAATTTCACACTGTTTCAACAATCTGCACCAAATTTTTCACATTTACCTGTACCTATGAGGGAATGAAAGCCCAAGCAACGCTGGGTATATCGGTGAGTTATTTGAATAAAATCACAGTAGAGAATCTCTGAATTCCTGTTTGTTTGGGCTCCCTCGCTGCAGTCAGGCACTCACACTAATTCAGGGGTTATGTTGCCACAACTCAATGAACGAAAATCACCAGCCACTGGTGGTGGTATGGCATTATTTAAAATGGAAGCCTCCCCCACAGGCCCCACGCCCCCACACTGTCCCGGGTGACAAGGATCCTTTTGGTAACTTTAACTTAAGAGCCTCAATCATTAGCGTGCAGTGGCTGAATCTGTTTTCCACTTGCTGTGAGCAGGCAACCCAGTCACCGGTGAGCAAGCAATGGCCGTGTTCTGAAACGTATGCTCTGAATTGGAGATTGGCATTGGCAGTCAACCGCCACTCAGAGTGAGGTATGCTCCTTTGTGACTGTGGATGTTCGAAGGTATCCGTGTTTGCCTTAGGTATGGTTAAAGGTCACAACACATACACATAACCAGGTCACACAATTTAGAAATGTCAAACATCGCATTGGTTTAAAGCTCTGAAGTCCATCATGAACGCATCGCCCCCTCCTGTAAGAAGACCTATGTCGGACCCAGGCTACAGCATGACTGCCCAGGTGGGGAAGGGGTTTTGGGGTTTATGATCTCATATCCAATCTCCGTTATACCCCTGCAGGCAGTCCCCGGTCTCAGAGCATTCGGCTTGGACCTGCTGTTCCCTGTAGTCCCTGTTGTCTTATGTTTTGGCTTCCAGCAGCGCTCGGTGCAGGCCGGGCTCCTCCGCATGCTTTTAGAGGTGGAAGAAGGGGTGGTGGGGAACATCGGTGTTTCCTCGTATGATTGCACCCGGCAGAGCTCGCTCAGGCCTTTATCAGGTGGGTCTGTAGTTCACCCCAATAATACACCCGCTGCAGGCATCTATGTATGGCCACTGGGCCACTCTTTAAAATCCTGGTAAGTCCACTCAGCCTTTCATCCTTCCACGGTCAATACAATGAGTACCACTGAGCCAGGTAACAATACACCTTCTCTTAGTTATCAGTAAGGGAACTCTGGTTAACGTTCGGCTTTACAAATACACCTGTTAACTTTGTTATCCTTCTGAAGTTGATACATTTGAGTACCCATACATTGTGTGTTCATGCAGCACGTTATTACAACCTTTAGAATGGAGACGATTCTCCAGTTATAAACATGTGGTAGTATTCGCGAGGCCTTCAGGGGCCAGGTGTGGCGGGTATAGACGCTTGCTCGGCATCTGCTTCTCCACCTGTATGGGGGCCGTGCATTTTTCATTTAGTAATGGCCACTCGTTCACTGGTCCATTTCGGGCAGAGCGCTGTGGTTTGGTTTCTTATTCTAATAAAGCGCTCAAATGCTGCCTGTAGGTAGCTTCAAGGTACTACAAACAGTGTGCAATAGCACACGACACACGATACTTAATGTAAACAGATCACAATTAGTCTTTATGTCCTGGAATGTCCAGAAAATGCTGCCCAAGACTGTACAGTTTCTTGGCCTCCCGAACATTAACTCTGTCTTTTTGATGGCGGTTGTAAGGACGTTTACTGTGAATAGGATAGTTAGAAGCAAAGCGCGTCAGAGTGTCGAGGCCAGCACTCCAGCTGCGCTTACTCCAGTCGAAAAAGGGAGATGATTTTTGGAGACAAAAGGTTCACTTTTGACTTTGTCTAATTGAATTTGCAGAGGAAGGAACATTGGTAACTTGACAACGCGTGTTGAAAGCAATTTTGGGAAGAACGACATTCCAGGGTGTTGTGGCCCACAGAGAGGATCCCTTCCTCCGAAGCTGGGAGGGGGGTGTCTTTAGGGGTTTTACGCGTTTAAGCAAGCAGAAGCCATTGGGTTTGTGATCTCGGGAAGCAAAGCAAGCTGGCGAGGAGAGCGCCGTCGTTGGAGCTTAGCTCTTTTCAGCACACACATTCAAAATGACCTGCGGATCGCACAGACCATCCTCAGACTTTCTAGGTTTTGGACATTTGGGCAGATGTCTCCTTTTGTGTTATGACGTTTCACACTCTCCCTGGCCTTCCCATGTAAGAGTGGGTGCTCTCAGAAGCGTCAAGGAAGGCGGAACGACTGGGGACAGGATTCCACAACTCACAGAAATGTTTCCAATGAAGAACTATAAATGAAAAGGGGTGCATTTGAGGTAGATTGCTTTGTTGCTATAGGCATCACATGAAAACATTGCACACTGCATTTTCAGTTGTGTTAGCATGTCTTTCTTTCATGTGCGGAGTTTATCTTTTTTTTTAAACTGAAATATGAATGCAAATTCAGCAGATTCTCGCGATATTGTTAGCAGATGTGGGCTTCCTCTAGATAAAGCAATGCTTAATGTGGGCCTAAACAATGGGGGTGGGGGGGTGGCTGTGGCTGGTAGGTTCTTGCTCCTGGCCTTGGTTGTTCATTTAGGAGAAGCGAATGCCTTTCAACAATGAACTTTCTGGCTCATCCCCTGAAAGGGACCTACCAGGGACGCAATTTCACCAAAATGCCAGGGGTAGCGGAAGTGACATCACTTGGCCCTTGACCTCTGATGACATCACAGGAAGTGGTCATTTGACCCCACCCCAAAGTGATATCGTGGGAAGCGATGGAACACAACCTTTCAACCCTTGACAAAACAGGAAGTGGCCTCACATAGCATTGTGCCTAAGTACACTACGAAAGACATGGTTACGATATCACTATAATGTGATAAACATTTCATACAAGAATGGATCACCATATGTATCGTTAAGATCAGTGTGTATAGGCCCATATTACCAAATAACTGTGAGTGCAAGCAGACGTCCGTGGCCAGATGATAATGATGTGTTATTATAGCACTTACGCTGAATCACTTTATATAGAAAAAAAATACACACAATATCACCCAGCCTGTCTTGGTACTCATTTATCAACCTCAGAAGGATGAAAGGCAGAGTTGGTTAAGAACAGACTAAATCAATGACTCACCCTGAAGTGTGCCTGAAATAAACCTTTAATGAGTCTAGCAGTTATTGTTTAGAATTCCAGAAAGACACATTATTTGGTATTCTATTCTTTCTTATTGAGGGTCACTGGTGAAAGTGTTAGACTTGTGTAACCCCTATTTTTTTTTTTTTCTTTAAGAGCCCTGAACAAGAAAGCCAGCCACTCCTGAAGCAGAGAGCCGCATGACGCTGGCCGCAGCCCAGGAGCTTGCACTATAAAAAAAGTGTTTTTTTCCGTTTTTTAGGGGTTGCAAGGGAGACCACAGAGGTAGCAAGGGAGACATCAGGGGTCGCATTTGCGACCCCTATATGATGTCCCTCGGAACTACTCAAAATAGAGAATGAACAAGACTGGAGATTGTGTGCTTTCTGAATTGTTCATTCACCTTTTTGACCAGTCCATGGAGAACATAGTGAAAGGTTGAATTTTAAATAATCGCTCAGAGGCTGGATGAATGGGGAAGTGGCGAGGCAGCCAGGAACACTGTTGTTTGGTAGGTGTTAGGTGGAGTATAGGCAGCTCTTGAGAAGAATTTGGTTTACACTAGGAAATCAAGGGTAGAGCTAAACAGAGTACGTAGGGCAAAGCATTTAGAAAAGAATTGCATGAAAACATATTGTTGCCATTTTATACATCTTCAATTTTGTCTTTTTTTATAGTAAATAGCAATTCTTTCATTTGAGATTACATATTTTTTTCTTCAAGATTGAGAAATGTCTTTTTTCTTTGAAGATGTTCTTGCAGAACACAATTGCCCATTGGACTAAACTACAGTTTAACAGTGGTTTGTAAAGGAAAAAACCTAGTACTGGAGCATTATGATCCCACCAATGACAGGGACCTGAGTCCTCTGTTAACTCCAGATACACAGTGCCGTTCTCTAGACTGGGTAAAGTAGTGAGATACATATACTGAGACGGTCCGGCAACAATGGGTATTGGTGTAATCCTGTCTGGCATTTCTTAACAAATATGTATTATATATTTATTTTATTTATTTATATACAGAAAGGATAATGCTCTTTTGATCACAAAATAAATGAGATTTGCTCTGAAGCAGCAAGCTTCTTAAAATGGGGTGAGTTTGAGGGACATTCTGACCAGATTGTGAAGGGGAGTAAACGCAACAGTCACCAGGGACAAAACATAAGTGGATATACCTAGATAAAGGCCAACCAACATTGGACGTTTTTAAGTGCAGATAGGCGGTACGGCCAGCTGTGCTTGGGATGTGGCTCTGATGGGTGAAGTGCTAGAGTAGAGGCAGAGGAAGTGAGGGACAAAGGCAGGCTAGAGGCGAGGGAAACATGTTAGCTAGCAGGCAACTGAGAGGTAGGTTAAGATCGTAGCTTTGAGGTGAGGAGGTAGGTTTTTAGTTTGGTTTTTAACAAATCTGTGCAGACTGTTTCTCAGGTGTCTGGGGGAAGAGAATTCTATGCAAGTGGAGCAAGAAGCGAGAAAGAGCGAAAGTGAGAGGAAGCACAGGGACGGCGAGGAGCCACCAGGGTAGACGAGGAGGTAGAGTGGAGATTACAAGAAGGCTTGTAAAGTTGGATAGATTGGTGCCTTATATGAGAAACCTGAAGGTGTCTCACTGTCTGAACCCTGGGGATCTCTTTCTCAGGTGGCCAGAACTTGGCCATCGCCCTTGGATCCAGACGATGGGGTGGACAAGTGCGGGAGGATCACCTGGGAGAGGGGTCCTCAGGTAATGCGGGTGAGACATTGATGGCGAGACGCAGTATTTCCCCCTTTTCGACACTTCCTCCAACTTTATAGGTTATTCTAATTCCTGTCCCGTTAGCCCCCACCTAATTTGAACAAGTATTAACTCAGAAAGGAGGCGTGTGAGAACTACGAGAAAGAAATTGCAATTACCATCGTGTGCATTGCAAACGCAGGACTATACCCCTTTTCGCAGATATGCCCCTACCCGTCATTCCTTTGGTTGACATAGAATATTGTCAAACCAGTTCCATTATGCCCCCATACCTTTTTGTGAAACCACACCAACACATTTATTTACCGTCACACAATCACCCTGTTTATTTGGACAAAACCCTACACAGTTTTTACCTAATTAGAAAAACCACAACTCCCACAATCCCCCCACACTGGCTTTCTCTACAAACCGAGATGAGGAAGAGAGGAGCTGAAAGAATGAAGATCTTTTACAACACCACTGAGAGACAGAAGAAAGACTATGCCATACTAAGTCTGGACTGTCTCACTAATGAGGCCAGACAAGGTCATGCCTCCTTTTCTAACTACTCACACCTGACTCCACTTGAGACTCCCAGGAAGTATACAAAGAGGAGCAGGAGAGCAAACTTTGAGCGAGCTGGGGATGCTGGAAGGTGTTTAGACGGCAGAGGAAGATCAGTTGAGCTGTTGAGAGCCTGGGAGACTTGGAGGAGGGGGTACCACCACACTGGACCTTTGAATGTAGGAGAGGCTGCATTGAGGGAAGAGACTTGTACCTCCAGGAGGCAAAGCCAGGGGCAGCTGGTAGCTCGTAGCGGTGCCACACCAACGCTCCTCCCCTGGGCCCAACAGGCAAGCCCAGGTCTCTGAGGGGCAGGCGATGAGGCCCTGACCTCAGGACACAACCCCATTGAGGCTCCCAAAACCACGGATTGCTGTTTTGGGGAACTTTGAACTAGGAGCAAAATACACTGCAATGCATTCTATGACTAGAAGTCCAAAACTGTTTTTTTGGGGGGAATGCTGAGGAAGAGTCCGCACCTGGCAAAGGGAGACCCTTAAAGCAAGGTGAAAAGGTCTGAGCCCAGAAGAGGGGGACCTGAACTTTACAAAACCCAGTGGAGGACCAGCAGCAAAGCAACCCGGCGCCACATGGGCGCTCATTCAAAGGACACTGGCTGGTCCCATTTGTGGAAACAGCAAATACCCAGAGGCCCTAGGAGAGACCGACATAAGAGGTCAAAGTGGTCATACAAGGGTCAAGCAAAAACCCTTGTACAATCGAAAGTCTTTGACACGCTGAGGAAACAAAGTGAACTGTGTTACTGGGGGAAAATGTGAACCCTATTTAGGGATGCCTACAAATTAGGGTGACCAGTAACAACCCCGAGAACATTGTGTTAATAGAACTGCGTGAAGCCTGGCTGGGGGCTGAGACCTGGACTTGGGTAAGAAGTGAACCTATAGGGGTCTAGAGTGATTTTCTTGTGAACTGTGGCAAGTGTGAACTCGATGGAGGGATGCTGAAAGAAAGCTAGGGGAAGTGAACCCCCACTTTCTGATGCGATTATAAAATCAAGAACTGTGTTAGAATGGCTATGAGAACCCGGCGGAGGGATGCCAGGAGTAAGGCTAAGGGAAGTGAGTCCTGCATTGTGATAAAGCAAAATGAACTGTGTATCTGGCCGTAGTGAACCCGACTGAGGGAGGATAACATTAAAAAAGGATCAGAGCCCGGTTGAGGGGGACCCAGGGGTGGAGAGTCATCAACCAATGTGAAAGATTACAGAAACAATCTTTTCTTTTGTTATTTTTTACACATCAGACCCTCGGAGGCAAGAGACTTTGTATGAAAGAGACTTCGCCACAGAAGGACCTGATATTGCTGACTAGTACAGCAACCTCATGTTGGAGAAGCCCAGGTGTGTGTTGTGCTCAGGAGTCCCGGCTTTTCCCGTGATACAAATGTGGGCAATGAGACCCCCAGCTATACAATCCTGACTTATCATTTTGGTGAACACTTCTTTCTTTTCTGGTGAACATTATCCCACACTATTTTGTAACTTAGCGGTAAGGACTGGCAATCTTTTCTTTTAGTATAGGCCCTTTTTATTTGACAAGATGCCACTAGGACTGCCTTATTTTCATTTGATGGTCGTAGCTTGCTCCCATCTTAGATTTAGGTTTAGATTAGTTATTTTTCTCACCCATGTATACAGTTTAATAAAACACCCTTGAACTGTGATCACTTGTGGCTGTCTTTACTATTGCCACCATGATTTCCTTACACTTGCCATGGATAGATTCGTGAAACAGGATAACAAATGTAAATCTGGCTCGGTTTTGCAACGTCAGCCATGCAGCGTGGTGACGGTATGAGGAAGTAGGTGTGAAGTACGGGAGTTCAAAGAGTCCTGGTAGTGAAGTTAATGATGCTGTTGAGAGGACAGAAAGCGCAATTGGGGGGAGACCAAGGAGGATGCTGGCACAGTATTCGTGTTTAGAGAAGACAAGAGCGGTTAGGAGATGCTTGGCGGTGTTGAAAGGAAGTAGGTGCCTGATTGTCCTAAGATTCAGGAGGTTCAGGCGTGCTGCTGGTCCAGTTTTGGAGATGAAAGTAGATAAGGCGTGAGACGGGTCATAGATGACGCCGAGGTTTCTAGCTGAAGAGGGGAGAGTGTCAGATTGGAACAGGATAGGAAGAGATTAGAGCTTTTGTGGCAGGGGGGGGTGAGCACCTCTGTTTTGGTAGAGTTTAACCTCAGAGAGTGCGTAGCCATCCAATATTTAATGGCAGAGAGACAGTTGGAAATGTTTATAGAGATTGATGGAGATTTCAGTAAAAGAGAAGATTTGGGTGTCATCTGCGAAGAGGGGTCACGAGAACCTGAAGGAGGAGATTAGTGCCCCAATAGCAGAGGTGTAGAGTGCAAAGAGGAGCAGACCCAAGACAGAGCCTTGTGGAACACCAGCAGTTAGAGGAGTGTGCGGACAGGTCTTGTTGCTCCAGAAGACAAAGAATTGTTGAGGTCCAAGGTAGGATTCAATCCAGGCAACATATTACATTTTGATGTGTAAACTTAGATGTTTTGCTTTGTACTTTATTGCTGCGCATGGCGAGTTTCACTGTAAAAAATGTTTTACATTGTTAGGATGGGAGCAGCATCGGGTACACCCAACAAACGAGTTCTGCACCGCGCGTTGCGCGCCGGCGCCTTGTCAGGATTGCCCAAGGATGCGCAGTCGCTTCTCAGTGGTTAGCGCCATTGACTTTGATGATAATTCCTCTCCTAATTTTGGCTTGTAATCAGAATTGACTCTCTGCCAAGCTCTGGTGGCGGCAAACAAAAGGCCTCGCTGGGGGAAGCACCCAAGTGAACCCCCGGCCTGCACCGTCTACTAGCCGCTGCCATAGGAGCCGTGAGCCGGCGCCCCAGACGAGAAGAGATCCGCTGACAGCATGCGCATCCTGGCCAGGGTTATTTGAGAAAATAGCTTTTGGAGGTAGAATGCTGTCTGCAATTTGGCACGCCAGAAATAATGACGGCCTGCGATGGCGGCCCGTGAATAATTCATCTCTTCGGAGGCGATGCCGTTTCTAGTGATACTTTGCAGGCCCGTGGCGCTTTTCCGCAGGTAAATAATGACGGCACTTCTTATGGAAATAACACAGATCGTTCTGGCAAATGAAGGCATAGCTCAGCGAGCGGCGGCGTGAGTGCCGTCATCCGCTGCCTCCACGGCGGCCCGCGAGGCTGCAGCAGGCCGGCGCACGGCCCCGGACGCCCTCTTCGAGAGCATGATTGCTCTGACCCGCGTGCTTCCAGGTTCGCGCCGGTGTGATTAGCTCGCCAGATACGCTCTCCCCCCGCCCCCCGACCTGCCCCCCGTACTTTGGAGCCTCGCGCGTCGTTTCAAAAGCAGATTTTCTGTGAAAAAATCCAAATTGCTCGTCCACCACTTCAAAGTCAAAAGCGCGCTAGGCCAAACCTCGGACGGTGTGGGCGCGCTAATAGACCGCTTCCTGCTCCCCAGCCAGACCGCAAACAAACAATTCTGCACAGTAAGTGGCCGTGCTCTGTGAAAATGCCCTCTGGTTTCGCTCCCGCTCTCCCAAGCCCCCCTTCTCCCCAAAACATGCCTTTCGCATAGGCTATACCCTGAACGGAATGGGTGCAGGGGGCCAAAACATTTGCTGATCGCTTCTGAGAAAAATCAGTTTGAACAAAGACAGCAATTTAAGTTCTGAATGAATTTAGGAATGGCTTGTGAGCGACTATATCAAATGGAAGGTGCATTAGCATCTCCTTGGGTTAGGGAAGTTCGGTTGCTGGCTCTACACCTACACACAGTGCCTTAAGTGGCACTACAAAATGAGCCGGGGCTCATCGAGGGGGCGTGGCATAACGGCGGGGGTCCTGCTGGCCCATTAGGCCACGCCCCCGACGAGCACTGGCTCAATGGGCTACTGGCACCCCTGCCAGGCAGTCTTTTGTAGAGATCACCACCCGCTCCCCATGTGGAGAGGGTGCTGATCTCTGCCTCTCTGCCTTTATTTTCTAAAGGCTTACCTGGCAGGGGACAACGCCTTGCCTATTCAGCCTTAATGGTGGCGCTGCCACTCGCCAGCTGGGGAGGGGCAGCGTCACCATTAAGGCTGAAAGGGTGAGGCCACTGGAAGCAGAGGCCCTGTTCCTTAAGACTGACACTCCCACGAATCCGCGGGAGCTTCAGTATTTAGAAAGCAAGGCCTCTGCTTCCAGCGGCCTCACGTTTTCTCCATAATGGTGGCTCTGGGCCACGGGCATCTCTTGCTTAAAGGGATGCCTCGCAGGTGCGGTGCCACCATTATGGCTGAAAGTCATTTTTTTCTAAAGCCTGAAGCGCTCGCACACGAGCGAGAACTTCAGGCTATAGAAAAAAATGCCTTTTCGTGTAGTGGCCGGGGTTGCCAGGGGAGATTAGTGGGCCCCGGCAGGGCCCCGCCTCAAAACGAGATTTGGCCCTGGCAGGCCCCAGCCCACTTAAAGCCCTGCCTACAGACAAAGCAGGTACCTTAGGACAGTCTTGGCAAAATGAGAGCAGAGACTTGCGTGGTTACCACCTTGACCTAGGTGATCAGGTTCTTCTCCATCTAATCTTGGATAATCAGCCTGCGCTACTTTGCACCTTGATCGGTTAGTCAATCCCTAGCATGGTGAGAGGCCAGCACTAGATATAGACGACCCTGATTGCGCGGCACCAGTTAGCATCTATGGACTGGGAGCAATCTTCACTGGTGGAGGAGCAGGGGGCACTTGTAAGGCTCTAAAATGAGTTCTGCTGCAATAGGACAGGTGGAGTCGTTCGTGTGGGATTGCGCGAGGCCGGACTGAAGACTTAGTTGTGTTTCTCTTCATTGTGTTCCTGTAACCGTAGCGGAAATGCTTAACGCGTCGTGCTGGGAAGGGGTTGGCAAGTACTGGTGACCCCAGCCTGGCAAAGGGTGGTGTTAGTGATGTCATAAGATTGTTCTCCTGCAAAGTGAGCTCGATGACAGTTGTCATTTGGGAAATGTGTGAACAGAAGGTTGCATCAGAGTTGTATGAGATTTCTTTTTACCTGTAAAGTCCATTGGCAATGTTTCCTGTCAAGTGGATTGTGTGGTTGACCGAGTGGTCTGGTCTTCACTCTTACCACATTAAAGAGCCCTGGAATTGGTCGTCTCTTTCTCATAAGGTAATCATCCCCCAAAGCTGGCTTCCCTGCATCCTGAGAGGAGTAATGGAACATCCTTTTACCCTTTCAAATGTTAACTCTGACTGAATACTTGCTGAAAATCTGCTACGACTGGGGACCGGTCCCTTCAGAGTCATACAGGGGCTACACCACCACCACCACTCCCCCTTCATCCTTTGTCAGCACTTGCCCTAGATTGCCCAGTCCTGGACTAGCCCAACTTGTCCACCCTGCCCACCGCACTCATCCCCCCATTCCCCCTTGCACTTGCCCTCTTGGGCCCCTGGTACTTTCCTGCCCCCTTCACTCGGGGGGGGGGGGGCACTCCTGGTCTCCCCCTTCCACTCCCTCACCCCTGCACTTACCACCTTCTCAGGCACTTGCACAGTAGGATTGTCACAAGGCCAATATAACAGTCTTTTGTTGTTATTCCCTTGCACCCCCCATCTGCCCCAAACCCCATCTTGTCTTGTGGCGCCTGGAAACACTTGTGTATAGGCGCCATACAAATGTCCAATACATACATAAATAAATAACTCTTGCTTTGGAAAGCTTTCCTGGGTCTGAAGTTTTGACTTTTGGCATCCCCCTTTGAAGCGTCATTCATTAGGAGGCCCATTCTTCTCTGTGTAGAGGCCTGCCCTTCTGAGCATCCCCTTACATTTTATTTGAGCTGTGGAGGTCCTCTGTCACCACAACTGTTGCCTGAAGCACGATCCACCCACACTTGACATTGTGCTTGTGGTGAAGAATGGCGTGGTGCCTGGACACTGCCAAGCAGGTAAGGAACTGGTGCTGCACAGCACCCATAAACCACACCTATATATAACTAAGGTGTTATAAGGGGTGTTATTTGGATTGAAATCTGTTTTCTTCCTGACGATAACCTTATGGCTTTGTAAGTCTAACTTTCCCCATCTCTAAGAGGGGTATCCCTGCCGCAACTAAAACACTAAGAGTTCTGTCAGAATGTCTGTTTAAAGTCAATAGTCCACCGTCCTCTGTCAAAAATCCTACTTCTGTCCCTTACACTTAATACTGAACTAAGGATAAAGTAGACCACATTGGTCCAGAAGAATGACTCCCTTCTTCTGGGCTGGTTATAAAAGTTCACTTCCAGGTTTTGACTTTTTGTTCGGGGGAATAGCTCCCTTCCTGGGTCAAAATTGTCCTCCAACACAAAACACAAGGTTCTGGCATTTCTTTCTGTCAGGCACAACACTTTGTATCATAAAGTCTTTTCAGCTTTGGTTACCAGGAGAATGCCTCCCTTCTCCTGGTATCTGGATTTCATAGTTCAACACAACCAGGTGGAATGACTCCCTTCCCCTGGCCTTGGCTTCACTCTTAGGTTTCTCAACGGGTATACATCATCATTGCTAATTCCGAAAAGCTCGAATTACAAAATAGCAAAACCCACTTGTGTGCATTTTGAAATTCTACCTTTTATAGTGCAATTGTCCCCCGCTTTCTCTTCCATGTACGCGATGGACACCCCCGCAACCCCTGTACCGAAAATAGTGAACTAGAGGAGCGAGGGGCAAATCCGCAACCCCTGCTCACCCAGTTCAGTATTTCTGGGTCTGGTCTTTTTTATGCCGAATACGACCAACATTGGCATTCAGCATTTTATATTCAATCTTTTGGTGCAAACCCTTCTCAACAATAGTTCATGCAGTAGTAGGGTCCTTGACACAGGCTTCCCCACTATGGCCGACTTGGTTCTCTGGCTTGCCAAGCGAAGCCATAAAGAAGAGGACTCTGCTTTATCCCTTGCTTTCTTTTGTTGTGTGTCCCAGATCCCAGGCTTCCCCACTTCTTAAGTTTGGCCAACTTGGTTCACTATTCTGCCAAATACAGCCACAAGGGAGTGGACTGGTGCCATTTCCTAATGGCTCTTTCTTATAGTTGGAGTTCTTATGGTGGCCTCTTCTTGGGAACCACTCCCTTCTATAGTTCCTCGTATTTCTCTTAGTGCCAGGGGGTGTGCTACTGCCATTAGGATGAGGACTTGTTCCTCAATCTCCAGTCTCCCAGTTCCACACAACCAGGAGGAATGCCTCTCTTCCCCCTGGTCCTGTTTTCCTTTCTCTAGGATCCTTTTGCCACAGTTATTTACCAAATTTACTGAGAGTTCCAAACCCTGGCCTCCTCACGTGTTGAGCTGGGTGAACTTAGTTCATTGCCCTGCCATGAGGAAGTTGATTTGAGAGTTCTTTTAGTTTTGGGTGCAGGCCCCACACCCATACTTCTATGCTTCTTTGATCTTGCAAACTTAGTTCACTCGCGTGTCAAGTACTGCCACAAGGAATATGACTTGTCCTTATGGTTGGGGGTCTGATATGTGCCCCTAGTGAGGACCATTTCACCTTACAGCTCTCACAACTTTTCTCTAGGTCAGGGATTACATCCCATCCCCAGGGTTCTGAATTTGTCCTTCTTGCGTACTTATGCAAGACCCTCTTGTACACTCACCGGCCAGCACGTTTACTCCTGTAACTTCTGGGACTTCTCTGGCGAGCTCTGGGTCTGCCTTCAGTCTGCTTGGGTCGCTTGTGGCTTCCGCTGGCTTCTCCTGCACTGCAGCGGCTCCACAGCTTGTCTTTCTGCAGTACGCATCCCCTTTACAGATCGTGTGATCCACTTCCCCTGCGACATCCGTTTACTGCTTCGCAAAAGGGTCCTCTGGCGTTGTACTGGCTGGGGATGCGGTCTGCCTCTTTTCGGCGTCCCTGTCTGCAGCTGCTCGCGTCTCCTGCGCCGAGCAGCTTCTCTGCTCTCGGTTCCTCCTGGGAGGGCTTGGCAACATAGTAAGTTCTGCTTTCCTTTTTATGATGAATGAGCAAAGATTACTAGAATGCTCATTCAAGTTCTCACTGTCAGGGTCCGGCTTGAACAAATTCCACAGGAGCTGATGCTGGCCCCACAGACCCTCACTAGGAGTTCACCTCTCAACCCTAAAGTAAAGCTGAGCTGAGAACCCCAAGAAAGGGAAAGGGGAATTTGGATAAAATAACAACGGAGACACTGCAGCCCTGCAACCATCTGGTAGGCTCTGGTATCTGTAGTAAACAAATACACTTAGTTACTTATACATTAGTGTAGACTTCTTATCTTAAATTATTTTGGAAACAACTCTTAACTTCTTTATCTCTTAAACCTCTGTTTAAGACTTAGAGGTTAATTATTCGCATGGAGTATAGAACAATTGTTGTACTTTAGAGTATATTGTCACGAGCCATTCAAGTCTCTTTAGAATCCTAAGTAATGACTCTTGCAAGCAGTTCACTGACTTATATATTCTTGTTTGCTCCTTAAGAACATTAAACTCTATGAGATTTGAGTTTTAAATGCTTTTAAAAACAATGCAGTCTTTTCTAAGAAGTATTGAAATCCTTTTGCGTGAAGGTTACTTAAAATGAAACTCTCTTGAATGCTGCTGCTCCTGCTTCTGCGTGTGAATCTTTCATGTTTACAAGTGCGAATGTTTTTGGATGAACACGCGAATTCACAAGACGTGGAAATTGTCCTCGCGCTGAAAAAATCACACGCGCACCGTATTAAAGACAAAACACGTACACGCGCTAAAAAGCACACACGCACCTTAACTAATTCACGTACGCGTGTAAAACGTGCACGCGATTAAAAATCACACGCGCACCGTAATAAAGAGAAAACACGTACACACGCTAAAAGCGCACGCGCACCTTAACTAATTCGCGTACGTGTGTAAAACATGCACGCGATGAAAAGTCACACGCGACGTAAAAATGGACTCACGCTCTATCGCAACCAAACACAAGCTGTCGTACGCAACGTCACTCACGCGAAAATTGTACACGCGCTAAAAACAACTCGTGCTCTGTAAAAATGGGCTCGCGCTCTATCGCTCTGCATACCCGCGAGCTCCCATAACAACGTTGCTGAAGTCACGAGGCCTCGCGCGCGCGCTAAACAGTCTTGAAACACTTTCCATATAATTTATAACCTTAAAACTTGCGCGCACAGTCTTTACACTTGTCTGCTTACTGTATTTAAACTGTAAACGTTCTTTCTCTCAGTTAATTTTAAACTTCTTAACACTTTAACTTCTTATTAGAAAAGTGGAAATTCTCTTTGAAAATCTTTAAGCTTTAAAAAGAACGATCCCACCTGAAGGCTTCTTGTTCATTCTGGCTCAGCAAATGATTCTCTTACTTCTCTGGTAAATCTTCTGAACTCTGAAAGGCCTTACTTAAGGAGCTTAACAAATGTACAACCAGCCACTAAATTTCTTTGGATGAAAGCGAGTTTCGAATCTTGCTCACCTCCCCAGAATCTAACCCATTATCCTTTCAGCCAATCAGACAAACCAAACATAGCATTGTTCCTTAAACCAATCAAATTAAGTTTCTTTCTCTCCATCTTAACTTGGGCTACCACAATGTTAATTCTATGTATATACTCTTTCAGGTCACTACTCTAGCCAGCCCTGACACTCACCAGTGCACTTTATCTTTCCGCACCTCCTCCTTGTCCCAGTTCTTGTTAAGTGTCTCTTTATGAGGACGTCCCTACTCTTCCTCATCTCAGCAGATGTTAGATTTTCAGACTTATAAACATACATGGAAGTGTGAGGTGTTGGATTGGGGCTTAAGGAATAGGGAGGTGTATAGGGAATGGGTGGAGGGTTGGTATACTGCGTTCTCCCGAGATGTTCTCCTTTGTCCCTAGAGGGGAGGTCTCTTCCCATGAGATACTCCTGCAGAGTACCACCCCCAAGGGCACTATCGGGTAGCGGCCTCACCACCCTGTCCTTATGGGAAGGGGCTCCCCCCTTTAGGAGGGGGGGAAGTGGCAACATCTCTGGATTCGTCGCAGAAGGAAAAGGAGACCAATCCCCACAGAAAAGGGGCATTATAGGGGTGGATCAGTAAGGAGGAAGTGTGGGTTACTCGGGTGAGGGCAGAGAGTAGTAGTGGTGGGAGGAGATTGATAGGGGGAGTAGTAGGGGGAGAATGACAGTATTGGTAGTAAGGCGGGTAGTAGTGGGTGGAGGAGAGTAGTAGCAGAGAAGAGTATTGATGTAGTGTATGATGTAGTGGAGGAGAAGAAGTAACATCAAAGGGTGGAGGCGAGAACCAGAAGTAATGCAAGATCGGAGGGAAAAAAGATTGGTGGGAGGAGCAAAGTGGAGAGTGAGACAGAAAGACTAGAAGATAGGAGGGTAGTGTGGGCGTGGGTGAACCAGCCAGAATCCAACCGAGTAAGTGAAAGGCACTATCCCACTTTCCATCAGACACTAATAACTGGTTACAGTAGGGATAGTTAGGAAGCCTCTGAGGGAGTTTAGATAGTGTGCTTTTAGGGTAACATTTCTAATCTAAGGCAGCAATTAGACTGAAGGGGTTACTTTTCGGTAGCACTAACCAGGGTTACGGATGACCTGGATTAGGCAGGAGATACCAACTGGGATGAGAGGGGGGTGGCCTCTGGGCCCATTCATTTTCTGATGCTTTAATGGTCCTCGAGACTCAGAGTTATTCTTATGCCATCTGTGATACAGAGGAATGGGGTATTAAAAATCTGCCAGGTACATGGACTTTGAGGCAATTAATCATAAAACATTTACTTTTGCAACACCATGTTTCATTTATCATTGCCACATTCAGCTGGTTGCAGGTTCACTTTCTGTTCTATTTTTGAAATCAGATTGGCAGTGCACAGTACAAATCCTAATAACATAATTATCCGGCTACATTATGCCTCCGTAGCACATCATTGCTGATTTCCAGCAAATCCACTTGCTCTCACGCCCACTCACGCTCACCCTCTCTTAAAATTGGTCACACACTCGCTCGCATCCATATGCCACAATATGTCATGTCATGGTATGTAAATCATGACATGTCATTTCATGCCATCCCAATAAGATCCTAGTTTGGCATTTTCAGTCCGCTGTTAGTTTGGCATTGCCAGTAATCTTGATATTGCCAAAAGGTGCAATTTTGACATCAGCGAGCTCCCAGTTTGACATTCCCAGTAAAGTCCCAGTTTAACTGTTTCAGTAATGTTCCAGTTTTGCCATTCCCAAAAAGCTTGATATTTCTACTAAGCTTTTGTCTGAAAATGGGTCGAACATTGGACTTCTATCTACACATCTGCTAACAGGTGAGGAAGGGTTCCGTGTTTTGACAAATATTTAATTTGATTTATTGGCAAATGGGGCGGGACCTGCAGCCAGATTGCTCGGATCGCGCCCTGAATCTCATAATCCGATCTTGCATTCTGAACTAGCTAGAAACCTCTTGCGTCCGTCTTGTTATATATAACAACCAAATACACAGGAGGGGTTGTAAAGAAATAATCTGAAAATCTGGTCGATTTACACAGAGCATATGGGATAAATTAGTTAATGATGACCTGCGTCTAAGCTTGTTGCCACTTTGTTCTTGTGGTTGTTGTTCACTGTATTGCACATCTGTTTTTCTATTCCTAAACTTTGGAATGCTGCTATCAGTGTACCTGTTACATCAAGTGTATGCACTAAACCCTTGTATGGAAAAAATGGAGATGTACTTGAATGACCAGGGCTGTACTGATGGTTTAATCTATAAAATAGTATTGCTGAACAAGCCATGAAGAGGATGATGGCAACACGTCTCACCCAATATCACTGTTTTCTCTTTGCAGATTGGTATGGTGGCCTGGAAAATGACTCTCAAAAGCCCTGAATACCCAGAAGGCCGGGACATCGTGGTCATTGGCAATGACATCACGTACCGAATAGGCTCCTTTGGCCCTCAAGAAGACTTGCTCTTTCTCAGAGCTTCTGAGCTTGCCCGTTTAGAGGGCATTCCGCGTATTTATGTGGCAGCCAATAGTGGAGCCAGGATTGGGTTGGCCGAAGAGATCCGCCATATGTTTCATGTCGCTTGGGAAGACCCCACTGACCCGTACAAAGTAAGCAGTTGTTGCATGTTGTCTCAAGGTTTTTGAAGTTGCCTTTTTGTGGAAGGGAGACAATGCAAAGAGGATTGAAGGGTTTCACCTTAAAATATAAACTAAAGAAAGTTTGCCCTTTGTAACTTTCAATGATCAAAAAGCAATGCTACAGCAGCATGAATCTACATGTGATCATGTTTGAACAATGGGCAACCTGACACTGGGCAAAATATCACAATGGGAGGATAGCTCAGGGGAAACATGCTCGCCTCAGATACAAGACTACTGCGAGGGGTCAGAAACGAGAGGCAGACACAAAGAGGTATTCTCCATATTATCCATTTTATTAACAAAGTGGTTTGGATAAAGGCCTAACTTTCCCTATCCTAATGTATATGTCCCTTCCTATGCAACCAAAACTAAAGCAGGATAACCTTATGTGCAAACTCCCTTGCCCTCACTGTAACATATTCAAGCAAACAGTGCAAGATAAATGTTTCAGAGTTCAACTCAATACAAAAGTGCAATAACTCAAACATATAACAACCAAAACAATTCTTGTATCCAGGGTTTGGTTCCCTTCCCCTGGATTACTATCAGTACGTTATTCAGTGTATTCTCATATCAAGATCGGTCTCTAAAAAGGTTTTACAAATGTCTTTCACCTAATACCCTCTTCAGGATGAGAAAACAAATGCTTCTTCCGCAACGCTGGTTAGAATAAACTAAAGTCTTCACTTCTTTTCAGGATGGCCAAACAAATGTCTTTTTCATAACAATGATTCAAGTACGGCAAAAGGCATGTCTCTTCCAAACGTCTGGTAGATAAAATATTCAATAGGACTATGGACTTAATATGACCACGTCTCTTTTCAACACACCAATTAAAAGTGAGTTTCCCGGTGCACTCGCATGGCAGGAAACTTCTCGACTTCAACTTGAAAACTCTTGATATCCTGGCTTACTCTCCTGCCAGGAATATCCCCCTTTTGGCTTCCATTCATCCCCTGGTCTACTCTTCTGTCAGGTATCTATTTTCAAAAATGTTTCAATACCCGATACCCTTATCAGGCTTCTCTGCAACATTCATTTCCTCTTTAGATATCACACAGTAGACCTTTTTCACTAGCATACGTTTGTTGACATCAGTTGTTACTTGTGGCAATCTTCCCCATACTGACATCTATCAGAGGACTTGTTCAAACTCTGCTTGTCAACCTTTTTTTCAATCTCTCTTGACTCTTGGCAATGATTGTTCCAGATTTCCCCCAACTGACATCTCATGTCAGGAGAATTTTCCTCTGCAACTGGTCACCCTTCCCGCTCAGTGCACTCTGCAGCCTTCCTTCTTTCTGTCAGGCTGAGAGATATCCTGTGTCCGCGGAAGCTGCTGAACCCCCGACAATCCCCCTGAAATGTAATCCTCAGAACCAGTTTATACTCGGCTCTGTTAACTACACCCCAAAGCGAAAGGTGGAAGTGGATAACATAAGAAACACCAGGCTTGCGACGTCTAGACTAGCTGATGCGGAACCTGCAGTGAATACATAAGAACACACAAAATCCTCAAATTACTTAACTACCTTTTGATTTTGAAAACTCTATATCCATAACTAAAATGTAAAGAATCATACCTGGTTCTTCTCTTTAAGGATCTTAGAGAAGATAGGATAAAATCTTTCTACCTTCTTTTTTGCTTTGAAAATCTTGAAAATAACAGCAACTCCTTTCGAGTAATGTAGCCTTAAGAACCTTGACTCATGCCTTTTAAAACTGTATAATGTTCCAGTTATCATGGGCTTAAAAGGAATCCAGTTCTTCTTTCTTAATAAAGTACATAGTCTCTTTAAGAACTTGCAAACTTGTCCACACGCGCAAAGATTTACACATGCAGAACACGCACTGAAGACAATACGCGCCGGAGAAAAACACGCTGAATAAACACCCGCGCGATGAACACACGCGCTGTAGAAATCACGTAAAAGTCTTTTCTCACGCTCGCGTACACGCGCTATAAACACCCGCGCTATGAACTCACACGCTGTAGAATTCATGTAGAAGTCTTTTCTCACGCTCGCGTACACGCGCTATGAACTCACACGCTATGAACTCATGCGCTGCAGAAATCACATAGCAGTCTTTTCACGCGCTCGCGTACACACGCTATGAATACACGCGCAATGAACACACACGCGCTTTTAAGAATTAAACGTGGAACTATTAACAGTGCAACATCACAGTTCTACTTTTGAATTTATATTTACTTTCTCTAAAAGTCACTAATGAATCTGAGCAACAGACTTACATATCCAAATAAAGTCACTTAGCTTAAGAATGTTTCTTTTCCAAAAGAACTTCTGAAAACTCTCCTGTGAACCTGAATACTTCTCCTGAACAACCCCGAATAAGTAGCCGCTCGACTGCCAAGATTTGAAAGTTCAAATCCACTAGGCCCAAGACTTCAGCAGGAGCAGCTACAAACACGTCCTCTCAGCTGGGGTTACGACGATGAAAGGCAGAGAGTGACAATTTAGAACGTTCATTGTTGTCCTGCAGTTCTCTCTAGCCAATCAAAGCTTCTATTGTAAAACTCCATCTTGCCTTGGGCCAGAGCCAGGAATCTGTATAGAAAAGTCAAGGCCAAACCAACTGCAGTAGAAAACTTCTAACCCACACATAAATAAAGGGGAATAATGGAATAATTAAAGGAAACCTGACACTTTCTCTCCTCCTTCGTTCACATCTTCGTTCCTGGTGTTAACCTTTCCACAGGTGATCCGGGGATTTAAATGTCCTGCGAAATCGACTAGGTTGATAACAACTAGACTGCACATTACTTCAGAATCACATTTCCTCCACATTAACTCTTTGTGCCTCTTCCTCATCACAATACTTGAGGCTTTCTGGGACTCAGAGTTCCAATAAGTTTCAACTGATTTTGGATCACATTGTTGAACAGTGGCGTTCAAAGTACAATAACCAAAAACATCAGATGTTTCATATGTTCTAGGTTCACTATTTCTGATGCTTGTGAATCTGCTTAGAATCACGTGCTGTGCATATAGCCCGACATCTAGTGGGAACCACAGAGTATTGCATCTTGTCTTTCGAGGATCAAAAGGGGACGTCGACATGGGCGTGCCTGTAACACTATCCCTAACGTGACGTGTAGTGTACCCAAAATCCCTCACGCGTCGAGGCCCCTCAGATTGTTTTTTTCCGCCCAGCTAGCTGGTCGCCTTATGCGTAGCTCTTACAAATTGCAAAATTATATTCTTTCCCGACCTCTGGTCGTTTATATATTATTTGTCCCCTTTTCGACGATTACTTCTCAACGACCGCTGAAGACAGCGGAAGAACAAACTTCGACGGCTGGTGCTCCGGTCGACGCTGTCGACCGCGGGGCCAGGCCTTCTGGCCGGCCTATACAGTAGGGAGAGTGGGGTCTCTGGGTCTCTATTTCTTTATCAAGAATGTCTTTCCTTCTCCTCTCTCTTTGCCCCTTTGGTTTTGCCGTCTCATTAATACACCTGAGCTATGGACAGGACACCATTTAAATGTTGCCCTTCCTGTAAGGGCGCAAGTACCCCTGAAAGGACACGCACCAGAGGTGCAAAAAGTGTCTCCCTCGCCATCACCACGAGGCGTCCTGTCGGTCTTGTCAGCTCTTGAATCCTAAGATGATCAAGGAGCGTTGAGTTAAGTGGTGGGCGGCCTACGCCATGATGCAGGCCGAGGGTAGCTCCCCCACTGCCACAGGCGCAGAGAATGATGAGGAGTTAAGCGATGGCTGTGGCTCCGATATGGATGCCATCGACCTCTCATCGGAGTGATCACGCTCCGAACCTTCCGTCTGCCCGCAGCCCCTCCAGGCAGGACGATAGTTCTGCTATGGGGAATGTACACTGCAGCGACAGGGACGCATCCGCTACTCATTGAAGCAAGCACACAACCCCCAGTACCGCCTCGACAGATCAGTCGAAACGGTCCATGGCGCCAACTGGTACGCCGAGTTCCTCGACAGCATACGCTGATCCGTGCGGTCAGCAGCCCTCCCCGCAACTGCATAAGCGGCATGCGTCCAGGCACTCTACAGACAAGGGCGCCAGCACCAAAAGTCAAGTCTGTTGAGGCGCCTCCTAAGAGCGCACTGACGCATAAAGTTCCGGCTATGTCGAAATCTACGGCGAAGCCGCTTGAACAGCCTAAACCACTTAAGGAGGCGCCAAACATCCAAGAGAGTCGCGCAAAGATCGTTTTGGCGGCCAATAAACCTAAGGACAAGTTGAAAGACACGTCCACATGCCTGGAAAGGCAGGAAGACTATTCTGAGAGTCCCCAGCCCTTATCCAGAACTCTCTGATACATCTCGGCGTTCTAGGCCCCAGGAGGAGCCCTTTATGGACCAGGGAAAAATGTGATGGGAGAATGGATAGGCTTGCAAAATTTGAGGACTTCTCTGAAAGGTTCATGCCTAAAAGGCCTAGTGAAGAAGACTTTTACCCCACAGTGGCCACATTTCAGAGAATCTCTCGCCCACTTCATGAGGAGGTCTTTGACCTGACAGATCAAGAGGAGGTTCCTCATGACCCCTATTCACAAGAGGATGATCCCTTTGAGGATCCCACTGACCAGGCCCCAGATTGGGGGGGGGTGAGCCCCCGGTGGACAACCCACCATGGCTGTCAACTACCCATACCCCGGATCTTGACACCATATGCATGGATCCTCCCTTCTCCCCACCTCTGCGTCAGGCATCTTCTATAGATGACGAGATGGCGAATAATGCCTTTCTGAAAAAAGCAGCCGAACATTTCCAGATAGCCACGCAAGAGATGGTGCAAGACTCAGATTTTGTGGAGGATATTTTAAAGGAGAAGCCTCCTGCCAGCCAGGCTATCCCTTTACTTAACTCCATTAAAAGGTGCATCACCCCTTCCTTACTAATACCTTCACAGACCAAGGCTGTGAACCCACGGTTGGAGAAACTTTTTTGCCCCTCCCCTACTGACCCTCTCTATATTCGGGGACATGCCACCCCAGATTCTCTCGTGGTCACTACAACAAGGAAGAGGGCAGAGGTGCCCTTGTCCACAGGCAAGGCACCGCCGGACAAGGAATGCAAAAAACTCTATGCCCTAGGGAAGCAAATCACTACTGCAGCAGCATATTCCACCCGAATAGCCAAAAATACCACGCTGTTGGCCAGCTTTTGTGATGTTCAATGGAACCTGCTAGAGGAGGGCCTGCAGGAGGTCCCCGAACCAGTGCATTCTCGCCTACTTACAGTTGTGTCAGAGGGTAAGCAAGTAAACCATAACATCCTTAAAAACACCTTGGATGCTGCATAGACAGCAGGGAGAACCCTGGCCCAGGGTACCCTTTTGAAACTACACGCCTGGTTAAAGAACTCTGGGTTCAAACCCGAGACACAAGCGTCTCTCATCAACAAACCGGTGGAGGATCCTAACCTGTTTGGCAAGGCTGTAGATGAGGCGCTAGAAACTGCCAGGAAAGAACACAAGACTTTGACAGCCCTTTCAACAGAGAGGGGGACGTTCTCGGACAGTCCTATTCTCGTTCCCCACATAACCAATATGGTAACACATGGTCCTCAGGACAAGGGTCTGCTGCCTCAAATCAGTATCCACCTAGAGGACAACACCGTGGAAAAGGAAGGGGTCGCAATGTTACTCTAGAGGCTCCCCGGCCTCTAGTCAGAAATGGCTCTCAGATCTGGGTCTCCTCGCATGCCGCCCCGGTCGGGGGACGTATAACATCATTCTTACATGCATGGAGGGGATTACCATAGACCAGTGGGTACGCAAGACCATCACCTGTGGTTATTGCATCGAGTTCAGCCAGCCACCTCGATTCAGACCACTGAAGTCCAGACGTCTAACACCCGAACACCTCAGAATCCTGCAGGAAAGGGGCGCAATCGAAGTCGTCCCCGTTCTACAGGTAATCAAGGGTATTTATTCAATGTACTTCCTTGTACCCAAAAAGGCTCTCACCATGCGCCTGTGCTAGACTTGCGCCCAACACATTTGTCAAACCACTAAAGTTTTTAATGGTAACGTTGCACGAAGTAATCCCTCTGCTAACGCAAGGGGATAACATGGCAACATTGGACATGAAAGATGCATACTTTCATAATTCAATGTTGCCAGCACACAGGAAATACCCAAGGTTCGTGATAGAGAACAAACATCAGTTCAAGGTCCTCCCCTTTGGCATTGCCTCAGCCCCAAGAGTATTTACAAAGTTGCAGCAACTCATGTGCACAGGCAATCCATTCCAGTATATCCTTATCTCGACGACTGGCTGATAACAGGGGACTCCTACGGAACATGTCTATCAAACACTCAAAAGATGATAGACCTTCTCTTCATTCTGGGATTCTCTATAAACGAGAGGAAATCCAACCTAGACCCCAGCCAAGTCAAGCAATTTCTGGGGGCCCTAATTTGGACAGAAGACGGCCTCGTCTTCCCCTCCAAAGGAAGGGTTCAAAACATGCTGTTTCAGATCCCTCAGTATGTAGCCCGTCGAGAGGTGACGGTACGCAAGGCCATGCGACTGTTAGGGATGATGGCATCCTGCATATACTTGGTCCCTCATGCAAGAGTGGCTCAACAGCCAGTGGTGTCAGGCCAGTGGACAATGGGATGATCTAGTGGTTGTCTCGGCAGCCCTCGTTCTCTCTCTGCAGTGGTGGTCGAGGAAAAACCGCTTGAAGGGGAAAACCTTCACCACCACTGCAGTAGAAGCCACTCTCACGACGGACACATCTCTCACGGGGTGGGGGCTCACCTTCTTCAGCAGACGGCGCACAGCGTTTGGTCCCCAGCAGTTCCAACCACATAAACCTGTTGGAGCTGTTAGCAGTGTTCAAAGCCCTCAAGGCTTTTCAGACACAGTTGCAGGGAAAGACAGTACTGGTCCTCCTAGACAGCACCATGGCCATGTACTACCTGAAAAAGCAAGTATGCACTCACTCAACAGGGCTATCCAAACTGTCCCAGAACATTTGGAAGTGGGCTCTCAAACACAAGATGTTCCTACTGTCTCAACATGTTCCAGGGGAACTCCATCTTTTGTCAGACGTGCTCAGCAGAGACTTCCCACTACCCTCAGAGTACGAATGGCGACTACACGTAGACATCGTCTCTAACTTTTTCACAAAATGGGGCTTCCCAGAGATCGACTTATTCGCAACTCTGTAAAACTCACAATGCCCAGATTACGCCTCCAGGTACTCTCAGAACCAATCGAAGGGGAACAGTCTCTGGATAACATGGTCAGGGAAATTTGTTTACGCTTTTCCCCCCGATTCCCCCACTCAACAAGATTGTGTACAAGATGCACCAGGAACCTGTCACCATGATATTGGGGAACCCGATGTGGGCCCACCAACCCTGGTTCTCCCATCTGATGAAGATGTCACTCTCTCCTCTGATGAAACTTCCTTGCCCATACAACATGCTATCTCAGGACAAAGGGGAAAAACTTCATCCATGCCCGCAGACTCTCAACTTAGCGGCCTGGCTCCTGAAGTCAGACTTCAGGCATCTCCAACTTCCTCTGAGATGCATGGATATACTTCGAGAAGCAAGAAAGCCTAACACCAGGCATTGCTATTCCAATAAATGGAAACGCTTCGTCATATGGTGCAATTCCAAGAACATCAATCCCATTGACTGCTCTCCTACTCATATTGTACTATACCTGACTCACAAACTAAACTAGGGTCAAGTTTTCAATTCCCTGAAGGTCCACTTAGCTGCACTTTCAGCCTATACCACGTCCCAGAAAAAAATGTTGTGGTGGAAGATCCCAGTAATTAAAGCTTTCGTGGAAGGGGTTAAAAGAATTCATCCCCCTATTTCTAAACCGGCTCCCGGATGGGACCTAAATGTGGAATTAACCAGACTTATGGGGTCTCCCTTTGAACCTATGCACAAGGCAGGCCTGAAAGCACTCACTTGCAAGACCACCTTCCTAGTGGCAGTCACTTCTATAAGGAGAGTCAGTGAACTACAGGCCCTTTAAATCCTAGACCCCTTTGTCACAATTCACAGAGATAAGGTGGTTCTGCGCACTCACCCACGGTTTGCGCCCAAATTCATTTATAAGTTCCATGTGAACCAGTCAATAGAACTACCCACTTTCTTCCAGAACCCCACTAATGTGGCGGAAAGAAGCCTGCAGAAACTGGATGTGCACAGGGCAGTCATGTACTATCTGGAAAGAACTAAACCACTAAGGAAAACAAAACAGTTTTTCGTCTCTGTGGCGGCTGGTAGAGAGGGGGACACTGTCTCTAAATCGACTATCTCAAGGTGGATGGTCTATTGCATCACACTCTGTTACACTCTTGCCAAGAGAGATCTGCCCTTCAAGCCTAGCACACACACTACTCGGGGCACTGGGGCTTCCATAGAATTCATTGCAAATGTTCCTCTTGAGCAATTTGCAAAGCGGCAACCTGGAGTTCTGTACACACCTTTACAAAACACTATTGCCTAGACACTCACTCTAGGTCTGATTCTCAGGTGGGACAAGCAATACTAAGACATCTTTTCACTACTGTTCCTTCTCACATCCCACCACCAACTCCAGGTACTGCTCGCTAGTCTATGGCCAGCATGTGATTCTAAGCAAATTTACAAGCACCAGAAGACATGCATTCCTTACCGTAATAGCATTTCGGATGATTGTATCTGCTTAGATTCACATGCGCCCACCCTTCCTCCACGCTCGGATGAAAGGAACATAGACATCTTACTACTTCGTTTTCTCTTTCTGTACTCACGATAGTCATAAAGCTCCCTCACGAAAGAAAAAATACAATCGGAGGGAACTCGACGCGTGAGGGATTTTGGGTACACTACACGTCATGTTAGGGATAGTGTTACAGGCACGTCCATGTCGATGTCCCCTTTTGATCCTCGAAAGACGAGATGCAATACTGCGCGGTTACCACTAGATGTCAGACTATATGCACAGCATGTGAATCTAAGCAGATACAATCATCAGAAGTGCTATTACGGTAAGTAATGCACGTCCTATACATGGAGACTGAATAGGGTCTTTTTTAAATAAAGTGAGTTTTAGAGTTTTGCAATCAGAGGGTTTAGAAAAATGGCAGCAAGCCATCAACAACTCCGGAATTAATGGATCTTCTTTACAATAAAGAAAATTATATCAGGTTTCTCCCTACGGGGTCACCACTCTCCCCTGACAGCCATCCCCTCCCATTTAATCCACCCTCAGAATATCACCCTCAGGTAGCGGCTATCTTCCCCTGGCCACATGGTAGGAGACTTTAGGCTGGGGTTCAGCAATGACTCCGCAGGAGTCATCACAATACACTGAACAGCACAGGCTGGATACCCAACCCTAGTCCCACGCTTAGATGCTGGAGTCCGGCATGAAGTGTGATATAAGAAACACATTTTTATCGTAAATCCAGAAAGGCAGTATATGGCCTATGACTTCCTGCAATATCCAACAAAACCGTTGATCGATAGAACATGACAACTTTGACAATTACCAGCAAATCTCTGGGTACTAGGAAGCTTAAGACATGCACATAGGCAGCTGTAATGCATATTCATTTTCTGTGAAAGCTGTTGTGTTCCACTCCCTGGTTCTAAACCCCTGACTCAATTCTCTGTTATATTCCTTATTCACTCCACCTATGGCCCATTTCCCCTCTCTGCTCTTAAGCAGCAAAAGCAATTCACGACACGGTGTACAACCATTTTAACTAAAAACATTTGTTAAATTGAGAGCAGTGAAAGTGGGTGTCTATGCATGACTGCAAGATGGCAGTGGAAGGGACATGCTCCACACACCCATAATGTGCCTCAACCCTGCTATGCAAGAACTATCTCAAGTAAGTCAGTGGCTCATTTCAATTTCAGTGACATTTCATAAGCCTGAATTGCATTGCTTGTGATTGTATTAGGGTCAGCATTGATGCCAGTCTGTTAGCTGCACTCCTCCAACATACTCCAACTCGTCTTAGTGGGACCCAACTTTGTTGGAGGGGGTGACTGTTGGTATACCATTACTCTTCACTCTTAGCCTTTCTTCTAGAATGAGTCAAATCAATCCAATTGTTAATGTAGATTATTAGAAGTACACAATCCAATAAAACATATTTTTCACAGCACAATTTTGGGCGTAGCCAGCTGGCTACACTGAAGATGTACCTAACCCTGCAAGGTCTGTCACTCGTCACTGGAACATAGGTTGTCCTAATTGGGGATGGTTTGGCTACTAAAAGGATTCAGATGCAGAAAAAATCCTTATTTCTAACGTGTGACTTATTTACTGCTCACTACAAATGACCCTGAACATCCAAGTATGCAGGCTGAAGTCCACAAGCTGCCGTAGACTCCATGACGCCTACACTCTGGTTTGTAAGTGTGGGAAGTGGCCTTCTGTGGTCTCCCTTCTTATGGGGGGAGGAGCCTGATACAGAGGTCTTGGAGCCGTCACATTTGCGCTGGCTCTAAAGTCCCCGGTACTTACCTGTACACTAAGAGCCATACTAACTTCCCTACATGCACTACAGAGGTTATTCCAGAAGATCCTGGAACCTGTAGGCGAGGTAGAAGACATCAACACTTTGCCTGGAAGGCACTCAATGCCGAAAGAGAATGAGTGCCAATAGTTGCGCCAGAAGGGAGTAGAGGAACTTTGCATGAGAGCTGTGTGCGCAGATGCTCGTCTTGATGAAGTAGACATGCTACTACATTTGGAGGTTGCTGTAAAAGTGTTTATCAGTATTAGAGAGGCCACTACGTTAGACAGTGGGGAGGGGGCGTTCTCCCGATCTTATGCGAGAGGGCTAATGAGGATGTGGAGAGGGACTTTTGGGGTTTCAGGATACTTTCGGCGAGAGCTTGGATCTCCATTGGCTGCGTGCAGAGGACACCAACAAAACATGGCTGGATCATTTCTGTGGTGTATTGGTCTCTAGTGACCTACATGAGTAACAGGAGAATGTGTGGATCTTAAGTAGTGGGAACCAGATAAAGCTGAGTTTGGAGACCCATACCCCTCAAATAATATGCACTTTGATTCCCATGGGGGCACATCATAAAGTGTGTTAAAAGGATGGGCTGAGTGCCTCACTCCATTCATTGGAGACATTCAGGGATGTCATTTCACCAAAATGCCAGGGGTAGCGGAAGTGACATCACATGACCCTTGACCCCCTGATGACATCACAGGAAGTGATGTCATTTGACTCCAGCCCGAAGTCATATTGCGGGAAGCCATGGAACACGACCTTTCACCGGTTGACAAAACACGAAGTGAAATCACATAGCATTGTACACTACGAAAAATATGGTTACGATATCACTATAATGTGATGTACATTTCATACAAGAATGGATCGCCAAATGTATTGTTAAGATCGGCGTGTATAGGCCCATATTACCAAATTACTGTGAATGCAAGCAGACGTCCATGACCAAATGATAATGATGTGTTATTATATAGCAGTAAAGCTTAAGCGGTTTATATAGAAAAAATATACACCCAATATCACCCAACCTGTGTTGGTACTCATTTATTGACCTCAGAAGGATGAAAGGCTGAGTTGAGGCGTTTTAGAACAGACTAAACCAGTAACTCACCCCCTGAAGTGTGCCTGAAATAAACCTTTAATGAGGCTGGCAATTATTGTATAGAATTCCAGAAAGACACATTATTTGGTATTCCTATTCTTTCTTATTTCGGATCAGTGCAGAAAGTGTTATGGCATTCCTGTACTTATTTTTCTTGTTTTTATTAAGGGGCCTGAACAAGAAAGCCATCCACTCAAGAAGTAAAGAGCCACATGGTGCTGGCCACAGCTCAGGAGCTTGCATTACCAAAAAAAAAAAAGTTTTTGTTTTTTTTAGAGGTCGCAGTTGCGACCTCTGGCGACCCCTAAATGATGTCCCTGGGGACATTAGTGGACGATGGGGGTATTCCAACCTTTTGAAGTCTAGTTGTAGACCATGGAATGTAACGTCACTCATTACCCAGGCATGAGATGCCACCTGCCAGTGTTTGGTTCCCACAGTCCAGGGTTTTTAGCCAATCCTATTGGAGACCATGTTCTCAGCCCATCCTGTGACTGGACTCTATTAAAAATAATGCATGAATCTTTCTCTCCTTATTTGTTCTTTCTCTGTCTTTTGCCAAAGGATACCTTTCTCAAACCAAAAAAGGGATGGGTGGAAGGTTTTGAATTAATCTGAACCACTGGCATTGCTCTGGGCAACCTTCCACACCTCTGTTTTCAATGCATTGCTTTTCTCCCGCAGACTCCTCATCTTGATAGATATCCATCATCCAGCTTTGTTTTTTGGAAACTTTTCGACAGGCGGCGTAGTGGACCTGGACCCTGCTGTCGATCCGTCTTGTCCGGTTGTCGATCGTCAGCTCCAGAAGTGACGTCAGGCGTCGTATATATAGCACGTCACTACGTCCCAGACTTCAGTTCCTTTTTTCGCACGCTTGCACGTTGCATCAGGAACATGACTCGAGTTTACACTACTTTTTTTGTACCTAGTTGTACGTTTTTTCTGAAAACCTTGACTCAATGTCATCTCACAGGGTTTCGGGCTTCAAGCGATGCTGAGATTGCGAGACCAAAATGTCTGTAACCAATCCCACGACACGGATGCCTGCGCATCGTGTGCAAAGATGAAGCCGAAGTCCCGAATTGAGAGGACCGGAAAACTGGCTTTGGGCCGACCGGTCACCAAATCTCTGGCACTGTCCCTTGTCCGGTCGTCGGAGGCCGAGACTTTGGAACCCACCCCCGACAAGGGGAAGAAAGGACATTGCAAGAAGACTAAGAAACGGTCTCACTCCAGGAGCCATTCCTCGTCATCTTCCTCATGGAAGAAGAAGCAGCACCACCGCCATCGACACAAGTCCAGCTCGTCGTCGGAACGAGGTAAGCCCGTGACGGGGCCAACCACTCGAGAAGAGTGGGAAAGTTTTAAAACTTCCATGCTTGACCTGTTTAGGCAACAAGCTGCTGTAGGTGCGGCTCCAGCCCACGACCAGCAAGCTTTGGTGGCAAAAGCAGCGCTCGGTGCTCCTGATCCCAAGCCAGCCACTCCATTGACATCGCCGGCTACGAAAACGCCTTCGGGCATCACGCCTACCAGGCATAAGTTGCTGGAGGGCCGTACGGCTGAGGCCCACGACACCCATCGGTTATCCGCGCGTCCTTCAGCACCGAAGGAACCTTCGGCTTCGAAAGCTTTGGCTTCGAAACCTATTCTCAAGTCTTCAGAGCTGACAGTTGGCAATGGTTCATTTGTGCTGCTGTCGAGATTGAGTTTCTTTGGCCCGATGCAATCGATATTTGACGTGGATGAACCCGATGATCCAGACGACCCCGTTTACACGAGAACCAGCGCCATTAACTTTTTTGACGACCATGCCGATTTATTGCCCTTACCTCAGGGTCTACAAGACGCCAGTGGTCTGGATACTTCTCCAGATGTTGAGGTACAACAAAACCAGCCCAGGCTAATATCAAGTTCAGGGATCTGGTTCACAGGGTTGTTGACACCTTTGGGTTGAAGACGTCCACCACACTTCTTCAGGGGTATGAGCTCACAGACATTTTGGAGGCGGGTCCCACAGTTGAGCATAACATGCCATTCAACCCAGCCATTGAGGACCTTTTAGCCTCCTTATGGCAGCACCCTTGTACTATTCCTCCTGTGAATGCCAATTTTACAGGGAAGTATAGGCCGGCAAGAGGAGATCCTTCTTTCCTCGCCAAACCCCCTTCCGCGGAAGGGTTGGTTATACAGGCTGCCAGTATTTCCACCAGACCTGTGGCATCCACTTCCAATCTGCCTACAGACGGAGAGGGGAAGAAATCCGACTCATTGGCCAGAAAGGTGTTTCCCCCCTGGCAGCATGGCGCTCAAAGCCACAAACATAGCCTGTGGATTCGCCAAGTACTTCTTTGGCTTATGGAAGGCTGTGGAACATGCTGCTGAATACGTCAGGGAGGGTGCCATGCAGGATGTTTATTTACAGCTGGTGGAGGATGGGAAGGAGGTAGCCAAGCAGTAATTGCAAACAGGCCTAGACGTAGCAGACTGCGATGGCAGAGCAATGGGTTCAGCAGTAGTAATGAGATGCCAAGCCTATCTAAACAATTCTGGCTTTTCTCTGAATGTTCAGAACAGGCTGATGGACATGCCCTTTCAACGTGACATGTTTTCCGTCCAGAAAGCGTGCGAATACTTGGAGAAATGTAAGGAATCCAAGTTGGCTGCTAAATCAGTGGGCCTAGCAGCGCAGCCAGCCAAGTCTACCATGAGCTTCGCCTCCAAGGGCAGAGGCTATAGACGTTACGTACCCTATGGCAGGAAGGCCCAGCTCCTGCAAGCCAGGCAAGGGCAGAGGCGCTTCTTTCATCCTGGAAGGGGCAGAGGATCCTCTAGAGGCCAACAAGCAGCAACAGTGGCAGGGGTGCCCGTGCCCTCTAAGCTGCTTTGATTTTCCCCTACCCCAATGCACCGGTTGATGGACGGTTGGCAGGGCATTGGCCCCAGTGGCAGGAAATAACTTTTGATGCCTGGGCCCTGCAGTTGATTTGGTGGGCTTATTGTTTGCTTTTTCTAAAGAGACCTACAGACAGACCTCCACCTCCCCCAATCCAACTGGGACAGGAGCTCCAGGAAGAACTGAGAGCCCTATTGTCGAAGGGTGCCGTGGAAGAGGTACCTCCCGATCAGAGAGTGTCTGGTTGGTATTTTCTGGTGCCCATGAAGGGAGGGGGTCTTTGTTCCACCCTGGACCTCAGGGCCTTGAACAAGTTCCATCCTGGACCTCAGGGCCTTGAACAAGTTCTTGAGGAAAGACAAATTCAGAATGGTGACGTTGAGAGAAATTCTCCATGCTCCCGAACTTCAGGATTGGCTAGTGTCAATCGACCTACAGGACGCCTATTTGCATGTGTCAATACATCAAAAGCACAGGAAGTTCTAATGTTCCTCATAGGGGACAATCACTATCAGTTCAAAGTTCTTCCCTTTGGGTTAACCTCCGCACCAAGGGTCTTCACCAAACTCATGGCGTTACTTGCGGCTCAACTCAGGAGATCCGGGGTCCATGTATTTCCATAACTGGATGACTGGCTGATCCGAGCGAATTCGGCGGGGCAGGTTTTGTCTCATCTACAGAACACCTGCCTTCTACCGCACAGGCTGGCCTTTCCCCTCAACTTCATGAAGTCCCGTTTGACACCAGTTCAGCAGCTCCAGTTCATCGGAGCAGTCCTAGACACCCGGGTATGGAAGGCTTTTCCTCCCGAGGAGAGAGTCCGCAACATAGCCCAGATGTTGCATTTGTTTCAGAACCACGCCACCCTTCCAGCGGCTTCCTTCTTCCGCCTCTTGGGTCTCATTGCCTCTTGTATTTTTCTAGTGCCAGAGGTCAGGCTGCGTATGAGATCCCTCCGGTGGCTCCTGAGGGACCCGTGGTCTCAGTATCTGGGAGCATTCGCGGATCGCCTTTCAGTGTCCAGCCAGGTAGTCCGCGAACTCGGCTGTTGGAACACGTGCAGCAATCTATTGGCGGGGGAACCGTTCTGGCCTCCTTGGCCCCAGGCCTGAGTGGTCACAGATGCGGTCCTGAAGGGTTGGGGTGCCCACTGCAAGGATTTGTAGGTGAGCAGCCTCTGGTCTCCATCAGAAGCCAGGTGGCACATCAACAGGCTGGGGTTGCAGGTCATCAGGTTAGCCCTGAGGGCTTTTGCCCCCTCTTTCAGAGGGAAGCATGTCCTCGTCCTGACGGACAACACAGTGGCCATGCACTACCTCAACAAGCTGGGTGGTGTGCACTCCTGCCCACTCTGTACAGAGGCAATTCAGCTGTGGTTCTGGTTGCGAGAAAACCAGTTCACCTGGCAGGGGCAGAGAACACCTTGGTGGATGCTCTGACCAGGCAGAGCATGGTCTCACAAGAGTGGGAAGTGTGCCAGGAAGTCGAGGAAGTCGCTCTCTGGTGTACCCCATGGGTGGATCTATTTGCCACGTGTCCAACAGGAAGTGCGAACAGTTTTGCTCAAGGGATTTTCCAGCGAACAGCGCACTAGTGGATGCATTTCTGGTGGATTGGATGTTCCCTCTACACTACGCCTCTCCCCACCCCTGACTCCCACCATCCCTTGGGTTCTCGGGAGGTTAGAGATTTTCTAGCGGCCATGATCTTGATCGCTCCGGATTGGGCGAGGAGAATGTGGTACTCCGATCTCCTGGATCTGACCATCTGTCCACCTTACTGATTGCCTCGGCGTCCGGATCTCCTAATGCAGTTGGAGGGTCCAGTGATCCAACCAACCCTGGATTCCCTCAACCTACATGCGTGGCTCTTGAGAGGATGAGGTATGATGACTGGGACCTCTCAGAGAAGGTACTTGAGGTGTTTCTGGCTACACGCAGGCCTTCTACAAGATCTCTGTACTCCTGCAGGTGGAGAAGGTTTGAGGCATTGTGCAGGGAACGCAAGACTGACCCTATCTCTTGCCCCACCACCACAGTGATGGAGTTCCTTCTGTCACTGGCCTCTTCAGGCTTTCAAGTTGCCACAGTCAAAGGGGATTTTTTGCGGCCCCGTCTGTGTTCAAGAGGTCCCCAAAATAAAGGTTCCTTTTTTACTATTCCGGTCATGGCACTGCTCTTCCTCGTGTCAGTACTTTTGGAGTCATCCATACTCACTCCTCCATCACTCTTCCTCATCACAGTATTGTCTACCTGATAGAGAGGGCTGCTATGTATGAGGCAACTAGCAGAAGAAAGAGGAGACAAAGAAGGTGGGGGTGCTTGGGACCTATCCACATTGTTGGGTGAGCAGTGCCTGGCGGCATGGTGGTTAACATACTACGTCGTCCCTCGGTAGTATGGGACGACGTAGTATGTCCCATACAAGTCTCTCACAGATGAGGGCCCTTCCCATGGGATCCTCTCGCTGAGTACCACCCCCAGGGGGACTATCGGGTAGCGCCTTCACCTCCTTGGCCCCATGGGAAGGGTCCCCTACCAGGGGAGAAATGACGACATCGAGGGAGTCGTCACAGCTAGGAAAAAGGGCCATTTGTGTTGTTATTTTTGTGCTTTTCCATTTTGTTATGAAATTGTGATATTATACAATATTCGATCTTATCTTCCCATGAATTAAATTCTGGAGTATACATTCGCTCAAACTGTTGAAGCTACTTTGTGATTTTAAAAAACCTGTGTTTTTTTCTAGGGATTCAAGTACTTATACCTGACACCGCAAGACTATAAGAAGGTCAGTGCTCTGAACTCGGTCCATTGTGAGCACGTGGAGGACGAAGGAGAATCCAGGTGTGTACCAGCACAGGTGTTGTAGCCTATGCTTGGTTTCCAGGACTGTGTGTTGAAGTCTCTATTTCTCAGTGACACCCCTTGTGATCCTCGCCAATGCATGCTGAGTCTTAGTTCAGTGTCTTGCAAGTTTCGGTTTGGGAGTTTCCACTGAGACACTTTTGTGTTCTCGCCAGGGTGTGATCCTTTTGCTACCCATTGTGCCAAAGACAACACATCCGTTTGAGCCACACACACGCTATTCTAATGAGAATATTTTATTTTGCAAATTCATGGTTTAATATTATACAAAAATAAATGTGCAAAAGACATTGGACCTTTCTAGAGCCATGCGGTAGGCACCCAGCTGCTCCAGTTTGCCCTTTGGTTCGCCTGATGGGGGGCCTTAGTATTTTGCTTTTAAGTATAGAGGCTTTCGTATCTGGACCCTCTATCCGTTGCCGGCTTCTAGTTTAGCTCACAGACTCCACCCTGCCAGATGTAGTAACAGAGTAGCGCTGTCCAGGCCTTTCAAGGCCTTCTAGCTCGGGGCCTACTTCTTTTCACGTCACGCAGCCGAGTGTCGGCGGGGTAAGGTCATAGGAGGCACGCCTTAGCAGAATGGAAACCTTTTCAGTGAAATTGTTAAGTAAGTGAATGCTTTATCAAAAACTGCTGTGGCGCAAAGGAACAGATTGAGAGGAAAATATGTAATTGGCTATTTGCGGGAAAGGTGGGCAGCGCAGAGAACCCAAAGTAGGCAATATTTTTGTATTGTGCATTTCACATGAAGCCATTTGGTAACAGGACAAGGGAGGAGGTTGCCCCATTTGGCAAGGAATGAGGGAGGACTCTTTAGGCATCTCCTCACTAAACGCTTATTCAGTGACAAGAGGATGCTTTGAAAATATTTCATGTAGCGTGTGATGAGGGCCACTGTGACAAATCCACCAATAGGAGGCCATGGAAGAGGACATTGGGTCTCTGGGGGCCAGAGCAAGCTGCCGTCTAGCTGATGCAACTGCCGATTTCCCCAGACTCCCCCTATCCTTCTCCATTCTAAATGGGGAACCCCGAAAACCAACCTGAAAAGAAGTCCTCCTAGAAGGGCCACTTATTACATGGGTTATATGAGTAACACCTGGGAACCCTCACACTGATGCTCCGGCGAGTACATTCCGGCATAGAGCAGGGGCACACACATAAGGCTCTAAAATAGCTCAGCGAGATGAGCGCTCGCTGCTGCGGTCTGTGTGATCTGCAGGTCGCAGGTTCAAATCCCGGCAAGGCCAACCCAGCCTTTCATCCAGCCGAGGTAGAAAAATGAGTACCAATCTTGGTTAGGTGATATTGTATGTAAATATGTTCTATGTAAAGAGCTCTGGCCAAAGAGCTATGTAAATAACACATCATTATCATTAATACATCATTATAAATCGCCTGATGGCGATGATCGAGAGTGCCCAGAAATTGTAGTGATTGCCACCACCTCTGCACGCGCAGCAATCGTACTTGCATCTAGCGAGAAGCGTTAGGCAGACATCGGGCAGAGAGGGCAGCAAAGGACAGACACACACAAGGAGGCAATGACCCTCTGGGCCATTTGTCTGCAACCTGTGCCTCTCCGGGTGTTTTGGACTACAACGCCCATTATCACTCACCATTGGCCATGATGGCTAGTGCTAATGGGACTTTTAGTGCAAAACATCTGGAGAGTCAAAGGTTGCAGACCCCTGGCCTAGGCTGAGAGGGAGAGTGGATCATTTATAGCAGTAATCACAATGAAGTATGGTTACCTACTGTGAGATAGAGTAACCCGCATAGCCATCCATCTACCATGACAGTTCCGCCTGATTATAGGGTGTCGGCCAGCAAAGTTAAACCCATGGAACTCAAACCCTTGATAAACACAGCAAACGGGGAAATGCACAACACATGCCAGGAGTGAAAGGGGAGAAAGGAATCACCTGAACGCAAGTTGAGGCCAAAATGCCCTGACCAATCTGGTATTAAAATGTTATGGGGGAGAGAATCCAACCAATCACATATCTTCTTGAGATACTTTAGCTTATGACGACAAAATGAAAAGAGGAAGAAAGAGACCAACGCTGAGGTAGTTAAGGTGGAGTCCCAGAGAGTAGGTGGATTCAGGCAGGCATTGGGGGAGACCCCGGTGGGCTCCAGAGACCATTCACACTGTGAAGTACCAATCCGCTGAGGTCTGGCAGGAGCTACTTCGCAAGAGAATCCAAGCAGAGCCTGCAGTGGGCTTAAGCCCAGGAGGATGGCCAGTGGGTGGTAGGTGAGCATAACTTCAGGTAGAGGAGCACCCAAGCGGGTGGTGGAGTTTCCGCTAAGGCCAGGAGAATCACACGTCCTGAAAGGTAGGCTTGTGCTGTGTCTACATCTACAGAATGACAGCGGGCCGCAGTTTTATACCAAAGGAAAACCCAAAGCTACACCTGGAGCAACTCCAAAGGCAGGGAAGAAGCAGCATGCTGCCACACTTTAAACACCCTGCATGTGAGCGAACTAAAGGAAGCGGAAAGAGTGTAGGCGTTCTAGGTCCTCTTAGTATCGACCCTTGCACTTGTTTATTTATCCTTAATTCGGACATTGGTTTTTCCCGCTTGTTTTCCAAGTGCCTCGCTCTTAGAAAGGTTGGACCTCCTCCATCCCTTCCCAATATATAAATAGACGCGTTGAACTGGTTCCCTGTGCATATCTGTTCTACGCATTCCGTGGCAACCTTATGCATTTCTAATTCCTGCTGGAAGCTCCCTGTGCAAAAGCCTGCATCTGAGCTGATGCTCCCCTGAAAGCAGTGTCCTGTTCATGCCTGCACCTAAGACCCTGCGAATGGGCCGGAACAACACTATGTTCAGTATTTGGGCCCCTTGCATTGAAGACTGGCTTACCTGTTCTGCCCTGTTGTGGCCCACGCCCAAAGAATGCTGTTTTGGTGCTCAAATTTAATTTCAAAGGGTGAATACGGAACTCCTAGTACACCCGCTCATTGCAGCTGGGAGTTTTAACTTTTGGCCACTAAGGTAGAGCGTTTGCTTGAGTGTGGTTAGTTACACCGTGCCACAAGGCAACCACAAAATGTGCCACAGTGATGCATACAACTCGTTCCAATTTACTGAGGTCGATGTTTGCAAACTCTTTGAATGCCTACAGGCAGGCATTTGAAATGTGATCCACTCCACGGCATGATGCTGTTTCTTAGCTGCACTAGCTAGCGTGCTTTCAGACTGATTCCACTCTCTTGAAAGCGCGGGTTCAATCTGTGTATTTACGTCACCGGCTCAAGAGAGAGGTTTTGTTTCTACTGGTGACCATATGAAGTCATGCCGCAGTTGGCTTGTTTGACCCTGTCTGGCACTTTTCTATCCTAATAACTTTGTACTACTTTACTGCCAGTGTAATTGGTCTGATGGTCTCCACCACGTTGCCGCCTGACACTCTGTTTCCTCAACAGGTATAAGATCACGGACATCATTGGCAAGGAAGAAGGGATTGGGGTGGAGAACCTGAGAGGATCTGGAATGATTGCTGGAGAATCTTCCCTGGCCTACGAAGAGATCATCACCATAAATCTGGTAATCTCCCAGTCGTGTTCGACTAACCGAAAGTCATCGCATAATAGTATGATATGATAGGTTATTTATCACGCCGGACCCGGGGATCGAACCTGTGCTTCTCCCTGTCGTCTTGCTTCCAAGGCGAGCATGTTGCCGCTGAGCTATCCCCCCGAGACAGCTTGGATATAGTCTAGGCAGATGGGAATGGTTTATGGGACAGAGGGGAGATCGAAGCAAGAGTTGCTTTCAGAGATGGTTCAGAAAAGGGTAGTGGTTGATAGTAGCTATGTGGGCAGCGCTAGCTTGCCGCTCATACTAGAGTTATTTATGCAGTACTTTCTAGAAAGATACAGAGAGCTGCTCATGGAGGGAAAAGAAAAGCCCTCAACCTAGGCTCAAGTGAGCATATGTGGGTTCACTTTCCCCAGTGTAGGCACTTCTCACAAAGTTAAGGTGCTGGAATAAATAAGCACAATATAATTATTTTGCTCGTATTTTTGTATTCTGTTCTATCTCATTTTACGCACTCTCTCATAATCATAGATTCCCATTTGTATTTACAGTGATGTCAATCTTTGAGGTTAGTAAATTCATGGTCTGGAGTTTCATCCTTAGGACTTTCTCAAGGCAGTTCTCATTGAAGAGTCCATAGTTAACTTAGGTTCCCAAATTCGGTGAGTTATTGCGTTCTGTATTGTTTCTGCGCCCGAGGTTTAGTAACGGGTTAAGATCCCTGCTCTCTGTGTTCTGCCGGTGCCTGTCTGGCGTCTCAGAGACACATGCTAATAACTATGGACTCTTGAATTAGAACTGCCCTGAGAAAGCCCTAAGGGCGAAACTTCAGGCCATGGAGTTGGCACATCAGCCAAATAAGAATAGCCAAACAGGCCGATGAGAATCATTGAACTTACAAACCTCACAAATTAACAATACTGTAAATACAAATGGGAATCAATGATTATGAGAGAGAATGTTTAAAATGAGATGGAACAGAATGCAAAAGAATTATATTGTGCTTATTTATTCCAGCACCCTAACTTTGTGAGAAGCGCCTACAATTGGGAAAGCAAATCCACGTTTGCCTTTAGAGACCAGTGTGGTCTATGAAGGAGGTGTGGTCTAGATGCTTTTCAAAGGGGGGAGTTGCAGTGTAGCAGGGAGTTGTGTTGTGTGGCGCAGGTGTTGCGCAAGAGGATATGGTTTATTCTTAGTGGGGGAAGTGTGATGTAGCGAAGCTGCTCCCCAGTGAGGGGCAGGTGCCTGAGGATGAACCTTTTGCTATAAAAGACAGGGGGCACCTCTACAATGACTTGAAGGCTAATAGAAAAGGTGTGTCTTCAGCAGAGGTGCTGCAGACTTTAAAATGTAAATCGAACAGAAGGTCAGTGTGGCTTCTGGGGGAAGCTTTAGCCCAGGTTGAGTTTCCAGATCTCTGGACCCAAGTGTCTGTCTCAGTGAGACAACTTGGGAGTCTCGCCAAGACGTGTTCCCTCATTGAGCCCCAGCTCAGCGCCTTGGAAGTTGGATCGTGTGTTGGGTTTCTCAGTTTTGGGTCCCCGCTGCTGTGTTCTCTTTAGAGGTGCCCTTTTGCTGCAGACATGTGTATCCATGCATAGACACAACTAGCCACAATCTTCAACTTGTTCCTTAAGGCATCTCTCGCATGTTGTCAAGTGTGGCTTCCCTCCCATGTATGATCCCAGGAGGGGGAGATTCGTTTAAGCTGCGTTCGCCAGAATGGCTCAGCGATGAGACCACATTTCACCAGACTTGACACATGTTCCTTTTTAGCAATGCTGTGAGTGGATAGCAGGAACTCTTTTCTCGCCTCACTGCTTTTGTTGCAGGACTTGAGACGCCCCCGTTGCCCACGCATTGAGTCTGTTCCCCTAAGAGCACATCCCAGCAGCGGAAGGCTTTTCTTAAAAGGCCACGAGTGACGCTCAAGGCGACTCCTTGGATGTTGCCTGCATTTGTATGAAAGTCCCGTTATTTGTGCTCTTATTTCCAACGATGTTCAGTGTTATTCTGCTTTGTAAAAGACATAAGGGCTCATTATGTGTTTGACGGAGCAGGTCAAAGTGAAGGTAATTCTCCTACCGCCTGTCATGATTCGCCGTTTACGCCCCTTTTGGACTTCCTGGTCCATGGTGCACCGCAACCTTGGAACTGTTATCCTCCCAACATGGCCGACGCCTCAGACACGTTGCGGTCTAGCGTTTATGCAGGAGCCCTGGCTTCCTAGAAAACGGGCATGCCCCTGCGGTGCTGCGTGGCTTAACGCTCCCTTTCGAGTTCGGCGGCTAGTGTGCTCGTTGTTTCCTTCCTTCTCCTTGTGCCGATTCTCCAATATTATTCTTCTCCCCATCCTTCCTGGAGTACTAGGTGCGGCCTTACGCCTCCGCCTGAGGCCGCTCTCCCCTTTCCTTCTTGGAACGCGACCCGTTTCTTCCACGCTCGCAGCCTTCCCCCTGCACTCTGCGAGAAGTGCCATTTCCTTCCTGGTTCCGCGCTTCATCCCGGATATAGACTGCCCATTTCTTACCTTCCTGGAATCCTGAACTCTTGTCTTCTTCCAAGTCTGCCTGTGGATCCACGCTGGACACGGAGGATCACCGCCCTTACCTGGATAAGTCCCGGACATCCCGGAACACTGAAAGACCTCCAAAGAAGAAGACGACCAAGGGCAAACAGGTGAGATCAGGGGCAGAGTGTGACAGTTTGAGATGCCAAGTACCTGATGCAGAGTTCAACATGGAGGCTGCTGTTCAGGACCTCATGAGAGGTATGCAAGAGTTGACAACAGAGGTGCAAAACCTCAAAGCTGAAAATGCAGCATTAAAACAACTCGTGCTCTCCAGAGACTCAGCGTTCCAGGAAAGTGCCCTGGTAGGGGGCATAGTGGACAAATAAGATGGTTCCTCCAAAACACTGCGATCCTTCCTTGATTCCTGTTTGGTACACTTCACATTAAAACCCTACTATTTTTCCACACCCCGGGCCAAGGTGGGATTCATAATATCACATCTCTCTGGTAATGCTTTGGCCTGGGCAACTCCCTTGGTGAATGCTGGAGACCCACTCCTGGACAATTATGATGGATTTGTAGAGGCGTTTAAAACCATGTTTTATCGCCCTGAACAAATCTACAGTGCTTAGGAAAGGCTCTTGGAGTTCCAGCAAGGGAACCAAGACATGCTATCTTATGTAACCCGCTTTAAGCAGTTGGCTAAAGAGGCTGATTCGTCCCAGGAGGCAAGTTTTACCTTGTTTCGGAGAGGGTTAAATGACGAAATCAAGGATGAACTAGCCAGAGTAGCCCGCCCTAGTTCTTTCCAGGCTTTAATAGATTTGTCCCTCCAAATCGACTTCCGAATCCAGGAAAGAAAAGCAGAGAAAAGAAGAACAAAAACTGTTCTCCCAAAAGTTTCCATGGATTTTCCTAGCCTAAAGGAAACAACCACACTGCATTCACCTGATCCAGAACCTATGCAATTGGGCTCCTTACGGGGTCCTATATCTTCGCAGGAAAGGATGCATAGGATCAATACTGGACTCTGTATGTATTGTGCCTCTGATAAACATCTGGTAAGGAATTGTCCTATAGCGGCGTTCAGGAAACGCCAGCTCCGGATCTTGAGCGGAGCCCAGCTTCGGGAGATAAACACTTGCTCCGCTTCTGGGCCTTCCTTGAATTGTCCCCGATTGAATACGTTGGTGGTCCTGTAAACATCCTTGTCTACCGCCAATAAGGAGACTCATTCCATCCTGGCCCTAGTGGACTGCAGTGTCATGGGAATGTTCTTGGGCCACGATTGGGCCTTGAAACATAACATTCCTCGAGAATCCAAAGAAACAATCCAAGCAGTCGAAGGAATTGACAGGAAACCACGGTCTTCAGGACCCATAACCCAGCAAACCACTGAGTTGTTGCTCTCAATAAACAACCATCAGGAGTTGCTTCGTTTTGATATCATCAAGGCAGCACACTACCCCATGGTTCTGGGGATGCCCTGGCTACAAAAACACAACCCATACATCAATTGGGCGGCCGGATCCCTATTTCTAGGCTCCGAATTTGTTTGTCCCATTGTTTATGTGCAGCAGAAGAAGACCAAGTGAGATACGAGGTCACACAGCCGCTCTCACAGGAACCCAATCCGGGTTTATGAGTAGACGAAAATAATTTCAAGTTCAATTAGTTAGTAAAAATTATATATTGTTGATTGAAGAATGACAACGTTCAGGTTCAGTTGTGTTTCAACATCATTTTATCAAAGAAAGGAATCTCTTATGCGAGAAGTCACTAATACACTCTTAGTGAGGAAGAGATTGAGCCACATCAAGTTTTTCAATCAGACCAAAAAATTGCCAATGCATTTCGGAATAACATTTCCTTCATCAGGGCAGGTCTATAAATAATGTATACCAAATCATCAAAAAAAGTTAACCATCATCATGTGACAAAACACATTAATATGTAATCAAATAGGTACACAGGATCCTATTTATATGTACCACATCTTACTCCACCAATAGGAACATAGATTATATTATAAAAGAAGGATAAGATGGTAAACTTTCTCTACTTCCACCCCTCCTTCTCCCCCAACGATTAGACACCTCTGACAGATTCTCCGGGACTACAGGTCTTGACAACATAGACTGCGTGCAACATTCCAAATTTCAAAAAACATTTTTGTTTAATACAGAATATTTAAATTAAAACATAAGATACTACCCACACCTAACACAGTGTACAAAACTACCACTAAAACCTACAAAATCTAAAAAGCTAAATTTCAAATAAACCACTTACAAATGGACACAGACGAAATCACATATCACAGTACATAGAAAAAACCTAAATGTGTCACTAAAACAACATATAATCCCAACATGTTTCTGTTCTTTAAAGCCCCTTTCGGGCGAACATTCTTCAGGGGAACCTTTAAAACATCCACTATTCTTCTCAACACCGTGTTGAATGGGTAGTTTCAGGCAACCAGCCTGCAAAGAAGAGAAAAAGAGGAAACTAATCAGATCCCCAGGGGAGGGGGTATTACCAAATGTAAAAGTGGAGTTGACTCAGTCAAGAGAACAATTCCCCAAAAAGGTTTAGAAATTAAACCAATTAGATTTACCTTAATGTGGTGAATCTTCAACGCACTTCTGTAAATGACAGATAGGCTAATTTTTCTTCATTGAAAAACCAAGATACTTCAAAAGGCGTCTCAATCCGCCGAAAATATCGTCACACCTAGAAAGGACACATCACACTACCAATGAGCCACAGATCACTACAGGACAACAGTCATGAATTGTTCAGGATATATTAAATAAAAATTACCTTCATGCAAGTGAAGCCACCCACAACGTGGGGCAAGGGGAGGAAATCCCTTGTAATGACAACCAAGTCTGCAGATGATTACAAAAGAGGACGCAGAACCAATCTGTAATATAAGAAGGGCGGTCACCAACCATCTCAAAGAGCATTAAAATGCACTGATACACCACGGCTCCCAAATGTGTAAAAAAAGGGAAGAAAAGAAACCATTTCAAGCCCAGCCTAGGTCGTGCATTAGAGCTCATGCTTCCAAACAGTAGTGTCATACACCAGCGGTCTTCACAGCCATTAAATGTGTAAAAACATGCTGAACGTGACCAAGTAGTGAGAGATAGTACACAGCACCTCAACGTTCAGTAAGTAAAAAACTGCGGAAAAGGGATAATAGCCACCAACATCACTAAAAGTAATGTAGCTACTAAAGTTCAAGAACAACATGCTCACCTCTAGATTAGGAGAAACAAACTCCTCGCTAATGACTCGCGGGGTTTGAAAGAAGACCGTGCAGCACCAGCATGTGTTTTCACCAAGTGCAGCAAAACGCTCACCACTTCCTAGTAAACACTAAGAAAGGACTATACTTTTCGATTAAATACTCGCCGGCAAGAAAATACAGCGGCCATCTTTTACATGCAATTTTCCTAGTGAACACTAAGGAAGGACTACACTCTTCAGTTAGGTACTAGCCGGTAAGAAAAAATTAGCGGCCATCTTTGCATCAAACCACCCAACAACAAGGGGAAGCAGCGTTGAGAAGAGAGTGCACTGGGGGGGCACAAAACCATTCAAATGAAATCGACACAGCATTGCAAAAATCAAGCAACAGACATAGTCAAATTTTTGCAAATATAGATGGCACAAAATAAGGAAAATTCAAAAAAATTTCAAAACACAGCCAAAATTGCAAACAATAATCAGATTGGAGAAAACATTTATGTTTGGCTGACCAGATGCCAATCAATACTCTCATTGAGCCCCAGAACATTACTTTGCAATTTAAAAATATTTTTTTGTTCCAGGTTCAATCATTTCTGGTCTGTCTCGGCTTTCCTATGGGGCTGTGACTATATAAATTTGACTGTCTGTTGCTTGATTTTTGCAATGCTGTGTCGATTTCTTTTGAATGGTTTTGTGCCCCCCAGTGCACTCTCTTCTCAACACTGCTTCCCCTTGTTGTTGGGTGGTTTGATGCAAAGATGGCCGCTAGTTTTTTCTTACCGGCTATTACCTAACTGAAGAGTGTAGTCCTTCCTTAGTGTTCACTAGGAACATTGCATGTAAAAGATGGCCGCTGTATTTTCTTGCCGGCGAGTATTTAATCGAAAAGTATAGTCCTTTCTTAGTGTTTACTAGGAAGTGGTGAGCGTTTTGCTGCACTTAGTGAAAACACATGCTGGTGCTGCACGGTCTTCTTTCAAACCCCGCGAGTCATTAGCGAGGAGTTTGTTTCTCCTAATCTAGAGGTGAGCATGTTGTTCTTGAACTTTAGTAGCTACATTACTTTTAGTGATGTTGGTGGCTATTATCCCTTTTCCGCAGTTTTTTACTTACTGAACGTTGAGGTGCTGTGTACTATCTCTCACTACTTGGTCACGTTCAGCATGTTTTTACACATTTAATGGCTGTGAAGACCGCTGGTGTATGACACTACTGTTTGGAAGCATGAGCTCTAATGCATGACCTAGGCTGGGCTTGAAATGGTTTCTTTTCTTCCCTTTGTTTACACATTTGGGAGCCGTGGTGTATCGGTGCATTTTAATGCTCTTTGAGATGGTTGGTGACCACCCTTCTTATATTACAGATTGGTTCTGCGTCCTCTTTTGTAATCATCTGCAGACTTGGTTGTCATTACAAGGGATTTCCTCCCCTTGCCCCACGTTGTGGGTGGCTTCACTTGCATGAAGGTAATTTTTATTTAATATATCCTGAACAATTCATGACTGTTGTCCTGTAGTGATCTGTGGCTCATTGGTAGTGTGATGTGTCCTTTCTAGGTGTGGCGATATTTTCGGCGGATTGAGACGCCTTTTGAAGTATCTTGGTTTTTCAATGAAGAAAAATTAGCATATCTGTCATTTACAGACGTTCGTTGAAGATTCACCACATTAAGGTAAATCTAATTGGTTTAATTTCTAAACCTTTTTCTGGAATTGTTCTCTTGACTGAGTCAACTCCACTTTTACATTTGGTAATACCCCCTCCCCTGGGGATCTGATTAGTTTCCTCTGTTTCTCTTCTTTGCAGGCTGGTTGCCTGAAACTACCCTTTCAACACGGTGTTGAGAAGAATAGTGGATGTTTTAAAGGTTCCCCTGAAGAATGTTCGCCCGAAAGGGGCTTTAAAGAACAGAAACATGTTGGGATTATATGTTGTTTTAGTGACACATTTAGGTTTTGTCTATGTACTGTGATATGTGATTTCGTCTGTGTCCATTTGTAAGTGGTTTATTTGAAATTTAGCTTTTTAGATTTTGTAGGTTTTAGTGGTAGTTTTGTACACTGTGTTAGGTGTGGGTAGTATCTTATGTTTTAATTTAAATATTCTGTATTAAACAAAAATGTTTTTTGAAATTTGGAATGTTGCACGCAGTCTATGTTGTCAAGACCTGTAGTGCCGGAGAATCTGTCAGAGGTGTCTAATCGTTGGGGGAGAAGGAGGGGTGGAAGTAGAGAAAGTTTACCATCTTATCCTTCTTTTATAATACAAAACACATTAATACATGTTAGTGTCATATATATATATGAGAATGTAAAGAACATACCATTTGGTTGAAGTAACAGTAGTAGATGGTAAAGATGAGGAAGCAAATTTGAGAAAAAGAAAATAGAAAATGATGAGACTCTATACGATCTGAGTTAAGGACAGTGAGATAAAGAAAGAAAAGAAAATGTTTTACCTGAAATGCGTGTGCTGTGTGTGGCGTTGTCAGCTATTTAGAATTCAAAACTGCCTGATGTAAAATCAGCGTAGAAGAACATCCTTCAGCAGTATGTCTGTAATCAGAAAGCATATGTGTTGGTAAGAGGGTGGAATCCATGTATCGGAAACAAAATGTAAGCATTAAGACAAGCTTACCGTGCTGGACACGGGGAACTGTGGTGCTCCCGTTGCCTGCTCGTGAAACACTGCGGCTGTAGCATTGAGGCGTCGCTAGGGCAACGCTTCCTTTAAAAGACACGTGACCGCAAGACAGCCCAAATTGGCGCGCGGTCAAAAATGTGAGGCTACATTCAAACCCATGGGTTTGTTTAGGACAAATATTAATATTTGTCTGGCCTCATGGCTATTAATGAAGAATTGTAGAGTGTTAAAAAATGGAAAACAAAATTGAAATGATAGAAATAAAAGAAATACTATGCTAAAGTCATAAATGTGAATGTCATTCTGGCCGTGCAAAGGGCTGGTGAGTGGTGTGCAGTAAAAACATTAGTGACATATAGAGGGCAACTTTTGAGTTCATACATAAGCATAAATATACTGTGTTATCGGTGGGGAAGTCCAAGAGGGGACCCCTTTTAGTCCAAACATGATACAGTGACATTTGTCGTACATAGAAGAAAACCTGATAACATGGTTATATATTGTAACGCTTTCAATTTACATATCTAAACCCCTGCTACGGTTGGTGTCGTCAAAGGCGGCACCTTGGGTCCGAGACAATTTGTCCAGGAAATGCAGCAGGGTAACTTATAGGTCCACATTCATAGGGTACAAAGAACATATCAATCAAAACAGATAAAATTACGGATCATAAGAAGCAGTGGTAATTGATTTCTTCATTAATTCCATTTGGGACCAGACTACCAAGTTTGTCGATCCAAAACGTCTCTCTACGGTTCAACCGCTGGTTCAAGTCCTCGTGTGGATTGATCCTCGCGATTGCCTCCAAAATCACAAATCTTATTTGGGTCAGATTGTGTCCATTTTCAATCCAATGTCGTGCTACAGCTGAGTTCATGTTTGCATTCCGGATGCAAGACCGGTGTTCGTTCCATCTCATTTTAGCCATTCTTGTGGATTGGCCCACATAGAACTTTCCGCATGGGCATTTGATGCCGTAAATAATGTTTGTGCTGTCGCAGGTTCCGTAGGTTTTTAGGAGAATCTTTCTTCCTGTTCTTGGGTGGTTGATAACATTCCCCTTGATTATTGAGTTACAGTTACTGCAATGAAGACAAGGGAATGTACCAATTCTCTGAGTTATGGGTTCTTTGAGAGGCGGTCTGGTGTGTACCAGTTCGTCCCTGAGATTCTTGCTGCGCTGGTATGCAAACACCGGTAATTCACTAAATAAATTCTGTACCCTGGTGTCGTTTTTCAAGATCCCCCAGTGTTTGCTGATGGTTTTCTTAATCTTATTGCTTTGGATTGAGAATTTGGAAACATACACAGGTGACTTAAGTTCTCTTTTGGTTTTAGGATTTTGGGTTGATACCAGAGTTTCGCGTGCCATGGCGCTCACCCTGGCAGACGCCAAGTCGAGTTCCTTCTGTTTATAACCACGTGCCAAAAACTTTTCTTTCATCACAAGCTGTTGAGCTGTGCAGTCCTCTGGGTCACTTACAATTTTCTTTACCCGTAACAGTTGACTATATGGAAGATTTCTGAGCAAACTAGGCTGATGAAAACTCAAACGATGTAGAAGATTATTGCGGTCAGTTGGTTTGCGGAACAGAGAGGTGCTGTAGCCGGTGGTTTGCTTTTTGATGAGGACGTCCAGAAAAGTGATAGTGTCATGTGAGATTTCCCTCGTGAACTGAATACGTTGATCGATGTTATTAAGGTATTCAAAAAAAGAGTCAAAATCAGCCCTCGTGCCTCTCCACACGCCGAAAATGTCATCTATATAACGTGTCCATAAGTGGATGTCTTTATTCCACATCTGTTTGTTGAGTACATTGTCCGTTTCAAATTTAAACATAAAGCAGTTAGCATATGTGGGTGCCATAGTGGCCTCCATAGATGTTCCTGAAGTTTGTAGATAGAACTGGTTACCGTATTGAAAGTAAGAATTTTCTGAAATGAACTGTAACAGTGCCAGTATAAACTCCTTCTGTGCACGGATTTCTGATGCTTGTAATAATAGCCATTCAACTGATTCGATGCCCAAGTCATGTGGTATAGATGTGTAAAGGCTTCTGACATCAATGGTGAACATCAGGTCATCCTGCTGAAAAGTGGTGGAGCTAGGTTTTTGAAGGAAATGGGTGGTATCACGAGTATATGTGGAGGTTTCCCTAGAGTGCAGGAACAGTCGCCAAGCTCGTTGAGCCTTTTATTTTGCCCAGTATCAATTTTGCATACATCATGTCCCTGGAACCAACAACATAATCACTGATGCATTATCCAGGCACCCTGATTACGAGCCGGTTGATGCCCGCGCCTTTCCGAAGATGTTTCCCGACACAGTTTTTGTGGCACAGGCCAACTCCTTATTGGAAAACATCTGCGCTGAAACACCATCTTCTGATCTCTGGAAGGATTACATCAAGACAAATCAATGGACCTTAGTCGCTAAAGATGGCTACTTCTTCAAAGATATAAGACGGGCGGTACCCACGCAAGAATTGAGAACCAAGATAATAAACCTCTGTCATGATAACTTCCATTCGAGGGGATTGGGTCCTCCGACGTATTCCATATCTATGACAGGTAATCACCACAGCTGTGCTGCTTCGGAAACTTTTTTCGGCGTCTGCGTCCTGCGTCGATGACGTCGATGCGCTGTCGTCGAGGACCTCCTCCGACGTCCGACGTCATCCGATGTGATAAGTAGGACGCACGACGCCCGTAGCCTCAGTTCCGTTTTTTTCCACGAACGTGTTGCTTCGTGAATCTCGGTTAACGCCTCGACTCTTTGGAGTTCTGTTCTTCTCGGTTCTTCGAACCTGTTCGTTTTTGTGAGAATCTCCTTCGTGTGAAGATGTCTTCTACTTCGTCTTCGACCCCGCGTCCGGGCTTCAAGAAGTGCGGGGAGTGTGGTTCCAAGATGTCGGTGACGGACTCGCACGCCGCCTGCCTCTGGTGCCTCGGGGAGGCCCACGACACGGATGACTGTATCGACTGCTAGTCGCTCACGTCCAAAGCCTTACGTGAACGTAAGAAGAAGTTGTCGGTAGGTCGGGTGTCCAAGCCCCAGAAGTCGAAGTCTGCGGGGCTTTCGACGGATGATTCGAGAGGAGACTCTCCGTGTCATCGTCGGAAGTCTCGTGGGTCTCCTTCTAGGAGTCGGTCTTGCCACTCCTCGGCCTCTTCGAGGCATTCTCGGAAGCGCCGACAGCGGTCGTCTTCCAGGTCCTCTTCTGAGGACTCTGCCCGGCACGTCGCTTACCCCACCAGCCGTGCGACGCCGGAGGAATGGGCTTCCTTCGGGAAGAAAATGCTGGCGATTCTCGAGTCGCAGGGTACTAAGCCGTCCGCGCCCCCGAGTGGGGTCGGTCGTGAGAGGTCGAGAGACACCGCTCGCAAGAGTGGTCGGCACGAGTCACGGGAGAGGTCCCGTTCGGACAAGGGGACTCGTTCTTGACGTACCCGTTCCAGGGCCCGGTCCTCGACGCGTTCGAGACCGTGTGCACCTGTGATGTCTTCGAGGAAGACATCGACGTCTGAGGCGTCGAGGAAGTTGACAGGCTTTCTCGAGGCTCCGGCTCCGAGGAAGTTATCGAAGCCGTCAACGCTCAGGTCGTCGAAGGACACGCTCGGAGCTCCGGCTTCGAGGACTGTGTCGACGCCGTCGATGCTGGCGGCGCTGCATCTGACGTCGACGCCGATTTACTCGACGTCGACGCCGATCCTCTCGGCGCCGATGCCTGTTCTTTCGACGCCGGCGCCGATTCACTCGACGCCCTTGACGCCTTTCGAGGCCGGGGTGTCGGAGGTACCCCGTGGCACGGGGGAACCCCCTAGGAAGGCTCTGGTTAAGAGCAAGCACTCTCGGGTGCCTTCTTTTTGCCACCTGGAATATATTTCGGAGGTGGATGAGGATTCTGATGGCCTGGTTCCTAGTCAGGTTCCAGATGAAATTGTCTCGGGCCATAGTCAGTTTGACGATTTGAGGCAGTCACTGCATGATGCCAGTGGACTGGACACCTCTCCGGAGGTGGAGTTTTATAGGCCTGAGCCTGGCTCTCATGCCGATTCCTCGTACCGGCGACTTATGGCTAGGGTTTCCGAGTACTTGGGATGGTCTGCTCCCCCAGGGGAGTTTGTGAAAATGATCTCATGGACATCCTTGATGTTGGTCCCCCAACTGACCCGGTACTGCCGTTTCATATGGCTCTACAGAGAAGGGTGGCGGCGGCTTGGACTGCTCCGGAGAGTCTCCCGGCGGTGGGCAGGTCCTTGTCGCGAAAATACCGTCCAGCCAGTAGCGACCCCTGCTACTTGACCAGGCACCCCACTCCGGAGAGTTTGGTGGTGCAGGCGGCCACGGCCCCGGCAAAGCAGGCGTCGTACCCTACCATCCCTCCTGATAGGGACGACAAACGTTTTGATGGCTGGGTGAAGAAAGTGTTTTCTTCTGGTGGTATGGCGCTTCAGGCGGCCAACTCCATTTGTGCCTTGTCTCGTTTCACACACACTCTGTGGAACTGTGTTGCGTTAGCGGCTGAACATATTTCCGAAGGGGACGAACGGGATGGTTTCCTTGCTATGGTCCAGGATAGTAAGGATGCCATGTGTGAGTCCGTTCAGTCTGGTTTGGACATGGCTGAATGCGTCAGCAGGTCTATGGCGGCGAGCACCGTGATATGCAGGTTTGCGTGGTTGCGGAAGTCAGGGTTTGCTCCTGATGTGCAGTCCTGGCTCCTCAACATGCCCTTTGACGGTGAACACCTTTTTGGCAGCAAGGCTGACGAGAGCCTTGAGAGGTTGCAGACCTCAAAAGCTGCAGCGAAGTCGTTGGGCGCTGCAGTTCGCCAACCTCTGCCTTTTCGTCCTAGGGGACAGCAATGGAGGGGTGGTTCCTTTCGCTATTACTCAGCTTTCAGTAAAGCGAGAGGAGCTGGCAGTCAAAGAGGCCAAAGCAGGGGTACCAGAGGTGGACCACAGGGTACCCGTGGTGCCAGGGCCGCTCGGGCAGTTGCCTCTTTGCCCTCAGGTAACGCTGCAGCCGCTACCACTCAGTCATGAGGCCATGTCCCATGGTTCGCCGGTTGGGGGAAGGCTGGCGCAGCATCTTGTGGAGTGGCGTGCCATTACTTCAGATGTGTGGGTTCTGGAGATCATAACCCACGGCTACTGTCTTCCCTTTCGGCACAGGCCTCGCGACAATCCACCGGGGAACCTCTCTTTGCAGAGTCCGGATCCGCTCCTTGTGCAGGAAATTCAAGCCCTGCTGGAGAAAGGTGCCATAGAACTGGTGCCTGTAGCGGAGAGGAACAAGGGATGGTATTCCCCTTATTTTTTGATTTCGAAGAAAGACGGGGGATTGAGACCCATCATGGACTTGCGCGGTTTGAACAAACTCCTCAGGAAGGACAAGTTCAAGATGGTTACTCTCTCTCGAGTCCTCCAGGCCCTTCAGCTTCAGGACTGGTTGGTGTCTCCCGACCTCAAGGATGCTTACTTCCATGTGCCGATCCATCCCAAGCACAAGAAGTACCTGAGGTGCGCGGTTGGCGACTCGCACTTTCTGTTTCGGGTCCTGCCGTTCGGATTGACCTCCGCCCCGAGGGTTTTCACCAAGCTCATGGTGGTGGTGGCAGCGCATCTCAGGCAAGGGGGGATTCACGTCTACCCATACCTGGACGATTGGTTGATCAGGGGGAGCTCTCCCGAGCAAGTCCTGGATCATCTGTCCGTCACCTGCCACTCCCTTCACAGGCTGGGCTTCTCCCTCAATTTAAAGAAGTCCCATTTGACGCCAACACAGCGGCTCCAGTACATCGGAGCAGTGCTCGACACTTCCCTGGGGCAGTGCTTTCCTCCCCAGGTGAGGGCTCTTCACATTCAGCAGGTGGTGCACAAGTTTCAGCATGCCCAGACGCTCCCAGCGTTCGAGTTCTTGAGGTTGCTCGGCCTCATGGCATCCTGCATTCTTCTGGTGCCAGAGGCTCGCCTGCGGATGAGATCTTTGCAGTGGGCACTCAAGATGCAATGGTCGCATTCCTCCAGCAGGATGTCGGACCCGGTTCAGGTGCCGCCCTCGGTCGCCCGGGACCTTCTGTGGTGGGCCGTCGAAGGCAACTTGATGAAGGGGGCTCCATTTTGGCTTCCCTGGCCAGAGGTGACGATCGTGACGGATGCATCCCTCACGGGATGGGGAGCTCATGCCAACGAGCTGACAGTCAGCGGTCGTTGGTCTCCGTCGGAGTCCAGACTCCATATCAATCTGTTGGAGCTGAGGGCCGTCAGGCTAGCCCTGAAGGCTTTTCTGCCGACTGTGCGAGGAAAGAATGTCCTGATCCTGACGGACAACACAGTGGCCATGCACTACCTCAACAAAAAGGGGGGGCAGGGTCACTTCCTCTGTGCAGGGAGGCGATGCAGCTCGAGTTCTGGGCCATCCAACAGGAAGTTTCGATCTCGGCAGTTCATCTGGCCGGAGACGAAAACGTGACGGCGGACGCTCTGAGCAGGCAGAGCACGATCTCTCACGAGTGGGAGTTGGCTCAGGAGATTCTCCTGGAGATCTTCGCCCTTTGGGGGACCCCTCAAGTGGATCTCTTCGCCTCCAGTGTCAACCGGAAGTGCGAGAGGTTCTGCTCTGGTGGAGTGGTCATTCCCGCTGCTGTACGCGTTTCCTCCAGTCCCTGTCATCCCTCAAGTGCTGCGGAGGTTACGGAAGTTCGGTTCCCGGATGATCCTCATTGCTCCCGCGTGGGCTCGGAGGACGTGGTACCCGGACCTTCTCGACTTGTCCATCTGCCCTCCACGTCGTCTTCCCTACCGAGATGATCTGCTCTCACGGGAGGGGGGTCAGGTTCTCCATCCAGAGGTCAGATCCCTCAACCTTCAAGCTCGGCTTCTGAAAGGTTGAGGTATAAGGATTGGGACCTCCCTGAAGACGTGATGGTGGTGTTGCTCTCGGCCCGACGGCCAGCAACAAAGTCTCTTTACCGTTGCCGTTGGCGTAAGTTCTGTGACTGGTGCAGAGTTTAGAATGTGGATCCTTTTTGCATGTGACATCCCCATGGTTCTGTCCTTTTTACTTTCTTTGGCCCACAGGGGCTTGCAAGTGGGTACCATTAAAGGTTACCTGGCGGCGCTGTCCATCTTTAAGCGCTCGTCTGAAGAGTGTTCCTACTTTAAAATCCCTTTAATTTCACAGTTTCTGGAAGGGCTCACTAATGTGTTCCCTCCGTCACCTTTCCTGGTGCCCGGTTGGGATTTAAACCTTGTTCTTAAGTTTCTTATGGGTGCTCCGTTTGAGCCTTTGCATTCTTGCCCTTTGAGGCTGTTAACTCTGAAAACTGTGTTTTTGGTTGCGGTTACTTCCGCTCGCAGAGTGAGTGAGTTACAGGCACTTTCAGTTAAGCCACCCTTCACTGTATTTCATAAGGACAGGGTTGTCCTTAGAGTTCGTCCTTCTTTTCTTCCGAAGGTGGTTTCGGAATTTCATTTGGCCCAGAAGGTTGTTCTTCCGGCATTCTATCCTCCTCCGCATCCTGGTAAGGAAGAGGAGAGGCTCCATAGGCTTGATCCTAGGAGAGCTTTAAGCTTTTATGTTTCACGCATGTCCCGGGTCAGAGTGGACGATCAACTCTTTATTGGTTACGCTGGAAAGCGTTTGGGACAGGCTGTGACGAAACAGACTTTGTCTCGCTGGATTATTTTGGCCATCTCGGAGTGTTACCGCTTGGCGGGTAAGGACCCACCGGCTGGCTTGCGGGCCCATTCTACCAGGGGTATGGCTGCATCTACTGCCCTGAAGAGGGGTGTTCCTATTCGCGACATCTGTGATGCAGCCAACTGGGCTTCTGTACATACATTTGTACGTCACTATTCCCTCGATTCCATCCGAGGACAGGATCTGGCCTTTGGCAAGGCGGTCCTTTGCTCTGCTTTTTGATGGGCAATTCTAAATTTTGATTCTAAATTCTTTCCCTCCTCCTTGCTCTGGTACTGCTTTGGGAGTCTGTCATAGATATGGAATACGTCGGAGGACCCAATCCCCTCGAAGAACAAGTTACTCTCTTACCTGGTAACGTTCTTTCGATGGGATGGTCCGACGACGTATTCCATATCGCTCCCTCCCTGCCTTCCCCGCTGCAGAATTTATTTTGCGATTGCAGCTTACGTTCCGCAAGGCTTTGTGTCTGACTGGCAGTTGACTAATGTCACACGTTCTGGGGGAAAAAACTACAACTGAGGCTACGGGCGTCGTGCATCCTACTTATCACATCGGATGACGTCGGACGTCGGAAGAGGTCCTCGACGACGGCGCATCGACGCAGGACGCAGACGCCGAAAAAAGTTTCAGAAGCAGCACAGCTGTGGTGATTACCTGTCATAGATATGGAATACGTCGTCGGACCATCCCATCGAAAGAACGTTACCAGGTAAGAAAGTAACTTGTTCTTCTGGGCATCGGGGCGTTACTGCCACACTTCGCCTCATTCAGAGATAATTCTTGTGGCCTAACATGATCGCCGGTGTAAGGACATATGTCCAAGCCTGCCCGGTCTGCAGCCAGAATAAGTGTGAGAATAGAAAACCTGCAGGTCTTCTCCATCAGCCCACATTGCTAGAGCGTCCTGGGAAATAATCGCTACTGACTTCATAGTGGAATTTCCCCCTTCCAAGGGATTTATTACCATCATGGTTACTATCGATCTATTCACCCACATGGCTCACTTCACCCCCTTGTACAAATTGCCTACAGCACAAGAAATGGCAGGAATATTTTTAAATCACATTTTTAGGCTACATGGTCTTCCTTCCAAGATCATTTCAGATTGTGGTCCTCAGTACATTTCCCAATTTTGGAAACACCCATGTCACATGTTGGGCATTCAACAAGCATTATCTTCTGGATACCACTCCAAGACCAATGGGATAACTGAGCGATTAAATCAGACCCTAGAACAGTATCTGTGGTGCTTTTCAGCCAAGGTCCAGGATTATTGGTCGGTTTTAATTCCATCCAGTTGCTGAATTTGCCTTCCGATCACTCTACTATCAAGACAAGCCCCTTCTTCTGCAGTCAGGGTGTCCGTCCATCTGTCCTGCCAACCATCCTACCTCATTCCACCCTGGTTCCGTCAGTCGATTCCTGGATTGAAAGATTGGTCACTATATATAAGGATGTTAAAGAACATTTAGAAAAGGCCAGAATGGATGTCAAAAGACATGCTGATGCTAAAAGGCGACCCAGCCCCATGTATGGAATTGGTGACAAGGTCTGGTTATCTTCTAAACTCTTGCCTCGACACCTGCGACCTAATAAACTGGCCCCCAAATTGTATGGGCCTTTTTCTATCACAGAGATCATCAACCCCGTGGCATATCAACTTCAGCTACCAGACTCCTGGAAAAAGATTAATCCCGTTTTTCATACCTCTTTGCTCAAACCTTATATTCAGTCCACCAGATCAGCTCATCGCCCTAACCCAGTGCTTGTCAACGATCAGATTGAATTCGAGGTTTCCAGGATTTGTGACTCTAGATATAGAAGAGGTCGACTACAGTATTTAGTAGAATGGAAAGGATATCCTCCCAGTGAACGGACATGGGAACCTGTCTCCCACATGAATGCCCCTCGTCTAGTGCGGAGATTCAATCTAACTCATCCAGGTAAACCCGGTGGATCGGGGTTCAGGAGGAGGCATGTTGTCATGATTCGCCGTTTACGCCTCTTTTGGACTTTCTGGTCCATGGTGCACCGCAACCTTGGAATTGTTATCCTCCCAACATGGCCGACGCCTCAGACACGTTGCGGTCCAGCCTTTACGCAGGAGTCCTGGCTTCCTAGAAAACGGGCATGCCCCCGCGGCGCTGCGTGTCTCAACGCTCCCTTTCGAGTTTGCGGCTAGTGTGCTCGTTCTTTCCTTCCTTCTCTTTGTGCCGATTCTCCGATATTCTTCCTCTCCCCATCCTTCCTGGAGTACTAGATGCGGCCTTACGTTATTGTGTTGGAAAACGCTGCGGTTTTAAAACCGCAGCGTTTTCCAACACAACCGCGTTGTGTCTGCCTGAATCTGCTTTACCATTTGGGGCTCTCCCGTGGGAGCACCGGAGACCCAAAGTGATAGCCACAGCAGGCAGGTACACACGCGGTTGTGTTGGAAAACGCTGCGGTTTTCCAACACAATAACGTTGTATTTATGTTTGCGGTCGCTTCAAAAGCGACCGCAAACATAAATACAACGTTTTTAAAGCTGCGGTTTTATTTCTAAGTTTTCCGGGCTCCTCCAGCCCGGAAAACTTAGAAAAAAAAACGCAGCTAGTGCTTATTTTTTGTAAAAAAAATAAATAGCACTTACCGAGATTCAGCTGCAGCTTTCCTGCTCTGGTCTCCGGTCCGCGTCCTCCGAGTCCCGGCACTAATGAAGGGAAAGCCACCCAGTGGTAGACTTTGTTTACTACAGCTGGCTGGCTTTTCCTTCATTAGTGCCGTAAAAGCAAAAGCCAGCACAGGATGGCCTCCATTTCACAAAATGGCTGCGCCCCTGTGCTTGCTTTTTCGAATTTTGAGCTTGAATAGCTCAAAATTTTACATAGGAAGTTTTAAAACGGAGGATGCTAGTATATTTTTTTTTATGTGGCCTATCTATTTTTTAAATAAAAATTTTTACTAGACCATCCCTTTAACTACAGGTAGAATTACCACCCGCAGTAATGTTTCTGAAATCCCTGTGGAGTCCTATGTACTCCATAAATTGGGAGCAACACGGACATTAACCCACTCCTAATTTAGCGTTAAATCCACTCAACCTTCTGGCAGTAAAAGGAAATTAGTTTGGCTGTATTTTCTCAGGAAATACCGCCAAACTCATCATAGTGTTGCAGAAACTCTTCTGAGGTGTTTTCTAATCATTATTTCCTTTCAAATGATGTTTTAGTAATCATTGAGAATATGTTACTCTACATTGCAGTGCCTTCCGATGCCCCTATTTTTTTAATGAAAGGTGTGTCCCTTCTTTTTATGTAAAGGGGGTCTTACCTAGATTGGATTGTGCAGTCATGCTTCTTACAAAAATAAGTAGTTGCTGTTGTACAAATTGTAGATGGCTCCACTCAGGATACAATTTGTAGTCAAAGGTTGTCTGAACTATGTGGCATGGACATTGCCAATTACATGGCAAAGTGTGTTCATAAAGGCAATTAATGTGTCGCGTTCAGTGCTATTAGTATATCTGGGTAGTGTGAGGAACCTGAGGGCATCCTCCCATCTATTCCCCTCAGATCTTCTTCTTAGGTGCCCAGGCAATGGTCATCGCTTTTGGATCCTGACCCTGGGGTGGAGGTGCGAGGGAGGATCACCTGGGTGGAGAGTCCTTGCAGAGTGGGAAGAGGATATCTGCAGGTGAGACATAGGGCCTAATTCACAGAAGCGTTTTAAAATGGCAAAACCCCATTGAAAAACGCTCTGTGAATTAGGCCCTTAGTATCCTACTTTTCCCGATGAAAATTAATCTTACCCTCCCCCTTCCTTCATGGGGTTTTGTCGATCTATACCTCTTGCAGACACATTCTCTAGAGTTAAAAGTTGCCCCTTTAAAACTGGGACGAGGAAGATGCGACTAGGAGTAATGCACACTGCTAGTCAGTTTCACCACTATAGTACTGAGACGAGGAAGAGGTATATGAAGGATCAGGCATGTCCTTCTAATTGTCAGAATGAGGGTCAGGCAAACTGCCTGCAGCCTATTAAGAGGCCACAGGTGCTTAAAAGCAGAGCCACACCGCACTATGGAGAGAACCTGCCTGGAGAGAGGGTAGCTGGCATGTGGTGAGGAGCAGATGTGAACCAGACTGCCAAAGAAGACTGGTAAAGAGGGGAGAAAGAAAAAGTGCTGCGACCTGACAGAGCCGCAAGATGACCTAAGCCCCAGCACTGGCTGGTATTGTGTGTTCCAAGCTTTAGCTGGGGAACACAGAGAACCTCTGAGTGCCGCGGGATTTAGACCGAAGTTTCTCCGAGAGCGACCGCTGCTCGCTGTGACTCCCAACACCGACCTAGGAGGAGAGAGAGGTACGAAAACCAGCGTGAAGATGCCCAACTGATCAGAGTAGCTCCGGTGAGTATGAGGGAGCAGGTACCCTGGAGCGAAAGCAAGACAGTTTGTGTGACTTAAGGGGTACCTTTGACTGTGTTCCCTCCGTACCCACGTTCTCCTCACCTGGGCTTTCCGAGTCGATGGTATCTTGCAGGCCTCGACGTGCCAGGTAGTCTTTCTCTTTCCTCTGGTGCGAGGGCTTGTCACGGAGAGAAGCCACTGTGGCCGCTGGGTGTGAACAGCGGCACAGTGACCCCCTCTCCGGAATCAAACAAGAAAAAGCAGGGAAAAACCCACTAGGGGAAAAAACCCTGATAAGAGGTGCCAAGACTTTTCCCAGAAGGCCAGCAGTCCACCGATGAAGAGGAGGAAGCGAAGGATCACCAAACGCTGAGAGAGAGAGAGAGAGAGAGAGAGAGAGAGAGAGAGAGAGAGAGAGAGAGAGAGAGAGAGAGAGAGAGAGAGAGAGAGAGAGAGAGAGAGAGAGAGAGACGCCGCCGCCTAAAGGGGGGGCGGCGGATGGCAATGGGAAACAAAGTATGGAGGTTACTGGTGACTGGACACCTATGAGAAGTAACCGCGTGGGGGAAAATATTAACCCCTAGTAGAATCCAAAGCGAGGTGCAGAGGAAGAGCGAAGGACCCAGAAACGAAGTAAACAACGGAGAGGGGTTGCAACGCAATGACCTGCCGGGAGGCAGGGATTTTATACTCCCGGCAGCGTTGCGTCTCGCGTTAGGAGCTGCGGCCATAAACACAAAAAAGGGACTAAAGCAACCTTCCCCCATGACCTCTCAAACTCCATCGCGGAAGTAAACGCCAGTCACGGCGATGGCCGCGACTGCGAGTGACAGTATGCCCCCCCCTAGAGTGCAACCGCCCAGGCCTACCTGGGTGCAAGCGATGGAACTTGGCCAACAGTTGAGGGGCATGTACATGGGAAGCTGGCTCCCAGGAATCCTCCGACCTTGGGTAACCCTTCCATGACAGGAGGTATTCCAACCGACCATGAAGGAATCTGGAATCATGAATGGCGGAAACTTCGTATTCCTCCTGGTCGGCTGTAGTGACAGGTAGTTTCCGGCGGAGAGACCGGTGATTGGGATCTGAATAGTAAGGTTTAAGAAGAGAGGCGTGAAAAACAGGGTGTATGCGTCTGAGAGACGGAGAGAGTTGTAGACGATAGGCAACTGGATTGACCTTGGAGAGGATGGGAAAAGGTCCCAAGAAACGAGGAGATAGTTTAGAAGGCCTTGTCCATCTGGGAAGGAATCTGGTGGACAACCACACTTTGTCCCCCGGTTTCCATGAAGGTGTTTCCCTGCGGTGTTTATCGGCCTCGGTCTTATTCCGCCGTCTGCAATCCGCCAAACTCATCAATGCACTGTCCCTGGCCTCCTTGAGATTTCTTAACACCTCTTCTGCAGTGGGAGAGTTGGAGTAACTGGGTACCTCGGGCATTAGATAACGCGGGTGAACGCCATAGGTACAATAAAAAGGTGATAGGCCAGTGGCATTGTGCTTGGAGTTGTTGTACACGAATTCCGCCGTAGGGAGTAGAGAAACCCAATTATCTTGGCACTGGGAAATAAAACATCGCAAGTACTGCTCCAAAGTTGCGTTGAGTCGCTCCGTTTGGCCGTTTGTCTGGGGGTGAAACCCTGAGGATAGGGCCCTTTCCATCCCCAATCGAGTACATAAAGCCGTCCAGAATTTGGATATGTACTGGCTTCCTCGATCGGATATCATCTTGTCGGGGAGGCCATGATGCTTAAAGATATCTCGTGCAAAGGTTTCTGCCATTTTGGTGGCCGAAGGGAGTCCTGGAAGAGGAGAGAAATGGGCTAGCTTGCTTAGAGAGTCCACTGTCACCATGATACATGTGCATGACTCGGAGTCGGGAAGCTCCACTATGAAGTCCGTGGAGATGAGACCCCACGGGCGAGTCGGCATCTCTGCTTGGGTAAGAAGTCCTAGGGGCTTCCCGGAAGCATATTTGACACTGGCACAAGTAGGGCAGATCTTTACGTAGTTAAACACGTCTCTCCTGATGTTGGGCCACTGGAACGATCTCGAGATGAGTTCCAACGTACCATTCCCGCTTCGGTGTCCACCTAGGCGTGAGTCGTGACACCATTTAAGGATTTTCCGGCGCAGTGACCCCTCAGGAATATACCACTTCTTCTTGTAGAAGACCCAGCCGTCCTTGATTTGGAAAGGAGAATCAACGGAAAAAGAGAACTGGGGAGCCTCTTGCGCAACAGCAGCCTTGACCTCCTGAAGGAAAGAACTCACTGTGGCTAAGATCCGATTTCTGTGGAATAACGGCTCAGACTTGACCGCTACCGTTTCCAAGTGGGAATCTTTGCGAGACAAAGCGTCAGCCAGACGGTTGAGAGACCCAGGGATGTACGTGATCTGGAAGTCGTACTGCGAAAACAGGTAGGCCCATCTAGCTTGTCTGGAGTTAGAACATTCCATGTCCTGTAAAGCCTTGAGGTTTTTGTGGTCAGTGCGAATGAGAAACCGATGACGAGCACCCATGAGAAGGTGCCTCCATTCCTCACAAGCCAATTTCATCGCCAACAATTCTTTCTCCAGAACCGAGTAGTTGAGCTGGCTGGGAGAAAGAGTCTTAGAGAGATAGGCGACCGGATGCTCCACCTTGTTGAAAGACTGAAGCAACACTGCTCCTACAGCGATAGCGGAGGCGTCCGTCTCCAGAATAAATGGAAGAGTTTGGTTTGGATGCTGCAGAATCGGGGCAGAGCAGAAGAGGGTTTTTAGATGACAGAAACTTCTTTCTGCTTCAGTAGACCAGGAAAAAGGATAGGCCGTCTTCTTGAGTAGGCGGGTGATGGGAAACACCACCTCCGAAAAGTTCGGAATGAATCTTCGGTAGTAATTTGAAAGACCCAAGAACCTCTGAACCTCCCGGACAGAGGTCGGGGCCGGCCAGCCAAGAATCACTTGCATCTTGTCAGGATCCATGGCGATCCCTTCTTCTGATAGCACGTATCCCAGATAATGTACCGAAGGTACCGCGAATCTGCACTTCTCCTCCTTGACCAGAAGATGGTTTTCCTTAAGACGCTCCAAAACTCGTCGTA